>NW_026294402.1:115442201-116042201 GCF_007827085.1 Peromyscus californicus insignis | reverse complement strand
GTGCTCTTAGAAACAGCTCTAGACTTCCTTAGCATGTTCTGACCCAGTGGGTGTGAGCAGACCACTCACTCTTTAAGGACTCAAGGATGCAGAGTCAGGGCTGAGAAAATGTCCCCATCCCATGGGGAACACGGAAGGCACTTCCCTCTGCCAAAGACACCAGAAGGTCTATGAGTCAATTATACCGACCTTCCCTTCCAGACTCGCTGGGCCACTGGGCCAGTTTCTTCATACAAGCTATGTGCACTCTCCTCTGTGGATAGCGGTGGGACTGAGTGTAACAGATTCAGGGAGGAGGGCTTGCTCTCACGGGGCACCCGCTCTGTGACTGAACTGAAGGAATGCCTCACTGGCCAGACTTCTTCCCATGGCGGGCTATTCTCTTCATTCCTTCACTCCACAAAAGCTCCTGAGCACAGCTTGGATCTGTGTTTGGGTAAGGAAGTGGAACAAAGGCTGTTTCCTGACCTCTGCCTCTGAGAACAGAACTTCTGAGGTCTGTTTTGAATGAGTGTGATTTTAATGGTCTACACTGATGCCAGGATCTTGGGGCCCAATTGTGAGTCATGTGCACTTCGGGGGTCACAGGTGGATAAAGTATGAGCCAGTCTCAGGGTATTATCTCCATGTATGGCAGTGACAGACAGACAAACTGACTTTTGACTTCATCTCTGGTGTTGGTTTAATCTTTTCTTCCCCTGTGGGTCTTCAGGAGATTCAGCTGAGCTCAAGCCTGAGCCTCTCCCACCAGCCAGCTACAGAGTGGACTAATTAACCCTTTTCCTCATGCAGACCATCCCCAACCATGAACTAAAGCAGAGTGCCGGGGACCTGGCGATGACTATCCTGATAAAAATGTGCTTCCTGTGTCAGCTCAGGACATCAAACAATCATCAAAATAAATAAAACTATGACCTAAAGGTTGTTTTCAATGGTCCATTTTAATCTTCTAGATCATTCACAACACAACAGCATAGAACCAGTCTTCTCAAAACATGGGATTAAGGGGAAAAAAATCACAGGATGCTTCAAAAGATACATTAAAATACACTAATGAAAATGTTTACTAGGTGAGTCTTCCTACTCTTCACCCATGCTGGTACCAACTGTAAGGAAGACTGTCAACTGCCTTCTGATTCAGACTTCTGCCCTCTGAGATGCTCCCAAGCACACAGCAGCTCTGGGAGCTCAGGTGTCAGCGCTGGGCCAGCAGAGACCAGGCCAGTGGGACATAAATCCCAAGACTGTGGAGCTCCAGGCCTTCCCATGAAGACCCATCAGCCTTTACCCACACTCCCTGACTGTGCATAAGGAGCATTTGGGGTATCCGGCTTGTCTTGGGGTGGCAGTCTCGTGCTCCCACTCCTGACAGCAGAACAGATCGGTCATTTCAGTGGAGAAAAGGAGTCACATGGCTCTGCACACCTGCCCTCTGCACAGTGCTTCCAAAGAAGAGCTTCCCGTGAAGAAAACAAGCTCTAGAGAACTCACTGCTAAACGGGGCACCTTTCCTGAACGACCCTGAACAACTGATTAGCTATGCGGGGAGCACACACCGTGAGCCTGGTCTTTCTACAGTTTCTGCTCTACATGTGTTTGACTGCCCTCAACTCAAGTGGCTGGCTGAATATACTATAAGGTTCCACGAGGGGTGGGGCATTAGGCCAGAAAGTCCACTGTCACAGGAAGGGCAGAGGCTGGGCCTCTAGTCCTCATAACCAGGGCTCCACCCTCTGACCTCCCACACAGCTCTGGGTGCACTGATTTTATTCTTTCTGAACAACTTCCCCCCAAAGCACCTGAGGGGTGCATCTTTCATCTTCCAGGATGGGCATTCCAGCTACAGGAAGGATCCATGTGACCTCTGACTGCTATCCTGTCTCCATGGCAGTTAGCCAGATGCTGTCTGCCTTCAGATGGAACCCAGTGTTGATAACAAATCAAGACTCAAGGCTGCAGTTGGCTGTCCTGTCCTTTTGTTTGTTGAAACAGAATCTCACTATGTAGCCTCCTGCCTCAGCTTCCTGGGAACTGTAAGTGCTTGGATTGTAAGTATACACCACCAGGCCTAATTGAGTGTGTAGATCTCCCAGGATGAATGCTCATTCCCTCTATACCCTTCACTTGGTAACTTACTTTAAAAACTCAAAACATAAATGGTTGTGATACGCCTCTAAAGTTGACATTTAAAGAAACAGTTGGTCCAAGTCAAGCCCCTTGACCACAGCTGTCTGCAATTAACCTGGGGATAGGCGACACCACAAAACCCTGGCTTCGTCCTGCCTTGGACTGCATGGCAATGTTGTGGCCTCTACAACTTAAAATTATGAATCAGAAAGGTGAATATCCTTCCTTTGCATCTAGTGACTTGGGGATGTCATGAGGATGACAGTATTGGGGTCACTCATCTTTTCTCTCACCCCGAGTTCTTTGTCTTCCCAGGACAATGAGCTAGGAGGTCCAAGAACAAAGCAAAGGGAGCATGTGGATTAGCAGTAACTACATAATGCCCCAGAGGTCCCAGGAGCCCTGAGCACAAACTTCCCACCCCAGTGCAAGACGTTTGTGGGTCACCCGTACACCCATGGTCACACTGCTGGTCCCTGGTGGTGGGATGGGCTAGCCAGAGCACCTAGCATCCTCTTTGTTCAGAGATGAATGACATCTCTTACAGTGTATCTGGTTAAAGAGTATCACTGAACACTTATAAAAAATCCATTTTGAATACATGAAAGTATCACATGCTCCTTCACAGAGCTGGCATGGCCAACCAGGCACCATCTAACTATCGCCTGGACTTCTGTCTGATTTTCACACATCCTACTGCCTCTCACTCTTCATCACTCCCCTAAAATTGCTCAGCTTGCTCACTTTGGAAATCCCAAGATGATATGGGAAACGGCATATCAGAGTCAGGGCAGGATGGCCGCTACAGAATCCAGGAGCACCTGTTCTCGGGGCACCACATCCCACTTTTTAGCAGCCTCTCCTGCTCCCACTTGCAGGGCCCTGCTGGGCCACACACCTCCAATCCAAGATGGGCAGAGGTGCCTACTTGTCACAAAGTGGAGGATTTGCTCTATTTTAAAAGCAGAACCTGATGATGGGAAAGCTTTTCCCTGTCACCCACACAGACGAGCGGAAGCTATAGACACAGAGTCACTACGGATGGTGCCAGGAACAGAGGTGAGCAAGGCCCAGAGCTCTGTCTCCGGCAAAGGGGGCAGGTTTACAGGACTAATTGAGGCGCCCTCACCAGACCCCTCCTCCTCCTCCTCCAGGCCCGCTGGCGCTGGCGGCTTGTGCATCTCCTCTGGGGAAGCCTGAGGCTGGCTGGAGTAACTTCTGCTGCCTGAGACAGTCACACGTGCTCGGGACCTCTCACCTGAGGTCTCCGGGTGCTGAACTGGCGTGGAGGTAGCTAGGCCCGTGAGGGAAATGTGGTCACCTGTGTCATCTTCCTCAAAGTCGTTAAGGCAGTACACTTCATCCAGGTCAACGTCCAGCGTCCGGAAGCCCTTGGTGACCACACCAGGGCGGGGGTCCAGGATGCCCCCAAGATGAGGCTGGGCCAATTGCTGCCAGTGGTGAAGCGTGGCTGAGCCTTGTGGGAGAAAAGAGAGAGGGAGGAGAAGGAGAGAAGGGGGTTAGGATGCCAGCCAGCTAGAGCAACTGATTCCCACCCTCACACCCGCACTTGCATGGGACTATGGGAGGGGGACCGGGACAGAGCTCCCTTGACCCTTTCAACTGGACAATGGCGCTATCCCCTGCCATACAGGAGGGGGCACCACTGTAAAGAACCAACGACTTCTAAAGGAAAATACATGCTATATACTGGGTGCCAATGTTTGGTTACAAGTGTTTTAGAGCACTCCATGCCACACTTAACACACTATCATTTCTCTGACAGAAGAGGGTGAAAATGGCCAGACAAGAACCACAGGAAGCTTGTAACAATGCATGAGAACACACAGGGACCAGGAAGCCACAGGACACTCAGGTACAAGCCTGCAGACTCCCACGGCAGACTCACCTGCAAACAGAAGTTATAAAAAAAGAGTAGCCATGAAGGAAGGTAGGTGAGGACAGGGGTTCAAGAACAAGGTAAGACGTCACAGAGGCCTAAAGCAGTGGAGCCATCTCCAAGGTGACACTGGACCCTGGGACTCAGGTGACAGCCTGTGGGGTTTGTAGTAACAGAGTGTCCCTGATGACCTCAGGTGTCCCAGGCGTTCTACCAAGAAGGTGCACAGGGCCAGGAGTGTCTGGAAATCCTGGTGCTGAGGAGCTAAGTGATATCTCAGATAGAAAGGTGGCTGGGGTGGGTGAGGGGCAGCTTAGGCCTTCAGTGCTTCCAGACACCTGGGTCCTCCAACTTGCCATGGAGGTCTGAGAAGGATTCTGAAAATGGACAATTTCAATCCCACTTAAAATGAAAAAGCAAAGAGCACACTTTGAGCCCTAACACCCTCAACACCCCTTCCAGGTCCACACCAGTTCACCAGTTTTAAGGATACACATTTCCTCCTCCTTAACAGACTTGGGCCTACTGGACAGAGTTTAAAACAAAACAAAAAATAAAAAACACCCTCTGTGAGCAAAAGGAAAAAACAAAACGGTGGTGGCGCACGCCTTTAATCCCAGCACTCGGGAGGCAGAGCCAGGCAGATCTCTGTGAATTCGAGGCCAGCCTGGTCTACAGCGCGAGATCCAGGAAAGGCGCAAAGCTACACAGAGAAACCCTGTCTCGAAAAAACAAAAACAAAAAAAAAAAAAAAAAAAACAACAAAGAGGTTTAAAAAACAAAACAAAACAACATATTCATGTCTGTATGGACTCCAGAAGTCCTTAACTTGGAACAAAATACAAGTTATTTTTGGTGACCACAACTTTGGGAGAAACAAGGATGCTAATGCCATCTAGTGGCAGAAATCAGGGGTGGAGCTAAGCATTCCAGTGATCCCCAGAGTCCCCACAGGCAGAAGACTCAGCTTCAAATAGCACCTGGTGCTGAGACCCCAAAACCATCCTTAAGGTCCATATCTGTTGAGAATCTGAAGGAAATCGCTGACCAAAAGGGAAATGCGTGTGCCAAGAACTCCAAAAGGGCCACTGTTTCGTAAATCTGGCTCAGATTGGACATGACAGTGTGGTATGCCTGCGTGATTTAGATGCACGGTGTTGATGGAGGATGGCAGGCTGAAGAAGCACTATACTGTAGACCGTCTATACTGTAGACTTCTCAAGACAAGGTTTCTCTGTGTAGTCCTGGCTGTCCTGGAACTCACTCTGTAGACCAAGCTGACCTCTAACTCAGAGATCCGCCTGCCTCTGTCTCCCAATGCTGGTGTAAGCCACTTTATATTGTAGCATTATCTGCAAAGCACGTTGTAAGTAGTTTCATACACACACTGTAAGGGTTTCTTTGACCTAGCTGCAATCCAAATGGGACTTGGGAGGAACTCAAGACGTGGTAGCCTTCATGTGTGCAAGACCTCCACTACACAGAGATGACGCAGGAAAAATATCAGAAGGGATAGGGAAACACACCAGCATTGTGCAACTCAGAGACAAGGCTAAACTATGGAAGGATTGGCTGCCTCAGTTTCCCCTCCCTGTATAATTTGCTGGCTGGAGATGAGAGGGAAGACAGGTCTCTGGCAGGGTAACCTATCATCTTCTCCACTGTCAGCTCACTGAATAAAGACAGCTTGAAGACTCCGTTCCTGCCTCTGCTTACTGGCATTTGAAATGATGGCACATGAGCTCCGCATTCCAATAGAAACTCCCTGGACTCTACACGCAAGCACAGCAATGCACGCCTCAAACTCCCCGGGAGGGATTCTCGCTCACTGTACAAATGGGAGAATGGAAAGTTCCTGAAGCTAAGTGACTGAACTAGTGGTGTATGAGTCAGAACATGAGTGTGAGGGCCAGGAACGTGAGCTCAGTGGGCAGCAGGGGCTGGCCATCAGCTGTACAGACGGTATCAGTGACCCAGAGCAGAACTTCCAGGTCAGTGTCCAAGGCCCAGCAGGAAGGCCACACACCCATGCCACCTCTGACAGTCCCTTTCACACTGTCCACGTGCTTTCTCACAGGTCACAGGAAGAAGCCATCATCATGGCCAACTCAGACATCCCCTGTGTCAGCTTCCCATTCATCAGGCACTTGCTGAGTGTCGGCTGCTCTCCATTTCACAGATAAGGACAGCGAGTATGGGGAAAGGCACTGGCCAGAGGTTGTATTAAGTAGCAAGCAGCCCATCTGGGATTAAAATGAAGGCCTCTGGCATCTACTCCCTGAAGCTCTGAGAAGAGAGACATCCCCCCGCCCCATGAACCTCATGAATCCAGCCAAAAGCAAGCCCAGATGGCAGCTGCGGATTGTGGGACAGGTGCTTTCAATCCCACAGACCTAAGCACTGTTTCAGCCTTAGCTGTGATTTCAGTTATGTCAACAGTGGGCCTCAAGAGCACTTCCTCTTCCTGGCTGGGTCTGAGGCTCCAGGTATTCAAGGAACCCAGCACCTGAGCAGAGGAACACTGACTTCCCCACCCTGCCACTTCCATGCCCCAAGCCATTCTGTAGAATTCCACCCACCTCCCGGCTCCACCACCCCTCCCTGCAATCTTGTCCTGATACAGGGAGCACAGTTAACGGTGACTGAAGCAGACCTTACCCAAGGTGAGCACAGGCCGCCTCTGCCCTCGCCTTTATCTCAGTCTCACCCTTCAACCTGGCTTCTCTTCCTGTCCGACAGGAAGTGGGAAAAGCACTGTGCTACTGACCACTTCTCATCACTTACTCCATCCAAGACTGCCACACTCCTCCCACCCACTTGAGAACAGGCTGGGACAGGCAGAATCCAGGAGAAGGACTATTGCCCAGCTCAGTCTTTTTAAGACAGACATCTCTTTTTTTATCTTGAATATCCTGTTCTTTACTGGCAAGATGGTTGAAATGGGAAAAGGAGAAGTAGATGGAGGACACTGATTGCTTCAGTGATGTTCCCAGACAACCGTCTCCAGGGACCTCACCCCAGGTGCCTTTACCTGGACTGCTAGAGATCAAGGATATTCTATCGGTGTCTCACTAGGCCAATGGAAACACGTGTGAGAACATAACCCCAGCATAATGACGGTTCAGGGGTCAACAGCCATAACTGGGCCCTTCAGACCCAGGTGGCCGAATCAGGGACAAGTCTGACATTCTTGTTGGATAGCTATGCCCATGTTACAAATAAGGGAGATGGTTCAAGAGGAGGGCTAACTCACCCAACACAATGACAGAAACTGTAATCAGGGACACAACTACACTAACATCCCATCTCAGAGCCAATAGTGATGCAAATATTGATTGTGGAGGGAAAGGAGGAGAGAACATATCAGCTGTCCTCTAAACAGCTAAGAAAGAAGTCTGAGAAATACAAAATGAAGCCAAAAGGATCCATATCACAGGGTGTGTTACAGGCCACAGTGATAAGACATGACTTTTTAATGGTAGTAATTCAACTTCTGGGGGGGGGGGGGGGCAGTGCGGGATGCCACAGGTGAAACTCATCTTACACATGAGTGGAGTTTCTTCTTACTCTTGTCATAAAAATAAAGGCACAAAGTTAGAAGAAACAAAGATGAATTGGTCAAAATTAAGTTTTCAAAAATCTCATCCTGCAATGTACCTGAAAAATGAACCCAAAACATACCATAGGTCACCCAGTGAAACACAGTTAAGTATGGGAAGCAGAGAGATGGTCAGTGTCTAATGAACGACAAAAGAAGAAAAGAAAAGAAAGGCAGAAATAAAATTGCAGAAATGGAAGGTTTTATTGAAAGAAAACCGGACATAATTGAAGGTCAGAAAACAGAGGCTCACAACTGAATAAACAATTAAAAAAGAGTGAGCTGCCCCTCCCTGGAAGCTAGGAAGGACCTATTACACAATTAACTCATCATTATTAAAAGGAAAAACCAAAAATAGCCCTTCTTCTTTCTTTGGAAATACAGGGACTGTGGCACATCGCACGTCTTTACTAATCATGGCCTCAGTTTGCAGGCTGCCTGTTCTGCAAGGCTGACACCATCCCTGAGGCAGCAAAGACAGAGGCTTTTGAGATGAAAATAATTGTTGTCCTCTCAGGTACAAGTCTGTACCTGTGTGACAGAAACAACCTGTGGCATTGAAATGTCATGATGAGTGTGGAGCGTAATTAGACTGAAGCATCCAGAGGCGCTCCTTAGAAGGGACAGTGATAAAAGCTGAGAAAACACAGATGTGCAGACATCTGGCTTCACATAAAAATGCGATGTGTGGTTCTAAAGCAGGTCTTTCAACTCACACAGGCTTCAAACTCAAGTGGGAAAAGCAAGAGCAGTGCATACTTGGTGGCCCCTGACCAGGCCACAGGCTCCGGGGAAACAGGTGACACGCAGGTCAAAAGGAGAAAGAGAACGGTGAGGTTTTCTAGGTGAAGCCCCTGCACAGGGGGCTTGCTGGGCTCTAGGGCTGGCCTCCAGCTCTACCTCCTCCTGCCTCCACACTGCAGGTTGCAGGGCCTGGATCACCTCCAGAGAGCCACAAATACGAACATACGAACACACACAACACTTCCACGTGGGTGGGGGTGGTACTTACAATGCTTGGTTTGTGCTATTTGACAGTGAAAATTCTGAGAAGCCAGAGCATTCCTTCTCTACCCTTCTCAGACCTTTGGGTTGATCTAGAACTAGTTTGTTGTAGTGAGGACAAATGGCCACAGCAGCCATCCGGGAAGGATCTGAAGCTGCATACCTGCCACTAGGCTTGGCTCCTAAGGCACTAAGGACAAAAGAAGAGACCTGTGGGCCACCTGTGGTGGTTCCCTAGGCCGGTTCACACTAGCAGTGCACTGCTAACAGAGGCCACCTCAGAGGAACTCAAACCAGCAGCGTGGGTGGCTATCTCGAAAGAAAAACGAATAGGTGTGACAGAGGTGGCTGGCTTTCCTGTGGTGGATCAGGGCCCACAGTGAGTCACAGAGGAGGACAGAGAGGGGCCGTGGCCCCTGGGGGTCACCTTCGAGCGGCTTCACGATCTGCAGCTTCTCGGGCAGGTAGGAGCGGCTGCTGAAGGACATGCCGGAGAAGCCCGTGAACTCCGAGAAGCGGGAGTGTGTGCCCAGGGACATGATGCTCTCGGTGGGCGTGAGTGAGCCACTGTGCAGCTCGTCCTTCTCAGCCAGCTCACGCAGCTTCCTCTCCTGCTCCTCCTCGAAGAACCTCCGCTCAGACAGGTAGTTCTCCCGGCGCAGGGACAGCCGCCTAAGTGCTGTCTCCAGGTCGTGGGAGCCTGGGGTGCCTGGGGTGCCTGGCTTCTTATTGCGCTCCTCATTCCTGGGGAAGACAGGGGTAAGTACCTAAAGGGCACTGAGGACCCCTCAGGGCAAGGCCACTGCTTGGACAGGAGATGGGCTAAGGAGACCAGGCCAGCCAGGATGGGAGCAGACACCTGAAGGAGTTACTTCTGTGGGCCTGAGGTGACTTTTCTTAGAGACAGATGGCTGCATCAGGATGAACTGAAAAATTGCACATAAGCAAATATGTGTTTTCATAACAATCTCCCTCCTGGTGATTTTGGAAGACCGTTTGTAGGCTGCTATTGCTGGGTAACAGAGGGGAGCTGATTCAAGGGAACCCCCTTTTTGCCTCTTAGATGAAAGGGCTTGGGCTCTCAGGTCTGAGTGAAACCAGCTCTGATCTTGGGTAGCCCTCTGTATGGCTCAACTGATCCAAAGTACCTGTTTCAGAAGTCCGAGGGCTGGGGTGCACAGGGGTGACAGGATGGTTGGGGTTCTACAGGGCACTAGGGCAGAGAGGAACTGACTATCACTAAGGAGACCCCACAACTGACAACCCTCTTCACCCCAGCTTCTGAAGCAAACCAGAGAGGCTGGGTCCTCCTCACCCGTTCCAGCATCCAAGCCCCCAAGGGGCCACAGAGATGATTCATGGGGAGGATTTGTTAGTTTCCTCCTTCAGCATGTGATGGAAAAGCATGCTTTGGATATCAACTTGAGCTATTCCTTTCGAAAATACCAGTGCCGTGGAAAAGGTGGGTAACTGGGATGTGGAGAAGTCTCTTGGATGATGGCTGAGTCCCCATGCAATGGGGCTCACTTCTCCCCTCCCCACAACAGGAGAAAAGCCCATTGCTCACCCCAGGTCAGCTGCCTCAGTTTCCAGGAGGATGCTGTTGGTCTTGTTGTCAAGGACCACGTTGCCAACATCACTGCCATAGAAGCTGGAGCGGGGGGTGCTGACGCAGCTGGACAGGAGGGAGTTCATGGCTGAGGACTGGTTGGAGCCGGGGATGTTCATGGGGGAAGGGGCCAATGATCTCTGCTTGACCACCTGATTGATGTTTCTCACGGTCTCGAAGACACGCTTCTGGTGGCTGGGGAGAACATGGCAGCCATGAGCAAACGCATCAGGAAGAACCTGGAGCTAGCACCTCCACCTCCAAAGAAACACTTCAGGGAGCCCGAGTGGTCTGCTGACTGAGGGCTTCACGTGTTCCTGAGAGTGTGGGCACCTCCATCACAGTATGGACTGAGGAGATGCAGTGCCCAAAGGTTCTGGCACAGCTCAGCACTAGGTTCAGCCACCCCAAGTGACACTGATTATCACAGATCCAAAGCCTGACCTAGAAATAATAGTCCTGAAGTATTGCTTTTGTCTTTAGTATGCTTGCTTCTTTCAGATCTACACCAGAATGTGAGCTCCACAAGGGCAGTGCTAACCGCAGACATTTGCAGAATGATTATGTGTAACCATTCATATAAAAGAAAAAGTAAAACTTCAAACTAATCTGAAGTTTCTACCTTGAGATGATAAATACCCCAAGGCTATTTGTAGAAACTACCATTTCTAAGTGCAGAACCCATAGTTTGATTTGAATGTGTCTTCTTTTAAGGAGAAAAGGGTGGGTACATTTCTGGACTGGCTGCTTCCCTGGGGTGTCAGCTCTGCACACACACTGAAGTCACCAGGACACTAGCCACTCAGTCTCGTATAAATTCTGTCTAGGGAGTTTGGGGAGAGAGAAAACATGGTCCCCAGACTCCTTCTAAATGCTCCAGGGAGGTGAAGCCTGAATCTGGAGTTAGGAGGGGAGCTGCAGACCCCAGGAGTCCCCAGAAGAAAACAATCCTGGCTCACACCATCGAGGAGCCTGTGTCTCATTACTGCTGATGGTTTTCTTTGTTTAGAGTAATGCTTTCCATTAGGGGAAGTGGAAGTTGGCAGGGAGACACAGTCTCCTTCCCATTTCCCATTTTGTTGCTTTGGTGTGTCTTTTGAGACAGGGACTCACTCACACAGGCTGTAGTTAAAGACAGCCTTGAACTTCTGACCCTCCACTGCACCAGGTGCTAGGAGGTCCTAGGACAGAACTCAGGGCTTCACGCGTGCTAGGAAAGGCCTCTACTAGCTGAGTCCAAGCCATTATCATGAGAAAAGAGCAGGAAAAGGTCAGACATGAGGTTGTGTCTCCCTTAACCCGACAGGAAGGACCACAGTTGTGGCTGGTGGTGGCTGAGGTCCACACATGTTAGGTTCTAAACAGAACCAGTCCTGAGTCAGATTGTGGGAACTTGAAATACAAAAACCATGCAGCCATACGTGATGTCTGGAGACTCTGGCTCTTCCAGCTGCAGCTCCTTACGCATAGTTCCCTCAATTTCAGCAGCCAAGGAGTCCTGGGAAAAGACAGAAGCCATGTTGAGTGAGCAAGGACATCCATTTCTACATCAGGTCTGAGGCCAGAAGAGCCACAGGAGAAGAAACAGGGGGTCTAGCCGTCTCCAGACTTCTTGCCACACAACACAAGGCTAAAAGCATTCTCCACAGACAGAATCTGCTGACCCAAGGCCAAGGCAGGTTTTGAGCACACAGCATCTTTGGGTGAGAGTGAACAGCCCCTAACACTAATATAGCTGTGTCTGAAAGCTAGTCCATTCAAGGCTCCCTTGGACAAACTACAGAGATAAAATTGTGGCTACAGTACAGGACAGGGAACTCAAGGGGACACAGGAAAGTGTGTTCAGAACAGCAGGAACAAACGTAGCTCCAAATATCTCTAAGCCTTCTGAAAGGTCCTCCATGGCCTCCCAGCCCCGACAGGTCACACTAAGCTACTGTCCTCCTAGGCCCCAGGTCTGCAGTCCCAGCTCCTTAGGACTATGACACCCAGGAGGCCAAGGCTGTACCTCTGACTCCCAGGCAGGCACCCACCTGCCAAGGGCTCTCTGGCTCTGCAGGGGAGGAGTCCCTGCCTGCATGGACTGAGTCATGCACACTGCCACCTCGGTGCTTTCTCTGGAAGCTCCTCACCCCCACCAGCCAGCCGCAACACCCACCTTCACCATGTGCTCAGGAAACAGGACTGCTTCTCCCGGGAAGAACGCCGTATTTCTTCTTTGTAAACACTCCCTGCCCATCCGTCACTCCTGACACTACTGCATCCCATCCTTTGCACATGTGTATCTCTCAACCCCTTAATTCCTACTAGTTTTCTTGGAGTACACTGCCACCCTTTTGGGGGTGGGAGAGGGTGGCATGAGCTTCAGGGTTGCAGGAAGGCTGGTTCTTGAACACACACCTAGGTGTACTGAGAAGGCTGACCCACATGCGCCCCACCTAGCCCTCTGATTTGAGGAATATTTATGAAAATAGAAGACATAGTTCCCTCAATGTTCATGGGTCCCCAGATTCTATCTATGAATTACAGATTAAAAACTGCCACCACAAAGCGAAAGAATTGGAACATTGCTGAGTAAAACCTGCTACTGGCAGTTGGAACGGCAGAGAGCAAGAGGCAGATCTGGGCGCTCAGCTCCAGGAACGCAGGCATGCTGCAGCCTTTACTGCTTTAACTGCCTTTAACACACGACACCCTTTCAAAACAACCATCCTCAAAACCTGGGCTTGCCAAGAGCCTCAAAAAGGCAAACAAAAGCTTTTCAGCAAACATGACAGCTGAGAATCCTTCCAGAAGACACGGAGAAAGGTGTGTGCTATCCATCTCTCCTTGTGCGATGGTTTGATTTTCTCTTCTTTTTAAATTGTATTTTTTATTTATTTTGTGTGAGTATGCACACACACAGGGACACATGCGGGTGCTTGTGTACCAGGGTGTACCCACTGAGGTCAAAGAACAACTTTTGGGAGTTAGTTCTTTCCTTCTGCCTTGTTGAGATGGGTGTTGTTCTTATTTCTACCACTTTTCAGTGTATGCCAGGCTAGCTGGCCTGTAAACTTCTGGGCAATTACCCTGTCTCCACCTCCCATCTCATAATACGAATTCAGAATAACAGATGCACACCACCAGATTCGGTTTTCATGTGGTTTCTGGGGATCACACTCAGTGGAGCAGGCTTGCACAGCTGGTGTTTTTATGTGCTGAGCCCTGGTTTTGCAAGACAGTTTTAAGCCCTCAGCCATGCCCACTAAGTCACCCAGTAAACTCCTTGGCTCACTGAGCTGGACTTGGTGGAACTGTTCCTCTGGGCTGTGACTGCCCTCTCTATCTGAGGTGGATAGAAAACAGACTTCCCAGGAAAGTAGCTCATCAAGAGCTCCCTCCATAAATCCCTTCTCAGCTGAGATGGCTCAAAGAAGGTTAATTCCTGGAGCCCATGTCAAGGTGGAAGGAGAGAACTACTCCACAGAGTTATCTTCTGGCCTCTGCACATGTACCATATACAATGCACCCTCTCCCATCATCACATACAAATACAATAATAATAAATAAACATTTTAAAAATTTAAAAAACAAAAACCTCTTCTCACTTCAGAGAGGATTCGTTATTCTGCCAGAATAATGTCTGGAGCAAAGTCTGAATGCACAGGAGCTCTCGGAGGCCTGTTCTCGAGCCATCTGTCTGTCTGTCATCCACCATGCAGTCCATGTGGAGCGGCTATGAAGTCATGTACTAACTTGCACAGTGCTGTTGAACACAGCTAACGCATGGCCCCTCCCTCAAGACACTATGGTGTGCTAGAAGATAGAATGAGCAAGCTCAGGTCCTTCCAAGCAGATGTCACAGGGGAACAAGTGACTAAAGACTCTGCCCAGTACAGCCAGTGTCCACGGGGAGACTAAACCTGAAACCCCCTTTGTCCTTCATGTTCCTTCAAAGCCCCAATATTGAACAAGTCAGGCCAGGACTAAAGAAATAAGATCATGGAGAAATACTATTTTTAAAAAAATGATTCAGATCTAAGACACTAAATGATACCAAGAGAAGGGTTAATAAACACATAAAGAACCAGGAGAAGAACGGGCTCTTTAATGCATGGGGAAGGTGCTTCAGGGCAAAATAGCCCACACAGCAATGGCAGCCATAAGTAACATCTAACTAAACCACGTTCCCGTGAAGTTATCTCTTAACAGCAGGAGTAGAAAGAACAGACAATGGGCCAGTCTGTCCAGGGAATTAGGAAGCCCCAGCTGGGCAGGTCCAGGTCCAAACAGGAAAGATGCAGGCCCAGTGCTCAGAAAGGGACACGAAGCCCCTGGCAATGATCTAGGGGACAGGGGGGCACAGGAGAACCCACTTACCATGGGGAACAGGCCCAGTGAGTGGTAGCGCCGGGATGTGGTGTTGGGCATCGTCTTGTTCCGCAGGTTCTTCAGTTCTTCCTGTGCCTCGTGAAGCATTTCCATGCACTCTGCATACTTGTCCTCCAGCTCACGCAGCTTCAGGGAAAGGCAGAGGGTCAGGCCTGCACTGCGCCCAGTGAGCGCCCAGGCGCTGACACACCCACAAGCCCGCCCTCCCACCCGAGAGGCAGAATGACACAACAGTCTTCATGGAACCAGCTGTCTTGTAGGCACACAGCAAAGCCGGCTGGATCCACAAGGCTGGCTTTTCCTTTCACTTGGGGAACGCTTCTAGACGGGAAAGCTGCTAAATGTTCACAGTGGTAAAGTCGGACAGACACTAACTGCTAAGAGGCAAATCGTAACCCTTGTTTCCAGCTCCATTGCCTAAACTCATAGCAATCCTCCTGTCTCAGCCACTCATGGACTGGGATTGCAGGCATGTACCAAAATGCCCAGATTCAAGCCATATCTTTGAATAGTTCTTTACACATGCCTGTGGTATATTTTGTTCACCTAGTTGAACATCCTGACAGTTGGCATCTGTCAGGAACTAGAATATTCCAAGTCCTGAGCTGGTACTGAATCCACCTCCTTGTGTTACAACACCCACCAGAGGCAGTAGGCACAGGACCCAGGTAAAACAGTATTATGCTAACTGGATATTAAAATGTTTGTTATGAGGGGAATGACCTAGGCCTGTTGTGTGTGTGTGTGTGGAGTTGGGTGGATATGCCTGTTGTGTGTGTATGTGTGTGTGTGTGTGTGTGTGTGTAGTCGGGTGGATAGGCCTGTAGTGTGTGTATGTGTGTGTGTGTGTGTGTGTGTGTGTGTGTGGAGTTGGGTGGATAGGCCTGGTGTGTGTGTGTGTGTGTGTGTGTGTGTGTGTGTGTGTGTGTGTGTAGTCAGGTGGATAGGCCTGTAGTGTGTGTATGTGTGTGTGTGTGTGTGGAGTTGGGTGGATAGGCCTGGTGTGTGTGTGTGTGTGTGTGTGTGTGTGTGTGTGTGTGTGTGTGTGTAGTCGGGTGGATGTGCCTTCCCTCGAACCCGAGGCCCTAGAGAACTGAGGCAGAGACACCCACCTCTGCTGTGAGTTGCCGCTGGGCATCCTTGGCAGCGCCCAGGTGCTGGACGAGCTCTTCATTTTCCACTGCACACTAAACATGGTAAAGACAAGTCCTCTGTTAAGACACCGAGAAGAGACGACCTTTCCCTCTAGTTACCTGTCAACAGCCTGTCGCTGAGGAACTCAGCACCTCAGGACCATGACCTGACGCTGGAGCTGAACATTGTCTTTCATATAATTGAAAAAAAAAAAACACGTTCTTTTTAAAACTGTTTTCATTCGTGTGTGCGCATGCATGTGTGTGTGTGTGCGTGTGTGTGTGCGTGCATGCATATGTGCGTATATGCGTGCATGCATGTGTGTTTGCGTGCGTGTGTGTCTCTGCCCACAGTGTGGGTTGGTTCTCTCTGGAGATGGAACTCAGGTCATCAGTCTTGGCAGCAGGTCTCTTTACCCACTGAGTTACCTCACCAGCCCCTTTCATGTGACTCTGAAGGTACAGCCTTTCCTCTATGCCTGTTTGTTCTCCATAGCCCAACCCCCACCTCCAGAGAATGGCTTTCTGTCGTTTTTTCTTTCTGTTCCTGGAGGCATCTCATCTCCCCCTTCCAGTCAAGCCCCACACGGGAAACTAATCAGGCAGCACACCATTCTACCATGGAATGTATCTGACTGGCAGAGTGAAAACAAAGAGCAGCCCCATGATTTGTAAGTTAAAGGCCAAGATTCCATATCTACAGCACAGCTTTATGTGTGCCACGCATTTACACAATATCCTAAGATCATAAAGCCTCTGCTGACTCGGGGCAGTGGGTCGGTTCCTGAGCTCACTGAGCCAGAAGAACCGTATGCGTGGCTCAGGTAGGGAGCCATCCTCTCCAGTAACCACAGTCCCCATCTCAGCATGGCCACTGTTGCGGCAGCCAGAGTTGCAGGAGCCTTACAGCCTTTGCCTTCTTCTGTAAGTCCACAATCTGCGACAGCAGATGCGTGATCTCCTCCTGCTGACGAGCAGCATCTTCTGTCTTCTTGGCCAGCTCCTCCGAGATGCTCGCAATCTGGACGTTGGCATCCCCTGTGACAAAGTAATGACAAGCAGGTGGCTGAGTTGGAAAAGCACACACAAGCCAGGGACAGTGTCTTAAGAACAGTGTCTTAATGGGGGGAATGGAGATGGGACATGAAGGGAGTCACAGTGGACATCCTTCAAAGTGATAATGTGGCTCCTTTGGGCTGCAAAGAGAAGGAACCCAGGCTTCTCATGGGCTGTCCCTCCTAGAAGGGCTAACTACTGACGAAGGCTGTCCCCAAGGCAGGTCAGGCAGGCTCCAGGAAGGGAGCTGGAAGTGGCACACACCGCACCAGCTGAACTCCCATGTTCCACCACGTTCAGATCCACATCATGACAGGAGCTCTGCACACAGTGCGATTCCCTGTAGCTTTCCATTGCATTTGGAGCAGAAGCCCATTTTACTAGATGTGAACATGAGCTCTGTTTCACTTCACCGAAATGCCCTTTCTCTTATCTTACCTGGAAACTTACAACAGAGGGCATGGGGAAAATCCCATTAAAATTAAATATCCACCTCATTGAGAGCATGGCTCTCGATTCACAAAGGGGCAAAAGTTGCCACACAGTCTGGCATAGGCCTCCTGCTTTCAGAAAAATGCCACTGAGCTACTGGGTGGTGGGGTCGGTGATGGGAGTGTCTGAGAAGAGGAGAGCGGGGGCAGGGGCAGACATACTCAGCTCCTTCACACAGTCATTCACCAGCTGCTGTTCCTTCTCCTCATAGGTGATGGTCTCGGTCTTCAGCTGACAGGCCTGTGGATGGGACTTAGTCAGGGAACAGCGCTCACACAATCAGGACTGGCAGGTGGACCAGGGTCCAGGCACAGAGCTGGGCAAACCCCTTCAACATCTCTGCACCTGCGACCATTGCATGTCCAGGACAGACACCTCATCTACAATCCCTGCCTGGGTAATGGGCACATTCCTAAAGCAGAGACCTGAAGGCTACGGACCACCAGGGGGCGCCACACAGAGACGTGAGCACAAGTACTGCACTGAAAGGCCAAGCCATGTTGGTCTGTTTGCTACTTGCTTGTGTGTGTTCAGCTCTTGTAGATATGGCGCCTCTATGGCCCTTACAGTGCCTATAAGACACTGCCCTGCCTAAAGCATGTGTTCTATGAACAGCAACACAGGAACAGAACCATTACCACGTCAGACAAGGCTACCAGGTTCTAAAGTTTCATTAACTCTCTGGCTCAGCTCCCTAAGAACAAACTCACATGAAAGCATTAAAACACAGTCTCCAGAGCTTTCCCAAAATAGGGGGTATGGAGTGTCACCTCTATAACCCTAGCACTTGGGAAACTAGAGCAAGAGAGCTGCCATGAGTTTGGGGCCAGCCTGGGCTACATAGTGAGCTACAAGTCAGTCTGAGGGCCTGTCTTAAAAAAACAAAATGGACTGGAAGTGATGGTGCACACCTTTGATTCCAGCACTTGGGAGACAGAGGTGGGCAAATCTCTGCGAGTTCAAGGCCAGCCTGGTCTGCAGAGTGAGTTTCAGGACAGTCAGAGCTATATAGGGAGACCTTGTCTCAAAACAAAAGTCACACACACACACACACACACACACACACACACACACACACACACACACACACTCACACACACGGAGCACAGCTATCCATAGGACTTTAGACAGTTTGCTCTGGCTGAAAGGAAGGAAAGAAAACAGTCTAGAGGGCTACGTGAATGCTCAGTTAAGGTGGCTCTAAGGACTTGGGTCCTGGCCACAGGCAGACATGGGCCATCAGGAATCCACACCTGAATCAGAGTCCTTCAGCTAGCTCTGGGGAAAGAGGGGCTGGGTGCCTGGGACTGAGGCAGTCACCTGGGCCAGATGCCCGGAGACTGCAGATGAGAGGCATGGGCTCAGCATCTGAGCCACGGCTAGCAGACCAAACCTGGGCGACCTTGTTTGTCCTGCCTGTGGTTCCCATTTGTAAGAAATAAAAGGTTGGTAGGTATGGGGTCTGCAAGGGCAGGTCAGGTGCCTCGTAAGGTCCAGATGGGAGGCTCTTTGCAGTGCATGGCAAGTCCAAAGTGACAGATGGCCTGTCCCCCAGGAAGGGCCCTGCGAGTCTGGAGCCAGCTTAGGTAGGCTCACGGCCCAAACCTGACAGACAAAGGCCTGGTGGACAGGGTGGTGCCATCTCTTGCCTACAGACAAGCTCAATGTTAATTGGGACAAAGAGCACTGAATCTGTTTAGTAGTGTGGTTACTTGTTTCAGAGAGCCGTGGTGGTGAGGAGAAAAAATTGCTTGGGGCCAGAGGGGCAAACCCGGCCTCTGTCATCGATCAACCCTGACATCTTCCAACACCGCAGCCTGGTGCAGAAGAGGCTCGGCTCCTGGCCTTGCTGTGAAGACCAACAACAGCTACAACAACAACAACAGTGACAACACAGGACGGTGCCTGGCACCGCACCTTCCTTTCCATACAGGAAACACTCAGAAGCCCAAGCTCCCAGGCTGCCTCTGCTCAGCCTTTGCAAGCTCACTGTGTCACTCTGTCTCCATGTTCTGATATATGGTCTCCTTGGAGCAAATCTGATCCTCAATAACGTGACAGCTGGTGTCACCCCAGCCTTCAGGCCATGGCTGGGGAACCCCAGGGAAGGCACGGGGTGAAGGGGAAGGCCTACACCCCTTCAGTCTTCACCCCTGTGATGGCCAGCTCAGAAGCAATGCCACCCGTGGCCGAGCCTGCATCTGGGCACCCTGGCCAGGGAGGGCACGCTCGGGCAAGACTTCTGCAGATGAACGCTACGCAGATGGCGCTGTCACCGAAACTTTGCTGCCAGAGGGACCCCCCCCCCCCCTTCGAAGGGAGCAAGAGCAGGGTGTGTGCGTCACCTCAGATCGAAGTACAACATTCTCTTCTTCGAGGTCCTTCAGTTTCTTCTGAAGGGAATCCAGGTGGAAGTAGTTCTGGACAGAGGAGGATGACTCATTCCTCTTCAGTCTGAGAGAAAAGCACACCCAGTCAGGGAGGCTTTGTTTCCTTCCCACCCCGTCCCATGTGGAGACCAGGAAGGGTTACCCCAAAGGTGTAGGAGCCACATTAGCTCAGAACTGGGGGTGGGGTGTGGTCAGCTTTATTGAACCAATTCAGTTCACGCACACCTATCCACAAGAAATGTTTCATGGGCCGGGGAGGCAGCTCAGGGAGTAAAAAGCTCTTGCTGACCCCCCGACAGTCAGAGTTCAATGCCTAGGACCAACAAGAAAACTGACTCCTGAGAGCTATCCTCTGACCTCCACATGCAAGCTGTAAGTCATGACTTGTGCCCTCCCCAATGTATACTAATAAATAAATTAAATTCTAAAGTAAGTACTCTGTGTATGCTGTATGTGTGAACTCAGTGCTCATGACCCTATGACCTAAGTGTTCTTTACAGTTCCATCTACAGTGTGGAAAGTAGCCTGGGCTGCAGGAACACGGTTTCTAAGTCACAACAGAGCTGGGACCCTAAATCGGTCACTGGACTCCCAACGTGAGGGCCTGCTGACTCTCAGAGAAGCACCCAGGCCTTCTGTCCCAAGGGCCTGAGGCCCCAGGGTCTGTGCTTCCTCCCACAACTGAGCCCACCCTGTTCCCACGACATGCCAGGGCAAATGGCCGCTCTGACAAGCCAGCAATGAAACCCCGTAAGAGGGAAATAACCCCCACCCCGCCACCGCCGCTGCCGCCCTGCAGCTCCCATGGGAGCAGTGAGATGGCTTCATCTGAGGCATGTAGACAGAACCCAAGCTGCTAGTGACCCTGCCTAGAGGCCTCCAGGGACGTCCCCACAGCCCTCCTGCCCTCGGGCTCCAGGGATGTCCCCACAGCCCTCCTGCCCTCGGGCTCCAGGGACCTGCGCTGGCGACTTACGGGGTTGAACAGACAGACTCGGGCTCGCTCTCCTCGGCAGCGCTGGTGTAGAACTGAAGCAGCTCATCCTTCATGGACAGCTCATGTCGGAGCTGAGACACCTACATAGATAGGAAAGAGCAGGTTGAAGGCTTCTGGAAGGTAGCAATGTCCATTCTGTGCTCAAACGCTTGCTGGAGAGGGATGATGCCCCAAATGAGGATTGATTCACTACTCAAACTTTCAAGGCATTGAGTTTGATGCCATTTAAGAAAAAAACCAATCAATGACGTCTAGGTGGGAAACTCTATGTTCACGATGTTTAGTTAGAAGGGCAGGTAGGGGAGCAGAAGGCTCTGGAATGATCACAGGGGTGGGAGTGAGACTGTTCATTGGCTCTGGAAGCAGCCAGATGACCAGCTGGGCAAGCGGCCAGAACAATGGGCCGCACACTAACTGAAAGGAGCAGCACTCGCTTTGTCAGAACTCAATGCCATCTCGGAGCAGATCTGGGAGCGTGCTAACGCCAGATGGGCTGCCAGGAGCAGTTCACAGACTCCACTTAGAAAACCACAGGCCCCCACCCCGACTGCCCATGGGATCAGCACACCTCACACTGTCCCTGACCAAGGCGGTCAGGCCTTATTCTGCACACAATGGTTACTGGGCAGAAACGTGGAGTGTGTGAGGAAGAGATGAGCTGTGAGGAAAGACAGGCTGCTGACCGAAATGTTGCCGATTTGGGCTCAAGGCTTTCAGAGAAGCATGGATACTGTCAAACTTCTCATCTGCCCTTCCAGCACTCAGTACTGATAAGCACGGGACCAGGGCCGTAAAGGAGGATGGGAAGTCTGTTTTCTGATGTGCCTTGGGGTTTGTTCCAACTTTCCCACACCACACAGGGAGTGGACTCCATCTTCCTTGGAGGATCCACTTGTATCATATGCTGTGTAAGGGTTCTCCTACTCAGAGGGACTACTCAATGATTCGCCAAGAGAAGTATGGCCTCAGAGTTTTCCCATTCAAAGCCTCTCCTGGGAAGCAGGCATCTGCATCCTGTGGAGTAGGCTGTTCTTCATGCAGGCTGAGGAGGTCTCACACAGATCGCCATGGAAGGAGGCCAGTGGGCGGCCACGCACTCACCGGCTCCCAGGTGGTGTGTCCCTCTGCTCAGAAAGACATGCTGGCCCATGTACTTTCTCACCTAACTGAGGCCATTTCCTTGGGCCAGAGAAGGCCAGAACAACTTCATTTCTCCAACAACACTACAACACTCCAGCTTACCATCTCAGAAAGCAAGTTGAGGATAAAACCCTTTCTTACAGGTTGACTTGAAACAATAAACTCAGCCCCAGAAGAGCTTTAATGAGAAAGACTGACCGTACCGTAGGGTCATGGAGAAGGGTGCCTTTCCCACTAAGGAAGTTCCTGACAGACAGTGAGGAAGAGGTGGGAAGGAAGAGTCCTCAGGGCTAAAACTTACTGCTAGGAAAACAGGTCAAGGGGAGAGAAGCTGGGCTCTAAGCCCTGAATCCCTGTTCCATCAACTGCATCTGACTCTAATGGTCTCCATGCAGCCTATTCCTCACCTCCAGGAAATCAGCATCCTTCCTCCGGACTGCAGGTTCCCTTTGGAGATGCTGAGATAGTCTGTCCGCTCTCCTCTGACAGCCATGAGTTAAGACGTGTATCATGAAAACAATGAGTTTATACCATGAAAACTGCAGGCTCTGGTGTTGCCTTGTTTTCTGCACTTACGCAGTGGTATTAGTGGTGTAAGGAATGAGTTGCCTGCTTGCTGTGTGGGCCTGTGTGTGCTGCTTCCCAGCATGGTGGGTCTCTATGCAGAATCTGGGCTGTCTGAGGACAAGGTCATGGCCATACCTGCACATATGCTCCCACCCACCTCCCTGACAGCTCCCAGGCTAGGGGTCCTCACCTCCTCTCGGATGTGTTCCACCTGCTCTTCCAGCAGTTCATTCCTCTCAGTTAGGGTCTTGTTCTTCTTCAACAATGACTGGCCAATCCGCGCAGCCAGCTCCAAATCCCGCTCTTTCTATGATAGACAAGAGGGAGCATGGGGACTTAATCCTATGCATTCTGGAGGAGCCAACAGGGCTGCATCAGACGGGTGTACTCAAAAACAGTGGGAGAATTAACAATCCTCCATCCAGGGACTTGAAGCCTGTTCAAGAGCAATAACCTTGGCCACACATGTGCAGGGGCTATGCAGGAAGAGTTGATGAAAACCAGGTACATGGAGGAAAAATGATTTGTTTAGTCATTGATAACACTTTTCCCCACTTGAAAGCCAGCACATGGGAACACCACTGACTCAGATGGATGAATGGATGGGTGGGTGGGTCGATGGAGAGATGGTGGATGGGCAAGTGAATAGATGTGTGGGTAGATCATCGACTGATCTGGATGGATGGATGGATGGATGGATGGATGGATGGATGGATGGATGGATGGGTGAATGGGTAGATGGTAGATAGGTGAATCAATAAATGAATGGATGGATGGGTTGAATATGCTCCTGAATAAAGCAAAGAGCTGGCATGGGCAGGCAGGCCTCTTTAGCTCACACCAGGCTGGTCTGTATTAGAATATGCTGAGTTCTTCATTCTAACCTATGAAATGAAAAGGTTTAAAATAACTCAGATGCAATTGCATCTGTTTTGCTTGTTTCACTTTCTTATTCAGGTTTTATTTAACTTTATTTAAAAAGAAAAGAATTTTCAAAGTGCAGAGAAACTATAGCAGCGTTTAGGGACGGGATGTTTTGCTAGTTCAGCTATGACAACGGTTAGACAGAGTGGACCATACAAACACATAACTGCCTCTGTGGGAAGAAAGATGTCCCAGGTAGGGGACAGATGCCAACTCCAAATCCATCTCCACGAGATTCATCTGCTTGTGTTAGATGGGAGGCTGGTAAGGTAAAAGACATTCTAGAAGACCACACCACTTCACAGTCTATGTCAAGTACCCTGTTCACTTGCTCTAGGAAATGGAATCACT
Organism: Peromyscus californicus insignis; assembly: GCF_007827085.1. Taxonomy (NCBI): domain Eukaryota; kingdom Metazoa; phylum Chordata; class Mammalia; order Rodentia; family Cricetidae; genus Peromyscus; species Peromyscus californicus. The sequence goes on along the minus strand of NW_026294402.1, from coordinate 116,018,538 downwards.
GAAGTGGCGGGCTGTAGCAGCGACAGTCGGGGCTCTGACTCCACATGAGGCACCACCTCATGGCCTGAACATTTGTTTTCTCCAGAATCAGGAAACCATAGTTTTGTTCAAGCCACAGACTATGTAACTACAGGGGAGCTGAGAAATCACTAAAGAAATTGCAACTGATGGCTCGTTCGTTGGAAAATAAGATAATAAGAAGTTTAAGAGATAAGTGAAGAGGAATCAGTTTCTCACGTACCACTGTACAGAAAGGGATACCAGCATGAAGACAGGCAAGTGTGGGTGGTGTGCTGATTTGGTGCAAAACAGTCATTTTTAAAGTTCTCAGATCATGAGAAATTCCCTTCCTCTTCTCCCATAAGCTGGGTTTTGACCCTCTAAACTCCCCATTTCATTGGTCTGGGACACCCAGCCTTATGTAATGATTTGGAGTTTGAGATGGCCCCCTTTTCTGACCGTGGGCTCAGTCATGTAGCAGAATAATACAATAAGAGCACTGACTACTCTTCCAGAGGGTCCAGGTTCAGGTCCCCGCACTTACATGCTCCTCACCACCTTCTCTAACTCCTGTCCCAGGGATTCGATGCCCTCTCTGGTCTCTGGGCACTAGGCACCCAGTACACAGACAGGCAAAACAGTCATACACATAAAATAAGCCTTTTTAAAAAAAAAATTAGAGAAAATCAAAAATGCTCATCACAAATGTGATTATTTGTAACTTTCTGTTTTGAGACAAGCAGGCATCAGCCGCCAGTTACAGGAGAGAGGGGTCTAGTGCCGCCTGCTCATCTGTGAGGCTGATGAACTCTAAGCATACCTCACATCAAATGCTCTACTCCTTACATTGTTTTAAATGGAAAACAACAGCTCAAAAATGAAAATATCAAAATGCCTCCCACATGGTTCAAGTGTCATTTAGAGCTCAAGCTTTGGTCAGGTGTTTATAGAAGTGAGGCATAAATACCCTACACACCCCTACCTTGCTTATTTCCCATCATTCCTAATCACTCAGAAGCACACGTGTCAAGGGCCACAGGAATAGCCCAGGCAATCCGAGGGGCTCAACCCTGCATTTGTCACAAGGGCCATGGGGAGACAAGAAGATTCCCCACCGGTGGCCCTCGGTCATTTCTCAGACTCAGTGGCTGTGCTCAGTTGAGGAAGGACTTGAAGAACAGTGTAACTGAGGCTGCCCAGGAGTGAGTACCCAGAGGTGGACTCCAGAGCAGCACAGGTCAGAGTGGTGTCAGCCCTCTTACTGCAGCTAAACAGCAGTCACAGTGTCCACTTCTCTGCAGAAGTCCAACTCAGGCCTGTTAGATGCCCTGCCAGGACAAGCGCCCCGCCCAGACAGGATGGTCAGCAGGTGCTTAAAACTCGCCACTCACTTCCTGACCCCACTCCCCATTGCTTTCACCCCACGACACTGCTAATTTCCCACAAGCACAGATGTGAGTCCTCAATGCAAGGAGCACGGCAGGCAGAAATGCAGGAGCACAGCAGGCAGAGAAACAAGGAGCACTGCAGGCAGAAATGCAGGAGCACAGCAGGCAGAGAAGCAGGAGCACTGCAGGCAGAGAAGCAGGAGCACTGCAGGCAGAGAAGCAGGAGCACTGCAGGCAGAGAAGTAAGGAGCACTGCAGGCAGAGAAGCAAGGAGCACTGCAGGCAGAGAAGCAGGAGCACTGCAGGCAGAGAAGCAAGGAACACTGCAGGCAGAGAAGCAAGGAGCACTGCAGGCAGAAATGCAGGAGCACTGCAGGCAGAGAAGTAAGGAGCACGGCAGGCAGAGAAGCAAGGAGCACGGCAGGCAGAAATGCAGGAGCACGGCAGGCAGAGAAGCAAGGAACACTGCAGGCAGAGAAGCAGGGAGCACTGCAGGCAGAGAAGTAAGGAGCACTGCAGGCAGAAATGCAGGAGCACTGCAGGCAGAGAAGCAAGGAGCACTGCAGGCAGAAATGCAGGAGCACAGCAGGCAGAGAAGCAAGGAGCACTGCAGGCAGAAATGCAGGAGCACAGCAGGCAGAGAAGCAAGGAGCACTGCAGGCAGAAATGCAGGAGCACGGCAGGCAGAGAAGCAAGGAGCACGGCAGGCAGAGAAGCAGGAGCACGGCAGGCAGAGAAGCAAGGAGCACTGCAGGCAGAAATGCAGGAGCACTGCAGGCAGAAATGCAGGAGCACTGCAGGCAGAAATGCAGGAGCACTGCAGGCAGAAATGCAGGAGCACTGCAGGCAGAAATGCAGGAGCACTGCAGGCAGAGAAGCAAGGTGCTACTGGAGGACATGAAGGACAAGGCTGCCCAAGGGACAGAGAGGGCAGGCGCCTGGGAGGGGTGAGGACAGAGAACAGTCCAGGAACAAAAACAAGAGGGCAGTGAGCTCCAACAGGAAGTCCTTTGCCCCACTGACCACGCCTCACACCTGAAGGCCTCTGTCCTCTTGCTCTCGTCCTGCTGAGAGCAGGGATCTCAGGCCTACACTGTAAATCTAATCTTTACTGTAATTACCCAGCGCATGTCTGCAGGATGAGAAGCAAGGAGGGCAGAGAACTACTTATGGTGACAGGAAACCTGAAGCTGCTGTACCATCTCCAGTCTTTCTTGTCTAGCTTGTTTTTGCTTTTGGGTGTTGGTATTGTTGTTTTGAGACAGGGTCTGGGTATGCAGCCCAGGTTGACCTCGATCCCCCTGCATGGCCATGTCTGGCTCTGTCTAGGTTTATCTAGTAACAGGGTACTTAGGTTTCTTTTGAGAATCACAGGTATGGGGCAAGGTGTTTGTGTGCATGTGTGTGGGCTGAGTATGTGCACGTGTGTGCAGGAGGTGAGTGTATGTGAGTGTGTGTAGGGGTGTGTGTGTGTGTGTGTGTGTGTGTGTGTGTGTGTGTGTGTGTGCGTAAGGGGTAAGGAGTCCTCCTAAACATATAGTTCTAAAATCAAGAAAACAGCCAGGAAATGAGCTTGGCTTTCACCTCAGAGACAATCAGAGACCATAAGTAACAAACTCAGGCCCTGGAACAAGCCAGTCAAACTCTAGTTCTTTATTCTCTGAGAAATGAATCGAGGTGGCTTGAAAGCCTACAACCTGGTATTGGCCCTTGTTACCAACACACCAGGCGGCTGGCATTCTCCCTGCAGAGGCTTAGCCTACCTCCCACACTTAGCAATGACTCATCTCATTCACCAATTTTAGGATAAAAAGATTAACTATGGACCAATGGAAAGCATGCTTTCTCTGGGGCAGAGAGGTGAACTCTGGGTGCAGTCTCAGTTCAGCCAATCAGGATGAAAGATGAGCTTCAGGATCTCCTTCTAGTCAGGACCCTCCCCATCACACACATACACACACGCACACGCACATGCACACACGCACAGGCACAGACACAGACATACAGACACACACACACACAGACAGACATACACGTACACGCACAGACATACAGACACACACACAGAGAGACAGACAGAAACACACACACACATACACACATAAAACACAGACACACATAGACATACAGACACACAAAGACACACACACACACAGGCACACACAAAGCACAGCACAGGCAGACAGACACACACACATACACAGCTCGTAGCTGCACTTGTACATCCTGGGCAAATCCTGCAGCACCCCGGAATGTGGCAGACCAGGTGTGCAAGCCAGCATTCCTGAACAGAGGCCCAGAGCCCAAGCAGGAGCAGCCTGGGGTGACTGTCACATGACGGGCTGTGGCAGTCAGACTCTAAGACGCCCAGTTACAGAGAAAGGCAGGGACTCCCTGTGATCGCCTTATCAGGGCCAAGGACAAAGGGAACAGTTGCTATTTATAAAACACAGAGGTGCAGACATGACTGCCCATCAAAAACTAAACAGGAAGGCACTACGAAGAGCCAAGGGAAGAGACTGTCCTAACGAGATGTGACATTCTTTCCACCAACTCAAATTTGTTTAAAGGAGAGTTCATATTTCATACAGCCATGCTTAGTTAGAAAATTAACCAGGGAAAAGTAAATTCTTTAAAAATAATTCTTCTGGGGCAGTCTCATGTAGCTCAGGCTAGCCTCAAACTCACCAGATAGCTGAGGATGACCTTGAACTCCTTATCCTCCACCTGGATCTTCAAGCGCTGAGATTATAGGCATGTACTACCAAGTCTGGCCAGAAAAAGTTCTTCACACGGGGCCTCTGCATAAAGGGCTAGATACCTCGGGTCCTCTGGAAGTGGCCTTTGGATGTGACAGCAGAGAGAAGGATGGTACCCCATGGAACATCACCCCACAGTGAGGCCTCAGATGTATCACAGTCAAGGACTATGGGCTATAGATGCCCAGGGCAGCAGGGTAGCAGGGCAGCGGAGCCCAGGTCATATTCCAAAAGTAGAAATATCCTCCTGACAACCAACAAGCAATACGACCAGAGCCTGAAGAATAGCAAATGCAGTGGCAAAGAAGCTGAGTCCATCGGAGAGGAGCCGTTATGAGCCAGGGGTGGAAAACCCTTGGGATCTTGGCACTGGTCCCTCAGATTCAGGTCCCTCCACTATACCAGCATCTACCGTCAAGAGTATCCATAGAATTCATGCAACAATGGATGATTAGCACTTAGCTGCTTGTCAAACTTCACTCCTAAAAGTGCACCAGGAGACAGACATCCCATTCAAGGTCTGTGAGATCACACAGCAGGAGCTCTGCCCTGGCAGTTTTTAACCCACACACAGACTACCAGGTTCTGGAGCAGCTTCACAGGGCCTGTGGCCTGTAGCTGAGAGTGAGAGAGCATGAGAAGCATCATGAAGTCACAGGGTCTCAAGGTGGAAGGTATGTCTCCAACGACAGCATGTCATTGCAGACTGAAGAATGTGAACTGTGGGTCACTCTGAATGCAACCTCAGAAGCTCTGCAGGCCAGGAAGGGTGTGAGGTCATTGTGGAGAGTGTGGGGTGATGGCAGAGGCCAAGAACTTACAACAGGTGAAGGCAAACCCCACCACCAGGCTCAGGAGCCCAGAATAAAAATGAGGATATAGATGGAGAATCCCCCAAAAGACTTGGCGGCTGCATGGACCTGGGGTTAGGGGAGGATGCCAGAAACACTTTTCCCACAGTGACACTGCTGGAGAAACGGATCCCACAGGGAAAGGTCAGCAAGGCCATTTCCAAATCCAATGCGCAGCCAGGTGGACCTACCATGGCCACACCAGGCAGACGATGACAGCAGCTGTAATGTCACCAGAAGGCAGGAGGCCAGCATCTCAAAATGCCATCCCCAGGGGACTGTCACAGTCTCATACCCTGACATCACCTATGTGGAGCTCTTGACTCCTCCTTCAGAACAGGACAGATGTGTTCCAGGGTGAGTGGAAATGTCATGTACACTGAGACAAAGGCACGAGGGATGAACGGTGCAGGGCTGCAGAAGCCCTGACTGCTGCCGCACTGCAGGGCCCGCTCCAGCATCATCCACCACTGCTGCAACAGTCACCCTGCCCTCTTCCTGGGGAGGTGCTAAAGAAGTCACCGAACCCAGAGACACTGAGATTCCAGAAACAAGGCCCTAAGCCACCTGTCCACTGAAGGTCAGGTCTGTGGTGAGGGCCAGGGTTGAAAGGCAGGCACTGTTAGGGTCTGACCTGATCAAGGGATCCCTCCACAGCCCTGGTGTTTTGAACACAAAGCCCCCAGCCGGTGGTGCTGTGTTGGGAGGCTTTGGCAAGTTAAGGAGGCGGGGCCTGGCCGGAAGCAGTAGGTCACTAAGGGCTGGCTTTTGAAGGTTGTAACCTGGTCCTCGCCCCTAGCCACCCCATGAACAACCAGCACCTCATGCTCTCTTCCACAGGAGAAGCCTCTCTGCCACATCTTCCCTGATGTGTTGTGCTGAGATTCCTCGAAACCATGAGCACAAACTAAAGCCCTTTCCCTCAAGCTGTTTCTGTCAGATTTGGTCACAGTGGGGAAAAAATTACCAATACTTCTCCCCAAGCCATGCCCACCCTGGCCTGCAGATACACAGGGTACACCCATGTGTCCTTATGGAACTGCACAGACCCTGTTCCCAAATGAAAACAAACAACTGAGAACGCCACAGTCGTCACAGTCTCTCAAGGGCGTGTAGCCACCCTGATCAGAGTGACCGTCCCGTCGCTTTGTGCTTCTGTGTTGACACTGTGTCCCGCTCCACTGGCCACACTAAGCAAGGGCATACACTACATTCAGGAGGCCACAGGTAAGGACATGTTCTTCTCCCGGAGACAGTTTGGGTTTCTCTGGTCAGAAACAGGGTGTTCCAACAAGTACTTAAATGACATTGTATTTTTGTGTTGTAAATTCATAATATCAAAAATCTAAAAAGGTTTGTCTGACCTGCACCCTGCCGACTGACTGTATATATCTCAGGGCAGTTATAAATGTGGGTCAACACACTTGTATATGGCAAAGTCATACTACAATGCCAGAAGGTTGGGCAACCCCAATCTAAAATATCAGCTGGGCATGATGGTACACTCAGAGCGCAAGGAGTTCAAAGCCAGCCTCAGAAACAATGCAAGTGTGAGGCCAAGGCCTCACAAGATTCTCTTTCAAACAATAAAAACAAATCAAATACATGCCCACAAAATCAACAGCTGCAAAGACCTCGGCACATAGTTACTAGTTAAAAGACAGAGTTACTGGGTGTGATGATGATTATCTTTAATCTTGGCATTTGGGAGGCAAAGGCAGGTATATCTCTATGAGTTCTAGGTCAGCCTGGTCTACACAGCAAGTTCCAGGCCAGCCAGGGCTACATAGTGAGATCCTGCCTCAAAATGGATAAATACCAAAATGAAACCGCTGGATTGTATGTATCCTGCAAGGGCCCAGTGTGAGGCTCCTTCCTGAACAGGCAGGGAGCCCATGGGAACCATCCCCACAGAAGCCCTCCCCTCCCCCGGACACTCACCTCCTCAAGAAGCCTCGTGACAGCGTCTATGTCATTGTATGTCTTAGTCATCTGGCCAACTCTTTCAGCACATAGAACTGTAAAACACAGACAAGGCAGTGAGATCGCTAATGTCGGAGAGCCGGCAGCAGCTGGTCCTCAACTGTGTCTGAGTGTTAGTCACCAGAGAGTCCGACACCAGTGTCACTGAATCGTGAATCACTAGAAGGCCTGAGGACCCACTGACCACACAGGCCCAGCTCGCAGAAGGCAGACGTCCGTATCATTATTAAACAACATTCTCAAGCTGACAAGTTCACAGGGACACACACACCCTTCTTGACTGGCCTAGATTCCAAAGTTCTGCAGCTTCCGTATCCATAGCGTACTAGCCTTTGAAAATCCACTCCACAAGCTCTACCACCATGGCTGCTGCACACTCGTGCACACGTGCGCGCGCGCGCGCACACACACACACACACACACGCATGCACACCGAGCACAATTTCATTACACATACAGCTCACTGCATCATGGCATCATGAGAGGCTGCTCATGAACCACTTTAGGACTGTGTCTTCTCATCCCCTTCTCCCAGTGGAGGAAGGCTTTAGTCTGCTAAAGTGATTGACGGCAAGGGACTGATGATGGTTCAGGGCACACCAAGAGCCCCACGACTTTTCCTCTACGGGGGAAAGTGATTGTATTTGGATTTAGGGCCAACGAAAAAATGTTGAACCTGTCACTTCGGGTTAAATAAAAGTATCCTAAGAGTGGAAGCTTTTCAGTTGGTAAAGTAGTAAACACAAGGCCCCAGGTTTGACCCCCAGAACTCATGTTAAAAAAAAGAAATCAGGCATAGTGGGATCAGTTTGTAATCCCTGTGCTGAAGAGATGGAGGACACTGGAAGTTGACCTTTGACCTCCACAAGCACGCCCCCTACACACACACACACACACACACACACACACACACACAACTTCATAGTGATGCTATGTGATGCCATGTAACACAGACCCTGGAGAATAATTCTATTAAGTGAAAGCTTTCATGATGACCCACATCCAACAATAGCTCGTGAGAGGCACCTGGGACGCAAAGCCTCTCACCAAGTCACACCCGAAGCCTTGCTAGAGAGCTGCTGCTGGAGTTCAGTCGTCTCTAAATAATTCAGCAACGCAAGCAGAGCTGATCCTAGAGATGAGCTCAGAGAAACCTGATCTGCTGGAATGATTTCCTAGCTCAGTAGAGCCTGAAATCTGGTTTTCAATCTGCGGCATCAGCACCCTGGAAGCAAGAGCCAGGCCGTCCACATCCTCCCTCCGCACAGCCGGCACTCCCCAGGCCCCTCTGCCTTCTGGGGAGCAGACACTGCCTGGCTCTAGAACCCCTCGCCTTCACATTGGCCAGCAAGGGGACAGCAGGGAGATATGTAAGAGAGTTTAAACCCACTCTAATTTGATGTCCATGGACTCCAGCTCAAACTGCCTGGGATGGTTCAGTAGTTCAAGTCAACAAGTAGTCTCTGTGTGACGACTGCTGTGCCCCTAACAGCACGTCTGTCTTCTGAGCAGCTGGGAGGTTCCACACAGAGGAAAGGCCAGTGCGTGGCAATCCCATGCCTGCACTAGGGGCACCAGGACATTCCACAAGACTCAGGACCACTGACTGAGCCAACTACCCTATCTAAGTAAAAACCACTGCTTGCTCTAAGCAAGGATTGTATGAAACATTTCAGTATTTATGCTTTTATATATATATATGTATATATATATATATAATAGTACACAGAAAGGAAAAAAACAGAGCAACCACAAAAACACCAGCATTTGGATAGATCGCAGGTTTTAATTTTCTTGTTTGTGCTTTAAAAATGATTCTAAAAATAACTATAGTAATGCTAGTGAGGGGCATTAAGTATTTTTCAGGAAATAGACAGTTGGCTAATACAAGAACATGGGACCTGAGTTGACATTTAAGACAATAACAGCAGCAAGCATTTTCTTAATTAATAGATAATAAAAATTCATCTTTACGGAGTGCAGTGAGATGCTGACCACATTTGAACATTGTGCACGGATGGATCCAGGCTGCTCTGCAGCCCTTTCTGAGCATGCTCACTGAGGTCAGGCACTGACCACATCTGGCTCTACAGATCATGCAGCCCTCACAGCAGGCAGAGAGGTGTGTTATGGAATATTCTTTTACACTGTGTGAAGATGTGTCACTGTGATTGGTTTAATAAAGAGCTAGAAATTCTGGACAGAGAGAGTTCTGGGAAGAAGAAAGGTGAAGTCACCGGCCAGGTGGAGAGGAAGCAGGATGGGCAGCACAGAGTTAAGGTAACAGAGCCATGTAAAAGAACACAAATTAAAAAATACGGGTTAATTTAAGTTACAAGAACTAGTTAGGAACAAGCCTAAGTTAAGGCCGAACTTTCATGATTAGTAATAAGTCTTCATGTTGTTTTTTGTGAGCTGTCAGCCCAAAGAAAAATCCGTCTACAGAAGTGGTTACTCACACCATTTCACAAATCAGAAGATTAGGCTCAGAGAATCACTAAGTAACTTCCCCAGAATCACACAGCTGGGGGCTGCTGAGTTCAATACAAGGTGGATCCAGGAGAGCAGCAGCTCACCTCTGTGTCTGTGAAGTTGGACCCTGTCCCAAGGGCCCTTCCCAGCAACCCTGCAGGTGGCACTTCTACATAGAGAATGGGACACCAAGGCCACCACGGAGGTCTGTTGTGCAGCCTGGAGAATGATCTACAACGGTCATACTGGTTTTGCTCGGGTGAGTTTATGAAGTGTACACCTAGCCAAAGTAAGAGCATGAGCAGCAGATAGCATCGTCAAATTGGCGCTTACAGCACCCGGCAGACAGCAACCAGGGAGCACGAGGCCATCAGCTGGAGTTCCTGGTGAGCTTTCTCTCCAGATGGTCTGACCATGGCTGAACCTTCTGCTTCCATTCCACTGTAGGCATTTTTACTTCACAGGACAAAGGTCAGCAACTTCTGTTGGAAATGGCTTGCCTTCAACTGTCCGCAAGGACACAATTCACTCTTGGGATATTTAGTTTTTCTCTCCCTCCCCGTCACAGAGCTGGGGGTGGGGGTGGTCAACTCACGTCCAGACAAGGGGCCTTGGAGGACACTTGACACAAACATGCTTAGGTCTGAAGTGGGCTGGGGCAACCTGGCTTCCAGCTTCTCTGTGAGCTCAAACAACACGCAATAATTTGTCTACATAATGTCCGTCACAGGTCAAAGAGAATGAGGCTGTGGTGTAGGAGCTGAACCCTGACCAGTGTGTTCCTGAACTCAAGCAGGGACACCATAAAGGACACAGCAAGGCCGGGGCCAGGACACATCAGTGTTTGGAGCCTGTGCAGCAGAGCAGAGAGCACCCTGACCTGGGAGGAGCTCTTCACAGAGGGGGGGCAGGGAACCCCAGGTCCCAGGCAGGCTCCTTAATTGCTGGGTCTTAGGTTCCCTCTTCCAAAAAAAAAAAAAGAGGGGGTGTAGCAAGAGTGAGAAGTTGAGTAAAGAACAAACCTGCCTTTAAACTGTGAGGAGGCTAAACAAAGGCTCTGCTTTTTCAAGTTTCACTTTCCACACATGAAATACCATAAATTTCGGCCAAGTTCTCTCTCCACAGGGACCTAGATAAATGCATTTCCACCCCAAAGTGTGTCTAAAGAGAAAGGGGCAGCTACAAATCTCTAACAATGAACACATGTGTTTCCATGTACTGTACACAAAAATATTTCCATGTACTGTACATGGAAATGCAAATTCAATTTCCACTGAATACAATGGAAAACTATGGTCCAAATACTAAGGAAGACATGTACTGTATCCTGCACCAGACAGCCAGGTAGACATACGGTACACATCCTCAGTCTTCTGTACTATCACCAATTCTGAGTGATGTTGTCCTGCACTAGCCTTATGAACCGCTTGGGGTACACCGGAAATAGGCCAACTTAGGAGAGATATTGGAGATAAGCCGTTGGAAGGGTCCAAGGGTGCAAGCCCCTTCAAAGAGCTGGGACTGTCAGCTACCATAGAAGCATGCACTGTGATCCCAGCATGCAGGTTAGCCAGGCCTACATAGTGAGACCCTATAAAAGGATCCCGGACTGTTATCACAGGCCAACAGAAAACCACTAGAGGATCTTCATAGGAGAGCATCAGTGTGTGGTTGCATCTCAGAAAACATTTTGGCCTAGTGACCTGTGTTAACCCTGCTAGATTCTTCCAGAGGGCTCCTTCCTGGGTGACAGGAAGTGAACTCCTTCACAGGGAGACTGAGGTAAGCCTGACTGGGAGGTAGGACAATGCGGACTCTTCCTTCCGGCTGGGACACAGCCAGCAAGAGCAACCCATCCCCCAGATCAGTAGCAAGACAGGCTGCCAATGAAACCGATGCCTTGGGCCGGTCACAGCACCATAGAGTGAGGTTCTGAGCAGAGTACTGACCACTACTGGAGGAGGAGGAGGTCCAGTGGTAGAAATGCCCTCCAAGGAGCTGGCCGGGCTGTGTTGCGTTGGAGAGATTCCACTCTGAAGGGCTGGAAGAGAGCAAGGCTTTCCTCTTGGGGACTAGCCCTGGGCTGGCTGGCCAGAGCAAGGGGCATCTTGGACTAGATTGGAGTTCTGAGCAGTGCTTGGATCCAAAAACCAATGTGTAATATTTATGTAAATTAAACCACACCCCAAATGATTTTACGAATACATGCTGGCAGATCCCAGTCCCTGCCAAACCCAAGCATCTGTGTGGGCGCGACTTGATGACCTCGGCTGAGGCCCAGACACAGACTCTCCTGGGGAAGGAAGCAATGGTGGTTGGGGTCACTGGGTCAGAGGGCAGGAGTGGGGTGAACGAAGAGGGGGAACGAGATGCTGACTACAAGGCTAGAGCAGGCAGCAGAAAGTTGGGGTGCCAGACAGCAAGAGCAGAGAGGAGGTGCAGGGGGGGCGGGAGGACAGGCTGTAAGGACTCGAGCAGAGAGGAGGTGCGGGGGGGGGGGGGACGGCTGTAAGGACTCGGATCCATCAGCACTGCCACCTGCTCTGCCCAAGGCACCTTTGTCACCACGCCACACGTCACATCCACAAGCTTGAGAAGCTCCTGACACGGTGGCCTGATCGGTTGTCTCAGAGTTGGGAGACCTCACTCTTCCTCCATTTTGGTGGAGTGAACACGTAGCTGCTGCCACTTCTTAACCTGGCTCTGAAAACATCCCTCTTGTCAGCATCAACATCCTAGGTCTTCGTGTATTTTTGGCATTAACACATGAATGAGAATTTTACACATATGCACATATGTGTGTATATGTATGTGTGCAATTGTGGGCGTGTGTATATCAACAAAGATACTCCTAACCCTCAAGAAAATGCCATTTCCTCATAACTCAAAGACCATGCAGCCAACATCCACGAATGAAGGCTACTCAGGCCCGCCCATCCAATCTGCATGTGGGCTTCCTGCGCTTTGCCTTATGCTTAGGTCACTTAATTAAAGCAGGTTTTCAACAAAGTGTGCTCTAAAAGCAGGTTTCATCCCCCGGGAATTTCCTCCCGTCACTTACACCTTATCAGCCACTTCTTACAAAAATAAGTTTTATCTTTCATAACTTTTATTATAAGCAGTGCCGGCCAGCTGGCAAGATGGCTCAGTGGGGAAAGGCGCTTGATGCCAAGCCTGCTGGCTTGAGTTCAAACCCTGTGACACGTGGGAGAAGAATCGATTCCAGGAAGTAGTCCCTGATCTGCACACACATGCCGAGGCACACGTGTGCACACATACAAATATATAAGTGTAAGAAAATATTTTTAAACTGAGACATACTGAACATGCATTTAAAGCAGACATGTACCCTAGAAATTCCAATATGCCCCAGGGAGGCAGAGCAGGTAACTGATGTGTGAAACAAGAGCCATCCGTAAGTGGGTGGCTTTGCCCCTCTCTGCTCAGCAGCAGGTGTCATGATGAAAAGTATCACTACAGTGTGGCCCTTGATCCACCAGGAAGCAAGCATAATAAAGCCTACAGTCTGCCCTCTTCACACGGGCGGTGGGTGGAGGCCCAGAACCTATGATCCATATCCAAAAGGCTCCCATCAAATCCTGGTTGAGTCACCACACACATCAAGTTTCCAGGCCTCACAAAACAAGCGTCCTGCAAAGCTTGCTGACATGCCTTTGATTTAACAGGCCCATGTCCTGCTTTAAAATGTCCCCAGCTCTGCCACTTCCTGCAACCAGCAGCCTCCATGCACAGAACACCCAGGGCCGACCTCCTCTGTGCAATCAGCTCTCTCCACCTCCTTGCCAGGTGCTCATGCCCACTCTCCACCCGCTCATGCACACCTGGTGATGTCACTCTTGGTCTGCCCTGGCCTCCACACCTGTTATTTCCTTCTGGGAAGACTGTCTTTCTCTCATGTCTCCATCGGAGAATTTATTTCCTCTTCTTTCCACAGCCCAGCAAGAAGGAAGTCCCTCTGGCTGTCTGATGACACCCCTACCTCTCATGCTCACATCTATGAAATGGAGTAGAAAGGTCTGACAAACACCCATTAGCCACAAGGGCATCTTTGTGTGGGTATCGTGGGTATCGTGAATGGGCAAAGAGTGGCAACCCCACAGAGACACAGGGCTGAGTGAACTGAACGTACTGCAAGCCAGGGAAACCAAGGCTATAAGAGTTAGATTACCTAAGGTCACAGAGTCGTTCACGCATCCTAAGTACCTACCAGTAGGAAACGAAGACATGCCTCTACCTAAACTTGAACATGAGTGTCCATGGCAACAATAATCACTATAAGCAAAAAGTAGAAATAATATACATTAACTGGTGAATGAACAAAGTATGGTGTTCCATACAATGGAATATTGCTTAGCCATAAAAAGGAATGTGGAATGAGTACATGCCACAACATAATTAAACCTCAAAATCCAAAAGAAGACATAAAATTTTGCTTTCTTCTAGGATTCTATTCATATAGGAAGTACATTAACATTTGCTCAGGACTGAGACGAAGTATAAACAGCACGAGGGTTCTTACTAGGGAGGAAAGGGTGCAAAATCCAAGTGTGAATTAGAATAAAGGTTGCACAATACAGAGCATTTATAAAAAACCATGAAACTGCCCAGTAACAATGGGTGAATTTTATAGGATGTAAATTCCATCTTAGTATTTTCAGTAACCAAATACATGCAAACAAGGGCCCCTAAACTGCACCGTATCCCTACCACTTCCCTATAGCAAGGTAGTAATATAAAAGCGTTCTTTTGTTCCCTCAGCCCTGACTAAGCCTTGCTGGGGTTAAATGCTGTTGCCAGGCAGGGAACCATCCAGAGACAACAGCAATGGAACCAGCAGGAACCAGGAAGAGGTCTTGCCCTGAACCAGGCTGGCCGATACCCAGAAAAAAACTGGAAAGATCTTTTTGTTTGCAAATAACAGTCCATTCCTACACAGTGCTCCAGAGAGGGGTGGAACATCTTATCCCTCAAATGAACACACATGCAGCTGAGTCCCCTCACCTGGCCTTGAAGCTTCCGACAAACAAGCTCAAGTTAGAGGAGACAAAAAATGAAGAGTGTAGGTTTCGGGGAAGATGTATCCTCAAGAGGGTTTCCCAGAGCAGCTGTGACCTTAGCAAGCAGGCAGTGGTGGACACCCCGTACCACAGGAGCTTCAGGCCTGCTGGCTTCCAGACAAAGGCACACTGGGGACAGCAGCATGGACAGAGGCTAGCCTAGAGCCAGGTCCACCCCAACAGTGGTCCACAGAGCCCTGACCCATGTCTGGGTGTGAGGTGTCAAGAGCAGCTCCCAAGTGTCATCAGTTACTGAAGTGGCATGACCCCTCATCTTGGTAGCCAGGAGGCTGAGGGGACCAAGCAAGTAATTAAAGTCAGGGAAGAGGGGCTGGGGAGATGACTCGCTCAGTCAAGTGCTTGTCATGCAGCATGAGGACCTGATTTGATCTCCCAGAAACCAGGAAAAAAGCCGGGTAATCGGCATGCTGGGGAGGGTCTGAGTGTCTGGGCAGACAGTCCAGGCAAATCAGTGAATTCCAGGTTTAGTGAGAGACTTCATCTCAAAAAATAAGGTAGAAACTGATTGATAAAGACACTTGATGTTAATTTCTGGCCTCTACATACAGAAGTATACAAGCACACACACACACACACACACACACACACACACACACACACACACACACGCGCGCGCGCATGCGCGCGCGCACGCCAGAGAAGAAAAATGAGAGCTAGCCATTACTGAGATTGACAACATGACGTCAGTGACCTGAGCACTTTATAAACACTTCCACTTTTAACCAGAACAAACCTACAATGCAAACATGAGCCCCATATAGCAAATCAAACAGAGACTGAAGCCAAGTTTCTAGTTCAAGGACAGGTGAGGCACTAGCATAACATTAATGAGACTTTGGTTCAGTCTCTAGCACCTGTAACTATGGACTTAATGCAGTAATCACAGACCTCACCCCAGACTGGAACTCTTAATGTTGACCTATGGTGGCCACTTATCACCGAGACATTTAGCAAGGAGATAACCAAATTGCTCATTCCTGGGAAGGCACCATGGTCCTGGCACTTGGCCAAGTGTGCATGCATACCCTCTTCTTTGTAGCTGATACCCATCCCAGAAGAAGAGCCCACCCCACAGCTATTATGGGGTGGTGGAGGTTGACTTGTTTCCCCGACAAGCTGCCAGAGACCACTATCTTTTGAGCAAATAAATGGGCCCCTTAAGGAATTCTTGACCTAGTTGAGAAGGTAAGACACACATACATGAGTACAACACAGAGCGGCCAGCAGACAGGCAGTGCCAGGCAAAGCTGCTCCTGGGGGTTTGGAGGGACCAGGAACCCAGAGGTAGGTGGATCTGCCAAAGGACCCCAATACAGAGACGGGGTGACCTCCACACAGGACTCGCCTGGGGTGGTGCTGGCACCCCACAATGGTTCTGATAAACCAGTTAGTCTGTTTTTCATTTGCGGCTCTACAGAGGTGTCCCAGGAACACCTGAGTCCTGCTGTTCACACAATGTTACATTCCACAGGCAGCAGGACCCAAGGCTCCGCGCTCTGCACACAGACCCATTGGTTCTCTGTGTGGCTGAGTCATCATCCCCTGCAGCCCAGGAGGCTCTCTGAACTGGAAGAAAATGCTCGGTTTATACTTCCCAAGCTTCACCTGGGCACCAACTGGGGACCTTGGCTAGCCAGTGGATACCACCCTGGATGCTGGCATGGGGGCTGGCTCAAGGTACTCCACTGGGCTCTGGGTTTCCATGGTAGCTACCATGTCTTCCCAGTTCTCTGTCCTGATTCTGACCTCTGGCTAGTGCTCTCAAGCTGAAAATTTCATGCAGGCGACTGGTACCACCTTTTGACTCAGTGGCCACTGTGAGGACAGCGGGATGCATATGCTGTGGCTTCAGGGACCCTGGACCTGACTGTTACCAGAGGTGTTAGTCAGAGCCTGGACCCTAGCAGACCTTTTACACCAAGTTTATCTATATGTCCTCAATAGGTCAGGCAAACAAACAAGGAATAGCAAAGAACAGGAAGGAGCATTGTTCAATGTGGCCAGTGGGGTGCAGTGGCCTCTGAATCCATCTTCAGGATCTGCCATGAGGTTGAGATTTAAACAGCTGCTCACCCAGGGTCAAGGTGTGGTACCAGCCATCATCGCTGTCAGCACCGCTCTCCCTGGTGGTCCAACACACTATCAACCTCCTCCTTCTGGCTGGCGCCAAGCTCCCGCCCTTTCCTTCTCCCCATACAAGACTCCTGGGGAAATCTCCACTTCTTGGGGCCCACAGTCTATACCCATAAGAAGGACCGCAGCATCTCTTTAGAATGTCTTCCTGCTTTTCAGGATGGGTACATGTTCCTCTGAGTTCTCAGTATACTCTGGCCCACTCCATGTGCTCTTTGAAAATCCCGACCTCTGAGCAATCCTGGAAGGCACCTGCCTAAACTTTCACAACTCATTTTGCAACTGGGGACGGGCCTGGAGAAGCAGCCAGGCGAGAAGCGGGGAAGACACCAGGTTTCCGCAGGCGTTTCTTGAGAAGCCATGGGGACCTGCCAAGCAATACACCACGGTCTCTGCTCTCCTGTCTTCCTCACGCCAGTGTGATTCTCAGGCATAGAGAGGGTGTGAACACTTCCCTCACACTGTTCAGCCCTGCCTGATGTCATCCCAGGAGAGAATGGGATGGGTGAGAGGTGGGGTGTTGGTAGAACCAACAGAGCCCCTTCGAGCAGGTCACACAGCACTGGACACCAACTGTGTCTGCTGCAGCTTCCAGGGGCCCGAGCTGCGCTGTCCCGGTTCTCCTTCCCACTAGAAAGACTGCAGGGGTGCAGCAACAGTGACCCTCTCTCTACTAGATGGGTTAGGAGTCACGGAGACAGTAGAGGAGAGGGTCTAGAAGGGCCTGGAACCACACGAGAAAGATCCTGGGTGTATAGCAGGGCTCACAGGGCCTGCTAGGTTGGCCTCTCTGGGGTTTGTGGTACAGCACTATCCTCCCAGACAGACCCCACCTTCAGGAGTTCAGCTGTGCCCATTAGGAAGACTAATCACAGATGGGCTTGCTGACTTGATGCTCCCTCACAGAAGGAGGTGGAGCGGGTGATGGGACCCTCACCTGACTATCTGGCCTCCTTCTAATCAGTTGTATGGAATTCTGTCCTAATTGCACATAGCCTTGGGGTCTGGGGGTGGGGTGGGGTTAGAGTATACTGGCTGAGGAGGACAAGGGGAACGGGGATCCTTCTATGCAGCCATGGGAAGCCATCATCCATGCTATGTGCAGACATTCTCATGCAGCTGCTTTGGGAGCACCATGTTTTGTCAATAAGCCCTCATCCACGCCCTCAGTACAACTCACTGGTGCCCCAGGCTGAACTCTGGGGAACTGAACTTTGGTTTGTCATTGGGACCTTACAAAGAAGGGGCAGAAGTCGTATCATACCCCTCAGGGTCCCTTAGCTGTGAACACAGAACAGGACCCTCACCCTAGGTTTACAGTTGGGGACCCCCAGGACAGGGCCAACCTAGCTGAGGTCTGGGTAGGGTCAAGATCGTTCATGCCTTAGGAGCTCCTGGGAGATGCCTGGAGCTGGAGAGTGTTAGCAGCAACATAGGTGGGAACAGAGGGCTGTTCTGCTTAGGACATCTGTGCCTAGGGCAGGCTGGTGTCTTCCCTCCTATGAACCCGTAAACTATAGCACACTTAACCCCACAGCGTTGTTGTAAGAATCCATACAGGGCTGGAGGGACACTCTAGCATTAGGAGAGCTTCCAGTCTCGCAAGGGCCTGAGTTCCCAGGACCTACACAGTGGCTCACACCTGTCTGTAACTCCAACTGCAGGGCATCTAACATCCTTTTCTGACTTCTGTGAGCAACACACACCCAAAAACCAAAATGAGAAAGAAACCCCAAAATAAAAATAAATCTTTTAAATTGGATCTGGTGTCGCACGCCTTTAATTCCACCATATGGGAGGCAGAGGCAGGGGGATCTCTGTGAGTTCAAGCCCAGCCTGGCCTACAGAGCGAGTTCCAAGACAGCCAGGGTTACACAGTGACACCTTGCCTCAAAAAACAAAAACACACTGTGTGTGGTTGTGCATGTGTGCTCACATACATGTGTGTGTATCTGTCTCTGTGTGTGCACATGTATTTATAGTTGTATGCATGTTTGTATGTGTGTATGCATGTGTGTGAACTGTGTGTTTGTAAGGTGTTCCATGAATCTGTCCTCCACTCTGAGGACATATGAAACCATTCCAGAGTCCTCCACGCCCTTTGATTTAGAACCACATGGCTCATGAATGGTTTAAAAACCACCTTTTTGTGCTTGAAATCGACACTTTGATGCTTGCACACCTCTTCAAATCTTGTTAAAATGCAGATTCAGGGTCACTGGTTCTTGGCCAGTGCCTGGGCTTCTGCATCAGCTCCTGGTAATGCTGGCATAGACCACACTGGAGCAATGGACTTACAGGACAGTAAAAAGAGCTGGTGGTGTCTGGGCTGGACCTGGTTCCACAAGCATAGACCATGCCTTTCTTCTGACCATTCCAAGGGACTCAACAACTGCTCACTCTATCAGAATCCAGACACCAGCCTGTCACTCCTTCCCCAACCCACCACCTCTGTCAGCCCGGCATTCCTCCCCATCCCCCCTTACCTGTCATCCCATCACCCCTGTCCCAACACTAACCCTGTCACCCATCACTCCTTCCCTACCCACTGTCTCGAAGTCTGGTGAGACACCAGATAAGCTCCAACTCTCAAAACCGAGTTCCCACTCTCTCTGGCTTGCCCCATTTCCCTTTCCGCAATCAAGTATGTGTAGCTCTCCGGGGTAATGGGATAACGGCACTTTCAGGACACTAACTTCAAAAGAAAAGAACTTTAACTATTAGAGTGGTTTGGATAATTCTGAAAAGTTAGCCTGAGATATGAAAACGGAGCATTCTAAGGCAGCCTGATGACAGCCGTCACTCAAGAAGCTCAAAGGTGCAGTCGCTGCTTAAAAACCTGTTTCACTTCCAAAATTATTTTTCTTAGGTTTGCAGGTAAAAACCAGAAGCCTGATTGGCGTTAAGATGCACCAATATTTGGGCATACTTCACTGAACCTGCCTTCCCCACCCAAGAAAGCTCAGGGTCAGGTTAGCCTATGATATCTCTGAAGTACTTCTAAACTTGTGTGTGTGTGTGTGTGTGTGTGTGTGTGTGTGTGTGTGTATTTCCCATCTGGGTGCAATAGCACACTCTGGCAATGCCAGCACTCAGAGGCGGAAGCAGGATGGTGGACAATCCTAGAATAGTCTGGGCCACATAGGCAAGACCCTGTCACCCCAAAAGAAAGTAAAAATCTCCATTTCAAATGAGTGATTAGTGTTTAATACACTCTGCTTGGTAGGAAGGTTGACTAGTTCTCTTGAGCCTATCAACTTACTAGAGACCACTTAGTCACCAAACAACTGAAACTCCTAAGCCAATGCTGGACTATCACAAAGGCAAGCAACCCAGACCCTGTGAGTCTGGAGGGATTTCAAAACCAAAAGCGTAAGCCAGAGGTGGGAAGCAGAACCACACACAGTGCCCAATGATGGGTGTGCTTACAAGGATCAGGAAGGGCTGAGGCAGACCCTAGCGATTTCTGGGGAGGCTGGGAAGACGTCCCAGGGAGCCCAGGGAGCCCAGGTGCTGCTTCACCTGGTGCCCTACCTGGACATCAAGCCATTTGCACACCTGCTCCTTTAAGAACTTATTTAAAAAGTAAAAGAACGTGGTGACATCAGTGATCAATCTGGCCTGTCTGGATACTAATAGGAAAAGGCTCAATCAGGAGTAAAATGTAGACTTTACCCTCCTCCAAGATGTCCAGGGTATCATGCTGCTCAACCGTGGCTGCCTTCTCTTCATCCTGGCAGTCGTATTCAAAACATTCCTCTTCCCCTCCCACATCTCTCAGGGACATTGCTGAAGTCACCCCGAATTTGAAACATTGTCCTAAAGGACTGTCCTTGGGAGAGCTTTTGGCCACCTGTCCAGAGGAGCCATCGGAGCCTGTGCCCAAGGGGCACATGCTGGGTTCCAGACAGGGTCGCAGACATGCCCTGGCTCAGCAGGAGTGGACGGGTGTGCACAGGGCCACCCGCCCAGCATCACTCAGAGAACTAAGGACAGGGAGGCTCACAGGACCCTGGAGGAGGGGCAGGCAGAGCACCTGTCGGAATGGCAGCACCCTGCCAAATGCCCTTGACACAGAGGGGAGCCAGGCAGGAAAGTATGCATTGTGAGTCAAGCTCTTGGCTTTCACCCCCTGGACAAGAACAGGAATGGTAGCTTCCTGAAAGTTTCATAGCAACTGAGAAAACACCAGCCACGCCTCAAGCAGGCACACCTGTCTGTAAGAAGGCGCTGGTCTGGCCTGGTGGAGTTGCCCGGGTGAAGCATTGCCCAACACCTCTGAGCTGAGAGACTTCCTGTGGGTGTGCTAAGGAATCTGAAGAGAATGTGCTGGGCCACGGACTGTGGGAACCAAGGAAGGCAGGGACCCTGACTCCTAACAAAGGGAGCAGGATGTGTGGGAACCATCCCTCGCCCAAGCTAAATGTAACCACCCAGCTCTCTTTGGCATATCAAGTAGCACATATTCTCCTCATTACCCTGTGTTTTATAAACCCCACATTCCTTTTCAAGCTATGCCCACAAATCCAAAAAGATTTCTCTCACTGCTAGAACAAGACAGAGAAAAATCAAAAGCCTAATAGCTTGCCGTGGTGCCCTAAGGAAGAATGCACAGTTTAAGGTGTACCTTGACAGAGATTCCTCTGTATTGCTTGATTTTGCCTGTCACAGTCACTAACACAGGCTCTCCCGTCGGATTCTCTGTGAGGCAGCCCCAACCCAGTAACTCGGGCTTCAGCCTCCCCCAGCTGCGCTGTGACTGGTCCCCCGGCCCCACAAGTCTATGCCCACTGACCTCTTCCATCTCTCTGCTCTTGTATGATATTACACACCCCAGGGGCTCAGGAGAGAGAACTTTGTCGGGAAACAGAATCTCAGCACACCGAGCTCTTTAGTCCATTAGCTTTAATTCGCCATTCAATCTCTAACTTTACAGTTATATACCCAAACAATCACAATCTTCCCCTCCAGCCAGGTCACCAGGCCTGAATTCCTGCAAGGTCATAAAGGCAGGTAGGAGTTTCCTCAGGCAGTGAGTGTCAGGCTTTCTTTTACGACCTGAAAATGGAGTGGTTAAGGGAGGAGTCAGCTGAGAGCTAATATCATTATATCAAAAAGGGAATTTGTGTGCTCAATCTATATTCCTAGGAGTGGTTAGGTAAGAAGTTAGGGTCTATCAAGTTAGTAAGGCTGTAAGAAAGGAGGGTCCGAGCTAAATTGTATAAAGCTATTACTTAGGGTCCACCTGACCTAGGCGGTGTCTCCTTGTGGAATTTACCTTAAATCAGGAGACTAGCATGTGGTGGTCTGGATGTTATTTCTGTTAGTCCTTGAACGTGGCTAAGGGAGATATCTGATTCCAGTGCTGAAAGGGGAGAAGTGGATGGACTGGGGGGAAGGAAGCCTTTCCTGAGGCTGTTCTCCAAACACCTGGAATGTGTATGTCCAGAGAGAGATCAGTCCACACTGTTAGCACTTCTTAGGGAAAAATCAATTGGGAAAACGATGAAGGCACACATGATTTTCATAACAGAAGACAGCTGATATATAACAAGCTAAATAACACCAAATGCTCCCTAGAATTTGGCTTCCTCTGAAGGAATTGATCCCTTCAGGTAGTGGCTTTGCCATAACCAGCTGAGTTCTTACATTCCTGCGGTCCAGAGCACTCTGGCTGTTGCCCTCTGCCAAGTGACCAGGAAGGGAGATCTGAGCAGCAAGGGCATAAAGGGGCTCTGTGCAAGGCTGAGGTCTGGGTTTCATCCAGCCTGGAGGCTGAGGGACTGAGGAGTCTGCGTGGTTGCTGAGACTGCCTGCCACACTGAATTTCTGCCTTCATAAAGACCAGCATAAAATCACATATGAGTGCTCAGGCAGGAAGCCACGAGAAGAGAAAGATTTCATTTAAAAATTCCAACTAGGGGTAGGTTACACCTCGGTTAAATTTTTAGAACTTCAAAATGATTGCTCCTTTGTAACACATTAAAATTGTGTTGTTTGGGAAAGACAATGTTGCAGAAATCATGGGCAGATTTCAAAATTAGAATTTCAAATTTTTTGAAAAATTATGTGTACAAGCTTTAAAGATAATGCTTTTTAAAACATACCAAGAGTCAGGCATGGCAGCACATGCCTGGAATCCTCTCTAAGGCAGGAAGATCACCATGAGTTCAAGGCCAGCATGGGTTACACAGCAAGACTATATCTCAAATACGCACACTTGGTAAAAAAAATAGTTCAATCTCAATAAGCATTATCAAATTACTGACTAAGTTCTAAAGATAGTGAGCACAGGCGGATATCAGGGCTTTTCCAGCCGAGAAAACTGGTCGGTTACTCCAAAGTGTGGGAAGGAGGACGGGGCGGGGGAACCCCCCCTCCCCCCCACCTGGAGCATGACTCATCTCTTGACTACTGGATGCGTAGGATGCTGTGCCCAGAAGATAGCGACAACAAAGGTTCATTCACACATTCGGAAAAAACGCAAGTGATTTCACCAATCATTGAGTTGTTCACATCCATCTTTTAGTCTAAATTGATGTTTAAAATGCTGTCCAGGTCACCCATCTATCTACCTATCTACACACACACACATAATAAATACTTAGGATATCAAAGTTTAAAAATCTTCCCCCCAAGCTGGGTGTGGTGGTTCATGTCAGTAAACACCACACTTTGCAGGGTCACCCGGAGGGGTGAAGCAGGAGGATTACTTCAAGTGGGCTCTAGCAAGACCCTACCTAAAAAAAAAAAAAAAAGCTCCTTTACTTTGAATTGTAAAGGCCCTTGAAGGCACAGAACACCGCCACAGAACTAAACAGTGGCTGCTTCGTACTCTCTGGACAAAGCTGGGATTTACAGAAAACATATTTTTCATCTAGATTCCCCAGAAGTTAAAACTTGATCACACCTGTCTGTGCCTCCCAACAGAGGCGCTGTCACCTATGCCTTCTTGGGGTCTCCCTAGTTGTCACAGTGGCGTCCTTCTAGCACTGGAAGAGACCAAGACGCTGCGTGGACGGACAGGACTGATGTCTCCTTAGCCTGGATCACTTGTCCCCACAGACCATGGCTGCCCCTATGAGGGTCGTTTCCCCCAAGGGTCTTGCTTATGCCAATTTAAACACTAATCCCAGCACTCTGTAGGCGAAGGCAGGAGGGTCAGAAGTTCAAGGTCTTCCTTGACTGTAAAGCAAGTTTAAGGCTAGCCTGAGCTACAAGAGAACCTGTCTGGGAAAAAAAATGCTACTAATGAGACTTTACCTGATGTAAGTCACTAACACTGTTTGGCTCAGAGTTTAGACTAAATTCTGAGTACATGTGGATGGATTCTACAATGGCTAACAATGCTACATATGCTGTGTTGCTGGATAGAGACAAATCACTCTAAGGCACTGAGCAATGAACGTCTTCCAATCCTTAGGATAAGCTGCCGCCCAGAGCCTTGGCAGACCCTTCAACACCTGACTGTGTGGGTATGAGCAAGACCAACACATCTGGAACTGAGCACGGAGATGGGTGCAGTAACTCAACACCAGGAGAAACTCTCTGGGACCTCAGAGTCCAGGAGGGAACACAGCTGGCGCCTAGTTCCAACTCACAGAGGAGGGTCCTCGATGCCCTGACTTGCCAATTCCCACCCTCAGTGCGACTCTGTCCGTCACGTGTGAGTCAGGACCTCCACCATAAATGATGACTTCACATCCTTCTCAGCACTGACTCACCTTTTGCTAATATCATGGAACGTTCCTTGAAGCTTCCCTCAGTATTGATTCAAAGGCCAACTGATAAAGACAGATATAGCAAGCGTCTAGTAATTTGCTGTGTGAGAGAGCCACATAAAGAAGGAAAGTATTATTTCCAGGCTAAGCTGCCTGAAGCCAGGAAGAACCCAACTAGTTAGAAACGGTAGACCAGGCCAGGAGATGGCTAGTGAACACCAGCATTCACTGTGCAAGTATGACAACCTGAATCCAATCCCTAGGAGCTACACCATGGTGGAAGGAGAGAGCCAGCCCCATAAAACTGCCCTCTGACCTCCACAAGGGCACTTGGCACATACACCCCCATACACATACAAGAAGGGAAAGGAAGAAAAAATGGTTCAACAACCCCAGATCAGCCTTTGTGGGGTTCCGAAGCAGGTGATCTCCAGGCCCCAGACCCTTTCACCCTATCCTGCCATATTTAAATGGGATTAAGGGCATTCTACTTGTTCCAGTCCCAGCACCTTCTCTCCCCCTCACCTGACAACAGGGTCAAAGTTAAAAGGTCAAAGACCTTGCTCTCCACATACTCAGATGGCAATGGCAATCAATTGACAATCAATATTTATTGACCCTGGGGTCATGAGCCATCCCCTCTTCCATTTCCCTCACTCTCGGAAAGGACCCATCATGATGTCTTCAGCCAAAAGACTCCTGAGAACCTGAAGTAAGAAAGTCCTGGTGGACAGCAGGTAAGAACGGGTCTCCCATGCCTCTCCAGATGGGCACTGAGCAGCTGGCTTCCCTGAGAACTGGACAGCATAGCCATGGTCCAGACACTAAGTCCTCCTCCCCTGAGGATGGTCCAGGGACACACCCAACTCACCCAAGGGAACCGGATCTCTCTAAACCAACGAGACGCTGGGGATGAAGTGCATGGCTCTCTTACGAGCACCCAGTGACCCACAAATCACCAAGGAAACCAGAAGAGGTCAGTGGCGGCTTCCAAAAAGCAGAAAGCCCACACTGCCTCTTGCAGGGCAGTGACAGGATAGGAACTTGATTTAAAATATATACATATTCAAGAAAAGAATGCATCTACCCTTACCCCAGGCTACAGGCACACTTCACTCTCCGCATTACCCAGAATGCTTGCAGATCAGACAGACCCATGTGCCAACTCCACCCACTGCCAGGGGACAGGGTAAAGTTTCTCTCTATTTTTTAAGAGCATGGCCCAAGAAAGCCTCCCAGCCTCTCTGTTGCAGCCCACAGCCAGGCGTTAGGAGATGGCCAATAATCACACAGCTCTTTAGCTTACTAACTAGGCCAGCTCTTGGCCTGTTACATCACACAGGGTCTTCAAGCCCAGTTGTGCCTCGAGCAGTCGGAAACTTCTGAGTCAATTAATAAGCACTCAACCTTACCTCCTAATGGGCTTGAGGGAGCTAAGAGGCTTTCACTACAAAAAACAGACTTCCAAAGTGAACACATGAACTGTCTCTTTGGGTAAAGGCTTGTGATTTAAGGGTCATTTGCAAAGAGAGACTGAAGACAAGAAGCTCTTGCAGTCCACAACGCTGCCTCCCAGTGAGGCCCTTCCTTCCCAATCCCTCCCAGAATACCTTTCAACACGGTGTCCCCTGTACTCGAAACCTGCTGACACCCGTCCAGCCACACACCTCAGCTACCAAGCAGCTTCCTCAAAAGGGCCACGCCCTCCACACAAACCCAGATGGCCCCAGAAGGGCCATTTCTCTCTTTGCCCCTTCCATCGGCTCCTGGGCCCCATCTGTGCTGAATGCAGCCAGCAAAATTCATTTGAATCACCCGCTGCTGGGGAAGATGTTTCTGCCTTCCCCCAGCCTCCCCACACCCCCAGCCCCAAGGTCTGAGCTTAGGAAAGGGCAGATTCTGCCAGGCCTACTACCTACTACTGACCGGCTGAACACATACTTCCAGCCTCTAGCGTCCCGAGCCTGCCACCAGAGCACAGGGGACACACTTTCCATATATACACAGACACGCAAAAATTCAAGAAGTCCCATGCATGCAAACCCAGAACCCAGCACACCAGAAGCCATTTATCTCCCCATTCCAAGCAAATGACTGTGCATGGCAAGAAACACCCACCACCAAGAGCGAACCCTGCCCACCTGCCATCCTGCCCACCTGCCATCCCCTCTGTCATGCTTGCTGTGCCGTCTGGGGATGCCAGTTCCTGTGCCCCCATCTCCCCGGGAAAGATTTAGTACCCCCCCCCTCCCCCGAGGTACAATGCCGCTGCTCATCCCCACTCTCCCTCAGGGGCCTTAATTACCGTCTGAGCATTCTTCATAATACCAATCCAGTTCATAATAATCCGTGTCAGTGAATTTCTGCATAGTCAGTATTCTTGCAGAGGAAGGCACGGACTTCACGGCGCCATGAATTGTCAAGTCAAACGCTGCCATGCCTCCCAGCCCTTCCAGAACACCCGGCAGAAGAGCATCCCCAAACACCGCAGAATTTGGCTGTGCATTCTTAATGATAGTCTGGAGCCAGGATGGGCGAGGGGGCAGGGGCAAGGGCAAGAAAGACTCTACAGGGGCGGGGGTGGGGGAGTCGAGGAAAGGAAGGCTGTTGGCAGGGCAGTGGAGAGACCCCGCAAGCCCGGCTGATGAAGCACACTGGACAGCGGCCCTGAAAGGGAGTAGCTATAATCATCCTATCCAGACTCCCGGAGGGTGACGTCAGAGACACACACCACCACCCGCTGGCTCCCTCAAGCCTCGCCTCCTGCTCGCTGCTCAGCTTTCAATCTAACTGTTGCCATAGAAACTGGCTAGCTTTGAAAAATGATACAGAAATGAAGGAAATGTCTTCCAAGGATCCTGGCAGCAGAGGTGCCGCGCAGGGAGAAAAGAAGAATCTAGGCGGGGCTTAGAGCCACCCCCGCCCTCTTTCAGGAGGGAGGCCCAGCTCCAGTACCTAAACCTGGGTCACTCCAGAAAGTTGTTTTTCTGCATCTGAAAACAGCCACCTTTTAATTTGCAAAGGATTGCTTTTGGTTTTCTTTCCTCAACTTAATATTAACATTTAACAGCCCGTCCTAATTTTTTTCTTTATTTTAAAACTTACAAACACCAGTCCAAGAAGATTTGAATGACCCATAAAATGAAAACATTTTCACTCACATTCAGTATTATTTATGCTTGTGTCTTTACCCAAACTTCTAGCCAAGTAGCAACATGGAAATGGAGGGGCCGCTATTACAAAGGACCTGCTGCTTAGGTGTGTGATCAAGAACAGCCAACCAGGGGGCAGATGCCCTGTGGAAGGGGTGAGGCAGTGGGGTTTAGAGACTCCTTAGGGGCACATGGAATGGTTTGCATCCATAAAAATAAAAATGAAATAAAATAAAAAGAAACAGTGAATGGGCTTAGTTCTAAGTACGTGGCATGCTTAAAATGTTTCATTATAAAAATAAAACACTGGATAATGGGACAGATCTTTTTAGGCTTACTACAGGTTAACTCCACCCCAGAAGCATATTTTTTCTTAGCACTCAGAGAATTCTTTACGGAAGACTGTCCTTGGCATTCCAGAACGTTCTGCAGCACCCTGACCCTGACCTACTAGACGTCATAGCTCCATGCTCTGATCTCCAGATCTGACTATCAAAAATGTATCCACTTCTTTTCCCACAACAACAGCAAATGCTTCTGCATGGAAATTCTGAAATTGTAAATGTTTAATACTCAACTCTGAGAGATTCTGTGAATACGTTCAATAATTTTTATTTTTAAATCTCTAGAGAGACTGGACAGGTGGCTTAATAAATAAGAGTGTTTGCTGCTCTTGCAGAAGACCTGGGTTTGGTTCCAGTTCCCACATCAAGCAGCTCACAACCACCTACAACTCCAGCCCCAGGGTATCTGTCTGATGCCATCTTCTGGCCTCCATGGGCACTTGCACACATGTGATGTACATAAACTCACACAGGCACATACACATAAATAAAAATAATTTTAATATGGACAGTAAGAACAAAAATGGGTAGAACTGGGAAATCACCATGGCATACTTATACTATCTGTTCTTGGCATCATGCTTGGTTCCAGACCCCATGGATGCCAACCTCCGCCATGTTCCAGTTAAACACTACAGCAGTACATATGTGGCACACCCTCACCCTTCCCTCAAATAAATAAAAAACTTCTTACAAAAGATGACAGGCCTCATAATTAAATGAACCATTAACAGACTCACGAAAAATTGACAAAATCGCCTCATTCTGTCAGCTTGGGAAGCTTCGATAGAAACTGAAAAGCGGGTGGTTTGGTAAAGGATTAAGGGGTGCCAGACAGTGGTGGTACACACCTTTGATCTCAGCACTTGGAGGCAGAGGCAGGCAGATCTCTGAATTCAAGGCCAGCCTGGTCTACAGTGAGATCCAGGCCAGCCAGAGCTACACAGAGAAACCCTGTCTCAAAAAACCAAGAAAAAAAAGAGGGTGTGGGGAGACAACTCAGCGAGGAGAAAAGCATTTCCTGCATAAGCGTGAGGACCTGAGTTCAGATCCCCACAGCGCCCAAAGTTTGTTTTGTTTTTAAAGCTAGAAATGGCCCCTAAGCCTAGAACAGCAGTACTGAGGAGTGGAGATGGGGAGGTCACTGGGTGCTCACTAAAGAGCTAGTCTCTAGTCTGTCTCAGATGGCAAGTTCCAGGGTCAAAGAGAGACCCTGTCCCCAAAAATGAAATGGAAAGCAAGAGGAGAAGATGTCCAGTGTGGATCTCCGGACTCACAGGAATGCAAAGGCTGACACAGTTGCACACGTGTGCACCCACATGCACGTGTGTACAAATAAACAGAAAATGAGAAACAAGGAAACGAAGCTCCTTAGGGCACTGTAGAAATCTTCAATGAAGCTACAAACCCTTTCAGTTATAGCTGGGCACATGGCCTTACAGTGCTATGAACTTCATTAATATTTATCTATGCCCCACCACATGCACAAGCAAAAGCTAACAGGTGGGTGGATGGCAGTGTTACTGCACAGACAGGAGCCTGGGCGTATGGAGTCAGGAGGAGGTTTGGTTTAGGCATCTTGATCAATGTCTCTGACCTTGCTAGAAACACCAGAGATGTCTGCTAAGTGGAGGTGCTACAGGGATGGGGCAGGGCTTGAGCTGATGGATATCAGCATGGGTTTAGGACAAGGCAAGCTAGCAAGAAATGCTGGTTGTGAGCATCCTCATCACTAACTCTTTATAAAAAGGAAATGACCCAGCATGAGCAATTAAGAGTACAGATCCCCAGCTATAATTAGGGAGAGGAGGTAGAAGTACCATTCACGTGCATCTGCAGCATGCACACATGCGCACACATGTGCACACACGCGCGCGCGCGTGCACACACACACACACACACACTGCAGCAGCAGAGCTGAAGTCATGAGCTGCCTGGGAGCAGTGAACACTAAGCAGCAAAGCAAGGTGGTTTTGGCCACAAAGACTGCACACACGCATTTCAATGTTTAAAGACCGGGAAAGCGGTGCTGGGGAGATGGCCCTGTGGTTAAGGCACCTGCTGTGCAGATACGAGGACAGAGCTTGGGTTCCCAGCACCAGATGAGAGTCAGGCAGGTGGAGTGACCCACCTGTAACCCCAGAACTCTGAAGGTGGAGAAAGGGGACCCTCAGAGCAAGCTGGATGTCTAGACGAGCCGAACAGACCAACTCCAGGTTCAGTGAAAGACCCTGTCTTAGTTAGGGTTTCTATTGCTACAAAGAGTCACCATGACCACAGCAACTCTTATAAGGAAAATATTTCATTGGTGGCTTACAGTTCAGAGGTTTAGTCCATTATCATCATGGTGTGACATGGCGGCATGCAGGCAGACATGGTGCTGGAGAAGGAGCTCAGAGTTCTACATCTTGATCCACAGGCAACAGGAAGTGGTCTGTGTCACTGGGAGTAGCTTGAGCAAAGGAGACCTCAAAGCATGCATGCACACACACAGTGGCACACTTCCTTCAACAAGACCACACCTACTCCAACAAAGCTATATCTCCTAATAGTACCACTCCTTATGAGCTGGGGGGGGGGGGGCAATCACATTCAAACTGCCACAGACCCTGATTCAATAACAAAGTGAAGATTAAGGAGGACAACCAGTGTCAACCTCTGGCCTCCACATGTGTGCACACACATATGCATGTGCACCTATACACATACCATACCACAGAGAACAAGAACACACACGCACACGCACACACATGCATGCACACACACGGAGGTGTGTGTGTGTGTGTGTGTGTGTGTGTGTGTGTGTGTGTGTGTGTGTATGAACAAACCAGAATGCATCAGTGAGCACAAGCAAAGGGCCCCCAATGGGCTCTGAAGGAGAAAATGATCCATCCATATCTCTGCAAGGATGATTAAAAGATTAATGCACAGCACAGGGGCTGGAGGGATGGCCCAGGGCTCAAGAGCACTTGTTGATCTTGTAGAGGACCCAGATCAGTCCCCAGTACCCACACAATGGTTCAAAACCATCTGTAATTCTAGTTCCAGAGACCCCCACACCCCCTCTGACCTCCCCAGGCACCGGACACACACAAGGTGCACAGACAAAACAAGACACTCACTATAACAGATAAATCTAAAATAAAATCTGGAAGTGGGGCTTCCTAATAGATAAATCTAAAATAAAATCTGGAAGTGGGGCTTTCTACCGCACATCATCCTCAGACCCCGAAGGTCGTCTGCTCTCCCACTGTGCGCACAAGGACAAGGGGCTCAGATGACAAGCACACCTGCCCAGGATCCACAGCAAACACTCAGAGCGGCCATTATGAACAAGCCTGCCCGCTCCCTCGTCAGTGACACAGAGAACACCGGAGTGGGGGTGGGGTGTGACTGCAAATGCAATTTGAAAGAAAAAAAAGCTGTGTGAAAAAAGATGAAAAGCTCAAGTTAGCAGCTCACGGAAAACAAACAGAAGCAGGTGTTGTTGGGGACATTTGTAACCCCAGTACTCACACCACAGAGGCAGGGGGATCACTGCAACCTCCAGGCCAGCCTGGTCTACATAGTGAAAAGAATGCTCCACCCAGGGCTACACAGAGAAACCCTGTTGGTAGGGGTAGACAGGAATCTGTGCTCTATTAGTGAGTGACATCTGCAGCCCTTTTCTATTTTTATTTTGAGACAAAGTCTCACTAAGTTGCCAAGGCTGGCCTTGAACTTACTATGTAGACCAGGCTGGTCTCAAATTCTGATCCTCTTGTCTCAGCCTCACAAGTTGATTGGGTTACAGGTCTGTCCCACCAACCCTGGGTCAGTGTGACTTCTTTATTGCATGTGCATGTATATATACTGTGTGTGCATGTTCACAGGTGTGCGTGGGTACATGTACATATGTGTGCAAGTGCATGTGGAGGCCAGAAGCTATATCAGGTGTCTTACTCGGTCACTCTCCATCTCATATATATTGACAGGGGTCCTCATTAAAACCAGAACTGGTGATTCTGCTAGCCTAGCCAGCCAGCTTGCTCCAGGGACCCCCGGTTTCCACCTGCTGAGAACTGGGGCCTGCACAGCTGCCTGGCATTGTATTTGGGTTCTGAGAGTCCTGATTTAGGTCCTCATGGGTGAGCAGGAAGCATGGCACCCCAGCCACCTCCCACATCCTTACTGTGACTTCTTGATATTAAAAAGAAACACTGCTTCCAGCTTTGCCATAGTGTGGCCTGGTAAGGACACCCCTCCCCTGCAGCAGCACACGGGACACCCCTCCCCTGCAGCAGCACACGGGACACCTCACCCCTGCAACAGCGCACAGGACACCCCACCCCTGCAACAGTGCACGGGCACTCCAGGACCCTCTGGGTCAGGGAACACTCAGGTTCCCTGCAGAGCTGTTGACTCCACAGCCTGGAGGAGCAGGGAAGGATCATGATGGGTCTGTAAGCGCACGTTCTGAAGAAGCAAAGGCCACTCCCAAAGGTCTCAGGAAGAGAATGGACAAAGCCGGCTTAGAAGAGCTGGACACATTGTGACAATTTAAATACTGTAGGGGAAATACAGCTAATTGTTTTTAAAGGGAACAGGTGGCGTCAGTGTAAGCCGTGACACCACAGTGAATATCCATAAAAAGGCAAGCAGGGAGCACGCCAACTGATCCACACAGGATAGAAGACTAACAGGGAGCTATTTTAATCCATCTTAGGAAGTCGGGTAGGTGTACCTCACTGCTCTATCCCTGCCACCCCACCTTCTGGAAGACTGCTCAATGCATCTCTGCGCGGGGTGGCTATGAATATACCAGCCGGATGTGGATGAGGACAAGGTACCAGGAACAGAAAAGCCTGGCATTGTGGGCGTAAACGACACCTAGACAGGAGGAGGGTCAGACCCAGGGCAGCAAGACGATGGATTACCCAGAAGGCTCCGGAGGAGAGCAGACTGCCCCACAAGGGGTTGAGTGGGGTAAATTCTTGAGGTCAAAGTGTAAAGGACCCAGTCAACAGCTACAACAAGACACCAACAGATCTATATGTGGATCCCAGGACGGTGGACCTGGAAGTTGGGATAATGGGTTATGTCACAGCATTCAGGTGTGTCCTGTGTCCCTTCAGAGGACAGCAGATTGAGGGCTGAAGACCTGTGTAAAGATCCCCCCGGGCCATCAAGACAGTCCGGTGGGTAAAAGCACCTGCCACCAAGCCTGACAGTCCGGGTTCAATCCGTGGGACACACATGGTGGAGGGACAGGACCGATTCTCACTGGTGTCCTCTGACCTCCACATGTGTGCTGTAGCACGCATGTACTCCCACCCTACCCCCCAGAGAGAGAAAATGTAATTTAAAAGGAAAAAATTACCATTGGAAGCTATGGGTCTAAGTTAAGATGACATCGTCCTAAATTAAAGGGAACCAAATCCAATGGTTGGTGTCCTTCAAAGTCACAGGACAGACTGGAGCCCAGGGTGACAGGGGCAGTGGAATGGTATGAGGTCTTCCTCAGAGCACCCTGGACCCTGGGCTCCTGACTTTCAGAACCGGAAGTGACCGAATGTCTACTGCTCCAGGGCACCAGCTGTGTGACATCTGTCCTGAGCACTGGAGAGCTAACGTAACTACTGGGAGAAAGAAACTTCTTTATCAGCTGTAGAGACTCCTGAGGGAAAAATGGGCTGGGCTGGGTGATAACTCAGTTTGTAATGTGAGGACCTGGATTGATCCCCCAAATCTGTGCTTACAGAGCAGGGTGTGTGGGCTGGAGAGAGGCTCCCAGAGGATCTGGGTTCAATTCCCTGCAATCACATGGTGACTCACAATAGTCTGTGACTCCAGTTCCAGGGGATCTGATGACCTCTTCTGGCCTCTAAGGGTACCAAGTACTCACATGGTGCTCAGATATACAGCACCCAAATACATAAAACAATGTTTTTAAGCCAGGTGCTGTGGCTTGCACTTGTAACCCTAGTCCTGGGGAGATGGACATAGGCAGATCCCTGAGGCTCACTGGCCAGCTAGCCTAGTATAATTTGGTGAGTTCCAGGCCAATGAGAGACCCTGTCTCAAAAATGTGAATGAGGAACGATGACTGAAGTTGTCTTCTCAGCCTCCCTGACACTCCACAGGTGCAGCAGCACACATGTAAACACACACACACACACACACACACACACACACACACACACACACACACACACACACAATTACTGGAAAAGAGAGAAAACATGCATCACCAAATAAGGAAGGACACTCGGAATGCCGTGCTTAACCCTAAGTACCAGGAGCCTGTTGTAGATACTCGCAGGCTGCCAAGCCCCGTCTGAAACACGTTCCCAGGCTCTAGACCTCCCATCCCTTAAACAGCACTACCACCTTTGCCCATACCCAGATGGAGCCAGGAGGCCTGAGGCAGAAGACAGGGAGAGCCTGACCAGAGAGGACTCACTCAGCATAACAGTCCAGCTTTCTCATTCCAGTCTTCAGTGCTGAAAATGTCACTGCCAGCCCGTGAGACCTCACGGCAGAAGGCAGGCTGCAAGGAACAGCTTGCTGTCAACTACTCCTTTTAATCCAGGCACAGGCCACCCCGCCACCACCACCACCACCCGGGAAGGCAGGGGTGGAAGCCGCCATTCGCCCCCAAGCAGAGAGAGGACAAAGCCCAGTGCATAGGGCTCTGGGCAGCTGTCATCAACACCAGCCTCCTCGCTGGAAGCGCAGGGGGAGAGAGTGTATCTTGGCATCAGGAAGAAGCCTGAGCTGGCTGAATCCCCCACCTGTCAGCACAGAAGGTCTGGGGGAGAAATCTCATGCCCATGACCAGCATGGCTCACAGCTGATGCCATCACCTCAAAACACACATAAACCACAGCCTCAAAAGACCCCAGCTCCCGCTCCTGCCCAGACCCCGCTCCTGCCCAGACCCCGCTCCTGCCCAAACCCTGCTCAGCAATGGCAGCCTGGGAGAGAGGAAGTGACAGCTGAGCTGTCTTGTTGGTTTCCCGCCCAAGCTGGGTCCAGCTCTGTCTCAAACTCGCAGAATTAACACGAGAAGAAAACAATCTGCACAAAACAGCCTGCCAACCATGTTGTTCTTGAGCAGAAAAAGATATTGTTGGAATCTGATTTGATCAAAAAAGATGAAAGGCTCCAGATGGCAGATGTGGGACCACGAGTGTGGGCTGCTCTCCAGAAACTGTCCAGGAGGCCG
Source organism: Peromyscus californicus insignis (assembly GCF_007827085.1). Taxonomy (NCBI): domain Eukaryota; kingdom Metazoa; phylum Chordata; class Mammalia; order Rodentia; family Cricetidae; genus Peromyscus; species Peromyscus californicus. The sequence goes on along the minus strand of NW_026294402.1, from coordinate 115,983,429 downwards.
AGGGCAGCCAGGCATTCTCACACGTAGCAGCTTTCAATCACCTCCCGATAGACAATTCCATTCCTCCAACACCAGTGCCCAGGCCCACAGCTAGGTGGAGCAGCTCACGTGTGGAATGTGGTGGTGGCAGGGCCACACTGCCCCCTTCATTCCCACAGCTGCCCCCATCTGAACCAGCTAATATGGAGGAATGTGGGACCAGGGCCGAGGCCTTGCTGATGGGAGGAGTTTATAAGGCGGGGGCACAGGTCCTGGACACCCCCACCCCCACCCCCAGTCTTTACCCATGAGCAAAATGGCAGGAAGGGCTCTCTGCTCGCATCGTGGAAACTCAGGGCTATACTAAGGAAGGTACTGTCATGGGTGCATTTTGGCAAATCCCTCTGGCAACTCGATCCCCTTTCGATCCTCCACAGACTCTCACCCACCTTCTTGTCTGTCCTTCCTTCCATCCTGTCCAGCTCGACCTGGGTAAGATCAGCCTCTTCACTGACACTCCCCAGATGTGTATGTACATGCATGTGTGAGTACACACTTGTGTGTACATGCATTCTTGGTTAGCTGTACACACACACACATCCTGAAATGACCAGTCACACTCCCAAACTGTCTTTACCCTCTCTGAGCATCCCTTCCTGGATATTGGTTACCTGTGCAAACAACAGTAAAGCAAAGATTTCCTTCCTCAGACACCTCATAAGAAATCTTAGGGTATGCTCAGACTTCTGAAAAATCTGAGTCTGATGGTCGGGGACAAACTGCTCATATACACTGTACTGCTGGCCCTGACATCTGGAAGCAAGAGTATCTATGGCAGGGCTGGAGAGCAGGAGGAGAGGAGGAGGAGGAGGAGAAAACCCTGGACTTTATTAAGCAATGTGCTAACTTAACAAATAAATAACTCACATTCAGCCTTTAAAAAAGCTGTCAGGGGCCGGGCGGTGGTGGCGCACGCCTTTAATCCCAGCACTCGGGAGGCAGAGCCAGGCGGATCTCTGAGTTTGAGGCCAGCCTGGTCTACCAAGTGAGTTCCAGGAAAAGGCGCAAAGCTACACAGAGAAACCCTGTCTCGAAAAACCAAAAACAAACAAACAAACAAACAAACAAACAAAAAAGCTGTCAGGGGAACTGAAAAATCTAAGTATGAAATGCACATTTGTGCCAGGCATGGTGGCACAGGCCTGGAATCCCAGCTCGGGGGAGGCTGAGGTTCATGGCCAGCCTGGGCTACAGTGGGTTCAAGGAGCAGAAAGGTTCTGAGGAGGCACACAGAGTATGTGTGGGAGGAGATGTGGAGGAGCGAGGGGAGGAAGAGGAAAGGGAAGATGAGGAGGGGAGGAGGCAAGGGGGAGAGGAAGGGGGAGGGGATGAAAACAGGAGGTGGGGGAGGGGGAGGCCACTGCTGCAAATGATTTAACTGCATAATAGATTAAACTCCAGTGGGAACACTTTGAATAAGGCTCTTCATATTTAATCAGCACCCTGGTACCCTACCAGTAGGAGCTCTCTTGAGGAGAGGCCCCTCGGTAGGTGAGATCAACCAGGAAAAGAGTCCTTGAAGCAGGGCAGAAGTGTGTTCCCACATCCGGCCAGCACAGGGCTGGCTGGATGCTGCCCCCAACCTGGCAGGAAGAGCAGGGCAGTTCAGTCAGGGTGTTAGAGCATCAACCCACACAGAGGACAGAAAGTCCCAGAGAGGAGACCATTGTCCTTACCACCCCCACCACAAACCAGCACACGCCACAGTACCGGGCGAAGACATGGAGATCGAAACAGCAGAGATGTGCTCACCTCCTTAGTCAGAAAACCTCGGCAGACTCTCAAGCACTAGAAGGCCCGCTGTGCCTGCCCACCCTGAACACACTGGGCCAGTGCTCTGAAACCTATTTGCTTGGGGACCTGTTCTTCCCGTCACCTCAGAGGCAGGGCGGTCAGCAGACCCCAGGTGTGACACAGAGAATTCCTTCTTGGATCAATGCGTGTTAACCATAAGAGGCCAGGGAAGAGCGACCCACAGGAGCATGTCCACCTAACAACACACATGATGACCTTTCCCCTTGTGCCTGCTGACTGGTCTACCGCACACGGGACACCATCAGACCACACGAGGCAGCTGGACATCACAGAGCAATGACATGTGTCTGGCTATGTATCACATGTTATGGAAAATGAATTCTGTTGAATACATAGTTTATAAATAAATAAGTTTTGAACATATCCTAACACCAAGGTCTCGAGGAACTGAGCTCTGTCTTTTGTGTTTTATCAGGTGAGTGTTAGCCTTGGGTTTCTCTCCCCTTTCAGCTGCTCTCAGAGTGGGCAGGACATGACAAGGTGACCCATGTTTGAATATCAGCACCCTTTTTGCTGTGTCTCTTTGGGGAAGCTTCCTAACTTCTCTGGTTCCTAGGATTCTCAGCTATGAAACAGAGATGGCAAGAGTGAGGATGAGAAGGCCCTGCACACAGGAAGTGCTAAGCATGAACCGTTCTTATTTCCTGTTTGGCCCTCTGACCTCAAACACCCCGTACTTATGTGCACGTACTTTGGAAGTCTTACTCTCCGCATTTCTCAGATTCAGCATAAGTTAGCCGGGGAAGTGCTGGAGGACTCTGAAAAGGTCGATGTGGAGGAAAGTCACTCTGAAAGGAAGATGTGGAAACTTTCCTTCTCATCAGCCAAAGGGGCACCAAGTCTTAGCCCAAACACGACAGCCAGGAAGAGTCTACTCTGGTTGCACAGTAAGATGTAACTACCCACTTCTGGTTTCTCACCTTAGGGAGTCCTGTACCCCCAACTCCACCGGCAACAGAGGACACCGCCCTACGCAATGTCGATAGTGGACCTAGGAGGGAACAGGAGGACACTCACAGTGGCCTGACACCCGTGATTCACTGTGCTGAGTCATGTATCACCTGGGTTACAGATGTATAAACAGACACACAAACCCACACAGGGCCGGGACAATAGCTCAGTCAATAAAGTACCTTATCGTTGGTTGTTTTTTTACTCTTTGCTCTTTGGGGGGCCCGCCACCCAGGTTCCAAATAAATCACACATGGAGGCTTATTCCTACTTATGAATGCCCGGCCTTAACTCAGCTTGTTTCTAGCCAGCTTTTCTTGACCTAAACTATCCTGTCTACCTTTTGCCTCTGGGCTTTAACCTTTCTCTATTTCTGTATATCTTTTCTTTCCTTCTTGTTCTATGTCTGGCTGTGTGGGTGGGTAGCTGACCCCTTCTTTTCTTGTTCCTCCATCCTTCTCTCCTCAGATTTCTCCTCTTATTTATTCTCTCTACCTGGCAGCCCCACCAATCCTTTCTCCTGCCTAACTATTGGCTCTTTGTTAGACCAATCAGGTATTTTAGACAGACAAAGTAACACAGCTTCACAGAGTTAAACAAATGCAACATAAAAGAATGCAACACATCTTTGCTTCATTAAACAAATGTTCCACAGCATAAACAACTGTAAAACATCTTTAACTAATAGTCTACAACTGTGCAATCCCTGAGACCCACGTAAAAAGCCAGGCATGTTGGAACACACCTGCAACCCCAGCTCTGTGAAGGAGGAGCGAGGAGGACCCCTGGGGCCCCCTGACCAGAGAGTCAAGCTGAGTTAGTGATCTCCAAGTGCAGTGAGAGAGCCTGTCTCAAAACAAGGTGAGCTGGGCATGGTGGCGCACACCTTTAATCCTAGCACTTTGGAGGCAAAGGCAGGTAATCTCTGTGAGTTCCAGGCCAGCAAGGGACACATAGTGTCTGACTTAGGGTTCTGTTGCTGTGAAGAGACACCATGACCACAACTCTTATAAAGGAAAACATTTCATTGGGGCCGGCTTACAGTTCAGAGGTTTAGTCCATTATCATCACAGCTGGAAGCTTCTGAGACCTCAAAGCCCACCCCCAGTGACACACTTCCTCTAACAAAGCCACAGTTACACCAACATGGCCACTCATCCTAATGGTGCCACTCCCTATGGGCCTATGGGGGCCATTTTCATTCAAACCACCACACATAGTGAGACCCAAACAAACATATGTGAGAGATGAATAGACGAAGATAACGACAACCTCTGGCCTCTACATGCACATACATGTATGCATCTATGCACATGAACATACGGATACCACAAAAAAAGAAAAAAAAGTAAGGCCAGGCATGGTGGTACATGCCTTTAACCCCAGGACTCAGGAGGCAGAGACAAGTTGACCTCTGAGTTCTGGGCCAGCCAGTGCTACATAGTAAAACTCCTTCTTGAGAATAAACAAACAAACAAATAAAAAACCAGGACACCAGACAGAGTAGGGCCCCTAACTTGTGCCTTCTACACACCACCTGCACGTATGTCTGTGCGAACAGAAACAGCTGTGTCTGCGTAGTTATTAAATCCCAAGGAGAGTCAAAGCCATAACATAAGAGCTACCTAATAAACACATTAAATAAGGAGGTCTACTGCACTGGAAGCAACCCCCGCATCTTCAACCCAGTGATGGGCAGAGAGGCACATTTCAGTGTCTGCAGCTCAGCAAACAAGCGGCTCTGACCTCCACTGGTAACAAAGTTGCATATTCCGCTGCTCACACCCAGCTTTGTCTGCCAGTCTGACTATGGAGGATAATGTTATATTTCAGTCTGAAATAACTAAATTCACAAAACTCTAAATTCTCTTTACAGACATTTGGGGGTCCTAGGACTTCAGTTTAAGTCCTGCATTTCAAAGTCAATACAAAAAAAGGATTTATTTTATTTTTAATTATATAATTAAATAATTATATGTGTTTGTGTATTTGTGGGTGTGTGCACTTGTGAGTGCAATGCCTGCAGAGTCCAGAAGAGGGCACCCAATCCTGTGGAGCAGCTGTGAGTTGCCTGATGTGGGTGCTGGACTGCACTCAGGTCCTCTGCAAGAGAAGTAAATGCTCTTAACTGCTAAGCCATCTCTCCAGATAGATCAAGACAGCTAACCAGCCACTTGGCTCTGAGCACAGAATCCACAGGAAGAACAAATCAACGAGACTTTGCCACACCCAGCCGTAAGACCTGCTCCGTGCTCATTCCGGCCTCTCCAGTTGTGTTATATGCTGCAGACCCACTGGTGATCCTAACAGGGTTTCTTACACATATAACTGAAAATAAACAAGAGAGACATCCCTGTGTGCGTCTCCTGATAAAAAAGACCCTAGGAGCTGTGGGCTGTGCAGCCTCACCTGCCTGCAACGGGTCAGTTCTGTGACAGTCCTGTAAAATGGTCGTGTGCATCCATGAATGATGCTCTAATTACACTGCACGTGTCCATGGCCAATCGCTGTGTGAAGAGGAACAGGAGTCTCCCATGGCAGAGACAACAGTGAGGCTCTGACAGAAGAGCAAGGGACACAACAGACTTTCTCAAAAATAATTCTACTGTGGACTTGCACAGTAGAAAAAAACATACAAAACCTACAAGAGAAGTGACTTGGCTTCCCACACACAATCCCACATCCCTTGCTGGTGTGGATGCCCTGGCTAAACAAAACTGACTCACAAAGAACTCTGACCCACTGTGAGGCACATGAGACACTCTAGGCATGGGATTATTCTATTTTTTGTTGTTATTGACACTGGCTATCAGTAGTGCTCAAAAGATACTGTGTGGATTGCATCAAGGATAAACTCACAGGTCAATCCAAACAAAATTCCTTTCTTATTGGTATTTAATACAGAGAACCTGAGAACAGTCCTGAACACACCCTAAAGCAGAGGCCTTCAGTGCTAATGTGTTTATTATAAATGATCTTGGAAATTGGAGCGACTGGTCTAGGCTAGTGAAAACTGCAGAAAGCTCAATGATGTACCACAAGCTGGTTCTCAGTGACATTACCACCAGAGAAGCGGGATTGTCTTTAAAAGAGGGTAGGTAGCCGGGCGGTGGTGGCGCACGCCTTTAATCCCAGCACTCGGGAGGCAGAGCCACGCGGATCTCTGTGAGTTCGAGGCCCGCCTGGTCTCCAAAGCGAGTTCCAGGAAAGGCGCAAAGCTACACAGAGAAACCCTGTCTCGAAAAAACCAAAAAAAAAAAAGAGGGTAGGTAGCATGATGACATACAGATAAAATAATGAGAAATAAACAGATATGCAAATGACAAAGGAGATATTAATTTCGTCTTCAGATTTTTTAAATTATGTGTATATGTGTATATCTGTGTGTAGGCATATGGATGAGTGCAGTGCTCACATACGCCGGAAGAGAGCATCAGGTTTCCTGAAGCTGGAATTACAGATGGATGTGAGCTGCCCAACACGGGTGCTAGGAACTGAGCTTTGGTCTCCCAGAAGAGCAGCCCTCTCTCCTAACTGCTCAGCCATCTCTCCAGACCCAGACCATGTGACTTTCTAAAGAACAGAAATACAGGGACAGAGGCTAGCTCGATGGCAGAGCACTTGCCCCACGTGTTGGAGGCTCTGGATTTATCTTTCTGTGGGAGAAAATAAAGCAGCATTTATTGCTTGGTGTGGTAGTGCCCTCCTATACTCTCAGCATTTGGAGGCTGAGGCAGGAGGATCACCACATTTGAGGCCAGCCTAGACTACATAGGCCATCTTGGGCTACCTAGTGAGACTCTGTCCAAAAAAAAACAACAAAAAAAGAATTATTATAAAAAGGCATCCCTTTAAAGTCTGGATGCATTGAGAACTGGTAGAGTACTTGCTTAGTGCCTAGCATGTACAAGACCCTTGGTTCAAATGCCAGCATTAAAAGAATAAAAAAGAGGGCTGGAGAGATGGCTCAGAGATTAAGAGCACTGGCTGCTCTTCCAGAGGTTCTGAGTTCAATTCCCAGCAACCACATGGTGGCTCACAACCCTCTGTAATGAGATCTGGCGCCCTCTTCTGGCCTGCAGGGATGTGTGTGGGCAGAACATTGTATACAAAATAAAGAAATAAATAAATCTTTAAAAAAAAAGAATAAAAAGGAAGAGAGAAGGGGAGAGGAAGAAGGAATGAAAAGCAAGCATGTACAAGACCCTTGGTTCAAATGCCAGCATTAAAAGAATAAAAAAGAAGAGAAAAGGGGAGAGGAAGAAGGAATGAAAAGCAGCTGTCACTTGAATAAGCATTAGTAACATTAAATATTAACTTTTAAAATCACGATCCTCTGTCAGCAGCACCAGGTCATCACACTGCGTTCTCGAGCTCTCTCTCTCTCTCTCCCCCTCCCTCCCTCCCTCCCTCCTTCCTACATCTCTGAGTCCTCCTTAAATAGCAGCTCTGTCACCCAGTGGCATAACTTTATGCGGCAATGGTTTGACTCCCGGAATTCCAGCTTAGTCAGTCAACCTTGGTCCGTGTCTTGCTATGTCTATATGGGAGGAAGCTGCCTAGATTTCCTGTGACTTTTGCTTTTAAATACGGACAGACTCACTCCCCATGGAGTTAAAAAAGGGAAATGATGGGGCTGGAGAGATGACTCAGCTGTTAAGAGCATTAGCTGCTCTTACAGAGGATGCAGGTTCAATTCCCAGCACCCACACAGTGGTTCACAACCATCTGTAACTCCAGTACTAGAGCATCCAACGCCCTCTTCTGGCCTTCTCAGGCACTGCATGCAACATGATGCACATGCTGACAGGCAGAAACACACACACATAAAATAATGCACAATAAATATAACAAATAATTAAAAAAAAACAGAAAAGAAGGGAGATGAGAATAGTTTTAAGTTATTCTGCGTGGTTCCCCTCTACTCATCCAGATCAAGAAGACCCCTCCTAACGTGGCTAACCCACTCCTGAGGCCACATCCCCCTTGGCCACCCTTCTACAGATGCCACGGTGACTCATGGCAGGCCTGACTGGGGCCCTAGCAAGGAAGGACTGGTCACCACACTGCTGCGCCCATAGAAGGGGCCAGCTACTTACGGAAGTATTTCAGCGTCTCTTCAATCTGCTCGGTTGTGAGGTCGATGTTGGCATCTGGGGAAATGAGAGGTGTATGCAGCCAGTCATCGTGGTCATAGCCGTAGATGGTGTCAGCTCTTAGCTTGTAATGGGGCAGCTGCTCCTCCAGCAGGCTAATGATCTCAACTTCTGGAAGGTTGGTGCTGTTGCACACGTCTAGAGAGAAGAAGATGGAGGCGTAAGTGTGGCCTTAGGGAGCTAAGACACAACCACTCGTGTCTTGTCACCCACCTGCAACAGGCAAAACCCAGGCAAGGACATACCAGGGATCCCTTCTGATCTGAAATCTACTCTCCAGACCTAGAATTGCTGAGGTGGAGATGTCTAAGGGCAAAGGGTGCAGGTAGACACTGAGCATAGCTTAGAACACTGCACATCCCAGTATGGTGTCTTAGTCAGGGTTACTGTTGCTGTGATCAAACACCATGATCAGACACAGCTTGGGGAGAAGGGTTTCTATCTCTCACAGTTCCATATAACAGTTCATTATCAAAAGCAGTCAGGGCAGGAACCTGGAGTCAGGAGCTGATTCAGAGGCCATGGAGGGGAGCTGCTTACTGTCTTGCCTCCCATGGCTTTCTCAGCCTGCTTTCTTGTAGAACCCAGGACCAGCAGCCCAGGGATGACCCCCACCCACCAATCACTAAAGAAAATGCTCTGCAGACCTGTCTACAACCCAATCTTATAGAGGCATTTTCTTAATTGAGGTTCCTTCCTCTCAGATGACTTCAGTTTGTGTCAAGTTGACATAAAACTAGCCAGTACATATAGTGACTGTGATTGACAGCCACTAAGTGTAGATTTCAAAATAACAAGTAGAGAGGATTTTGAAGGATCCCAACACCATGAAATAAAAGATGCATGTTTAAAGTAACAGATAAATCAATAGTGTGACTGGATACTATAAACTATATGTATGTACTAAACTGCAGCACTGTACCCATAAACATGCATAATTATTATGAGTCAACAAAGACTTATAATTTTGTTTTGTTTGCTTTCTTTTTTTTAAAACAGGGTAGCTGTGGTTGTCCTGGAACTTGCTCTGTAGACCAGGCTGGCCTCAAATTCCCAGAGATCTGCCTGCCTCTGCCTCCTGAGTGCTGGGATTAAAGGCATGCACCACCCCACCTAGCAGAGACTAGTATTTTAACCTTAGAACTCTGTGTGTTGACTACTTTCCATAGTAGCACCTCCTGTCGAGTGCCTACTGTCTGAGAAGGGAACCACCATTTTCAAGCTTTCACCTTCCAAGTCTTACATCCATTGTTGTTGTTGTTGTTGTTTTTGCTGTCTTCTCTCAAGCATTTGCTCTGGAGCCAACCCAGTCACCATTTAACCAAAGTACCCAATCGCTTCCTGCTGCACTTACCATATGTGCCCTCCCCTCACCTAGAATCTAGCCTATATTTAACTTACTGATCCATCTATCCACTCCATCTAGTCATCCATCCATCCATCCATCCTTCCTTCCATTCTTCCATTCATTCTCTCTTCCTTCTACTCTTCCATCCATCCTTTTTCCTTCTATTCATCATCCATCCATTCATTCTTTCTTCCCTCTATCCTTCATTCCACCCATCTATCCTTCCTTCCTTCCATTCTTCCACCCATCCATCTATACATACATCTATCTCTCCATCTATTATTCCTTCATTCTATCCATCAATTCATCCTTCCATCTGTCCACCCATCCATTATTCCTTCCATCGATCCATCCACCCAGCCAGCCAGCCAGCCATGTTTTGAATACCAGAGGCACAGGGGACACAGGAGAGCACAACCATCAGTGCTGGCCTCACCTCAGCTCCCTCCTGTGTCCACCATCCTCCCAGGCACAGCTGGAGCATAACTCCTCCCTATATTCACAGTGCCTTGTCAGAACTACTACTCTGTGAGTAGGTTCTGTCTTCCGAGTACTGTGGCACACAACTCATCTGGCTGTGCGATGGCAATCTTTCACACACAGGTCCTCGATTTGCCCATGGACCCCACAGCTCCAGGTCCACTGTGCTCAGGTGGGAGTGTAGCAAAGCCTGGAATGGTATGGTGGGTAGTTTTCCTGCTGCTCTGACCAAACCCCTGATAAGAGCCAAACTAAGGAGGAAGGGCTGACTTTGGCTCACAGTTTGAGGGGACACAGTCCACTGTGGCAGGCAGGGCCCAGTGACAAGAGCACAAAGTGGCTGGTGGCACTGCAGCCCTGTCAGGAAGCAGAGATGGAAGAGCACTGGAGTGAGGCTGGCGTTCTGCTTTCCTCTCAGCGCAGGAGTCCAGTGGATGGATTGGTGCCGCCCACATCCCGGGCTGGTCTTCCCACTTCAGTGAGACCTCTCTGGAAACAACCTCACAGACATACCTGGAGGTGTGTTTCCACGGTGATTCTAAATACAGTCAACTGACGGTGAACCTCCCACACACAGCCCACCTGTAGCACAAATGCTAATTGGTCTTAATAATAAAAACCCAGAGTCAGATATCGGCGTGAAAGCTGAAAGATCAGAGAAGCAGAGTAGCTAGCTGTTGTAGAATATTATTTTAAGAAATGTTACTTTTATTTATGCTCTGGAATATATGTTTAATGATGCAAAGATGTGCTTGATTAAATAAAATTCACCTGAGGCCAGGAGGCTGAGTCAGCAACTGGCTGACAGGAAGTGGTAAGGAGGAGCCAGGTGGAGAAGGGTTTATAAGGAGGGCGAGGAGACCCAGGAGGGCTTTTTGGAGGACGAGAGCAAGGAGAAGAAGTGAGCTACTTGCTATTCAGCCTCTAAAGAGCAGAATTCCACCTTAACCTTTGAATCTTGAGTTCTTTAGAGGGACAGAGGTTTAGTTAAGTTCCCTTCGTAGCTTTGAAAGAGTCGGTGCCTGAGGGAACAGATTTCTCTCCAGCTACGGCCAGCCAAATGCTGCTGGTCACAGCAGCAGAGCTGCAGTTGCTGGTCCGGACAACAGTGGTTTAAAAGGCATCAACAATTTCTTAAAAAGACAACAGCCAGCCACTAGAAAGACCTCCTACCTCTAGGAATCCTCAGACTGAAAGGGGCCCGAGCTCCTGTATCCACTCTGCCTTATCACTTCTCTCTCAGCCCAGCCATATCACTTTGTATTTCCTCCTCCCAATTGTTGGGATAAAAGGCATGAGATCCCAAGTGCTGGGATCAAAGGTGTGTGCTACCACTGCCTAGCCTCTAGTGGCTAGCTCCATTTGTTAGAGCACCAACAAAATACAACCACATTCCACCCAAGCAGTCTTTTTAATTAAACGGTAGTTCAGCTGTGTGACACATGGAACGAGAACACAGACCATAGTACCCTGCAGACTCTTCTACCCCGCGCTTACTCACAAGGACAGATAATGACGGATCAACATGATGGAATTCTGGCATCAGCCATGAGCTCAGCCCTGTCAGCGGGGCCACACCAGTAAACTGCCCTGGGAGCAGCAGGGGTCTTGTCAACCCGGAACCAGCTGTTCTCCATGTGGACAGGGAGGGCAATGAACTCTGGGTTTTGCACTAAGAATCAGTCTTCAGCTGGGAAAAACCAATCAGAAGGTTAGCAAACACTCTGAGTGGACACTAAAGGAATGTGGGAACCTGGATAAAGGTGAAGACGAGGCCCGGTCACCTTCTGATGTGCTCTAGGTGGAAAGGGCAGGGGAGGGGACACTCTGGAATATGAAACCACCTGCCACATGGGGAAGTGAAGATGCTGAGGGGGGTGCTGCTAAAACAGGGGAGCCCAATTAAAGGGGAACAGCCAAGCCCTGACCACACGCTCAGAAGAAATGATTGATTGGCACCAGTGACTACGAGGGGAGGCCACATGAGAACACCAGCTAGGCTGGGCCTCCCCTCCTCCCCCTGGAGCAGCCAAGGCAAGATGGAAGAAGGCAGTGACGCCGGGCGGTGGTGGCGCACGCCTTTAATCCCAGCACTCGGGAGGCAGAGCCAGGCGGATCTCTGTGAGTTCGAGCCCAGCCTGGGCTACCAAGTGAGTTCCAGGAAAGGCACAAAGCTACACAGAGAAACCCTGTCTCGAAAAAAAAACAAAAAGAAGGCAGTGACATGGTGGGGAGGCAGGTCCTGTACAGGTCAGGCCAAGCCAAATCCTGCTCCTCTGTTCCTGATGAGGTGGCCCTACAGCACCCTCAAAGTGCATTAAATCACTTAGGAAGACACATCTGTGAACTGTCCCTCTCGGGGTGGGCCTGGCTGTCCACGCCCACCCCGAGATTCCCCACAGCCTGCACGGCCTCGCTCAGTTCAGTCTGTAAATCTCGCTGCAGAACACTCCCATGCAGGAAGCCAGCATGGTTTCTCAAAGTGCTCAGAGAAGAATTAATGATTGGAAGGTAAGGCAATGGGGATTTGATGGTGCTTTAGGGCTATGTTTCAGCCCTGCAGAGGGGGAATGTCTGCATCTGGGTGCAGGGGCTTCTCTGCCTAACATGAGAAGGGGCATGCCCAGCAAATTCGGCATCTCAACTAGCAAAGCCTAGACCAGACCTGCTGTGTCCCAAAGAAAGGTCTGGAGAACAGAAGCCATGACCGCCCTCAGAAAGTAACAGCCCAACATCCCCAAGATGGGGACCTCCCCTTCCTGCTCAGCTCCCAGGGAAACACTGTCCACACAGGCCCACGGTGAGTGACTCCCTCTCCTCACCAGGAGGTGAGAAGTCCACTGCCACTCGGGGAGACTCCTCCCAGCTACTGCATGGCCACCATATGAGAAGGGGACCTGGGATCAAGACAGCTGCTGCCAGTCAGTGGCATCTTTTGGCTAAGCCAGCTCTGACCAAACCAGCCCTGCACAGCTGCTCCAAAAAAAACCTGTCTGCGGGAGAGTGGGCAGCCTATCTGTCTGCGGGAGAGTGGGCAGGGGACCGACACATTCCCCCAGGAACACCCACATGACAGGCTGCCATCCTCTGGTGTCTCCGTGTTGTTTGACAGTGGGGAGGAGAACAGAGCCAGGGGTGGGTGGAGAGTGGAGATCCCTTCTGAGAATAGCATGTCACTTGTGAGCTGTCAGCAGCTCAGCCACCGGGACTTGACCTGTCCTTCCAGGACTGGGCCAAAATGCATTCTCAAACATCAGGGTATTTGATCTTTTTGTAATGTGGCCAACCATCTAGACATAAACAAGGTTTCAGTTGCCTTCAAAACACAGAAAATTAAACAGGAAGGTCATGTGTAGGCAGCCAGGAGCTCTCCTTGGCCTCAGGCTCTGCAGAATTTCTATGAGAATGGGCATGAGTGTGCTGGCTGGCTGGAGAAGACACACCAAGGCCTGAGGGTGGGGAAATGTGGCATAAGGAACTACCAAGAATCCCAGGATTGAGGCTCGGGGGATGGCTCAGTCAGCAAACTGCTTGCCATACATGCACGAGGAAACGCTAGGTCAATCGACGGAACCACATACAAAAGTTGGGGTGTCGTGGTGCACACTTGTCATCCCAGCTCTGGGGAGGCAGGGACAGGTGGGTCCCTGGGGCTTGCAGCCCAGCAGCCCAGCCTGCTTGGTGATCTCTAGGCCAGTGAGAGACTCTGCCTCAACAAACAAGGTGTCCAAAGAATGACACCCAGGGCTGTTCTCCGGCCTCCATACACATTTCACACACACACACACACACACACACACACACACACACACACACACACACACTACACATGCAGGAAGGGACACAGAATCCACAGGAATGTTGCCAACACTCGAAACCCACGGCCAGGTATTTGCAGCCTGTCCCACCTGGAAAGTGATGACAAGGTTCTATTTGCTCAGCTTCATAGGTGAAGAAGCTGAGATTCCCAGGAGCACAGAGGACCTTGTTAGTCACAGTCATGTGACTAAGCAGGTGGCGGCAGACCCTGTCTGAGAAGCCGCAGCAGCTAACACGAGATCCTTCTGCCACTGCGGCCCATCTCTGGAAGCATGCATGTGAAACTTGGGATTTCCCATGACATCACACCAGGAGATGGGTAGAGGAGGCTCCCCACGTGGGCCACGGACCAGACTCTCGAGCTGTGTCCCTGCCATCTGCCTAGGTGCAGGCGCTAGCCATCTTTAGCCACACAGGCAATGCCAGAGCATGGTCACAGCAACCCTGAGTGCCTGGACAAGGTGAGGCGAGCACACACGGCACCTTCCATGTAGACTTGAGAGAGAAGCACATGAAGGCCTGTGTAGCATGAATCCTAATTAATCTTAACAATAAAACCCTGGAGTCAGATATTGAGGGTGAAAGCTGAAAGATCAGAGAAGCAGAGCAGCCACAGCCACCAGAGAGACTTCAGGCTGAAAGGGGGCCAGATCCTGTCTCCAGAACCCTGAATCAGACTGAATGCAATGAGTTCCTGTCTCCTCCTGCTGCCTTATATTCCTCTCTCTGCCCAGCCATATCCCTTCCTGTCTCCACCTCCCTAGTGCTGGGATTAAAGGTGTGAGCCACCACCATCCTCTGTTTCCCTTTGAGACTGGATTAATCTCATGTAGACCAGGCTGGCCTTGAACTCACAGAGATCCAGATGGATCTCTGCCTCCCAAGTGCTGGGATTAAAGGTGTGTGCCACCACTGCCTGACCTCTATGGCTAATTAGTGGCTTAGCCCCGCACTCTGATCTTCAGGCAAGCTTCATTTGTTAGATCGCAAACAAAATATCACCATAGGCCTGCCTTAAGGGTCCCAGTCCATGATGGCTCTGCCTCTGACGAAGCACCCAATCCCACACCCGACCCACTCTTCCCAGTCAGCCACTGCTGCTTTTCCTACCTTCTCTTCAGGTAAGACACGCCAACCTCTTGCCATTCTTCAGGGCTCCCCACCCCAACACACACACACACACACACACACACACACACACACACACACACACACCCTTTTTTTAACCAGCTATTTTAGACACCTCTAGAATGTTCACTGCCCATACCACTATACCCTAAAATGTCACTCAAATGCCAGCTTGTGTCTGTGAAGTCTCGCCTGACCAGCTCCCCCAGGCTCCCACAGTGCTCAGCACATACACAATTACACAAAATACCAGGCAGAACTTTATCCACATCTCCTCCCCCCAGCCAAGGCTACTCAGGAGAAAGGACTCCAATCACAGCCCAACCTCAAACCAAGCCCTGAGGACGTCGCTTCAAAACTCAAAGTGCTTGGAAGTGTTCAGATAAACAAAGGGAAGCCAGTGCAGCCGGGGTGGCATGCCTCATCATTCACCCCGTCCACCAGGATGAAGTGCCAGCTCCAGCATGTAGGAGCTGCAGCAGTCGCTGAGGAGGTCATCTCATGTCCCCAGCTCTCTGTCTAGTAGGAAAGAGTGTTGCAGGGCGGTGGAAGCACCAGGTCCTGGGGAAATGCCGACATTAGGCCTGCCATGGAAGTCTACTCCCATGATCCCTCAGGATGCCCCAAGCCCTAAGGTCTGGAATGACCCGCCTTCTAAGACAAGGGAACCCCTCAGAGCTTCCTGGGAGGAAGGAAAGGGTGCAGGGCACTCCAGGAATCTCAGTCTACAGAGGTGGCTCTCTCCATTCCCAGAGACTCAGACAGAATCCACACCCTCAGAGGGGGCTTCAAGGAGGCCCTCCACCCGAGGATTTGCTCTGTGCTGAGGTGACCCACCAGGTGCCTCTTTCTTTTTTTTTTTTTTGTTTTTTTTTGTTTTTTTTTGTTTTTTTTGAGACAGGGTTTCTCTGTGTAGCTTTGCGCCTTTCCTGGATCTCGCGCTGTAGACCAGGCTGGCCTCGAACTCACAGAGATCCGCCTGGCTCTGCCTCCCGAGTGCTGGGATTAAAGGCGTGCGCCACCACCACCCGGCTGGGTGCCTCTTTCTTACGCAGAGACAACAGCTCTAAATTAGCGTTCAGGTTTAAAACTCAGAGAAACTTAGAAGTCAGGTTCTCACAGCTGGGTGTAGTGCTCACACATTTAATCCCAGCACTCAGGAGGCAGAGGCAGGTGGATCTCTATGAGTTCGAGGACAGCCAGAGCTGTTACACATAGAAACCCCGTCTCGAAAAACCAAAACAAAACAAAAGTCAGGTTCTCTGGGAGGGGGAGCTCCTTTTCTGCAGAGCACATAACTACTCTGAGGTGGCCACCCACAGAGGGAGAAGGCATGCATCCCCTGGTTTCTGGGGCTGCTGCTTCTGTGCCAAGCAGGAACTGAGGGGTTCTGGGCCCTGAGAACAGCTGTTGGGGGCAAAGCACACAAACACTCCCGAGCACTTGCAGATCCGAAGGCGAGGGTAAACATCAGGGAAGGAAGGGATAAAAGAGGGCAAACCCGGAAGGCAGAAAACAGGAACAGAGGGGCAGGAAGAAGTCCTCGAGGACAAAGGGGAAGAAGCAGTACCACACTGCCACCTGCTGGACAGCCAGCCTATAGCAAGGCTTCAAGAATACAGTCTGGAAGCTTCACAAAAAAACAAAACAAAACGGGCTGGAGAGATAGCTCAGAGGTTAAGAGCACTGGCTGCTCTTCCAGAGGTCCTGAGTTCAATTCCCAGCAACCACATGGTGGCTCACAACCATCTATAATGAGATCTGGTGCCCTCTTCTGGCCTCCAGACATACATGCAGGCAGAACACTATATACATAATAAATAAATAAATTTAAAAACAAAACAACAAAAACCAAAACCGAATATATGACCAGCTTCAACCACTTCTATGTGTTCACTCAAAAGACTCCAAGTCAGCACACCCCAGAGATATTTGCACGTCAGTGTTGACTGCAGCACCATTCACAATAGCTGAGTTGTGGGACCAGCCTAGGTGCCCAGCATCAGAGGACTGGATACAGAAAGTGTGCTTTCTATGCACAATGGACCACTTTTCAGCCATAAGGAAGGATGAAGTCCTGCCATCTGAAGGAAAATGGATGCAACTGGAGAGTATCACACTGAACAAATTAAGGGAGTCTCAGAGAGGCAAATGCCCTGCATTTTCTCCCATTTTTAGCTCCTAGATTTTATACAGATCCATAATATTGGAGAGGTACAGGTAACAGAAAAGCTAAAATAGAACTGTCCAGACCCTAGACTGTAAGGAACAAAGCTGGTGGATGGAGGTGGGGAGAGGCTGAGAAAGGGTGGGTAGAGGGGGTACAGGGTGAACATGCTCAAAGAACACTCTGAAACAGCCTTGTGTAACCCTGTACCGGTGGGTACACAGTCTGGAGAAAGGGGTTCCAGTGCTGTTCTGCCCACACCGTACCTTGTAACCCCATCCAAACTCCATCTTCATCATCTGGACTCAGTCTCTCTATCTGTAGAACTATAGCATGAGGAAGTCACTCTCTGTCCACCAGAAATGATTCTGAACAGCTACAGAAAGGCCATAGGGGTCACAGAGCCTCCTCTGGGGTACCCACCACCCACAGCACTTCTCTGTCCTCCAAGGCTGCTTTCTGAGACTCCGGATCTGAATTTTTCACACAAAATTCTCTGACTTCTTTAAACTCACATTTATTTATTGGCGGACATACATGCCAGAGTGCACATGTGTGGAAATCAGTCCTCCCCTCTACCACATGGGTTATGGTGACCAAACTCCGGTCTTCAAGCTTACTCAGCTGGCGGATCCACTGAGCCATCTCACCGGCCCTCAGGTCCCTTGATTTCTAACTCTAGACTAATTTAGAAGTTTTAAGCACTCAAGGGCCAAATTAAACAAGTCTGTGTGCAGGGATTTCCTACCCTGCACATCACTGCAGGCCTCAGGGGTGTGTTATGCACGTTAACAGTGACAAGCAAGGGCCACTCATCAGACAGGACCAAACTGCAAGCTCCCACCTGTCTCTGACCTTCCCTCCCATCCCTCCCCACTCCACTGCTTACCCATCAAATCTGCCTGCGCCCATAATGGTGAGGAATGGGCCAGCCTGGCCCCAGGTCCACTCCCAGGAGGAGCTGGCTGGAAACAGCTGCCCTCTCTGTGGCCTGTCACCCTTGGCAGCGACTGTTACCGACCCCACTGTGCCAAAGCTTCACAGGCCCCTCATCTACTCTGCCACTCGTCTCCGCACAGGCCTGGAAACCACTGGACTTTCTTGGCACTAAAAGGATGAAAGGACATAGACCCAAAGACACGCACCCACCACACAGTGCAGGAACTGCATATGACTGCAATCAGTATCTGATGACCTAGAGCATTCTCATCTCAGGATCCTCTGCAAACTTGCCTAAGCGTCTCTGGAGAACTGTCTCACTTATTTCTGCCTGTTTTGAAGACAGACCTCCTCTATGCAGCATACTGCAGGGTAGCCTGGAACACCCCCCCGTCCCCGGCTCTGGAGTCGTGGGACCACACGCTGAGGCCACTGGCACTTACCTTCTATAGCACAGACGCTGTGACTCCACAGATTACAGGGGACCATCAGAGTCATCTACTGTCTCAACTACTTCAGCCAGTGACACCAAACAGCCCAGAGAGGCTGTGATACCACACAGCAAAACAGTAGCCAAACATGGGCCTTGAGCACAGCCTTCTAGACACCGGCTCCCGAGCTGTCTCCGCAGCTTCCAGAACCTGCTAATCCAGAACATCTGCAAGGCTCTGCTGCACTTGTAGCCAGGGCACAAAGCACTGGCTCTAATGAACCCAGAGTGCAGGAGACCTGGAAGCACGTGTTACAGGCCAGGAAACAAGAGTGGACAGAGGGGAGAGCAAGGCCTCAGAGCCCCAGGGTGCTGGGTGAGCTGCGGGCTGAGCAGCTACCAGACAGAAGGCAGGACTCAGTGTCTGAGGCGCTCCATGCTCTCAGCAGCCAGGAGGGTCTCCAGAGCACAGGGCAGACAAACATGTAGGAAACCAAAAGCTAAGGCCAACAAAGCTGAGCTGCAGAGAAACTAATGACACTGGAGAATTCTCTAGAATGGTTGCAGCCTAAACACCTGAAGAACTCAGTATCCAAAAAACCAACAGCGGCCTTAGTTCAGGTGCATGGATCTGCCCACCATTCCCACACACACACACACACACACACACACACACACACACACACACACACACACACACAGGCCCTCACACAGGCCTAAGATACGTACCCTTGTCGAGCAGCTGAGCTGAGACAGTCCACCCACTCAGTCACATTTAGAAACAGGGTTTCCAGTGTGAGGCTAAAGGTCGACCTTGGGCAACTGATGTGGCGTGGTCCACGTGAGCATGCTGGTTTGTTGTGCAACAGAGCAGGCAGGAAGAGCAGAGCAAAGGGAAGGAGGAGGGACCTGCTGAGAAGCTGCCTCCAAAATGCCCAA
Organism: Peromyscus californicus insignis; assembly: GCF_007827085.1. Lineage (NCBI taxonomy): Eukaryota > Metazoa > Chordata > Mammalia > Rodentia > Cricetidae > Peromyscus > Peromyscus californicus. Next base: position 115,964,218 of record NW_026294402.1, on the reverse strand, counting down.
AGCAAAACAGATGGTCTCTTGCTGGTGACGTCGTGGCTTACTGTGGGCAAGCATGCCCTGGAAGGCCCACACATCAATGCAATCGGCTATTGACACATTTCCCTGGATGCAATCCTGCTGCTAGGTGATGGATGGTGTACGGCTGTTTATAGGTGGTGAAAATGTACAACCACCAGGCAGTGGTGGCTATGCAGTAGTTTAAACGCACGAATGGCACAGAATTAAGGACCGAGGCTATAGCTCAATGGTAGAGTGCTTGCCTAGCATGCATGAGGCCTTTGGTTCAAACCCCAGAACTGCCAGTTTAAGGGGGTGGAGTGGGAAGGGTACAGAATGATATGCTTTAAAAGTGTTCATTCACAAACATGTATTTTGACACAATTTGTAAAAAAAGTATCCTTGTTCAAAGATGACAATGAAACACTAATACATACAAATAGGATGGCTAGAATCCAACAGCAAATACTGGTGGGGAGACCTCAGGCTCAGGGGCAAAAAGAAGACAGGGGATCCCAGACAAGTGAGACTAGCTGCATCAGTGAGCTCTGGGTTTGATTGAGAGACCTGCCTCAATAAAGGTGGAAGATCAATAGAAGTTGATTCCTTACATCAACCTTGGGCCTCCACATGAATGTACACACATGTAAGTGCACCCATACACACGTGTGCCCATACATACAAGCATGCATGTACACACAAATACACTACAGCACACATACACAAATATGCATTAAAATTCTCTCTCTCTCTCTCTCTCTCTCTCTCTCTCTCATACACACATGAAAACAGGAGGCAAATAATACCAGGAGTTGGAAAGGACGTGAAGAAGTTACACACGGCAATAGAAGGGGGAGATAACGATGGCTTTGACAGCAGCATGTCGATAATCGACTTAAACCTTCACTGAAGTCTACACTCCAGATCGGTGGCTCATGACAAACAGACCTCAGTTAAGCTGTGTGGGTCTGACTTTGTCCAGTGAGCCTAGCTCTGTCCAATTATGAGACAATCTGAAATCAAAACTAAAGGTGATTCCACTGACACGGAATGAAGCCCTGCTCCCTGGCACTCTCCCACTGGCTCACGGGGCCCCTTCCGACCCAGGCATGCAGGGTCGCTCCCAATGCTACAAGCAAGCCACAGCCAATCTCAGCCCGGGTCCCTGGATTTAGTTCAGGCTTCCATTGCCTAGAGACAACATTAGATCCCACATACCACAGGTTTGATCCCCACAATGCACCCCTCAACTTCAGATACCCGCCGCAAGCCCAGAGTCATACCCGTGCTTCTAGCCGAGGGCCAGTGAGTCTGGGTTCCCACAGTCCACTGTGTGGGTTCAATTAACTCTGCCTGAATGGCTCACAGACCTCACAGGAACGCACCTCAGCTTATGACAGACAGATGAGACTGGTACAGAGCCATCTCAGTGGTGGGCTCAAGCCCCCTTCTTCGGTGCCACCATCCTGGAACCTCAGATCCTCAGCTACCAGGAAGTGAGGAAAACATCAAAAAAGCATGGCCAGCCGTGTGGAAACGTGGACAGGACAGTAGATCAGTGAAGACCGGCCACACCGGTCTGCTAGGATTCCTCAGCCTTTCCTCTCTGAGGGTGAGGGCAGTCCCTTATGAAACAGGGTGTCCCTTCTACTGTCCAACAGGTACAGGATGGAGAGGCTTTGCTCACAGGCCAGGCAAGATGTGGGGGTTGGGGGAACCCGGAGAAGGTAAGGGCGCTTGCTGCCAAGCCTGTACCTGAATCCAATCCCACACTGTGGAAACAGAACCCTGGCTCCTTCCAACTGTCCTCTGACCTCCACCACAGGCATGGCACACATGTGCACATGCACACACATACACACACAATAAATACATCAGTGTATGTATGTATGATAAATTCATTTTCAAAGAAGTGAGAGTGAGCAGGCCGAGGCGATGACTCGGGAGACCCATGAAGGCAGACCATCAGAAGGCTCAGGACGGGGGGAGAAGTCTGAGACTCCAGAGCTGATAATGCTTATTATAAACAAAGGGACTGTGTGTGTGTGCATGCGCATCTCATGTAGCCCAGGCTAGCCTTGAACTCCCAATGTGGCCAAGGATGATCATAAACTCCTGCCTCTACCTTGCACATGCTGGGGTAATAGGTGTGGCCATCAGGTCTGGTTTATGCTAGAAAATGACTCCTGTATGCTAGGCAAGCACTCAGTCAGCCGCACGCCAGCCCCATGGATTGCATTTTTTTTTTTTTTTTGGAAGTAGGCTTTCATATTAAACCCAATTACATCAACTGATAAAAATTACTCTATACCAAGGTGCTGAAGAATTCTGTAAAAACTTGAGGACATTTCTCTAACATTTTTTGATTCAATTATGCAAGGCTAAGAGTGGCCCTGGGAAGCATTATAATTTTTAGTGGCATTGCTAGCTGGGTGTGCTGGTGTACATCTGGAGTTCTAGGACTTGGGAAATTGAGGCAGAAGGCTGCTAAGTTCTGCACCAGCTGGGCCACACAGTAAGTGTCGCCGTCTCACTGCGAAGGACGCTCACTGATGACTCCTGAGGTATGGGAAGGCGCCTTGACGGCCAGGGGCACTTGAGTCAAGTGTCATGAAACAAAGATGGACTCAGAAGTATGAAGCCCTTTGCTAAGTGGCTTGGAAAAGCACACCTCAGGCTGTAGGAATGCATCCCATCCTCCTGCTTTACTCTCTGGACTGGGTTGCATCATGATCACCTGCCGAGAAAGCACACCACGGGGTCAGGGTCAAGACCATGCAGAGTCCACAGTCCTCAGGGGTGACGCCCCAGGGAGAGGGGAGTCTCAGGCTGCTGCTGCCCAGACAAGTTTGTCAACAGCCTGCAGCAGGATTTCCCAGGGCAGTCCAGGATAGAGCACATTTCCCAACTAAGCTGCCAGTCTGTCTGTCTGTTTTGAGACAGGGTCTTCCTATGTAGCCCTGGCTGGCTTAGAACTCAATATGTAGACTCCTTGAACTCACAGATATCCTCCTGCTTCTATCTCCTAAGTGCTGGAATTAAAGGTGTGTACTACCATGCTTGAGTTGCCAAGGTTTTTAATCTGCCTGCTTGCCAGTCTATCTATCCACTGCCTATTTATCCATCTATTTATATCTGTCTGTCTATCCATCCATCCATCCATCCATCCATCCATCCATCCATCCATCCATCTATTGACACAGTTCAGTCCACAGCATCAACAAAGGTTATTTCATTACATTACATTGTGAGTGACTCATACTTGGGGTGATAAGGTCACTAACTCAGGAGAGAGAGGATGAGGCAGATAAGGCAGTAGAGTTAGCAGATGTGTTGGCCCAAGAAGCTAAGGTTCTTCTGCAGTCTTGATCCTTCTGGGGCTATCCACTTATCATCATTAATCAATCAATCTAACATACCTATCTATGGTGATATTTTATTTGTATTAAAATATTATTTGTATGTTAATAAATAAAGTTGCCCGGGGGTCAGAGCTATTAGCAAGCCATAGGAAAGCAGGGCAGTGGTAGCGTACGCTTGTAATTCCAGCACTTGGTAGGCAGAGCTGGGTAAGTCTCTGTGTGTTCAGGGATACAGCCATTATTGGATACACATGCTTTTAATCTTAATACCAATCATGGAAAACCTGGAGGCCTATACAGACAGGCTGTGAGGAGGCAGTCATGTGGTTGGGTTTACAACCAATGAGAAGGCAGGACAGGAACTCTATATAAAGACTTTAACACAGGGGTCGCTCTGGTTCGGAGAGGTAGGACCACCGCAGGAGGAAGGGTAAGGTTTTAGCTCTTAGCTCTGACCTCTTGGCTTTCTTCTTTGCATTGGTTCTGTGTTTATTATTTAATAAGAAGGTTGGATACATCTACACCTATCATCTATCTACTTGTCATCTACCTATCAATCATCTATCCATATTTTAATACTAGTAATGCAGAATAAGGGCTTTGTTGACAGTTCCGGTCCTGCCTCTTGATCTCTGCATTTGTGCCCATCCATTCTCTTCCACATCCTCATTCTCTTTCATGAGACAGAAAATCATTAAGCAAAGGACCCCAAGTCCTTCCCTCTAGTTCTAGACCCTTCAGAGACTTGTCCCAGCTTCCCTCCCACCGAGGAGGGAACCAGATGCAGCACTGGGCCCACGAGACCGATGTGACAAACCAGCTGTGACCCCCCCAGGCTGGCCTGGGACCGGCTACATACTCAAGGGTGCATGAGTTCTCGATAGCCCCACCTCAGCCTTTGACAGAGCCGAGATGATCAACAGGAGCCATCACGCCCAGCTGCACGGTTCTGTTTTTACATGGGCATCACATATACCAGGCAGCCTTGAACTCTCCAGATTCCTGTCTCCACCTGCTGAGATGGCTGGCGTGTGTCACACATCTGCTATCTTAAAAAAAATGTACAGGAAGCCCTATCTATCCCTCAGGGATCCACCTGAAGAGAGGCGCCTGGCTTGGCCTGGCCACTGGCTTCGGGGGAACCAGCTCCCGTGTTCCTGCTCTCTGTGCTTCTGGTGCTGCTGTGCTCCAGCAGGATGGCGGCCTGCCCAGTCTGTGTGTTCTAGTCACAGTGTCATATAACTCTGTGAATCTGAGTGTCCAGTTGTAGAGTGCACATATTTTTCAGGAACAAATAAGCATCATTGTAGTGAAGCTTAATTCTGCATGCTCATATTAATCACTTTTCCTGTCTGTGTTACTGAGGATGGAATTTGGGGTCTCTGCATGTCAGCACCCCCAGTCCCCACTTACTTTCTTCATGGTTCTGCTCATGCCTTCCCGATCTCAAGAGTATTAAAATATTCAGGAATATTTTCTTCCAGAACTATGATGGCTTCATTACCATATCTATTCTGTGTTTACACCATCACTGGGCCTGAAGGAATTTGGTAGAGAATCAACTACACTTTCCAGAATAAGGTCAATGACAACAGTGCCAAGCATTTATGGAACGCCACTGTATGCGCTTACACTATCACCTCACTGGATCCCAACAGCTCTGAGTCAAAGTTCTTTAATTCTTAAATTATTTATTTTATGTGTATGGGTGTTTTGACTGTGTGTATGTGATGTGCATCCCTGGTGTCACGGAGGCCAGAAAAGGGAGTCAGATCATCTGGAACAGATGGTGGTGAGCTGCCATGTGGGTGCTGGAAACTGAACCCAGGTCCTTCTGAAGAGCAGCCAGTGCTCTTAACTACAGAGCCATGTCTCCAGCTGTAAGAGTCAAGATTCTTACTGTCCCCTGTGACACAGCAGAGTACACCAGCACAAAGAGGTTACACAAAAGGAGCCAGGTCACACAGCTGGGAGGCAGCAGACCCTAGCTTCCCCACAGAGGCTGGCCCCAGAGGCCTTCCTAACCATCACCCATGCTGCCCCTCTTGCTGTGAAGCCTTGACCTCCTCAATGCTTTAACTTTTTCCAAATTTCCAGGGTCTCTGGGTCTTTGAGCATCCCTTACACAATACACACAGTTAAAGTCCCTCTAAGCTATTTGAGACTCTCCATCCAGGAGCCCCATAGTCACCTCAGACATGGTGGGCCTTGTCATGTTTCCTGGTGCCCAAGATTGTGGTGGCTGTGACCCTTGGTTTGTGACAGCACATCCCTTCTGGCACCTCAGTCTTCGGAGGCTACATCCCTTGGCTGTCTTTCGCTCATAAAATATGTGCTTCCAGATTCCAGAACTCTCCCACACTATGCCCAGAATACAAGATGCCAGCCAGGGTCCAAAGTGGCCTCCAGCTGTGAAGGACCTCCACCACTCACCCATCACAATGTGCAAGCACCATTATTATTTTCTTGAACAGGTCATGATGTGAAAGATGAAGAAACACGAAACACTGATGTAGAAAGTTTATGTCATGCTTTGAATCCTAATTGCGGTGGCCTGGTAGACAACATGATCTATACTCTTTGCCATCAAAGCCCCAGAGCCTCACAGAAGGACTTCTTAGCCACCCACTCCACCTCCACAGCAAACCATGACCATGAGGCTTCCATTCAGCCAATGTGGCAGAAGCTAGGGCCTGCAGCTACAGTCTGTGACTTGCCAGGGATGGCTGGAACTTTCGAAGCTTCATTACACATGGGTAACCTTAAAGACGGAGGCCATGGTTAAGACAGTAAAACCAACAGTGAAGAGGAGGCTGGGGCCGAAGGACAGCAGGGCCACACCAGCTCTGTGAGCCTCTTTCTGAACTGTGTGTGTGTGTGTGCATATGAGTGCACGTGCTTATGGAGGCCAGTGGTCAGCCTTGGGTGTCTTCCTCATTCTCTCTCCCGGTTTTTTGAGACAGTTTTTCTCTTTCCCTGGTCCCCCACAGGCTAAGCTAAACTGACTGGCCAGAAATCCCCAAGGGTCTGCTTGACTCTGTCCTCAAAGCTAGGCTTACAGGCAGAGACTAGCACCCCTGGATATTTTATATGTGGGTTCTAGGGACCGAACTCAGGTCTTGATACTTACACAGCCCATCTCCAGCTCAAGTTCTTCTACTTCAGAGAGAAATAAGCAGTATCAGGGGAAGCTGCTGTCGAAAACATTCTAACTTCACCTTTTGCTAATAGTCATTGAATGACTAGCTGTGAACCATGCTTCCCTAGCACTACAGAACAAAACAGGACAAGTATCTGTGAGTCACTTCACCGTCCCCAGCTCTCCTCTTGGGCTTTACAGTGATAATGTGGGCTTTGGACCAAGTTTACTGTTCTCAAATCACTGAAGCTCTATACAGAATCGTTGGTATCTGTGGCATGACTCCAAGCTTGTAAGAGAGCTTGAGCAGGGCTGACACATAGCTCAATAGGTACAGCTGCCCAACACGCATGAAGACCCAGAGTCAGACCCCAGTGCCACATGCACTGGGCGTGGTGGCACATGCCTGTAATCCCAGCACTTGGGAGGTGCAGGAAGGACAATCAGGAGGCCCAGTTCATTCTCCACTACATGGAGAGTTGGAGGCCAACCTGCGCTACGTAAGACCCTGTCTCTCACACACACACACACACACACACACACACACACACACACACACACACACACACAAACAAAAACAAAGACTTCCTGAGCATCAGGCAGAGTTCAGGCCCACACCCTTTCCCAGTCTCTCCTCTCAGTGTGAGCTTGCCTGGGGGACAATGGGAGTCAGTTGAATGCCAAATCTGGAGACATTTATCTTATTAGTAGAACACAACACTGAGAAACCACAGCCCCGGGGTGGCTCCACCATTCAGGGTTCTCACCTGCTACTGCTTGTCTACATTATTTCCTACACTCTGCTAAATGAACAACCGTGGTATTCTCAAAACAGCAAAGTGAGGTCACCTGCACAGCAGAACGTTCTCACCTGACACTGTGCAGCTAAACACAGAAGACCCACAGAGTGAGAACAACTCCCGTGACCCGAGTCCACGGTACTCAAACCAGGCTTCAAACCAACCTCAGAACGTAGAGCACGGCAGAGGAAGGCCTGCTACCAAGCAGGACACGAAGGGAGGACCTTGGTTTCCTATGTGGGCGTGTTTGTGGAGGCCAGGGGACAGTCTCAGCTGTTGTTCCTCAGGAGTCATCTACCTTTTGTGATATAGGGCCTCTCACTGACCTGGAACGCGCAGAGCAGGCTGGGCTGGCCGTCCAGAGAACCCCAGGAAACTGCCCATCTCTGCTTCCCCAGCACTAAGACAAGTGTGCACTATTGTGTCCAGCTTTTGGGTTCTGGAGATCAAACTCAGGTCCTTGTTGCAACACTTTGTCAGTGACTAAGCCCATGTTCCCAACCTAAGGGCAAATCTTAAAGTCACTCCTCAGTGCCATCATCACTCTGTAGGAGGTTCAGGTACAGACCAGAAAGCTATGAAGTACGCACTCCACAGCCCCCACTCAGCTCTGCCAACCCAGACAGTGAGCCCATCGGCATTAGGAACAATACAGAGAGCCGAGCGGTGGTGGTGCACGCCTTTAATCTCAGCACTCAGGAGGCAGAGGCAGGTGGATCTCTGTGAGTTCGAGGCCAGCCTGGTCTACAGAGCTAATTCCAGGACAGCTAGGGCTACAGACAGCTAGGGTTACACAGAGAAACCCTGTCTCAAAAAACAAAAACAAACAGTGAGTTCCAGGACAGGCGCAAAGCTACACAGAGAAACCCTGTCTTGAAAAACCAAAAAAACAAAAAAAAAAAAAACAAAAAACAAAAAAAACAAAAAAAAAAAGAAAAAACAGACAAAGAACAATACAGAGGAACTCAGAGGGCCCTGAGAACACAGTCAATATGCAGCCATCCTGCAGGGCAGATTTGGGGATGGCTAAAGGCTATGCAGTTGCTTTGTGGGGGTGTTAAAAATGCCCTAACACTGTAAAAGTGACTGCCTACTCCCAAAGCACACTGAAAGCTACTCAATACTATACATCCAATGGATGGAATGTCTGGATATAAATTGTACCTGTGTGAGAATTCCAACACAAACAGCCAGAAAAAAAGCATGCAAGGGCTACTTGGTGCACTCCAGCCCTGGAGCAGGTGGGCAGATCCCCGGGATAGGGCTGTGCTGACCACAGAGATCAGGGTGACTCGTCCTGAAGGTCAAGATGCCACCAGTGCCAGCTGCCAGCAGTGCCAGCGGCATGCAATGCCAGGCAGCTTTTCTAAGTGCCTGTGTCATGGTTCTGCAGAGGGTGCCGTGAGCCAGGTGATGCACACCTGAGTACCACAGGCTTTGGTCACATGACTATGCAGCTTCAGAGCTGAGTGGGTGAGGCTAGGACCTCATCTGGCTTCAACACAGATCTCTCTTGCTGAGGCTGGGGTCTGGGGCGGTTTGTTTGGTCAGGTTGACTGGGTTAGCAGAGTCTGGGGCATCAGTGAGGATGCTTCCAGAAAGGATCGACTAGGAGGGATGATCCATCCTGAATGTAGGCAGCACTATCCCACCAGAAAGGGTCCTATATTCGATAGAAAGGACCAGGAGAAAGCCAGCTGAGCGCCTGATCCACTGAGATGTGAACAAGCAGCCTCCCACTCCACCACAACAGACTGCACCTCTCAAACCGTAAACCAGAGCCAACCCTTCCCCCCTTAAGGTGCCGCTGTCCGGCATTTGGTCACAAGAAAAGGCGTGAATGCCAGCTACCCATCTGCCCTTCACAGGCTAGGCTGGAGGTCTACAAGCCACAGCCCCTCGGGAATCCACCTGTTCTCATAAGGATGGGTTCTGACAGCCAGTCCTGCTTCTGAGCTGCAGGTGTACGGCACACCTGGCCAGCACACCTGAAATGTTTGCCCTCTGGCCCTTGAGGTTTACAACCCCTGCTCAAGGCCATCGGACCTGTGCCCTCTTCATCTCTCCCAGCTTCTCTGGCCCAGCAGAGCTGAGTGAAGTAAAGGGCTTGGAGGAGTCTGACCCTGGGAAAGGTCACCTGTTTACCTGTCATTGTAGGCTGTTACCTCACAACCTGCTGGAACAGAACCTCCTTCTGTTCCCTACCCCTCTGTGCTTTGCTGATTTTCTGTGGAACACCACACTACACATGACATGGCCCATGTAAGCATGCTTTTATGGCTCAGTGTGTCCTGAGCAAATAGGTCACTGCCCCACAACAGACCCCTTCTCGGAGATGCAGTGTGGGTAATCAGAATGCTGCTGTAGTGCTTTACAGACCCACTAGGTGGCGCTGCAGCATCACCCTCACGGCCCCACAGGGCCCTCCCATCCTGCAGCCTAACTGCCAATCATAGGCCTGGGAAGGAAGTGAGAACACAAAACTTCCAGGCCAGCTACAAGGCGTACTTGACTCTGCTCATGTCTCCTCTGCGCACAAACACTGAAAAGAAAAGAAAGCCTGCCTAACTGTCAAGTTAAAAAGAAACTCGGGACAATGGCTGTTTGTGGTGCCTGTTAGCATACCAAAGCAAACACTGGCCTCCACGCTGCAAATACCTGTTAGAGTCCATGCTGGCATCCTAGCTCCTCTCAGCTCTTCTCTTCCTGACCCGTGCCCTAAACTTCTCCAGCTCATGGGCCTCCCTTCCCCCAGCTTCTCGTCCCTATAAAACCACTCAGGCCAGAGTTCTCCTGCTTGTCTTCCTCTCTTGGCCTCTTCTGTCTTGTCCCTCTCTCTCGGTCCCCTCTTTCTCCTCCTCCCCCACCCCCAGCCAAGTCCAGCCTACTACTTTCTCTCCCTGTTCTGGACTCTTCAGATGACTCTGGCTGTGCTCTCCCTCCTGTTTATAATAAAAACCTTCCTTTCCACCACGCCTGGAGCGGTCATGTCCTCTTATACACCGACAGCTGTTAGTGTTGCGCCAAGGAACCCAAACCAGAACAGAAGTCTGCAAGGTGGGGCAGCCTTGGCAAAGCTGTCTTTCCACAGGCTCGCTCGGGCTTGTGGGAGGGGTTGCAGGAGGGACCTGTCCTCATGGACCCTGGGCTGGGGTGTGTGGCTCGCTCATGGAGCACAATGCCCTGGGATCCATCCCCAGCACTCCAAAAAGCACTAGAAACAAGGCTTTCCTGCCTTCCCTCCCTCTCTCTCGGGAGCTTAGTCTGCCCAGGTTTATATGGAAGCACCTGGGTCAGTCAAGCTGGGACTGAGCCCTGAGAGTCAGGGTGTGGTCCTGAGTTCCTGGGGATCTGCACTCTCCCCAGCATCCAGGGCTCTCTCTCATTGGCCTATAGAAAGCCTTACTTATTAGAGACTCACATCATCCTATAGATCCAGATCCGGGCTCCCTGGTGTCTACTCATCCTCCTCAGTGGTGTTTTCTACCAAGTTCAGCCAGTCATCCGGGCTGCAGACACCCTCTCACACCACAGAATCCCTGCCTCTCAGCTCCTGGGCCTCCTCAGCAACAACAGGGTCACATCTGGCCTCTGCCAGCCACACACTGACCGGTTCTGAATTCTGAACCTCCATAGCCTTGTCTGACCATAGCCTGTGTCCCCAATGCCACCTGTTTCTGTTAATATTCTGATCCGTCCTGATGGAAAAGCCTCTTTTTAAGGAAAAACTCTGCCTCTTTCTCTCTCCCTCCCTCCCCCCCTCTCTCCTTTCCTCCCTTCCTCCCACAAGGTATGCACCCTTGACCTCTCTCTCTCTCTCTTCTTCTTCTCTCTTTTTCTCTTTCCTATCTTTCTCTTCATCTCTCTATTAGAATAAACTCTCCACATGGATGCAGCATCTGGGCTGTGAATTACTGGCCGCAGCCATCATGCCCCCATGTTGTGCATCTGCCCAGCCCACTGCTGCATCTGCCCAGCATGTTTCCTTGCATGTGTGGGATACCCTCAGGGGTCCTCTCGCACAATAACACAACAGTTTCTCCCAAGATTCCTCATCCAGACCAATGGCTGGACAGTCTGCTCAGCCCCAGTTCGCAGTGGGTCTCAGGCTGATGATGGCCCTCACACCAGGGTATTTGCAGAGCTCCCAGTGGGCAAAAACCAAGAGTCTGGAGAAACCCATTTTAATTTGCTTCCCTGTTGCTGTGATAACACTCTGACCAAAGGTGACTTGCAGGAGGAAAGGATGTACATGCCTTACACGTCCATGTTTTAGTCCATCATGAAGGGACGTGAGGGCAGGAAGCTGGAGGTGGGAGCTGAAGCAGAGACCATGGAGGAGCGCTGCTTCCTGGCTTCTGGCCGGGGTCTGTGCAGTTTGCTTTCTTATACAATCCAGAATCATACGCCCAGGGGTTACACTGTCTCAAGAGGGCTGGGCCCTCCCACACCAATCATTAATCATGAAAATGCCCCCACAGACTTGTCCACAGGCCAATCTGACACAGGCATTTCTCAACAAAGGTCCCTTCTTCCCAGACGACTCTTAGCTTGTGTCAAATTGACAGTGATAACAGGAATAACAACAAGCAGAACAGTGAACTCATGTCCCCAGATTCTCCTTGAAAGTGGGCCTAATAAGAGCCCTGGGCTGCTGCGGCCGGCCCTCATTTTCCCAGAGAGGCCAGGGAGCTGGGGAAGGTGGATGGGAGGAGGGAGCAAGAGGGAGATGAAGGGAAACAGGAAGGAGGGCAGAGGAGGGTGGGAAGGAGGAGAAGTGGGGGGGTGGAAACAAGGGCTGTCTGGGGCCCCACTGTAAACAGCACCCTGGGGCCCCATGCTGCAGCTACAGTGGCCAAAATAAAACCTTCACTAATGTCGCCCGCACATCTACACATCAGCACAGTGCCAGGCTCTTAACAGGTGCCATGGGAACCCCAAGGGCGCCACTACCAGGCTGCTTTAGAGAGGGGAACAGGTTGGTAATAGATGACCGGCCTGGGGTGGACAGCAAGGGCCACAGCCACCACTGTAAACAGTCCAGTCTGCCCCAGAGCCCTAAGCTTTCAGTCCGAGCTCGTGCCCACAGGAGGTCATGCAGCTTCTCGGGAGAAGATGCATGACGGCTCCCTGAGGGCAGTCAGTCAGCCAATGCTCCCCATACACTGGATGTAGATCTCACAGAACCCTTAAAATCAACACGAAACAACATCAGTCTGTACACTCACTAAAAAGGCAGGGTTGCACAAAAGAGAACTGAAGGGAGACGGAAGGGAGGGGACTCCAGACGGGAAATCCTGCTTCCTTGTGTCCAGCCCCGCCCCAGCCCGCCCCAAGCCCCGCCCAGTGTGGAGTCGTGTCTCCTCCCCACCCCTCCCCCGATCGGCACCCTGCGCTGCTGCTCTCAGTCCGGCCCTGAAAGACGCTGGGGGGGAGTGGAGGGGGGGGGGCTGGAAGGACAACTTCTCACAGCAAGTGAAAGGAACTGAGGACGGGGGACAGTTGTTATTGGGTGGGAGTTAGGGACATTCTCTAAGTGTCACAGGTGTGCTGATGAAGGCCACATCTGCAACTTAGAATCCAAAGCAGTTGGTTTTGGGATCCAGGCTAGTGCCCCCATGGGGAACAGGAACTGGGAAGGGGCCCGCAAAGGGGGTCTAGCTGCAGGGTCCTGTCTGAAACAGCTCTGCCAGCCTCCCCTCTACTGCCCCCGGCTTCCCCACAGCCCAGCGGCAGCCACCAGGGTTTTCCTCCATGCCCAACAGACCCATGGATAAATAGACAAACTGGCAGGCAGACAGACAGACAGTGACAGAGTGAGCTGGCTAAACATGGAGCTGTAATAGAGAAGCATATTAAGTGAGCACTGACTGCATACTAAGCCTTCCTGCTCTGTACCTTAAGTGTGAGCTTACTTGGTCCCTTCAGCAGTACAACAAATAAATGGGAAAGAAAGAAAGAAAGAAAGAAAGAAAGAAGGAAGGAAGGAAGGAAGGAAGGAAGGAAGGAAGGAAGGAAGGAAGGAAGGAAAGAAAGAAAGAAAGAAAGAAAGAAAGAAAGAAAGAAAGAAAGAAAGAAAGGAAGGGATTTTAAAGGGATTTCCTCACCAAACTGAAGGAGCCCACTGTGTGAGCTACAGTCAGAACTGATAACACAAACAATACAGAAAACACATCTCTGTCAAAGTCCATCAAACTCAAGTCTGACTCCAAGCAACCCCACTCGGACATCAGGGACATCTGCTGGGTGGAAGCAAGGTCTCCCCAGCCCTAGAGACCGGATCTACGAAGCTGGGAGTACCCACAGGCCTCTGGAGGGAACTAGTGTTGGCTGTGAAGCCAGCTTGCTCGTGGGGAAAGGTCTCCAACACAGATGGCGGTGAGTAGAAAAGGCAACAAGGTGTGTGCGACAGTTTCCTGAGGAGAGGGGCTCCAGCAGGGGTTCCCAACCCTCCTAATCCTGAGACTTCAATGCAGTTCCTCATGCTGTGGTGACCCCCAACCATAAAATTGTTTTTGTTGCTACTTCATAATTTTGCTACTGTTATGAATCATAATGTAAACATTTTTGGAAACAGAGGTTTGCCAAAGGGGCTGTGACAAGGTTGAGACCCTCTCGGGTGGAGGGTCACATCTGTGCTGTGGTGGAACTCATTCCCAGGTGTATTCTTTTCCTGATATCCCATCACTGTTTATGTGAGGCACCTCAGGGTGAGCTGCGGAACGTGGGACTGGCTACCGTGGAAACAGTGGGTCTACGTCTTTGCAAAGACAGGAGGAGAGTACGCTGCAAGGTGCTCCTAACTCCAAGCAGGCGGGACTACAGCCTGGTGAACCACCGTCCTCCTTCTTGTCATCCAGGACAGAGAACATCCCAGGGGCTTTCAGTGACCAGGGAAGGGTATCCTGGGATGCTCTGGGGCTCCGTCTGCACATGAGTCACCATGTATCATGACTTTCTTCCCGCTAGTCTCAGTGCAGAAAGCTTGGACAGCAGATAAGACAGCAGAGCTCGAGGCAGAAGACCCACATTAAAGCCTGGCTTCACCAGGGATCTGTGCGGCTTCAATTATGCTCTCTGTACTTCGGTTCCCTCATCTGTATGTGAAGAGGATGTAAGACATACTTTCAAAGGTTGTCATGCTGCGTGGCTGACGGCGGCAGGCTTCTGAGAAGGGCCCTGGTCACCCTGGCCTGCCTGTGTGATTCTATCACCAGCTACACGGCACCACTGCTGGCCCATGAGTCACTGGGATAGGAAGGTGACCCCGCCGTGTCTTCTGAGGCTCCAACACAGAAACAGAGTGTCTCCCTGGTCTTGTTCTGGACTCCTCACTCCTGCGACATGGTATAGGACCTCCCCTCCCTCTACCCCAGGCACAGGCCCCCAACAGCACACCCCTGCGGAGTAGGAAGAAGCAGGTGCCAGGGCTCAAGTCCAGGCCTGATCTCAGGTTAATTTTCCTCTGTTATAACTTACTGCTTGCTTGCCTCCCCACAGGGCTTGAGGTGGGTGAAGGTTGTAACAGATGGCGTGCTAATGAGAGCCACTGACTACATTAAAAGCCTGTTTCTAGCCGGGCGGTGGTGGCGCACGCCTTTAATCCCAGCACTCGGGAGGCAGAGCCAGGCGGATCTCTGTGAGTTCGAGGCCAGCCTGGACTACCAAGTGAGTTCCAGGAAAGGCGCAAAGCTACACAGAGAAACCCTGTCTCGAAAAACCAAAAAAAAAAAAAAAAAAAAAAAAAAAAAAAAAAAAAAAAGCCTGTTTCTAGGTAGGACACCAGTTGGGAGGAAGATAAAAATATAACAAGTCCTTGAGAATTACAGCCCAAGTTACAGGTCAAGAATCTGATTTTTAGGTCACCTAGAGGGCTCAGAGCACAAAGGGGTCTGCTGCAAGCCTGACAGCCTGAGTTCAATCCCTGGGACCCACACGGGGCAGACGAGAACTGATTCCCACAGCTGACCTCTGACAACGCATGTGCTCATACCCATACATACAGAAATATAAAAATGTAATTTTTTAAAATCTCTTTTATATTAAAAACCCTGTAGTAAGTGTCTTGTCCATCATCCCAGGGACAGAACAAGAAGCAGTGGCCCTGAACAGGAGTGTTCTGTCTTTGCAAAGACCAGGCTTGTGCTCCAGAATCAGCACAAGACTCACAGAAGGATCTCTGTCATCTGTTCGGTCTGAATGTAGAACCTGACCACTGTTAGGTCAGGCGATCATGGAGGGAAAGGACAGTAATGGTTCCAAATTTACAACTTCAGGAAATCCTAGGCATTCCCCCAGATTCTACACTGTGGCTTCTCATTGCATTCACGAGAGACATCCCATTGTCCATTCCTTCCTCATTCATTCACAGTCAAGTATCTCTTAGATGTGATTTTTCAAAGGGAAGCATTAAAATTAAACTTCAGGAATTACTAAATAATACCTAAGCTAAATCAATGAACTGTGCAGGAAGGCACAATATTTTATTTGAGCGGGTCTGAGGGGGGTAAGATGCCATGTTTGGTGGGTTAAGTTAGTGGTAAGGGACACGCTCCTGCATCTGCTTCGAGGTAGGAGGGCTGGATTTTTGGCTGGTTTGTTTTAATGAATTCATGTGTATACATGCATGTATACACATGTTCCCACGATGGCCAGAAGTCATCAGCCTGGGTCATTCTCAATTGGTCTCCATCCTGGCTTTTGAGACAGGGCTTCTCATTGGCCTGGAGGTCATGGATTCATTTAAGACGAGTGGCCAGCAAGCCCCAGGGATGCTCCTGTCTCTGCCTCCCCAGTGCTGAGAAGTAAGTGTCACCACCACACCTGGCCTTTATATGTGGGTTTAGGGATCGAACTCATGCCCTCGTGCTCGTATGATGAGCACTCTCCTGACTAAGTCATCTCCCAGTCCAAGCGTGGGACAGGCAGGACAAATGCCAGCAGCTTCCTGTCCCTGAGAAGTTCTTGCTTGTTTTCAGAGGTTTACAGCCGCTCACACACACCCATGCTCACCTCTGGGCTTTGAGCAGAACCATTTCTCACTGAGAAACCCCAGAAATTAATAGAAACTCCAGCAAGAAGCTGGTCCTGAGCATTTATGGCCAAGTGTACTAGCATCATCAGCAAGGCTGTAGGTTTAAAAGTTCACCAGGCTGAATATGATTCAAACATCTACAAACCTGAAATTGTTGGTAAGGGACAAGAAGAGGTCACACTTCCCTGAACCTCAGTGGGGTTTGGAGTGCAGACAGGAACTAGATGGGTCATCCCACTGTCAGACTTGAGTCTATCCACTCAGAGGAAGTGAGAAGCCCACAGCAAGCAACAAGCCAGAGCAGGCCAGCATAAAGCTCTGTCAGGGTGTGGGGACCACAATCACAGGGCCCAGCTTTGGGTAGAGAAGACAGGAGAATGTGGGGGCAGGAGGGAGGAATGCTGAGTAGTTCTGTTCTTCACATTCGAAAAATCCCTTGCTGTCCTAGGACACCAGCCTGGGCTCTAAGAAACTAGGATACAGACCGTTTAGATGCAGAGGCTGAGGCAGGGTAACGTCAATTCAAGGCCTGCTTGAGCTACAGAGTGAGTTCAAGGTCAGCCTGAGAGTGTTAGTGAGACTCAGTCAGAAAATAAAAATGATTAAAAATGGAAGGGTGGGCTAGGGATGGAGCTCCGTGGTGGGGCACTTTCTAGAATGCACGATCCTCAGGACTGAAAAAAAGAGGAAGAAGCCAGGGTGGTGGTGCACACCTTTAATCCTGGTATTCAGGAGGCAGGTGGATCTCCATTGAGTTCGAGGCCAGCCTGGTCTACAGAGAGAGTTCCAGGACAGCCAGGGCTACACAGAGAAACCCTGACTCAAAAGGAAAAAAAAAAAAAAAAAAAAGAGGAAGAGAAGGAGGGAGTGGAGGAGGAGGAAAAGGAAGAGGAAGGGCAGCAGATACGGCACAGATCTGGGAACAGGCGCTTTAGAGACGGACCTTACCCCGGCCAGCAAAGAACAGGCCGGCATCTTGCACCTGGCTCAGTAAAGGGGGTGTGGAAATAAGCAGCTTCCGGCACCCCTCCACGCCACCTGACCACCATTTAACCTGGTGATTCCTCAAGCCACCAGCAACTGACCAACAGCTCAGAGAAAGGTGACACCAAGTCCCTCTGCTCTTTCCTCCCTCTGGCCACACCACAAAGCAAATTTATAGTGGACGCTCCCATAAACACACTTACCACATGAGTCTGTCCCAGCCAGTTCGTGGCAGAGTCCTGGCAGAGGCTGGGCCCTGGAGGGCTGCCTGAGCTGAAAGGCCAATGCCATGGGCAGACTCAAACTCCAGAGGGGACTTGGAGAAAGAGCGGTCCTCCATGCAAGCCTGGCCACAGCTCTGCGCCTTCCTCAGCAGTTTTCTGAGTTTGCTTGTTGGGGCAGAGCCGGAGAGTCTGCACTGCCCAGGACGCACAGTGGGTTACGTAACTCCAGCAGCCAGGAACCCTATCACCTCATCTTATAAAACCACCCCAAACAGAAAAAGGCGCACCCACAACACGACACCTCTCTAGGGTGGGGTGAATGGGGGAGCAGGGAGAGAAAGCTTTGTGATAGGCGGCTAGTTTTGCCTAAAATGTAGAGTAGAACAGAAAGCCACTGTTCTTCTCGGGACTCCCTGGGAAGTGAGGGTGGGGGCACCATGCCAGGCAGTGTCCCAGGGCTGTGCTTGGCAAAGCCCTCAGAATCTGCAAAGTGCTCTCAGGCATATTCAAGGTCTTCCAGAGAATGCGTTTGCATTTTATGTCTTTGTTGCACTGACCACTTGATAGGACTTTCATTTGGCAGGGAGGGACGGCAGAGGCTGAATGCCCGGCTCCTCAAATGTACCAGTGCCTGAATTGGCACTGCTGTGTATGGGGCCACTGTCGGGTATCATGGGCATGAACTGTGGCTCTCAGGGGTCCCCTGGGACTTGCTATAGGCATCCCAACAAAAGACCTCGGGTTTCCACACCCTACGGGCGGGAAGCTCCCGAATCTCTCTACCATTTCTTTGCCCTCAGCTGTCACGCTTTGAGAAAGTGAAACTGGTTGGACAGGCTGAAGTTCCCAGGATTTCCCTGGTGGAGGCGGCGCTGGAATCCCAGCTCTGGTGGTTGGGAGTGTCCTGATCTCCATCTTTTCTCCTCCAAAGCACGGAGCGGGTGGTCCTCGATGCCCTCCCATGTGCCCTGTACCAACTGTGCAGCCAAGTCATTCCTGCTCCTGTCTCCCCAGTCAGCTTACTTCCCTGGGTATTAGAGAACATGGACTCCAGAGCACTTCCAGATGCCACTTCCCCACTCAGGACTCATTCAGGGCTCACCTGAATGACACCATTCACAATTTCCTCTCACTTAGGCCTGAGACCCAGACAACCATCCCCAACTCAGGGCTCAGAGCTAGACAACATTCCCCATTATGCTCACGACAGGAGGCCCCACAAGGAAGTCCATGCCCCAGAGTGGAGAACATATAAAGGAGATGGACCAAAGAGGCCAAGGGGAATCCTATTTGAGGCCTTTAGAGACAAGGTAAGGAACCTCCAAAAACTTGATGGCTTTAAACACACCCCCCTTCTCTCTCAAGGGTTAGCTCTCACAGCAACTGGAGTAAGCCAGCTGGCTGCCCTGTAGAGACAAGAATATGGGCCTGCGGGTCCCACTGGGATTCTCCCAAGGAGTTCCCAACATGCTCCTGCACTGAGGAGAAAGACAGATCATGTCACGTGGGGTGTTTCTGGCGAGTGAGAAAGGAATTAGGGGCACAGGGGAGGACAGCATTGGTGCCACACCAGAAGGAGCAGGGAGAGGAGTGCAGGCCCAGGACAGGGTGAAGCACATGGGCACACCTAGGAACCACAGCTGTCTCTATGCCCTCAGGAGCCAGGCAACTCCTAACACACAACTGATAACCTAGAACAAAGAGAATCTACTGGAAGCCAGTGTGCACAAGCCAAGTGTCCTGGGACATTATTTGAAAATGGGGGAGGGGAGCAAAAAGCAAAACAAGACAAATGAGAACCAGGGCAGATTTCTCAGGGGACAGTGTCACGTGCTGCTGTGTGCACAGCACCCCACACCACGTCCACTCACAGCCGTGTCCTGGTGCTAGCGCCAAGACTTGTCTCACGATTCCCTGGGGATAGAGCTTGAGTATAAAGTGCCCACACTACAGACGCCCTCAGTGGGCTTGTGGCTACTTCTCCCTACTCCTGGGACCCTGGAAAATGCCATAGTGAGAACCATTGCTGAAAATGAGTGAGTACCAAGGCACACACAGTGGTGGAGTTCTTCCTGTATCCAGCAATGGCACTACACGTGGCTTCCATTACACCCGTGCAAGTCTGGAGAAACAGAACCTGAGAGAGAAAAGCAAGGGACTGGACTACACCGAGCACCCATGATGGGCTGGGTGTGCTGTTTGGGGCCCAAGCTACTGTCCTCAGCCTCTGTGACAATTCTGGGACATGGCAACCCAAGCCACAGAATGACATTCTGGCCAAGCAGCTTCTGAATGGAAGGTCCTTGACCTCAGGTTCTTGTGCACTGTGGTAACTGCAACCTCCCTGTGATGTTCATACTGTCACCTTGACAGCTCTGGATGTGTCTGCCATGGGGTGGATTTCTCCACAGGGTTACCTCAGGTGGGAAACCAATGCTAAACAAGGGCTGTTATCCCATGGGCTGGGGCCCTGGACTGAATAAAAAGGAGAAAGTGATGGACTGAGTGCCAGTGTTCATCTCTCTCCTTACCAACTGCGGACGCAAAATGACCAGTTCTGAGCTAAGCTTTCCCTGCCGTTGTGGACTGCTCCCTCAAATCTGTGAGCCAGAACAAGCCCTTCCTTCCCCAGGGGCTTTTGGCAGTTATTCTGTTATAGCAACAAGGACTCGCTAATACATCCCAGACCCGCTCCTGGGGCTGCATCCCTTTTCAGGCATGATGACTGAAGCCCCCTCTCCCTCCCCAGCAGAAAAAAAGGCCAGCATACCAGTGATGGTGCAGGCATCCCGGTACCCTCTGTAGCTGGGAGCATCTTCCACAGCCTCGCTTACATAGTACTCTTCAGGGATGCCCGGGCTGCAGGCTAGGACTGCATGGCTGCAAGCCTCAGAGATGGATGCAGAGCTGGCCGAGGTGTCGTCGTGCAGGGCTGTGGCGTCCAGCTTGGCAGGTTTCAAGGGGAGGTGCCCACTGCCATCCGGGGGAGCCCCCGCTGCCGTAGTCAGGGGCAGTCAGGCAGATGGCCCCCGGGTGGTTCAGTGTACCGGTATGGTTAGCTCACAGGGAATCTGCGGAACAATCCAGAGAGAAGGGTACCATTACATGAGGTCTGTGAATACATCCAGACAAGATCTTTAAAATCAAGGCAAATGTGATTAGCACTGCAGAAATGGTTCACCAGCTAACCAGGCCTCAGTCCAGACCAGCATGGATTCAACCCTGAATTCAGCTGTGGGTGGTATTAAACAAACAAACCGACCTCAGCTAGCAGGACGATGGCTGTCCTGAAAGGGAGATGCCAGGCCAGGTACCAAGTCATGGCGGGAAGAGCACTGAGTGTACATTCTGAGAAAGATGCACACTGCTGTGACACGCCATGTGATACGGTTATCTTACATCCACTACATATGACATGATGATTCTTTAAACTTCTAAACACAACTGCACGAAGAACTCTAAGTCTGGCAGTCACCTTAAGCTACAGTGAGAAATGAGTGGACTCCTTTGAGAACCTGGTAAGTCCAGACCTTTTTTAGAAAAAAAAAAAAAAATGCATGGGGCCCATTCACAGGCTCCTGACCAAGAACAATGGGTTAAGGCCCTTGGAAAGATGACGCCGGGCCAGGTCTCCAGGGTCCACTGCAGCAACATCAGCCTCATTCGGCAATTCAGACTGCCACTGGAATCTGACTAGAGTCAAAGCCAAGTGCAGGAAAAGGGCCAGCGTAGGACGCAGCTGCCCACGGTTCCTCTCTGTTTCAAGAGCAACCCTGCATGGGCACCTCTCAGGACGTGCTGGCCCCGAGAAGTTAGCCTTCCATTTGGTAAGGGTCCCTCACCTCCCCACCCACCTCCACACATGTTACAGGTGTACATACATGCTCAAATACACACATGGCAAAAATGGGAGTGTGATGAATGAGGTCGACAAAACCTACTTTAGTGTCTGGAGAGATGGCTCAGGGGATCAAGTGCCTGCTTGCCCTTCAAGGACCTGAGCTCAAATCCCCAGAACTCATGTAAAGGCCTGGCACAGTAGTCCATGTGTGTAATCCCAGCATTTTCAGTGAGATGGTAGGGGGAAGAGGCTCACATGCCAAGCAGCCTAGTGTGCAGAGCAGAGAGCAACGAGCAAGGCGGGAGGCGGAGATGGACATCCAAGGCTGCCCTTTAACCTCCACCCCTGTGCGTGGCACACACACCTGCACAAGCATACATATACACAAAAGTTCAAAAGGGATATATATGCAGCTTAAGAGTGTGTACTGCTCTTCCCAACACCGATGCTGGGCAGGTCGCAACCTCCTGTAACTCCAGCTCCAGGGGGTCTGGCATGGCTTCCACAGGTACCGCACGCACACGGTGCACATGAACTCACACAGGTGCACACACGTAGGTAGGATTTAAATGGACAAACAGTACAAACTGGGAAGAGACACTTCTACACACAGTGAGGAGACAGCAGCAGGAGGGAGAAGCCTGGAACTCGGGTGCTTCTGCAGGATGACACGTGAGCCCCAACTGGACCATCACACCTGGTCAGCCATGCTCAGTGTTAGGATGGAATTCTCTGGGGGAGGCTAGTGTGGGTGCCGCCCTGGCTGTCCTGAGCAGGAGGTGGCTTCCCCTGGGCCAGCTGTGTCCTGACTCTGGGTCGGAACACGGAGCGTAGTCAGAGGCCATCTAACAAGTGGCACACGTCTGTGTATGTTTTCACACAAGTGGGAAAAAGGCTGAGCACCAGACTTGGAAACTTTGTTAACTTGAAGTGATCCACAAACAGGTTAAAAGGCACACTGATGAGTTCCAGAAAAAAACAAACCAAACCAAAAACAAACAAAGCAAAAAAAAAAAAAATCCAAAAAACATGAAGGCAGATACTAAAAGGAACAAAATACAGAAAAGCACACTGGCATTTCACAATTTTTTAAGAGTTATTTATTTTCAAGTGTTCCGGCTGCACGTCTCTCTGCACCACATTTGTGCCTGAGGAGGCCAGAGGAAGGCATCAGATCCTCTGGAATGGCCATGTGAGTGCTGAGAATCAAACCTGGGTCCTCTGGAAGAGCAGCCAGTGTTCTTAATGAGCTTCCCTCATTCACTCAGTGACCTACGTGATCCCCCATCCAGTTTCTGGCTTAAATGAAGTCCCAGCAGGAGGATCCCTAAGGAGACCCAGGGATGGTGGGGAACCTCACTTAGAACAGTCAAGCTCAGCCGGGCGGTGGTGGCGCACGCCTTTAATCCCAGCACTCGGGAGGCAGAGCCAGGCGGATCTCTGTGAGTTCAAGTCCAGCCTGGTCTACAGAGTGAGTTCCAAGAGAGGCTCCAAAGCTACAGAGAAACCTTCTGGGGGGGGGGGGGGGGGGGGCGGCGGCGCAGAATTGTCAAGTTCCAGGTTCAATGAGAAACCTGTCTCCAAAAAAAAAAAAAAAAAAAAAAAAGGTGGAAAGAAACTAGCTGGCATCTGACATCACCTTCTGGCTTCCACACGTACACATATGGAACATGTTCACACATGCGCACAGGAAGCCTCTGGCACCGTCTGTGGAGACCAGCAGAGGAAGGAGCTAAGCTTCCAGGCTGAATCTCGGCGATTGCTGAGCCTAGCACCTTTCCCACACCTGAGACTGTGAAGCAGATGGCACAGCTGTGCCCAAGGCGCATCAACCCTGCGCTCGGAATATAGCAAGCTCACACGTCAGTCACCATCCTCCAAATTACTCAGACTGCCTAAGAGAAGTGAGCCTTGATGTCCCTAAAATTACATTTCAAACAGCTCTCTGTGACAGCACACAGCCATACAACTGTGTCACTACCAGGGGGCATCGGAGTGCTGGCCCCTCCGGAAGCTCTAACTGCCCACCACCACTACTTCCCTGTGTGACCAGCTCTTCTCAGCTGGATGTAGTTACCAACCCCACTCAGAGATTCAATAACTTTCTTAGGCCGTGGAGCCAGCAGAGGGGACCAGTGTGAAGCTGGTTCGTGGCCCTCAGCTGAGCGCTGGGTCTTCCGTCTTCCCCTCATCAGACAGAGCTCCTGATGGCTCTGGCCCCAGCAAAGCCTGGCACATACAGAGCCAGGGCTTTCTTCCAGAGAGAGGAAACAAGCAGGGCTTTAGAGAGGTCTGCCCGGGGGTGAAGACAGCACAGTGTGGGCTGTGTGGTTGACTCAGCAGCCTGGGGAGTCCAGGGAAGGTGGGGAAGGTGGGACCCCTGTCAGCAGGAGTGAGAAGTTCTTCGACCTGGCCATTTTGTCAGCAAAGGGTGCCAGAAAGATAAGAATGGGGGTGGGGGCGGGCCAAGGGTACACAGCAGGAGGAGAAGTGTACCCCCGGGGGAGGAGTGTACCCCAGGGGGAGAAGTGTACCCCAGGGGAAGAGTGTACCCCAGGGGAAGGAGTGTACCCCAGGGAAGGAGTGTACCCTAGGGGGAGGAGTGTACCCCAGGGGAGGAGTGTACCCCAGGGGAGGAGTGTACCCCAGGGAAGGAGTGTACCCCAGGGAAGGAGTGTACCCCAGGGGAGGAGTGTACCCCAGGGGAGGAGTGTACCCCAGGGGGAGAAGTGTACCCCAGGGGAGGAGTGTACCCCAGGGGGAGGAGTGTACCCCAGGGGGAGGACTGTACCCTAGGGGAGGAGTGTACCCCAGGGGAGGAGTGTACCCCAGGGGAGGAGTGTACCCCAGGGGGAGAAGTATACCCTAGGGGGAGGAGTGTACCCTAGGGGGAGGAGTGTACCCCAGGGGAGGAGTGTACCCCAGGGGAGGAGTGTACCTCAGGGGAGGAGTGTACCCCAGGGGAGGAGTGTACCCCAGGGGAGGAGTGTACCCCAGGGGGAGAAGTGTACCCCAGGGGGAGGACTGTACCCTAGGGGAGGAGTGTACCCCAGGGGAGGAGTGTACCCCAGGGGAGGAGTGTACCCCAGGGGGAGGAGTGTACCCCAGGGGAGGAGTGTACCCCAGGGAGAGGAGTGCACCCCAGGGGAGGAGTGTACCCTAGGGGGAGGAGTGTACCCCAGGGGAGGAGTGTACCCCAGGGAGAGGAGTGTACCCCAGGGGAGGAGTGTACCCCAGGGGGAGAAGTGTACCCCAGGGGAGGAGTGTACCCCAGGGAGAGGAGTGTACCCCAGGGGAGGAGTGTACCCCAGGGAGAGGAGTGTACCCCAGGGGAGGAGTGTACCCCAGGGGGAGAAGTGTACCCCAGGGGAGGAGTGTACCCCAGGGGAAGGAGTGTACCCCAGGGGAGGACTGTACCCCAGGGAGAGGAGTGTACCCCAGGGGAGGAGTGTACCCCAGGGGGAGAAGTGTACCCCAGGGGAGGAGTGTACCCCAGGGGGAGGAGTGTACCCTAGGGGGAGGAGTGTACCCCAGGGGGAGGACTGTACCCCAGGGGAGGAGTGTACCCCAGGGGGAGAAGTGTACCCCAGGGGAGGAGTGTACCCCAGGGGGAGGACTGTACCCCAGGGAGAGGAGTGTACCCCAGGGGAGGAGTGTACCCCAGGGGGAGGAGTGTACCCTAGGGGGAGGAGTGTACCCCAGGGGAGGAGTGTACCCCAGGGGGAGGAGTGTACCCCAGGGGAGGAGTGTACCCCAGGGGAGGAGTGTACCCCAGGGGGAGAAGTGTACCCCAGGGGAGGAGTGTACCCCAGGGGAGGAGTGTACCCCAGGGGAGGAGTGTACCCCAGGGGGAGGAGTGTACCCCAGGGGGAGGAGTGTACCCTAGGGGGAGGAGTGTACCCTAGGGGGAGAAGTGTACCCCAGGGGAGGAGTGTACCCCAGGGGAGGAGTGTACCCCAGGGGAGGAGTGTACCCCAGGGGAGGAGTGTACCCCAGGGGGAGGAGTGTACCCTAGGGGGAGGAGTGTACCCTAGGGGGAGGACTGTACCCCAGGGGAAGGCGTGTACCCAAGGGGAGGAGTGTACCCCAGGAGGCGGAGTGTACCCCAGGGGGAGGAGTGTACCCCAGGGGAGGAGTGTACCCCAGGGGAGGAGTGTACCCTAGGGGGAGGAGTGTACCCCAGGGGACTGAGGGTGCAACAGAATAAATGCCCCTGCCTTTTCCAGAATGTTACATGAAGCTTGAGCTCTGAGAAACCTCTTCTGGTGACTGGTTGTGGAGGTTTGAATAGGTGTGCCTCCATAGACTCATGTGTTTGAATGCTTGGCCCACAGGGAGTGGCACTATCAGGAGGTGTGGCCTTGTTAGAGGAAGTGTGCCTCTGTGGGGGCAGGCTTTGAGGTCTCATATGCTCAAGCTGCACCCAGTGTGGCCCAGTTGACTTCCTGATGCCTGTGGATCAAGATGTAGACCTCTCAGCTCCTTCTCCAGCACCATGTCTGCCCGCATGTCACTATGCTGCCATGATGATAATGGACTGAACCCTAAAACTGTAATCCAGCCTCCATTAGATGCTTTCCCTTAGAAGAGTTGCCGTGGTCATGGTGTCTCTTCACAGCAATAGAAGCCCTAAGACCTAGCCATCATCTATTTCCTGTGTTTTGTGGTTTTAAGTGCATTACCCTCTTAACTTTCACTGGGGTCAAGTCTCCCCTGCAGCCCTGGGTGTCTGAGAGGTCTCTTCTACAGTGTGGGGGGCATCACCTTACTTGTCAAGCAGCAGGCAGAAACAGGGGGCAGTCCTGGAGAATGCCTTCAGGCAACTGGAAGCAGCCCAGCACACACTGAGCATGTTTTCAACACCTGTTTCTATATTAGGAACCAGCTCCCAGGAAGGCCAGCCAGTCTGCAGGCTACGCTGGAGGGCAGGCATTCGAAGACCTGCTCACCACCAGGGCCAGCTCACCCATGAAGATGAGGCAGAATTGAGACAGGGGATAAAAAGGGGACACAGGAAGGGGGAAAGCCCCTCACCCTGGGAATTTAGGTCGTCCTTCCTGCTGCCCGGGGCAGGAAACTTCAGCACAGCCTATGGATAAGGCCAAAATTTCCAGAAATAGCAGATGTCCCCCCTAAAGACACCTCAGACAGGGATATTAAAAAGAACAAGCTGAGGCCGGGCGGTGGTGGCGCACGCCTTTAATCCCAGCACTCAGGAAGCAGAGCCAAGTGGATCTCTATAAATTCGAGTCCAGCCTGGTCTACAGAGTGAGATCCAGGACAGGCACCAAAACTACACAGAGAAACCCTGTCTTGAAAAACCAAAAACAACAACAACAAAAAAAGAAGAAGCTGTGCTGACTTGGGCCATGGCTTGTTTGTGACCTGGAGCTTAACTGTGCTTGCATTCCTCTGTCACCCTCAAATCTAAACAGTGTGCTCCCCCAAACTGCCTTCCAGTTTGATTGACAGCCAGAGATTCTTTAAGAGAAGGAAGTGAGCAGCTCGTGGAGGTTTTAACTCTCAAATGGCTTCATCTTTAAATCTCATTGTAAATTGAATCCTTTGAGCAATATAAACACACACACAAACACACCCAGAAACATATACATATAAACATACATGAAAAGCTTCAATACCCCCGGGAGTGAGTAACGCCACCTATGAAATAAGTCAGATCGGGTCAAATTAATAAATCCAGGTTTAATCTGAGCAGAGCAAAGCACCTCCCAGGTGGTTTTCGGGAAGGCAGGGAAGAGAGCAGGAGAGCACACAGCAGGTATGGCGGCCAGGTCTTAAGTAGCCTGTAGGCGTGGTCTTGAGCCGCCCCAGGGCAGTGCTGACTCTTGGAGGGCTTTCTTAGGGGCAGTGTCTGGGGAGAGAGGTGAGGCTCCCACTTAATCATCCCAGGCTCCTTGGGTATACGGTGCCAGCAGGGCTTCCACCTAAACACTACACACACATATACACATACAAACACACACACACACACACACACACACACACACACACACACACACACACACACATGCACACACACATGCACACACACATAACCACTGTAAAGATACCTAGGTATGGCTTTCTCGGGAAGCCCACACCTACGTCATTCATATATATGTATGTATGTCAAATATAATCATTTATATCTATAAAATCTTTTTCCTAAGTGCACCTCTCTCTCTTCCATCTCATCCATCTTGTTCCCGTTTCCCCCTGAAACACATGCTCTCCCTTTTGTCTACTTAATAAACTTAAAAAAATAAATCTCTACTCACTCACTTGCTTCACTCTCACTCATCCTAAAGCTCCCTTCTGCTAAGAGCCAGGGCCCTGGTTTACCTCAGCAGAGGCCCCTGAGGAAGGGGACTCTTCAGGCCACCAGCAGCAACACTGGCTGTGTCTCCCTGTGGCAGCTAACTAGGGGACTGCCTCCTTCCCTGCCCAGGGCAATCCTTCCTCTTGCCACTGTACAGTGACTGCTGCTGTCTCACCTGTTTCAGACGGTAGCAAGGCTGACTATTCTAAAGTGTAGGCAGCCCCGGCACGCCTGGAATTGGAAGATGAGCTACTGCCTGGAATGTGTGGTCGTGTTTAATGCTCCTGACCTACCAAGTGGCATTAGCATCTGCCTTCTACAGGAGAATCTGGGCTCAGGAGGCCAAATAACCTGCCAAGAAGTTGAGCCTTGCTTTGAATGGATCCAAGTATGATACTGCTCTGACCGAGTGGTGCTGTTCTTCAAGGAGAGTCAGGCACACCATGTGGCCCCTAACAACCAACCATTCTGCTTCCTCTGCCCTGGATCTATGAAACGACACTCCTGCCAGAGCAGAATCAAAGGAGCTCCATGAAGACCCATGGGACCACACCTGTCCAGTCAGCTGGGAGGTGGGGCTCCAGCACATAATTGGTGGACAGCTGGTGGGCAGCCATTCGGGAGCTGGGGCCTCCCATAATTGCCCATGTTATCACTCTCTTACCTTCTGTGACCTTCCTGGCACTCCTGTGAGTCCAGTCTGGCTCCTTAAATAGCTGGACAAGTGGCTAGTGGTGCTGGCACCTCAACACTGAATGGCAGAACAGACGCCACAGCTGAGTCACAGGTTTGCAGCCAGGTGGGGTAAAGAGCATGATGGCCAAGAAGGCACCAACTGACAGGACACTCACACTACTGAGGACCCACTACTGAGCCACAGCCAAGCTACAGGCAGGGTGCTAATTGTCCTCTTCATAAAGTGATTTTAAGTTAGCTTTTGGTAGAAGCATCCTCATATGAGAGGGTGTGTGGAAGGGCTTGGTCAAGTCAGGGGTCTGTTCACAGTTCACCTTGCATTTGTGACCACCCACAAATGACAAAGATGTGAGGAACCCACATCAGACAACTCCCTCTGAAAGCCAAAGCAGCTGGCAGGTGCCATGGCGCAGGCCTGGAACCCCAGCCTTGAGAAGCTGAGACAGGAGGATGAGCTGGGTCTAGCTTGTGTCACACACAAAGCAAAAGTCTATCTAAAGAGGGAGCCAGTGATCTAGCTTAGTGGGGGGAGGACTTGCCTACTACTGGTCATGTCCATCCATCCATCCCCCCACCACACACACACACACACACACACACACACACACACACACACACACACACACACAAAGGCAGGGAGGGGAGAGACAGAGGAAGAGAGAAAAGAGGAGAAGAGAAGGTTGAAGCCTCACTGTGGGCACCAAGGCACAGAAACAGATGACAGACGGTGTCAATGACAGTTCCTGGGGTTTTTAGGACTGTGGTGAGAGTCCCTGAGCCCCTCCAAAGTACACAGTAAGACAGCTGAGGTCAAGTGAATACCGTTACAAGTTCTGCCAGGAGGACTTCAGGACAGCCTTGCACTTGGACAGACAGCCATATATAGCAGTTGTCTTGAGTGCCTGCTCCCCTCCCCCACAGATGTACACACATGAAATCAATGTCACTTTTTGGTTCTTTGAGATACAGTCTTAATCCATAGCTCAGGCTGGCCTGGAATTCATAATCCCCCTGCCTCAGCCTCCCAAGTGCTGAGAGGATAGGCCTGCACCACCACACCGGGCTATTTTGTGTATGTGTGTCTCTCGCAGTACCTGGAGCTTGCCATTGCTGCCAGACTGGCTGGCCTGCAGGGATCCAACTGTCTGCACACCCGTGCACTGGCACTACAGCACCTGCCACCAGGGCTGGCTCTCACATGAGCTCTGGGGACCTGACTCAGGGCCTTAGGACAGCCAGTGAACACTTGACCTACTGGCCTCCCCAGCACCTCAGTGCAGTTATTGCTATGTATTTCCTTTATTTTTTATTGAGACAGGGTTTCACTCTGTAGTTCTGACTGTCCTGGAACCTGCTCTGTAGACCAGGCTGGCCTCAAACTCACAGAGATCCACCTGCCTCTGCCTCAGAGTACTGGGATTAAAGGTGTGCACCGCCACCTCCTGGCTGCAATTATTTGGAAATTATGCATGTGTGTGTGCACGAGCATTTGAGTGTATGTGCGTGGGTACACATGTGTGCATACACGTGGAGGTCACCCTGAGAAACACCAGGCACCTCCTTGACATGTATCTCATCCACTAGGCCAGCCCCCAGCCCTGGGACCTCCCTGTCTCGTCCTCCAGGGGTGGGATTGTATCCCATGCCACCACAGCCAGCATTTCCACATGGTTTCTGGTGATCCAACTCATGTCTGCACGGCTTGCACTTTGCTAACTGAGTCACCTCCCCCACCCTCAGTGCCATTGAAAGCCTTGCCTTCCTCTAGCTCTGGAGAGTCTACCGCCCCTGATAATAAAGCAATCAGCATCACTTAACGAAAGTTCCCATAACTCAAGCACAATGAAGGAAATGACTGTGGCCTGGTTTGACCCCCGGCCCCAGCTCTCCTTTCTAACCCTCCTGGAGCACAGAAGCAATTTCCTCAACATGCACACACGCAGGCCTGCTAAGTACGGACGGACAGTTCCATTGATCCATCAAGGTTTCATGAATGAGAGCTGCTGTCATGTGACCAAACCCCCATGTCCAAAAATAATTCTGTTGCCGCTGAGAGGACAGAGAAGCCCAGCTTTATGTCTGTCTCCTAGAATAAGGGAGAAAATGAGAACAGACCCAGAACAGCTCAGCCTTACGTAACAGCCCCATCTCTCTTTTAGCTGCAGCAGCAGATTTTTTAAAGCACCATAAATAGCTCCCTCTCCTGCAGGAGGCCGTCCAGCCCCAGGGCCTGGGGCAGCCTGCCTCTCCTCTTTCTTCTGCAGTGGAACCTTCACAAGCCTTCCAGCACAGAGTAAGGCAAGCTCACCTGGCCCAGGACAGACGCGTCACTGACAGACCCCTACAAGCTGGGCAGGAGATTCAAACCTTGGCTATTGACTTCAAGAGCCAGCACTCCCAGGCTGGCACAGGCAGCGGAACAACCCCGAGGGCCCCGCGGAGGGGCTTCTCCTGCACACCCGCCAATAGGGTGGCTCTGAAGGGTCAGCAGTGGCCCCTGGATATCTGATCCTGCCAATCAAGGGGCACAAGGCCAGCCTGGCAGGCAGCAGGAGGGAAGCTGTAAAAGGCCCAGCACCGTGATAATGTGTCAGGGCCTACTGCAAGCCAGGCACAGAAAGCCACAACCTAAACCCTTCACATCCCAGGATCAGAGGAGGAATCTCGAAGGCTGGCCAGAGCTGGGAGGAAGATGGTGGGAGTGAGGACCTGAGACACCAGACTGGAAAGCTCTTGCCTTGAAAAGTTTTGCCTGAGAAGGGCCCAAGGACATCGGCAGGGAGTACTGCAACCCACCTTGTAGGTATCATTGCTTGGAATGGACAGAGAATCCCCGGAGAGGATTCAGGCCAAGATCTATGAAAGGTTGGCATCTGGGGAGGGGTCACACCTGCCCTCCTAGCACAGGCCTGAATCAGTCATCAACCTCACCCAACCAGGAACAATGGCTGCTGAGCCTCAAATCCCAGGACGAAAGGATTACAGGAACTCCACAGGGACATGAGATGAAGCGGGGAGAGGACTGGAGAAGCTCTGTCCACGACGCAGCCTTTAATGTACTCACAACTCACCTCACGAGGGCCCACCAACAAAGAGGGCATACTGGAGCATGCATCATGTCATGACTGGGTTCTGCCAGGTGGGGGCACTGCCAACCCTAAAATCATAGCAGCTGGAGGATGGCATGCCCATTCTTTTCCCAGTGACTGCTGGGGAACAGACCGGAAGTCATTTGCCCACAGTCCTAAGAAACTAGATGGCAGAAGCCCAGGGACGGCAGGAGGGCTCAGCTTGGGGCTTGCTGGGAAGCGAAGACCCGAGTTTAGTCTCTTGAACCTACACAGTGGAAGGATAGAACAGATTCTTCCAAGTTGTCCTGAGTGTTCCATACGAGTGCTATGCACACACACACGCACACGCAAACTCACGCACACATTGACAAAGTTCCCCATCCCCTGCTTACTATGTACAGATTTGAATTTTTTTAGAACATGCTGGGACAACATAAAGAACAACCATGCATTGAAAACAGCTTTCTCAAGTTCGTGCAGTGACTCAAGACAAGTGCATTCAAAGGAATTATGATCTTGTCACACCAAAAAAAAAAAAAAAGTTAAAAGTACACTGTAGTGGTATTTGCTCGGCCCATGACCTTGGGCTAAAGGGCCCGGAGGAGGCACTTGTAGTGACCTCCTAAAAGGAGAGGGAGAAGGGTCACATGCCCCTTCTCCCTGCTCCTGCCTTCAAGGGGAATTCGTTCCCAGTCAGATCAGAGGGCAACTTCAGCTGTCTACTCCTTTCTGTATTCATGAGTGTATTTCCTCAATTTACCTTAATAAATTTCCCTAATACTTCTTAAACAGACTCCTGTGGAGTTACCACTTTAGTACACAATATAAAACTTTGTTAAGGCAAATTCATGATAGAAAAATATACAGGCTGGCAAGATCGCTCAGCCAGCACAGGTGCAGGCTGCCAAGCCCGGTGGCTCAGCAGTTAAGAGCACCGGCTGCTCTTCCAGAGGACCCGAGTTCCATTCCCAGCACCCACATGGTGGCCCACAACCGTCTGTAACTCCAGTCCCAGGGGGTCTGATGTCCCACTCTGGTCTCCAAGGTCACCAGATGCACACATGATACGCAGACATACATGTAAACAAAACACTCACATACATAAAATAAATAAATCTCACAAATTTGAAAAGTAATTCCACAGCTAGTTGTTTTCTAAGAAAGACAGAACCCTGTGCCAAGACCTAACTTTCTCTTGGCATGTATGCGCATTTAAGACAGAAAAACACAGTATCTGCTGCAGATTTCAATGAAATAAGGCACAGTGCATGACTCAACTTGTCCCTCTCATCCATGTGCCACTTAGGTCACCAAGCAAAGATGCAGAGCATGGCTGGGTATGAAAACGCAGCTCACGGACGCCCCAGCACAGGACGGGCGCCCCAGGACGGGCGCCCCAGCATGGACGCCCCAGCACAGGGCGGACGCCCCAGCACAGGACGGGCGCCCCAGCACAGGACGGACGCCCCAGCACAGGACGGGCGCCCCAGCACAGGACGGGCGCCCCAGCACAGGGCGCCCCAGCACAGGACACCCTGTGTCTAAGTTAGAAGGAGATGACAAGCTTCTCCACGGGGACCTGTCACATCAGTGTGGCTCTCAACCTCATCCGAGAAGTTTCTATTTGCAGCAGACAGTGGTTAACCTGGCGAGACACAGCTACCCAGAGAATAAGAGATCTCGGTGTGCTCAGCCCAAAGAGAACACACAGAGTGCACGCCCCCCTCCCCTGAGGTTCAGGGATCACTGCAGCAGAGGGGCTGGAAGAGTGCAATGGTCAAAGGCAGTGATGACTGCAAGTGAATACCTGGTTACAGCAGGCAGGTGTGCATGAACTCACAGCAGCTGCAACAGCATGCACAAAACGTGTTCATGTCAAGCCAGACAACACCCCAACATGGAGAGGGGAGCTGGGCACAGAATCCCACCCCTAGCCATGGAGCTATTGGCAACTGTCAGCTGCTGGGAGGAGGAGAGACAGTTCTCTCTTGAGTAGGCCCTGGTACATGCAGTGGAAGACCACACGTCTCGGTTGGTTGGGCAGGAGAAAGTAATCCTGAAGGTTTAAAAAGAACACAAAGTTGGTGGGGTGGGCTAGGAAGGGGCAATGGATCTGGGAAGAGGTGGGGGAGGGGTGAATAAGATCATAGAGGTTGCATGACATTTTCAAAGAACTTTTAATAAGTAAGACCTAGAACGGCACAGCTCATGTATCTGCCCAGCAGAATTGCATCACCGCCATCCCCACCCACAGAGCCCCACCCAGCAGCCCTCTGTGACCCCTCCTTATTAGGTCCTTGGTCAGCTTCCAACACCACAATCTGGCCCTCACCTCTCATGGCTGAGTCACCTTACACATCTACCCCACCCACACCTTTCCAACAGCCTGGATGTGAGCGAGGCTCCTCACCACACGCACAAGACCACACATGCATTTCCCAAGGCGCCTCCACTCACTGCTGAGCACTATGATGCCCCAGGAAAACCTAGGGACCCTGCAACCTTAGCTCCTCCCCAAAGAGTGAAGGGCAATAATGGTACAAAACAGTAGGGGATGCTCCAAGGAATAAATGAGGTAAGTATACAGTAGGTGTTCCATAAATGACAGCTCTGTGGTTACCCCCACAAAGGAGAGGCTAGCCTGAGGGAAAAACAGATCATGGTATTTCAAAGGTATTTTCCTACAATCAGGGAATATATAGACTTCAGAGCTCTGCACTAGATGGCTAAGAGTGGGTTTTAAAAGACTCACTTCTGTCTGTTTAGGTCACCATTGGGCCCTCCGTGCCTGGAACACAGTAAAACTCAATGTGCTGGGACATTCAGTGATTCACCCTTTATGCCTGCCCCTACTGAAGAAATGCCACCCAGCCTCCCCGTCCTTTCCACGGTGTGACAAGTCAATTATAATCCCAGCAATCAATGGTGCACACACTGTCACTATGTCATCGGTCACAGCAGGAAATGTCTGAGGGGCTTCCTGAGTGACAGGCTTGAATGACATCAGGCAAGAGCCGTCAGTCAACTCCTGACATAAATCCACACAACTTAGGGCTTAAAAACAGGGGAGGGAGGGAGGGAGGGCTTCCCACACAGGTACCCAAAAGGACTGTGAGTTTGTTTTAAAACTCATATTCCATTTGCACGTTGGTCCTCAACGTGCCCAAACTACAGTGAAATCCCAGCCTGGTGTTTTCCAAAACAGACTTCGCAGCCATGGAAACACAAGTTGCCCTCCGTTATGACTTCAGTGTCAGATACGGTGAGAGGGAGCAACCCAGTGTGGCTACACCACCTACCCACAGAGAGCATATACTTCCAGTAAAATATGCCTCACCATTCAGCACACAGACCCCTTACCTCACTGATTTTATAGGCAAAGCCCCGCACAAAGATTCCCTGTGAGTGCTTCCTGCATGGGTACCCTGCGGGGAGGGGGAGTCATCCTCCTGATCTATTGGCTCTAAATGGACCCCAGGGGAGCCAGCGGATCTTCCAAGAACCAAAGGAATGGATTCTGGACTTGATCCAATCTGATGGCAAAGGAGGAAGGTTCTCGAGGACTCCCATCAAAGGTGTCTGGGAGGAATGTGAGCCAGCGGCTTAGGGTTTAAAGCTACTTTCAGCAAATAATCTAAAGCAGACCTTGGGACGACTCTGAAGTGGTGGATACCAGGGAATGCTCAGCAGAAGCCCAGAGCCTCTGCACAGAAACACCCAGGAAGCAGAGGTCATGGCCAGAGCTTCCAGGAGCTAAGGAGGAACAGCGCGCTCAGGCTCGCGCTCAGGCTCAGCCTCTGTCCCCAGCCGGCCCTTCCCACTGAAAAAAGCAGCTGCACACAGGGAAGAGGTGGAAACTGCGGGGACCGCACAGCGAACATGCCCAGCACTGGAAAAACTGCACTCAGTGGCTCACACGAGCTCTAGGGAGGTGGGGGCAGGAAGATCAGGAGTTCAAGGTCATCCTCAGCTAAAGAGTGAGCACCTGGGCCACATGAGACCATGTCTCAAAAACTAAAAACTAAACAAATAAATAAAAAGCAAAGAAGGAGAAGCAGCAAAAGTAACTGCCCACAGACACAATCGCAGGCCTGGAGTCACGGAAAGAGAACTGGACAGCTAGATCTGTGGCAAAGACCCCGTTACTGCAAGTCCCTAAACCCGCATCCTTGCATTCATAAACAATAGCCAGGTAGAAGATAGGAAAGAAAATAAAATTCCACACATTACTGCCAAGCAAGACCCTCAGAAGCAGAATGAGATATGATAAAATAAAATATTCTTAACCTCAGACCACACTATTCGCTATGTCATAGATTAAAAGAGCACAATGCTAAAAACCACTGAAGATCCTTTTCGAAGAACCTGTTTAAGGGCTGAAGAGATGGCCCAGAGGTTAAGAGCACTTACTGCTCTAGCAGAGGGCCCAGGTTCAATTCCCAGCACCCACAGGGCAATTCATATACACCTGTAATTCCAGTTCCAGGAGATCTGAGGCCCTCTTCTGGCCTCTGTGGGTACTGCACACTATGGTATACCCACATATAGCAGCCAAAACATTCCCACACATAAAATAAATAAATCTAAAAATCACTTGCTGGGGACTTTGTCCTATTTTTCCCTCTGATCATTTCAACTGATTATGCAAAAGTCCCTGGGATCTGTTGCTAAGTTCATAATGAAGGTATGAAAAGATGGCTGCTGGGGCCAGAGAGAGGGTTCAGCATGCAAAAGTGCTCGCTGCCAAGCCTGAGGACCTGAGTTGATCCCCGGGAGCCACATGGCGGAAGGAGAGAACTGACTCCTGCAAATTGTCCTCTGTACAAGAAAAATAAAACCGCTAACATGTAAGCAACAAAGAACTAACAACTGGGTGGCGTCGGGGCCGAGGAACCGAGAGGAGGTGAAGTCACCTCTGGGGACCTTTTGCTACACTTTGGACTTTGGACCACATTAATGTTTTATATAACCTCAAAATTAAAATGTCACCCTGAAACCACAAACAGCAGGAGACCAACTTAATCATCAAGTAGTGATGATTACTAGCCCAGACTCTCGTATACCTGATATCATGAGAATCCTCACTAGGAGGGTTTTTACAGGAAATAAGCTTCAAAGAATAATCCTGAGCTTGGTAGAGGCAAGGAGCCAATGTTGAACTCATGGGCAAACTCTGTGAATATACTTACTGTTTAGACAGCACACACATATGCACACTACCTAAATGTACATATTACACATACATTTACAAGCTGGGTGTGTATATACAATGTAAATATATTCTTTATAAACAGTCGGATTTTTCTTTTTTCTACTTTTTTCAGCAGGGGGCATTAGTTGGAGGGAGGGGCAGGAGATGTGTTGTAGGCAGGAGTAAGCAAATACCTAAAAAATGAAGAAGCCGGGTGTGGTGGCGCACACCTTTAATCCCAGCACTCGGGAGGCAGAGGCAGGCGGATCTCTGTGAATTCAAGGCCAGCCTGGCCCACAAATCGAGTTCCAGAACAGTCTGGGCTGTTACACAGAGAAACCCTGTCTCGAAAAACAAAACAAAAATAAATAAATAAAATTTTTAAAAAATTAAAAATGCATAATAAAAAATTCTGACACCAGGAAGGGGCAGCAGGGTTGATCCCAGGAGGCTGGTCACCTCTTAAAGGCACAATTCCTACTTTATAATCCACCCCAAGGTGTCAGGGCCTCTAATCCACTGTTAAAAAGACCTTGGCCTTTACCAGGTAGGCAAATAACCCACCATGGAAATGCTGGAAATGCCCAGAGACAAAACCCACAGAGAGATGCTCAGTGAGTTACAGGAAAGCTTGGGCTCTGACATGAGAAAGCCCAGGGGTCAGAAATGCTCAGAGCAAACAGGGCTGTGGGAAGACGCAGCCTTTAAGTTCTCCTCTGTCACCTCCACATCTCCAACCAGAATCAAATACAGAAACACACAGGCACTTAACCCTTGAGACACACCTTAGTGTTATCCTAATGCATCTTAGACCATTTTCAGAAAAGCCTTTCATTTCCAGGAAGTCTAGTGCGAACACTGCAGCCTTGCTTTTTTAGGAAGTGTTCCCCAAGCTGCCGGAGCGTTTGCCAGGTCCTGTTTCCCGGGATGAGCTCATCATCAGGCAAGGCTCCTCTGTGCCTGTGCATCTGGAATCAGAACTCAGCTCTTCAGACTCCAGTTAGGAACATTCTAGAGCCCTCACCTGGGCAACCCAGCAAGTCCAAACATCTGCTTCATGAGCTCGTCTGTGAGAAGATCCACATTTTTGCCACCTAACACTCCCTGCCCCTCCAGAGGGCACACTGGACCTTCCTGAGGCCCTGGGACCCCAAAACCTGGCTGCTAGAAACAGTGGCTTGCTGCTCCCCAAAGCCCTTTGGAAGGTAGACGCTCAGCTCTGGTCAGCCACTGACAGGCATAGCAGTGGGCATGAGTGTGTCCCTGTAAGCTTCAGGTACAACAGAGGGTGGGACGGATCTGGGCCAAGGGTCAATTTGCTGAGCCCTGGTCACTGGAGAACCCTGCCTCAAGTATGACTTCACTACTCACCACCAGTGTGGCCTTGGTTGATTGGATGAGTTTCTTAATTATAAAATGTATCTTCCAGCTCTAAAAACCAGGGAAGTTGGGCACAGTGGTGCACACCTGGAGTCTCAGCACCTGGGGTGCTGAGGCAGGAGGCTCTGAGTTTGAAGCCAGCCTGGCTGACACACTCACTCTGTCAATCAAGGAACAACGTCAGCCATCTCCCAAGGTGGTTACAAGTGTTGCGAGTCCAGAGGTGAAAGTCCATTGCACACCCCCTTGTAGCACACCCCTATCTCCAGCTGCAGAGTTTGAAGGACACATGTCCAGGACAAGGGGCGAGGGACAAGGGACTTCCAGGCACTGCTTTCCCGTAAAGCAAACCCTTCATTAAGAAAAATTGTATTTTGCAGCAGACTGGGCAGTATTTGTTAAAGACCTGGAATTGGACTGTGCTTTCTCAACTGCAAAACACCTTATTTAAAGCTGCATGGTGCTGTATTTTAAAAATGGCAGGAAGGAGTCACACCATACAACAGGGCCCATGTAGGAGGTTTATTGAGGGGAAAGGGGGAGAGAAGGGGTCAGGGACTGGTCCCTGGGAACGAGAAAGGGAAAGAGAAAGGAGATGGGAGGTGGGTAAGGACGTCTTTTATAAGGAAACGTAGCAAATAAGTACAGGAAGTGCTCTTAGCGGCTGCAGCTGAGGTATATCCTGTCAGGACCCTAAGGGCAGCCAGCACAGATGCCTAAATGCTAACACATGGACAACACGGACACAACCCATGTTTCACAACTAACTAGGGTATATGGTTGGTGACACTATCATAAACAAGCCTGAGAGGGCCATTCCTCAAAGGTCAAGTGTCCTCCGAGGTACAGCAGTGTCACACAATATATGTGAACAAAGAACCATGCCAAATATACAACTAGACTTTTGTTGTTGTTCTAACGGGCGAGCAGAAACTTTACTTTCCCTCAAGTTGGCTCTGGTAGAAAAAAAAAATCGTGCTCTGCGCGCGTTTGTGTGTGTGTGTGTGTGTGTGTGCACATGGATGTATGTTCCTGTGAATGCATGGTGTGGGTGTACATGTGGAGGCCAGAGGTCGACATCAGATGCCTTTTTCCATGCTCCCCACCTTGTTTTTTGAGACAAGGTCTCTCTCACTGGGATCTGGGCTTACTGGCTGGCTGGCCAGCAACTCCAGTGATCTACTGGTCTCCACCCCCTGGTGCTGGGGTTATGAGTGTGCATCACTGTGCCTGGCCTTTTCTATGGTGTGGGAAAGGACCCAAGTGCTCATATTTGAGCAGCAAGCACTTTATAGACTGAGCCACCTTACCTCAAATATTAAGTCAATCTATCCTCAGCCAATGGAGTCCAAAGCCCGGAGCATAGCGCTGGTGTCTCTCTGTCACGCCAGTAGTGAACAAGAGACTAGGAGACTTTCATAAAAATGAACGACAGCATCTTCTCCTGACTCCAGAAAGTCTATTTCTACCAGGTAGACAGACATCCTAACAGTTGAGTGCCGCAGGGTGCCTGCCACACCCACGAGCAAGGGCCCTCTCCTGACTTGGACAGCTTCACTCTCTCTCCGCTGAACAGGCCCAGCCAGGAGCAGCTGTCTCACAGGTTAACACAGAGAGCTGCACTCGGGAAGGATGGAGTCACAGAGT
Source organism: Peromyscus californicus insignis (assembly GCF_007827085.1). Lineage (NCBI taxonomy): Eukaryota > Metazoa > Chordata > Mammalia > Rodentia > Cricetidae > Peromyscus > Peromyscus californicus. The sequence goes on along the minus strand of NW_026294402.1, from coordinate 115,924,533 downwards.
CCTGCAAGGGTGGGAGTTCCCTCCATCAACTGGATGAAAATAAGCCCTTTCCAGAGTGATTGAACCATTTCCAAGAGAAAACATTACTGGGGAAATCAACAAACCGGCAGGGAGACAGAAACTGGGAGCTGAGGATGGGAGGGTGGATGGGGTAAAGTGTTGGATGGATGGATGGATGGATGGATGGATGGATGGATGGATGGATGGATGGATGGATGAATGGATGGGTAGGTGAGTGGGTGGGTGGGTGGGTGGATGGATGGATGGGTGGGTGGATGGATAGATGGATGGATGGATGGATAGATGGATGGATGGATTGGTAGATGGATGAATGAATGGATGGATGGATGGATGGATGGGTGGATGGGTGGATGGATTGGTAGACAGATGAATGGATGAGTGGGTGGGTGGATGGGGTAGGTATCTTAGTTAGGGTTATTGTTGCTGTAATGAAACACCATGACCAAAGCAACTTGAGGAGGAAAGGGCTTATTTGGCTTACACTTCCACATCACTGTTCATCACTGAAGGGAATCAGGACAGAAACTCATGCCTAGAAGGAACCTGGAGGCAGGAGCTGATGCAGAGTCCACAGACTATACGGCATAGAGGAACACTGCTTACTGGCTTGCTCCCCATGGCTTGCTCAGCCTGCTTTCTTACAGAACCCAGGACCACCAGTCCAGGGGTGGTTTCACCCACAGTGGGCTGGCCCTTTCCCCATCAGTCACTAATCTAGAAAATGTCCTACAGTCTTGCCTATAGCTGATCTTATGGAGGCATTTTCTCAGTTGAGGTTCCCTCCTCTCAGAGGACTCTAGCTTGTGTCAAGCTGACATAAAACTATCCAGCACAGTGGGTAAGTGAATGGGTAATGAGATGGATGAATGGGTGGGGATGGGGTAGGGGATAGCAGAACAGATAGATCATCTGGTTGCACCTGATTCAAAAATTAACAAACTGGAATTTTTGTTGATCTTCTGGTTCACAAAGTAGATGGAAAACAAGTGAGGTGACTTAGCACAAACCAGCAAAGGCACACATTCCTAACTTCCCTTGTCCTCACGCTGGGGCAGAGTGGAATTCTTACGCGATAGCGGAGGTCTATATTAAGCATCTCAGGCCAATCGTCCAGTAAATAAAGTTCAAGTGGCGCTGGGTTCACATGACCCTGAGCTCTCCAGACAGCTGACTGTCCTTGAGTCTCCTGCTAGGACTGCTGGCTCCCAAGCAGCTTACTGCCTGATTCCTCCCCAGCTCCAGTTCACGCTGCACCCAGGTGAGCACGATGCCTTCAAAAGGGCTGCCGGAGGCCAGTGTGCACATGCGGGCCGAATGCTGATCACTCTCACAAATGAGATCAATGGTCACACTAGATGTTAACATTAGGAGAGGCTGGGTCAAGGGTCCACGGGAACTGCCTGTACTTTCTCAGAGAATTTTCTATTAAACTGAAATTATACCATAATAAAGAGTTTAACGAATCTAATAAACCCCAGGTCAGCCTCCAAGCCTGAAGTGACCATTCCAGTTTTCACAGGGCCCACCCACTAAGTCCGGAAATCCACTGAGATCAGAGTATTTAGCCCTGAAATGAAGCTGATGAGATCATCCTCAAAGCAGATGTGACACTGATATGGCCATATTCACTTGTGATGAGTTTCCAGGGGCTGGAGAAGCGGCCCCAAGCTTACGAGAGTTCACTACTTTTACCAAAGACCTGAGTTCAGATCCCAGTACCCACATTAGACAGCTCACACCTGCCTGTAATTCCAGCTCTAGTGAATTTGATGCCCTCCTCTGGGGCACTGCACTCTGCATATGTGTGCACAGACATACATAAAAATAAAAATTAAATCTTAAAGATCTCCTGGTCAGCCTGGCAGTGGTGGCGTACACCTTTAATCCCAGCACTCAGGAGGCAGAGGCAGGTGGATCTCTGTGAATTTGAGGCCAGCCTGGGCTACAGAGTGAGTTTCAGGACAGCCAGAGCTGTAACACAGAGAACCCTGTCCTGAAAAACCAGGAAAAAAAGAAAAAAAAAAGCAACTCTAGGTCTTCTCAGATCTCAACAGGCACATCTTGAACCTGGACTAACACTGTTTAACCAGCACACCCTTCCCCACGATGGCATCCACTTCCCTTCTTTGCCTCTCTCAGTTAATCCCTCCAGCACACACCATTCACTCAGCAAACACAACACCCTGCAGGGGTGGGGGTGGGGGGCCGGTTCTGTCTCTGCCAATGGGTTTCTTCAAATGCCTCTATGGGCATCTTCCTATTGACTTGGTTTCTTGGGATGGTTAAGAACAGAATCCTGTTGGTTCATCAGGGGACAGGGACAGGCTGGCTGTCAACTCACTGTGTAGCCTCCACCTCCCGAGTGCTGGGACTGCAGGCCTGCACACCACACCACCTAGAACAGAGTACTTTCAAGAAAGATACTCCTTATAAAAGTGTGTGTGTGTGTGTGTGTGTGTGTGTGTTGTCCATATTAGCTCTCCTCCCAAATCCGTGGCATGGGTGTAGGGGGCCATCACCACTCTAGTTCCACAGAGGAGGGAGGTGGCAGTCCATGTTGACACTGGAGTAAGAACCCGTCACTCAGCACCCTGCCCACCAGGTTCCTACCATCATAGAGAGGGAAACTCTGAAATCACTCACAACCCTTTCCAAGAGAACACCAAGCTTTCTGAGGTGGGTGACTGCCAGTGAGGTGTCACGTCCCCATCCCACCCAGACGGTTTTCAGGAAACCTGAGGTCCTACTGATGCAAACAGGCAGGAACAGGCTGCTGCTCCATGATTTTACTCGAATCTATGAAGACCGCCCACCAGAAATTGTAAAGACGAATTGTGTCTTTTTGGAACAGTTGACTCATCCTTATCAGGTGGGAAGGGAACCACAACCATCAGACACACAGAAAGGCAGACTCTTCCCCAGACACGCAGAAGGGTGAACACTACAAAAGACCCAACAGGGAGGGACCAGCCAGATGTCAGTCAAGTCATTTGCCACCGAGTCATCTCCAGGGATTCAGTCTCGCGGAGGCCACACGGTGGAAGAAGAGTAACTCCACAAGTTCCCTCTGATGCCACACTTGCACTGCAGCACACATGCAATCACATATATTCATGTACATACAAATATATAAATACATGTAAATTTTTTTTTTTAAATACGCAAGGCCATACCCAGGAGTCTCCTGCCTCAGCATCTGCCCTGTTCTCAGGCACCATAATAAAGACAAACTTGGGGACTCTGAGAGATGGCTCAGGGGTTAAGAGCACTTGCTGCTCTTACAGAGGACCTAAATTTGATTCTCAGAACCCACATGGCTGCTCACAACTGCCTTTAACTCCAGTTTCAGAGGATCTGCCCTCTTCTGACCTCTATGGGCACTACATGCACATGCTGTGCACTCTCATGTGTGCGCGCACACACACACACACACACACACATATTTAAAAACAAAAGACAAGCATGGTATGATGAGCTACACCCCCACTCCCTCTCACAGAGCCAGGGGACAAGCGCATGGCCTACACTTTCAAGATGAAGACAGAGACCCAAAAGCTGGACACTGGCCCAATTCTCCAACCAAATGCCCACTGTGGTAGACACAAGCCGAGCCAGAGAGAGCAAAGGTGGCCTCACCACCAAAATGGGGCAAAGGGAGGCTCCAGGGAGGCTGGGGGGCGGGGGGTAGGTGAAGCTGGACCTCAGCCTTAAAAGGAAATTCACAGAACACCATGTTCTGTTTTATTGGCCTGTACAATGAACTTTTCTTTCGGCTGGTTTTATTCTGGGTTTATCTGCATACTTAAGAGCACAAACCACCTATCTGTGGGCGAGGTGGCTTGTCACTCAGTGAAGCGTCAAGGTTACAGGTTACTTTATGGAGTGAAGACACATGGTCTGCCCAAGATGGAGCCAGCCTGAGTCCAGGTTCACCCCGCCCTTCCCACTGGGCTGCAAACAGCAGTCAGTGTTCACCTTGCAGCAGGTTCTTCTCAGGTCACAGTGGGAAGGGAGCAGATACAACATCACCCACAGTCCTGTGAGAGAATCTCCACACATCTCCTTCCCACCTGGGGTGAGGGGCTTCCTCAGCACACCTGGCCTCATCACCATGGCCGAAGCCAAAAGCATGGCACAGGTGTGGCTGGCCTGGGCTGAGCGTGTTCTTCGACCTGCACTCTAGCAGGCTGCAAAGGAAGCCAAAGGGTGCAACAAAGTCTGCCTTCCACAAGGGAAGGGAAGCGCGTGGCAGAAGACAGATGCCAGCAGACAGTCTGGGACACTGCCACTCACGCATTCACTCAGGAAGCACCACTGTCTACCGTCACCTCTGTGACAAATACGTCCAGTTACATTTACAAAAGAATATCCGATTTCTCTTGAGATCCCAGGTAGCACTGGGAACCCCAGTGTTCTCACCGTCAGGGGCAGTTGGTGTGCTCTTGATTACTACGCGACTGCACGCCTCGCTGTCCTATTTCCATCCACAGGAGTGTGGCTTGCTGGGTGCTGCGGACCTGGCGGGGCCCAGTGGACAGAAGGTGCCCTTCAGCAGACCCAGAGCTCTATTAATAGCAGCTGTGTGGGACTCGGGTTACGGATTGGTTCAAATCCATACGAAACTGGCTCCTACAACAGAGGCAATTTCAGTACCTAACTGTGGCCTCATACATGATTTTTATTTTTAAAATGCTGGTATTATAAATGGAAAGGCTGTGGTTAAAAGGATTAAAAGGGATATAGCTCCAGCCAGGATGGCAACTGGGCAGGGGTGTGGGGGTGCAGGGGTGCAGGGTGTGTGGGGGTGTAGGTGTGTGGGGGTGTGGAGCAAGGGCTGTGATTTTTTTTTTTTTTTTGAGACAGGGTTTCTCTGTGTAGCCCTGGCTGTCCTAGAACTCGCTCTGTAGACCAGGCTGGTCTCAAACTCACATAGATCCGACTGTGTCTGCTGGGACTAAAGGCGTACACCATCACTGCCTGACTAGGGCTGTGAATCTAAGGGCTAGAAATGTGACTTAAGGATTGAGTGCCTGCCTAACACGTGAGAGGCCCTGGGTTCTATCCCTAATACCTCAAAAAAAAAACCAAAACAAAACAAACAAACAAAAAACCACAAATGTGAATTTCAACTATTCAATATGGAACCCTAACACAGCATACACTTAAAGCTTAAGATATAATAAATAAATAAATAAATAAATAAATAAATAAATAAATAAATAGATAGATTTTTAAAAAGTCAAACCATATTCTGGGGATGGAGAATACCCATGTTAAAAAAAAAAATAGGGTGTGGTGGTGGCATATACTTGGCAGTCCTGAGGGGCAGAAGTGGAGATGGGAGGATTCCTGAGGCTCAGTGGTCAGCCAGCCTGGTCCACTTGGTGAGTTCTAGGCCAGTGAGAAACCCTGCCTCAGAGAGAGAGAGAGAGAGAGAGAGAGAGAGAGAGAGAGAGAGAGAGAGAGAGAGAGTTGGAGGGTGCTTAAGGAATGACCTCCAAGGTTGCCCTCTGACCTTTACACTTCACATGCTAACTCACGCACACATGCACCCACACACAAAAACACACACAGTTTTTTTATGATTGTACATTAATGTTGCATTTGGGACAACGTTAAAATGTAGGAATTTTTACTCTTTTCCTAGTAATTTCTGAATGATGAGAATAAAAAAGTAATGTTTTAAACTTTGTAATTTCTAGCTGAGCAATGGTGGTGCACGCCTTTAATCCCAGCACTCAGGAGGCAGAGGCAGGCGGATCTCTGTGAGTTCGAGGCCAGCCTGGTCTACAGAGCGAGTTCCAGGACAGCCAGTGCTACACAGAGAAATCCTGTCTCAAAAAAACAAACAAAATAAATTAATAAAATAAGCAAACGTTGTAATTTCTAATAATCTCCCAGGTGATATAATCTGGTATCAACTAATTCTTATTCAATACAATATAAAGTCAGTAAGGGGGGGAAAGATTGCAATTTGTTCACATTTAAGAATCTAAAGAAAAGAATATGTTGAAAGCTACTTATCCAAATTCCAAAGTCTTAGGAAAGATGCTCAAAGCCCATAGGGTGGGTGCTCTCCTGCAATCCCAGCCCTGGAGAGGCTGGCTCAGGAGCATCCAGGTGAAGAAGCAAAGGAAAGAAGAGAGAGAGGGAAAGGGAGATGTAGAGAGAGAAAGAAAGGTAGGTGGATAGACGTCCAGCCTCTTTACCCCTCAGGAAAACCAAAATCAAATCCTAAAACACCACTTTACCCTGAAGGATGGCCTAAGCAGTGAGACAGATAATAACAAGTGTTGGCAGGGAAACAGGCAGAATAAGCTCTCTCACACTGCTGGTGAGGATGAGAGAGGTGTGAGTGGCATGGCCGGCCGTTGGGGAAACACCAGGGTAGTTCTTCAGAAGGCTAGTCAGAGAGAGGTCACCCTCAAATGCTTCCATTCCAAGGGGAAGGAAGACGTGTCACACATAACTTGTCTCTGAATGGTCATGGCAGCAGAGTAGACAACAAGAGAAACTGTTAAAAGATGTGCTATACACACAATGGACTGCTCCTCTGTAATAAAAAGGTACAAAGGGCTCAGACACACTGCAACATGGACAAACCTTGGGAACATCATGCTAAGAAAGAAGCCAGCTTACAAGGTCTTCTGTCATGATTCCATCTCTAGGAAGTATCTCTGGGACTCTAGGCAGTTTCCCTGTGCGCTTGGGGAGGTCACAAGACTCTTTGTCTACAAAATAGAACCAGGCACCAAAAGAAGAGGAGGAGTAGGTGGAGGAGGAGGAGGAGGAGGAGGAGGAGGAGGAGGAGGAGGAGGAGGAGGAGGGGGAGGGGGAAGGGGGAGAAGGAGGGGGAAAGGGAGCGGGGAGGGGGAAGAGGAGAAGTCCATCCTTCTGTACAAGAAGAAAGTTCTTTGTCTCCAGTTCTGGGCACATCCCACTGATGTATTATTAACAAATGTCCAGAGATATTCCTGGTGAGAATCCATCTCAAACCTGGGGACGATTCACCTCTGGCTGACCTGACTGTATCTGTACAAATGAACAAAATGACCCACTATTTCCACTTTCCATGATACATAAAATTCCTGTCACACATAAAACGGTCCCAACATGTTCAACTGCACCAAAAAGAAGCACTGCGGTAATAAAGAGCAGAAAGTCATTTTACTTATTTTTAAAAATAGTAACTGAGAAGGCTGGGGAGAGGTTACCCTGGGCCCGTGTAAAAGCCAGGCACGGTGGCAGCTGGAAAGCAGGATGGCGGGTCCCCCTGGCTCAGTGGCCAGTCAGTCCAGCCTACTTATGAGCTCCTGACCAATGAGAGATCTTTTCTCAAAAACAAGGTGGAGAGGGACTAAGGAACAGCAGCGGAGGCTGAGATGGGTCTCTACAGACAGGTGCACACACAAATTAGTAGCCAAGTTTCCCATGGAACATTTCTTCCACCAGGAAGCAGGCGAGGTGTGTGAAGTCCCAGACGGTGGACTGAGGTGTCCATACTTGGTTACTACAATGAAACGCTCAAGGCTGGGCAGCTTATTAAGAGGTTTCTGTGGGTCACAGTTCTCAAGGCTCCATGTTCAAGATTGAGCAGCCCCTTGTTGCGGGTCTCAAAGGAGCTTGAGGGTCTCTACACATTCCATAGGCCATAGCTCTTAAACATCTTACCACTCCTCTTACCACCATAATGGGAACCGAGTCTCCAGCGCTGAGTGGAGACACACTTAAACCACGTCCAAACCACAGTGTCCAGGTTACTCCTCACCCACCTGTGTTTATCCATGATTCTAGAATAAAGTAGAAGCTTCCTGCTACTCAGTTTGCCCCTGCCCTTTCTTGCCCCAGTTTACCAAGCTGAGACACCAGACAAGGCAGTGGGGAGCAAGCTGGGCCAGACCCAACTCTCCAGCCAAAGGGTGTACTAAGGACTAAGTCACTCCACAAGTACCAACTGATTATGCCAAGGTGCTTAGCTCAGTACTTGACACACAGCAAGCACAGCATGAATGCCAGCTGTTGTTACTGTTACAGAAGCACACCCCTTAGCATGTGCTCCCAGACACAAACACACTCCCAGCACCCCTCCTCCCCACAACAACCCCACCCCACATTCTGGCTGTGGCATTCTCTCAGATGGCATCTTAGGGATGGTAGACTGATTGTTTTCCTTTATCCCCACAATGAAAAGCCCAGCCAGGCTATCACAGTATGCTAACAGTCAACATGAGATAAAATCAGGCAGACAGCACCCATAAGGCCCACAGGCGGACACAAACGGAGAAGAAAGGACCTCATTGTTTGTGCACAGCCTGGGGGAACAAGAATGCTGAGAAGCAGACATTGTTTAGAGGAGAATCTGCAGGGTCAGTGCCAGCAGTGAGAGAGCAGCCCTGAGCCCTGTGGAGCCAGGGAATCCAGGCAGGGGAGTGGCTCCAGAGGCTCCCCTACCCACGGGGTCGCCAGCAGCACCAATACCCCAAACACCATGGGATGCCGACTGCTGCAGGGTCAGGACCCAGGGCCCTGGATGAATGGTCCTTAAGTCACACAGCCCCTTGCCCTCAGCACTGCGGTGTGGAGGGTTCTCCCCTGTGACAGACTGCTCCACGGTGTTCATCCCTGGACTGAACCTCAGAACGCAATCTTGGCCATCATGGGCACCTCCACGCGGACCCTATTCCTTCTCCATTCAATGACAAGAATGACTCATGTGCCAGGCAGGGTGCAGGTCTATCCTCCCAGTGCTCAGGAAGTACAATAACGAGAGTCAGAAGTTCAAGTTTATTCTGGGCTACAGAGTGATTTCAAGGTCAGTCTGTGACAGAAAGGAAGGAGGGGAGGGAGGAAGTGAAAGAGAAGGAGAAGGAGGGGAGAGAAGGAGCGGGGAGAGGGGGAAGGATGGCAAGAAAGAAGGGGGAGAGAAAAAGATGGAGCCACATTGTGAATCCAGTGGACTGCTGTCCTAAACCAGAGGGAGAACACTCCCAGCAAAGGCACAAGGAATTTTCCAGCGTTGGGAGGGGACTGCCCTGGAGAGGCCTGAGAGGAGCTCTCCACACCTCCTTCCAGACTTGGGCAGAGGAACCCCCTCACCCCGGAAGCTCCACTCTTCACCCACCTGCAAGACCACTGAACCCAAGAAGTAGACAATGGACACACATGCACATGTACACACACCACACATGCTTACACATTCATACACACTCACAAGCACATGCATACAGGCACGCACGCACGCACACACACCCCAGAAGCCTTGTGAAACACAGATGCTGAGCCCTACCCAGGTCAAGGAAGTCTGAGTAAAGCCAAAACACTTGGTTTGTGTTAGTTTGTTTTTGAGACAGTTTCTCATGTAGATCAGGCTGGCCTCAAACTCCCTGAGTAGCTGAGGGTAACTTTCAACTTCTGATCTTCCTGTCTCTACTTTCCAAGTGCCAGGATTACAGGGACTGGGACACCACATCTGGTTTATATGAAGACACTGATGAGACCCAGGGCTTCATGAATGCTAGGCAAGCAATCTACCAACTGAGCCATATTCCCAGCCCAAGAATCTGATGGCCTCTGAGGTGATGCTGGGACACTGAGACCACTGCTCAGCAGTAGCCGTCAGCCCATATCCCACACTCCAACAGAGGTCAGACACCATCCCCTCATCGCACCCCATTTCCCAGAGGGGCAGTTCCGTTACTTTTACTCAGCTTGACTCCTCATGTGCCTGGACTGCACCGATGCTCCTTGTGTCTTCCAGAGTCTGTAGCAATCATCACCCAAAGCCAGGTGTGCTCTAAGTATCACACTGCAAAAGCTTCTAGACCCTGTCACAGGCCAATGAATGACAAGAAGAACATCTTTCTCCTGCGTGCTGAGACTACAGGTGTGCACCAACACACTCAGTTGTACGTGGTGCTGAGTGTGGAGCCCAGGGCCTCACGCATGCTAGGCAAGCACTCGGCCAACTGGTCTATACCTCCAGCCCCAAAGTAAACCTAATGAGTCCGCTTCTCCACCTTCTGGGATGGACTACACGGTTGGCTTTTATGGGCACACAAACTCGTAATGCTTCTTTGAAGCACCTGATGACAATTCAGATATAAACTAAACACAGGCTTCTCAAATCACTTTGCTTTATAGAAATAATAATCTAATATTTGGCTGCATTTAATGAATGAATTTGACTCTATTGAGTGTTATCCTGGGTTATGTGGGGTGAGCATAGGGATATTGAATTTCAGTCAAAATCTTCAATGTTCTATCACCCCTAAAAAAAAAACAAGTAAACTAAGGCAAGCCTACTAAAAAGGGCATGAGGGTGTGTGTAGATTTCTAGGCACTACAGAAACACCAAAGCTGAAGATACTTGGGATCAAGAACCAAAAAGCATGGCTGAAGAGATGGCCAAGTGGTTAACGGCACTCACTGGCGTGTGTTCAGTTCCCGGCACCCAAGTGGTGGCTCACAACTATCTGTGAGTCCAGTTCCGCAGCTCTGATGCCCTCATCTGGCCTCCACAGGCACTCCATGATGCAGGCAAACATACACAAAAAAAAGAATCAAACACCGTACACTCACTGAACAAGAGGAAACTAAAGAATTAGCACAAAGACGACCCACTGGTGTGTACACGGGCTGTTTGAGTCTTAAGGGAAAATGGACATTTCTACCCCCGATAAACGCTGTAAATTCTAGCAGCTGCATCTAGTCTACTGCAAGCCTCACTAGGAAACAGCCAACACATCCTCCCATCAAATGGTCCCGAGCATGGCCAGCACCCTGTAGCTCCCTCTTCCCAGGAGCCGGGGCACTGGGCTACGGCACTGCAAACTCTAGCTGTTTATCCTCATAGCTGGTGACTTGGTCCTGGGATCCTTCTGAAAGAGCAAAGACGCACACTTAGACAGATGTCGTGCTCTGTGATGTGAACTCCCAAATGTAGAAATCTGTAGGAAACACAGATGTCTGCTTTGAGAAACTTAATGCCTCACAATTTAAGATGGCCAGCTCCAACCTCCTGATAGAAAAAAATTTTTAAATCTTCTAAAATCACACAGGTGTTGGCTGATAAAGATTTTATCTTCTTGGGACTGAAAAGATGTCTCCGTCAGTAAAATGCTTGCTTGCTGGCATGAGGACCTGAGTCCCGATCCCAGCCCTGTGTACTAAGTCAGGCATGTGCAGCACACACCTGCAACCCAGTGCTGAGGATTCCTGGAGCTCGCTGGCCAGGCAGCCTAGCAGTCAGTGAGAGGCTCTGTCTCAAAAAATAAGGTGGAGGTGCACGGTAGTGCACACCTTTAATCCCAGCACTCTGGAGGGAGAGGCAAGCAGATCTCTGAATTTAAGGGCCAGCCTTGTCTACAGAATGAGTTCTAGGACAGCCGAGGCTATAAAGAAAGGCTCTGTCTCAAACATAAAATAAAATAAAGATGGAGAGTAGGAGAGGACACCTGATGCTGTCTTCTGGCCTCCACATGCATGCACACATATGTGAACACATGAACATAAACACACACCTGTAACACACGTACACACAGAGAGGATTTATTTCCTTGAATTAAGTTGGCTGATGCTCACCTGGCAGGCAGGAAGCCCTGGGTTCCACCCTTAGCTCTGCATAAACCAGGAGTAGCTGCCCACACCTGTAATCCCAGAATGCAGGAGGTGAGCTCAGGAGGATCAGAAGTGGAAGGCTAGCTATCCTTGGCTACTTACTAAGTATGAGGCCAGCCAGGACTTTACTAGACCCTGTCTCTCAAAAATCACAAAAGCTCAGAAAGCACTATCACAGCACTGGCGGGCTCAGTCACTCAAGAACCAAGTAATCAAGTTTTTAAAAAACCGAAAAAATGAACCTCATAGTCTTTTAAGAAAGTTAAAGATTTTGCATTCCTTAGCTGAACGCAGCTGTATGGGGCTGATAATGTTGAACACACCTGGCTCTGAAATGCACTGGGCACTATCAGCTCGCGGTGGCTCAGCAGGCAAACCATCCCCTCATGGCCTGAGTTCAACCCCAGGCCCCACAGTGGAAGAGAGAGTTGTGCAGGGGAAAGAAAGGAGAACTGTGGAGGTCAAAGTTGCCCTGTGACCTCCGCAGGCACGCTGTGGTGCGCGCATCCGATAATAAAACTGTTCTAAATCCCTCTATCTGTTTTAAAGTTCCAGCTCTAAGCCAGCCCACGGCTAGGCACCTGGAAAGCGCGGTTCTTTCCTGGCCAAGGACATCTGGATGCAGCAAGGGAAGGCAAGCAGCTGGTCTGTGGACCACCTGTTTATCCCAAACCTGCAACCTGGAACCAGCACCAAGGACCATAACCGGAAGGCCAAACCTCAGAACTTGGGCTGCAGCACTTACTGTATTTTATTTTGATTCATTAAAAAGCATCTTTAATTGGGCCTGCTGATGCATGCTTAATCCCAGGCACAAGGCTAAGTTCAAGGTCATCATCGCAGCATAGTTTGAGGCCAGCCTGGGCTAAATGAGACCTTGTCTCAAAACAACAACCAAAAATAATAATAATTTCAGCCAGGTGTAGCGTTACACATCTGCAATCCTGAACTCAAAAGGCTGAGGCAGGAGAATTGCTGGTAGTATGAGGCCAACCTGGACTAGGTAGTAAACAGGCCAGTCATAGCTACACAGGGAGGCTGTCAAAAATAAAGTAACAATAATAATTTTTAAAAGTAAAAGCTTTTTTTTATTCCCACCAACCAATAGGCATTTGGAAAGGGCAGGGGACGGGGTGGGGGGACGACTCTTTGTCAACATACCAACCGTTCTTAACAGGCCAAACTGCTGTCCTCTTTCAAACCGTGGGGGGCTCTGTCACCCTAACAGGCTAAATCCTACAGACCACCTTTCCAGCATGAAAACAAGGGTCCCTTGTACTTCCTTTCCACCACAAGACAAAAACCAAAACCAGGAGTCTGGCTTCAGAGAGAAGTACAGGCAGGAGGCCAGACACAGCATCCATCAGGAGCTGTGAGGTCTGCTCTCAGGGCCGTGTGTGTGTGTGTGTGTGTGTGTGTGTGTGTGTGTGTGTGTGTGTGTGTGGTGTGTGTGTGGTGTGTGTGTAGTATGTGTGTGTGTGTGTGTGGTGTGTGTGGTGTGCTGGTGTGCATGTGTGGTGCGTGTGTGGTGTGTGTGTGTGTGTGTGGTATGTGTGTGTGTGTGTGTGGTGTGTGTGTGGTGTGTGTGTAGTATGTGTGTGTGTGTAGTATGTGTGTGTGTGGTGTGTGTGTGTGTGCAAGTACATGTCAGTGTACATGTGCACATGTGTATGTTCATGCATGCCTGCATGTGTGTGAGGGTGTGTGGGTGTGTGTGTGCAGGGCAGGGGTCATAGTAAGGACAAAGGGCTCCCAAGACCGGGAAGGAGAGAGCCTAGGGGAGAAAAGGAGAAATGGGAGAGGAACACAAGAGGGAGGGCCAGAGAAACAGAAGTGGGGGAGACAGGGCAGGGGAAGGAGCAGGTGTGGGGGAGGGGAGAGTGACAAGCAGGGCAGACAGCCTGAGGCAGACAGCTGCATGCCTGCCAGGGTTGCTAAGCTGCAGCCGGCTGCCCACAATAACTAAACTTTCTCCAGGAGCTGGTCACAATTCCAGTGCTTCCCTAGGGGGGCCAGGGGTTAGCTCTCAGAGTCAACACAGAAGGGGCCTTCCCGGTGGACTTGAAGTCCTCACAGGGAGCCAAGCCCCAGACAGTGCCACAACCCCAGACAGTTAGAACTGTAGCCTGCCTTGATCCCCAGCAAAATAAGGTGCTGTGTGTGTGTGTGTGTGTGTGTGCGTGTGCGTGTGCGTGTGCGTGTGTGTGTGTGTGCGTGTGTGTCTGTCTGCCTGCCTGCCTGCCTGTCTGTCTTCACTTTCAAAGGTTCAGGGTCCAAAAGAAAATGAAGAGTGGGTTTAATGGAAAATTATTTTCAATTCATGGAAGCCCTGAGAAATATTATTTCAAAAACAAGCAATGAAGAAAATTCAAAAACATCATTAGGGGGCTGGAGAGATGGCTCAGAGGCTAAGAGCACTTGACTGCTCTTCCAAAGGTCCTGAGTTCAATTCCCAGCAACCCCATGGTGCCTTACAACCATCTGTAATGGGATCTGATTCCCTCTTCTGGGGTGCATGAAGACAGAACACTCATACATATAAAATAAATGAATGAATATTTTTAAAAATCACTAATACAATTAAAACAATATCAAAGAGCATATGACTGTGTCAGTAGAGAAAGCGTGTGAAGTAGAAGGCCACATTTTCCATCCTTACTGGAGCATCTGTGACTTCACAGCCAACAGGGCATCTACTCCTGAGATCAGGGAAAAGACAAAGCTGTCCGTGCACTCTTGTCTAATTCACTCAGTATCCAACCATGGTTCCGGCCATAATCTAGCAGTTACACAAAAGGAAAAAAGTCACTCATACTAGAAGGTAGGTGACAATCTACATGGAAAAGCCCGTGGTGCATGCTGACTGTTCCAGCATTCAGGAGGTGGGACAGGAAGGCTGCAAGTACAGGCCAACCTGGCTATAGAGCAACCTCCAGACCAGCAGGGGCTACTTAGGAAACCCTGTCTCAAAAATCCACCGCTGTGCTGGGCATGGCAGCACAGACCTTTAATCCCAGTGCTTGGGAAGCAGATGCAGGTGGATCTCTGTGAGTTCCAGGCTAGCCAGAGATACATAGTGAGACCCTGTCTCAAAAAATTAGGAGCTAGAGAGATGATACAGTGCTTAAGAACACTGAATGCTTTTCCAGAGGACCTGGATTCAATTCCCAGCATCCACATGGCAACTAAGAATCACTGGCATCTCCAGTTCCAGGGGCTCTGATGCCCTCTTCTGGCCTGCACAGGTACTGTGTGTACACGGTGCACAAACATACATGCAGGCAGAACACCAACACACATAAATATCAGTAAATCTGCCGAGTGGTGGTGGCAGTGCACACCTGTAATCCCAGCACTCGGGAGGCAGAGGAAGGTGGATCTCTGTGAGTTTGAGGCCAGCCTGGTCTACAGAGTGAGATCCAGACAGGCACCAAAACTACACAGAGAAACCCTGTCTCAAAACACCCCCAAAAGTAAATCTTTAAAAAATAAAATAAAATAAATAAGTCCAAGGGCTGGGGATGTGGGTCAACACAGAATATACACAAGGGTAAGGCTCTGTTCTCTCCACATATAGGGCAGGAAAAGACAAAAAAAGGGAAGAGGAAGAGAGAAAATTTCGGGCAACCCACAAAATAGTTATTAGAGCAAAAGCAGGGTTCACCAGAGCGGGAGTAAACAAGTCAGTTGTTTCAAGCATTTCAAAAACAAAACTCAGAAAACCGTTCCCTTTATAATTTTCCTCAAAAGAAGAAAAGACTTAGTGTAGACACAGCGAAGCATGGTGCTCAGTGTCCTGAAGACCACAGACATTGCAGACAGAGATCAAAACACGTTTAAGCTTGAGGGAGGGACAGAGAGATGACAATGCCAGGGGCTTGGAGAGTGGGTCTGCACACTGCATGCAACTCCCACGGAAACCCACAGGCCATTAAAATTCATGTGGAAGTGGGAGCTGGGGGACGGCTTAGTTAGCAAAATTCACACCTTGCAAACACAAGGACCTGAGTTCATTCAATCCCCGAACCCACACTTTTTTTTTTTTTCGTTTTTCGAGACAGGGTTTCTCTGTGTAGCTTTGCGCCTTTCCTGGGACTTACTTGGTAGCCCAGGCTGGCCTCGAACTCACAGAGATCCACCTGGCTCTGCCTCCCAAGTGCTGGGATTAAAGGCGTGCGCCACCACCGCCCGGCTCGAACCCACACTTTTAAGAAAGCTAGTGTGGTGGAGTGTGCTTTTTTTTGTTTGTTTGTTTTTGTTTTTGTTTTTTCAAGACAGAGTTTCTCTTTGTAGTTTTGGTGCCTGTCCTGGATCGCACTCTGTAGACCAGGCTGGCCTCGAACTCACAGAGATCCATCCGCCTGGCTCTGCCTCCTGAATGCTGGGATTAAAGGCGTGCACCACCCCCACCCGGCTGGGCTGTGCTTTTAATCCCACGGCTAGGCAGGTGGAGACAGGAGGTACCTGGGGCTCACCAGGCATCTAGCCTAGTGAGAGATCCTCATCCTTGGTGACATCTGAACAGGAAAATGCCTGAAGGCGACTGACCTCGAAACCCAAGTACATACATACCTGCACACTCGAGCACGCACAAACGCACGTGCGCGTGCGCACACACACACACACACACACACACACACACACACACTCATTTGGAAATGTAAGGCATTAGAATAGACAAACCAATCCTCATGAACAAAGTTAGAGGACTCACACTGTCCAACTCTGCCTGCTCCAGAGCTGAGGTATCCAGGCAGAGTGCTACCTCAACGTGTAGTGTAGATCAACAGGACTGCACTGACCACTAAAAATAACCCCTTATTCTTAGCTTTTCAGCAAGACAATCAACATGGAAGGAAAAGACTTTTCAACAAAAGGTGCTAGGACAATGAGAAGTGTGTAAAACCAGGCATGTGTGCACACTTCAAAGCCTACTTAGGTAGGTGGAAGAGCAGAAGTTCTGAGTCATTCTGACTAAACAGTGAGTTTAGAGCCAGCCTATGTGGGACCCCACAGTAGCCAAGTGCACAGACCCTAAGTGGTGCTGCTGTGTCACAGACGAATATGCATTAATGTTTAATTTTGAGTCTATAGAACTGGATGGTAAGCGCTACAGAGCAGGAGCTGTGTCTGCTCAACACTCCCAGACTGCCCCCCTGCCCCCCCGCCCCCCCCCCCCCCTGCACTGAGAGAGCAGGACAGACAGGCCCCTGACCTCCCACTGCTTTCTGGAATAAGAGGGAAGCCCAAGTCCATGGAGATGAGTGCAGCCACTGGAGAATGGGGGTGCAGCAGTCACCCATATTCCTCGCCCATCCATCACTCACGTCCTGAAACTCCCAAAGCAGCTTGTTTTGTATCACAGTGTACTAACAGTACATGTCTGGAATTCCACAGCGATATCTGGCAATGGCTGGGTTATACTCAGAGTGGTAGGAACTCCCTAGAAGGCTGAGACACTGCAGTGCACACAGTCTGCCCTGGCAGGCCTCTACTTCTCAAAAGCCATTTCTAAAATGTCACAAATGTGGGCTGGGGAGCTAGCTCAGTCAGAAACATGTCTGCCACAAGACATGAGGACCTGAATTCAACACCCAGAGCACATATAAAAATTCTGGGTGTACACCTGTAATCCCACTACTGAAGAGGTGGACAGGAGAGTCAGTCGCCTGAGCCAGTCTAGTGAATCAGGAAGCTCCAGGTTCAGTGAGAGACCCTGCCTCAAAAAGCAGGGTGGTGTGATGGCAGTGGGGTGCCTACACAGACAAAGGCGCGGGCCACCAGACCTGACAACCTGAGTTCAATCCTCAGGATCCACATGGTGGAAGAAGAGAACTGACTTCTCAGACTGCTGGGGATGCTGTGAATGTGTTGTTGATTGACTGATAAATAAATGCTGATTGGCCAGTAGCCAGGCAGGAAGTATAGGTGGGACAAGCAGAGAAGAGTATTCTGGGAACAGGAAGGCTGAGTCAGGAGTCACCAGCCAGACATAGAGGAAGCGAGATGTAAAAGTACCGGTAAGCCACAAGACCCGTGGCAACTTATAGATTAATAGAAATGGGTTAATTTAAGATGTAAGAGCTGGTCAATAGTTAGCCTGAGCTAATGGCTGAGCAATTTTAATTAATATGAGCTTCTGAGTGATTATTTTATAAGTGGGCTGCAGAACTGCGGGGGCCCAAGCGGGACTGGAGAAAACAACTACATCAGACCTCCACTCATGCACTGTGGCACACACACATATATACACAAATTTTAAAAAACAGTTTAAAAAAAAATTTAAACTCCAAAGTGGAGAAGAACTTGAGAAGACGCCCAGGGTTGAGACCCTTGGTCTGCACACACAAGAACACACAGGTGCACACATAATAAACAAATGAACATTCACAAATGTGTGGGGACCAAGATGGCAAATCCACAGAGAAAGCCTGCTCGGTGGGCCAGCTTCCACTCCCTATGGCAGAAATGGGCAGAATAAGAATAACTCAAACCTAAGAGAAGACACTTGGAACATCATGAAAACCAAAAGGAATGGGAAAGTGCCTCCCATGTGCCCGCTCCACCATGAGCCATGGCTGCTGAGAGCCCAGAGCCAGTGAGCCGGCCACAGCCAGCCCTCACAGGACGTATACGCTTTTGAGCAACGATCTCATCCGCTTCTGCCCTGTATGACAAGGGCAGGAATGGCCCTTCCAGTGAAGTGCTAGATGCTGGGTCAGCCACCTGGGTGTCCCCTGCTGACCAGTGTCATCTCTTACCATGGTCTTTACCTTCAAGTGGCCACAGACAAAAATAGCAGCTGAGCCACTGTCAAAATGCTGATGCAGACAGGCCACCTGGGGTCAGACAGAGCTTCCTCGGCCAACTCCAGGTCAACCCTCAAAGGTGAGCACGAGTCTGCTAGGTTGTCAGAATGGGGTGTGCTGAGAAGGAGGGCAGGGGGCACAGGCGGGGGCACAGGCAGGGGGACAGGCGGCGGGACAGGCGGGGGGCACAGGCGGGGGCACAGGCAGGGGGACAGGCGGGGGGCAGGCGGGGGGATAGGCGGGGGGCACAGGCAGAAGGGAAGTCCTGGAGGACAGAAAGCATGCCCCGGTGGGAAACTGAAAAGGCCTGAACAGCTGCAGCAAGTGGGGCGCGATGGCAGCCCTCTGAGCCCCTTGGGGGGTTCTGAGTTTGTTTTAAGCATAGGAATGATGGGGTCGATTCACACTTCAGGTCATATTATCTTAGCACCTGGCAGGTGGAGCTCAAGACCATCCTGAGCTATATAAAGAGACCCTCTCTCCACCCATCAAAAGAGCCATCCCAGGGGGGCAATCGGGGGACATGGGGGCTCCTGACCAGAGGGGCAGGTGTGGGAGAATGGGAAGGTGAGGGGAAGGGCCGGCCCCACCTGCAGCCCATCGTCCACCCTACAGCTGAGGGGCACAGTGAGCAATGCTCTCACTTGGATCCAGAAAGCCCCCCAAAATGAGTGTTAAAAACCACAGGACCCCTGGGAGATGGTGGATAGGAAGCCTTGGGTCATCGGGAGTGTGACATCAGTGGATGGTGGAACCAGGGCTCTCCTCTACCACGAGTTCCCACCGTGGTGCGTGGCCACTGGCTAAATGACCACAAACTGAGGCTCTTAACTATGAGCCAGAATAAATCTTCCTTCTCAATAAGTCGATTATTTCAGAAATTCTGCTATATCTCAGAAGGCTGGTGACAGGTGGATACACTGCTGCTAACTCCATGATCAGGACTGAGTTAAGAACTAGGTACTGGGCTGGAGGGATGGCTCAGAGGTTAAGAACACTGACTGCTCTTCCAGAGGTCCTGAGTTCAATTCCCAGCAACCACATGGTGGCTCACAACCATCTATAATGGGATCTGGTGCCCTCTTCTGGCCTGCAGAATACATTATAATAAATTAATAAAATAAATATTATGTATACATAATAAATCTTTTTTAAAAAAGAAAGAAAGAAAGAAAAAAGAAAAAAAAAGAAGAAGAACTAGGTACTAACACCGGGTGCTGGTGGTGCACACCTTTAATCCCAGCACTCGGGAGGCAGAGCCAGGCGGATGGATCTCTGTGTTCGAGGTCAGCCTGGTCTACAGAGCGAGATCGAGGACAGGCACCAAAACTACACAGAGAAACGCTGTCTCGAAAAACCAAGGGGAAAAAAAGAACTAGGTACTAACAACACAGACCCAGGCCTGGAGACAGCCGGGGGGCATGTGCTGGGTGACACAGTCAGGGACACCAGCCTCTGAAGGCTGCCTGGGCAGAAAGACAGGAGAACAGGAGGGAGGGTCCCGGCAGCCCAGGGGAAGTACATCTCAAGAGGGGGACACTGAAGGAAGGCAGGATGAGCAGACTTAAGCCCTGACCAGTCTCCCAGGCTTGCTGCATGCCAGCCCAGCCAGCCTGCTGGTGAGTTCCGGGCCAGAGAGACCCTGTCCCAGAAAGACACAAGATGAATAGGGTCTAAATGACAGCCCAGGGCTCCTCTACTCTCCATGTGCAGATTGTACACACATGCACACACAGGGATACAAACCTATAACATGTACACAAGCATGCACACACACACCTACAACATATACACAGACACAAACACACAAATGCACACAGACACACATCTACATACACAGACACACACTTGCATCTACACACACACACCTGCCCACACACATACACACTAGTACACACAGGCACACACATTTACACAGACAGACATGCACATACACATGTGTACACAGACATGTATACATGTGGTCAGAGGTCTGGACTTGGAACAGGGTTTGCTCACAAACCCTGTCTGCCGGTGGCCGGGTCAGAGAGGAGGCAGAGAGCCAGGATGACAGGAGACAGCTATGGTTTGGGGACATCGTACAGGACGAGGCTGGCTCTGAGTGACCCTGAGCGACTCTTCCAGACCAAGGGCAAGTCAGTCATCACCAGGAGAGACAGCAAGAGAACACCTGAGGAGACCACAGCCTGACTGGTTTTCACCAGTCCTGGGAAGTGACATGTGAGGTTGATCCCTGGTACACACGCACGCGCGCGCGCACACACACACACACACACACACACACACACTCATATGGAAATGTAAGGCATTAGAACAAGAAGAACAACAAAGCTGGAGGGAGGGAGGGAGGGAGGGAGGGAGGGGACGGGCCAGCTACACGGTCAAGCAGGCAAAGGTACTTGCCACACAAGTCTCATGAAAACCCTCCCCATCACTGTCCTCTGACTTCCACACTTGTGCCGTTCCATGCATGTGACCACACTTGTGCACACACACTAATAATAAAATAAATTGGAAATTTTTTATTCATTTTGAAAGGTCCTGGGTTCCATCCCCAGCACGCATGATACAAATGGGGCACAGTAGCAAACCCAGGTAATCGGCACGTAGGCGGCAGCGGCAGGGGAGCTGTGAGCTGCCAGCGACCGCGAACAAGGCTGGCCCCGCTTCTCCCTGTCTAACTGCTGTGAGTACGTCACCTGCACAGCCTTATTCTGCACGTGGAGATATCAAGGCTCACTGGCTAAGAACTCCACAAGATCACACAGCCTACCCTGGCTGCACCTAGGACTGGAGGTCCCGGCTTCCCAACTCCAAAGTGGAGACTGTGGAGGCCACAGTCACTGGGAGACAGGGTAGATTGCATTATTTATGGCCCAGCAATCACTTATCCCCATTCCAAAGCCCCTAATTGCAGCTCACACCACTCTCAAGGAGGAGGGTCGGGCCCTGGTGGCTGGGTAATGAGCCCTGTGGAAAGCCTTCCTGTAACTGGCTGAGATGGACCAATGAGGCTGCACTAATTACCTCAAGTCTGTTCACAGGCACCCAGAGCTGGGAAAGCGAATATTTCCAGAACAAGCACACCCCGCTGTCAGCTTCTAAGGAAAATGCTGGAAAACCTGCACCTCCAGCGAGGCCTGCACTCACTCCCTGCCATCAGGCTCTTCCTTATGAGAAAGGCAGAGGCTGTCACATTTAGTTCAAGATAAAATGTTGAATGAATGGTCTCGGGAACAACAACAAAACCCAGGAGAGAGTAAAAGGAGAGGGCTAGCTTCCTTCTGTTGTTCCGAGACAGGGGTCTGATGTAGCCCAGGTGGGACTCCAGCCCACTGAGGCCAGCCCCGAGGCTCCTGTGTCCCCATCATCCTATTTCACAGTGCTGGGGATCAAACCCAGGGCCTCTAGTGTCCTAGGCCGGCATTCAACCTACAAAGCTGTAGCCACAGCACCCCAGGAAGAAATGAAAACTGAAACAGACCACACCTAACAGTGAATACACAAGGTGAAGGCCCTACGTAGTTCTCGAAAATTTGGGGTTTATTTGGTTATCAGGAAAATAAAAGTTCTGGAGTCTTTTAGAGTTTGGGAAGAATGTTTTTTGGGGTGTCATACTCCTAAGTTTATTTGAGCAAAATCTTAGTGAGGCCCAGGTAGAGGCAGAAGGGTGGAGAGAGGAAGGTTAACAGGACAGGGATGAGGAGAGGTTCCTGTGCTCCCAACAGCAGGCAACCCTGTCAGACAATAACGGAGGTTTAGAAGGGGCTAGTCGAGAAGATCCTGAATGCTCCCAGCTGTCCCATGTGCTTTCTGTCCGACAAAAAGTAACTTAACAGAGAGGAGAGTTTACTTCAGCTGAAATGGTCAGCACTGAGCAAAGTCAGGGCGGGAACGGCCGCGGCGGACGCTAACCTGCACATACAGCCCAGGCCCACCGGCCTAGGGATGGGGCTGCCAGCGTGGGCTGTGCCCCCTCGCACATCAGTCAAGACGATCTCTCAGAAACATGCCCACAGGCCACTCAAATAGAGGCAGTTCTTCAACTGAGATCCCCTCTTTCCAGGTGACTCTAGTTTGTGCCAGCTGACAATAAAAACACACCAGAGCCCACTCAAAGATGTGCTGTCCACGCATGACAGTTACTCCAGCTGTCCTCACCTGACCACTGCACATGTGGATTAAAGGGGGGAGGGGAGGGGAGGGGAGGGGAGGGGAGGGGAGGGGAGGGGGCAGGCATGGCGGCACATGTTTTTAATCTCAGAACTCAGGAGGCAGAAGTAGACAGATCTCTGTGAGTTCACCCTAATCCTAACCCTGAGTCCAGTCTGGCCTACATAGTGAGTTCCAGGCCAGCCAGAGATACACTGAGACCCTGTCTCAATCAATCAATCAATCAATCAATCAATACACATGCATATATTTTTAAAAGAAAATTGGCAATCCACACAATCATCACAGGGCAAAGGGTAGTACCCTACCTCCACCCTGGCCCTGTCTGGGAAGCAACAGGGCATTCTGTCTCCTCACTGGCCTCCCAAGGAGGAGCCTTGGGGCCCAGGAATGAATCTGCATCCCGCTTGCTGAGGTAAGGCAGGTGATGAAAACTAGCTGAGTTTTCCACAGCCAGCTGGTCACAGAGCCTCACTGGGAACGCAGTACTGCTGTGCCAACGAGGGAAACGGCACTGTGCCATGAGGAAGGTGGAGGCTCACCCCAGGCAACCAGGTTCTAATTTACAGAATAATGGTTAAATGTAGTAATTTTTGTGTTTTTTTTTAATGTGTTTGTTGGGTTTTTTGTTTGTTTTGCCTTTGTTTTTTTTTGTTTTGAAGCAGGCTCCCATGTATCTCAGGCTGGTCTCAAGCTCAATGTACTCAAGGGTGACCTTGAACTGAAATCCTCTTGTCTCCACTTCCTGAGTGCCCGGATGGCAGGCTTGCACCACCACGCCCAGTTTATGAGGTTGCTGGGGATCAAACTCAGGGGGGCATGTAAGCTAAACAGGTACACTGTGGACTGCGCCACATTCCCAGCCCCCAGGGTGAGGCGCAAAGTCACAGCACACGAGAAAAGCCATCACCCAGCCACTAAGAATCTCTGGAAAGCTTTCAACTTAGGTCAGCTGACACCAGCTGTCATTGCTACGGCAGCCCCTGGCAGCCCCCGGCAGCCCTTGGCAGGCAGCACTCTGTCCTTTCCCTGTTGGTGATCTGCTCAACGGTCGCCTCGTGATCCTCAGTGAAGGAGGAAGTCCAAGATTTTCTCTTCTTCCTTCAAGAAAACTTTTTTGTATGTTGGTTCCTTAATTTCACTCCCTTGCTGTGATAAAACACCCTGACCGAAAACAACCTGGAAGAGGAAAGAGCTTGTGTGGCTTACACTTCCAGGCCATAGTCCATCACTGAGGAAAGCCGCAGCCGGAATTCGAGCAGAGGCCACGGAGGGACACTGTTAGCTGGCTCACTCTCTGGCTCATGCTCAGCTAGCCTTCTTACACAACCCAGGACTACTGCCCAGGGAATGGTGCCGCCCAGAGCGGGCTCAGTCTCTTGTATCAACTGAAATGATCAACATGGGCCAGTCTGATCCAGGTAATTCCTCCACAGAGGCTTTCCTCCCAGATGACTGTTCAAGCTGACAATTAAAGCAAAACGGGACAGTGTGGCTGTTGTGTGACATGAGCTAGCCTAGAACTCTTTTTATGATCCAGGCTGCCTTCACAGTCCTTCTGCCTCATCCTCGCCAGAGTACTGCTGGGATCCAACAGTGTGACTACCACACCCAACCGCTCAGCTACACAAGGACATTCAATTCTCAGTTCTCCAGCTCTACCCTGAAGTGAAGACGACATTTGCTTCTTAGATGCATCTGTCACACACCATCTTTGCTAATGCCTGATCAGCAATCACACAGAATATCTGTCAAACCATCAGCACCAAAGGTTGGCATGCTCTGACGTCACGAACTCCACCAGGAAGGTACGTGGATCTGGGTCTCCTGCTAGACTCTCTGCCCACAGCCAGGTGCCTCCAACCCCACAACCTCCAACACCACCCTCCCTCTGAACTCGCCTTCCGAGGGCCTGTTCCTGCCTCACTCTTGCGGCCCTCCATAGCTATAGGGACCATGTTGCTCCCCTGAGCAGCTCTTTACATATTCCAATCACAATCTAAGTTCTTCATCTCCTGACCAGGCAGGTCATAGACGGGATATGGGGTGTCTATTTGCCCTGACCACCACCGGGTCCCTCCGCCCCAGTGTCCCCATCCAGTCCCTGCACTTGCTGTTTGCGGGCCTGGGAACCCTGCACATTTCCCATGACTCACTCCCATTATTCAGTCTCTACTCACCCCTAACCTCCCCAGAGACACCTGTGCCTGCCTGTCTGCCACTCTGTCTTCTCCCCTGGCTGCTGTCTGGCTCCATCCTCGGCACTCACACATACTTCACACCATCTTGTAGCTTCTCCTGACTCTTCCAGGAATCCCCTGGCTCCAGTCATGGGTGATTCATACCTACTGCAGAGAGATGAAATAGGGAAAACATGCGTTTCTGACATAAGCACAAACCACAAGGCAAATATACAAAGGCCCAGTTTATCAGTTCCCCACTCTGGGGGACAGGCAGGCCAGCATGTGTGTGTGTGTGTGTGTGTGTGTGTGTGTGTGTGTGTGTGTGTGTGTGTGTGTGCGCGCGTGTCCTTGGAGGCCAGAAGAGTGTGTAAGAGTCCCTGAAACTGGGGTTACAGGTAGGTGTAAGCTACCCCATGCCATGTGTGCTGGGAACCAACTGTGGGTCTTGTGGAAGAACAGCCAGTGCTCTTTACTGTTAAACAATCTCTCTAGTCCAACTCATGAAAACGGGGCAGCAACTGCAAGCAGAGACCTCGGATTCTATGATGCAGACGCAGGAAACGTTAGAAAAGGCAAACACTTGTTCTCCAATTAAAAAGAAATGAACTGCTATACTCAGTTTCTGGGTTCAGTACTGGTTCATCTCACCACATAGTCAGGTTTGGGGCTTCCCCCACAGTCTTTGATTTTTTTTTAATTCAACACATTTTTAAATCCGTAAGTATTTTTCTAAGTCAGATATACTGACTTTTCTTCACAACCATCCTTGCAGCGTCTCCAGACGGCTGTGACCACAATTAGTCATAAACACCACTCGTTTGTGCACCGACCACTTCCTTATGTTATGTATGATCAGGAAGTTCTGCCATAGTTACAAATTTAAACTGATCAAAATTCCTGAACCTTGAAATAAACATCAGGGAGCGCCTACGGAGAAGCTGGTGCCTGCGGAGAAGCTGGTGCCTGCGGAGAAGCTGGCACCACTCTGTGCTTGGAAGAGGCTGTGCCCAGGACACATCACATCACAGGTCCCAGAATCAGAAGACAGTGTGACAGTGACTCTGTCCTGTGATCAGAGGCTGTGAGGGGAGAGAGAGGGACCACCTGGAAGCTTCCGAGGAAGCTGACCCTGGGACCCAGGACAATAGCAGCAGGAGAGGTGACCAGCTGGCTAGTGTCACACAGGCCCCAGGCTCACTTCTCAGCCTGCCACTGTGGCAGTATGAGGACAGGAGGATAGTCTGCAATTCAAACCAGGGTCCTGCTAATAACAGCTCCAGCCCAGGGGACCCCAGACCTCTCAGCACGGCACACCTGACACTTCCTATGCAAGGGTTCACAGTAGACCCAGGATGAACGGACTTTGTTTGTGTCTCACAGCATCCAAGTTCCACACAGGGTTAAATAAAAAGAGCCTCAAAGGAGAAGAGAGGCTGCGGGGCGGGGGGGGGGGGGTAAGGTATGGGGGGCGGCGTGGGAAGAGGGGAGGGGCGGGCAGAAATAGAACTTGGAAAATAAAGTGGAGGACAGAGGAAAAGACAGAAAACAGAGAGGGAAGAAGTGAGAGAAAGACAGACAGGAAAAACAGACAGAAGGACTGAAAAGGAAAAAGTCTGGTGAAAAACTGCCGCTGTTTCCTGGGAAAGCTGTCTACTTGTGTGAACCCTCTTTTCCAGAGTGTATTATACCATATGAGGGAAGAGAGCATGGCTGGAACCTCGCCTAAGAACATCTGTCCAGGACTTCAAACGCCCTAAGAATAGTGCAGCTGGTGTCCCAGGACTAATGAGCTCACCCCCACGTGACTGCATTTGCCTCCTTCCTCTGCAGATCCTCCGGAGAGGGAAAGTCCAACACCCCACCCCACCCCCCGCCCCGTCTTTATTCCCTTCCAGAAGCCACGCCCACCACCTTCCTGCGCTGCACTGCTCAGACCCAACAATTCTTCTGAATAGATGCTGCCTTAGCGTGAAAGGCAGGCACAGGAAAGAGGGGGCCATCGCTTCGGGGCTCACCGCCATTAGGAGGGTGGCGCTACGCTGGTGAGTGGACTAATCCCTTAACACAACCAACTTCTCAAAGTGATTGTTGCAAGATGACTTCAAGTAACTGTGTTACACATCCCCAAGTGAAGAAATGAAGTTCTGAGACCGGGGGATGGCCCGAGGGTACTGTGTGTGCTCCACAAGCATGAGGACCCAGAGCCTGAATCCCAGCACCCACAGAGAAAGAGATATCTGAGGGTTAGTGAGAGACCTTAAAACATAAGACAGAGTGGTGGTGGCAGAGGCAGGCGGATCTCTGTGAGTTCAAGGCCAGCCTGGTCTACAGAGTGAGTTCCAGGACAGCCAGGACTGTTACACAGAGAAATCCTGTCTGGAAAAACACACACACACACACACACACACACACACACACACACACGGTCCTTGAGATGGCTCAGCAGGTAAAGGTATTCCCCAGGCCTAATGAGCTTGATCACTGGAGCCCACATGACAGAAGACAAGAGCCCATGTGACCCCACAGGAGTGCTCCTGACACACACACACACACTCAAATACATAAATAAATGCCAAAAACATGTTATTCATAAAATAAGGTAGAGGGACTGAGGAAGATATGGAGACAGCCTAGGGGTCTTGCTCAGATTTGTTTTTGCTGCCAGTTAAAGGTTAAAAGACAGGAAAAATCTGCCTAGACTATGTCAACACTACACCAGACCTCAGCCCAGGACTGCCCCGCCTACCTGACACACACGTGCAAAGGAATGAAAAGACAAAGAAAGGATGCAGGAGGAGGCAATTCCTAACTAGGAAAGGCCGGAAGGCCCCAGGGCCTGCTGGTGATGAAGCAGTCCCTCCAGGAGCAGCCCAGGGCTCCCACAGACCAGGGAACCGGGAGGGGAGGTAAACAGAGCAGCGTGGTGACAGGCTGGGAAGTTTAACCCTGTCTGGTGTCTGCTCTGGAAACTAACTGCACTTTGAAAGACCTTCCAGTATTTTCAGAAACTGCACCTAGGCACAGGATGGGGACTCCTGGCTGGAATCCACAGGAGGGGATGCTTAGTGGTGCTGAGGCTGTCTCCATGGCAACCAGAAGAGGCGCTGACTCTGGGGCAACACATCCTGACTGGCAGATGGGCATCCAGCACACATCACTTACTCACCAGAGAAAGACAAAGAGGAGCCCTCTGCAAAACCACACTCTGTAACACACAATAGCACACATGCAATCTCAAAGTTAACAAATTACCAGATTCCACTGCCTACCAGGTAATTACACACACAGCAACCACACAGCTACATAAAAGGTGGGCAACAATTAACCGCCAAACAGTGTGCTTCACACTAAAAGCTGGTAGTGTCGTCCTCTTCGTTTACGCCGCACGAGATGCACAAGCCCTGACAAGCTTATGTTCTGATTTCTAACATCATGACAGCTCACAAGTTAACACTGAAAAAGAAACAAACTAAAGAGACACACACACACACACACACAAGGCAGTAACAGCTGGGCAGAGGAGCTCTTGCCCGGCCTTTATACTACAAACAACTATTCTCATTACTTTAAGGAACATCACAAATGCTCGGTACACTTTAGTCTCCTTTTGTGGAGTATCTAACACACTGAACAGAACCTGCTGTGAGACCCGCACAGCTGACTCCCTTCACAGGGCGCTGCCAGCCTGGCCATCGAGCATCGCATTCTGTCTCTGTCCTTCCAATCTTGTCCTTTGTCCTTTTTAGGCCCCATTTCCAGGCCAAGCTGCTCTTTCTCAAGTCTGCAGACTCTTCCTGGCTCCATCTTCAGTTCCTACTGAGCTCTACTGGAAACTGAGCCAAAATTAAAGCCAACAGTGCCGATCCTGCCTTGAATTAAGCTTTTTTATTTTGCTTCTCATGAGTTTGGGTTTTTGTCATTTAGTGTTTAAAGTATTGTACTAAAATCACCATTAATCCTGGGCTGAAGATGTGGCTCAATGGTAGACTGTGTGCTTAGCAGGTATGAAGCCCTGAGTTCAATTCCTGACCAAAAAAAAAAAGCCCAATCTTAATTCCTGAGATTTTTGTCATTGTCCTTTAAATTCTGGACCCCGGGCAAACGCCCTGAATCACAAGAACAAAATACCCTGGGGAAACAGGGAAGAAAGAATAAACACTCAAGCTTCATTACCCACCCCAAAGATTAGATACCAACTGCCTTAGGGACCATCTGTCAAAGTGTGTGTGTGTGTGTGTGTCTGTGCGCGCGTGCGTGTGCATGTGAGTGACTGTGTGTATGTATGTATGTGTGCATGGATGTGTGTACATGTCTGAAGTCAGACACCCCATTCCACCATGGGGCTTTTTTTTTTTTGATCTGCAGATTCAACCATTTTCTGCACCAGGGACGATGACAAAGTAGGGATCTGGTTCCTGAGGGTGGCAGGTAATCTTCACGTCTGCTCCGGAGGGCGCTGTCTGCCATGCTGTCTGCTGTCCTCCACCAAGCAGAATTTGGCATGTATAAAAATAACCAACCTCTAAGGAATATTTATAAATTTCTTTTTACTTTTTTGTGGTACTGGGACTTGAACCCAGGGCCTTATGCAAGCTAGGTAAGAGTTCTACCCCTAAGTTGCATGCATCCCCAGCCCTGAGCCACAAATACTGCCCTTATCACAGTCACGCCCCCTTTATACAAGCATCATTGCTTTCTGTCTAACAGCTGGACTGGGGGTAAAACACTTGCCATACAAGCCTGAAGACCTGAGTTCAAATCCCAAGACCCACGTGACACTGAGCACTGTAGTGCATCTGTAACCCCGGTGACCGTTTAGTGAGGTGATAGGTAGAGACAGATGAATCCCCAGGAGCTCACAGACCAGCTAGCCTGGGGTACACAGCAATGAACAACAAAAGAGACCCAGTCTCAAAGATAGGTGAGGACCGATGCCCACGGTTGTCATCTGACCTCCATGCACATCACACCTAAAAGTATCTCCAGGTTCCATTCTGTAACAAAAACTTTCCTACAGTATTAATCACTATGGTATTGATTTTTTTTTTTATTTTATTTTTTTTGGTTTTTTGAGACAGGGTTTCTCTGTGTAGTTTTGGTGTCTGTCCTGGGTCTCACTCTGTAGACCAGGCTGGCCTTGAACTCACAGAGATCTGCCTGGCTCTGCCTCCTAAGTGCTGGGACTAAAGGTGTGCACCACCACCGCCCGGCTGGTATTGATCATTTTTATCTCATTCAGTTGATTTATATATTTATTCATTTTGAGTTTTTTAAAGACCAGGTCTTGCTATATAGCCCAGGCTAGCCTCAAACTTGAGTCAATCCTCCTGCTTCTCTGCCACTGTGATAGACACCATGAACAAAATCGACGTAGGGAGGTTTATTTACCTTATACTTCCAGGGCATAGCCCATCACCGCGGGAAGCAGGGGCAGGAACCTGGAGGAGGCAGGAGCTGAAGCAGAGGCCATGGAGGAACAGTGCCTGCTGGCTTGCTCTCCATGGCTTGTTCAGTACACTTTCTTAGAACACCCAGGACCTACAGCTGGTAACGTCAGTGGGGCCCACCCACATCAATCGCAGATTTCCCACAGGCCAGTCTGATGGGGCTCTAATGTGGGTCAGGTTGACAAAACTAACCAGCACGGCTGTTATGCCCAGCTTAATATTAATAGTCTTTATAACAAATGCCTCTCCTATCTCTCATCTATAGGACAGACACATCTACGGCATGTATTTTGTTCTATTCTCCCAGTGATGTCTTTGGGACCTTCATCTGCTGTCACAATAATAAAAACATCGTGCTTGTTTTCTCAAATAGCAAATTGTTTCCTTAAATACATAACGACAAGCAGCATGTTTCCCACAAGAGATCTTTGGAATGTCATCGTTTGTATCCAAGCGTCATGTCCAAAGGGATTCTCCTAATGTCTTGGGACCATGGCAAAGCTAACTCTTTCTCCTCAAAGTCAAAGTCCACACCAGCGCCTGATGGTGCCAAGGCCCTTTGGTGTTGTTGCTGTCCAGGGAAGACAGCAGTCTGGCCAGGGCGCAGCAGAGCACTGTGGGGCCAGGTGTAGGTACCAACTCATGCCATCCCTAATCACTGTCTCAGGTTAGCACAGCAGGTAAAGACTCAGGAACTGTCAGAGTGCCAGGTGTTGTGTGGCAAAACTTTTCCTGGGGAGATGCAGCATACACATCTACTCACCCCAAATCGGGAGCCCACAACCACCAAAGTCCAACTTGGTGAAACATGAGTTTATTATTATTGGGGTTACGTAGAGGATACGGTGAAGGGTCACTTACGAGAGCAGAAATGACTCAGACAGTTGTATCTCCAAAGCCCACCCGGCATGGGTGACAGTTCACAAAGGTAGGAACCTGGAGCACACACAGCACAGCCTGCAGGCCGCTCGACAGGTTGGAGAGCATCCTTTCCAGCTGCCTCAGTTGGTCTAAACCTCTCCCAGACAGTTCGGCGGTTTCTGCTTCTTCCAAGCAGCAAGTCTGGCCTCTGGGTCTTCTTTGTGGCTTCAGCTTACTTCTGCTGGAGGTGGTCTCTTAGCTTTTATTGTTTACTTTTGGAAGGAGGGGCCTAGTGAGTCTGATCTGTTTCAGGGACTGCCTGAAGCTGTTTTGAATTATTTACCTTCCTGCTTAAGGACCTTCCTGCAGGGTGGAATGTTTTAACCTCTGAGGAAACTGTGTGTGTGAGGGGAGGAAGGTGGGAGAGGGGGTGTGGGGGTACGATGGTCAAACTAGCACAACATGAATGAAGCCCTGGGTTTGACCCCAGCGTAGCAAACAGAAAAAGGAAGAGAGGGTTTTGTTGCAGAGTTCAATCCCTCTAAGCACCTCTGGGGGGGTGGGGGTGCCTCACCAGCACACTACACTTTATCCAGACCATTAGGTCCGAAGCTGTTAAACAGTCATGGTGGCGTACAGCTGCAGTGCCAGCACATCTGTGACACCAGCCCTCAGGAAGCTGGGAGATGGGGGGTTGGATCATGAGTGCAGGGCCAGCTTAGAATACATAGCCAGACTCTGTCTGATAAAACATATTCCAGGTCAGAATGAAAACGCCCTGGCAAGCTCCTTTTCTCTCTGCTTGTCCTGGGACATATGCCCCCACCTACCATACTCATAGACACAGCCCGTGAGTCACACGGAACAGTCCCCTCCTGCTCCTCCTTCCCACCTTTGCTCTAAAACCACTAAAGGGTACCCTGAATCACAGGCCATGGGCTTGCTTTTCTGTTTGCTTGCCTTTTTAATCCTTGGGCACAAAGTTCGCCAATTCCATCCTCATAACATGACATGCATCTGCCCATCCCCGTAGTTAAAGCAGATCCTCAATTTCTCCCCTGGTTTTAGCAGTAAAGAAAGGCCCCCATATGTGGACCGTTGAGAATGACCTTTGATTCCATGATCGCATCCCCCAAGGCCCCAACTCAAAGTCACAACCTAAAAAAAGTCTCTGCCAGGAGAGCCCTGTATTCGGAATCAGAACACAGAGCTGGGGTATGGCTCAGGTTCAGCCTGTGGGAAGCAGTAGGCTCCATCCCCAGCACTGGAAAGGGAGAAGGCATACTGTGGTGATATATTGTGTACTCCAATAAAACTTATCTAAAGATCAGAGAAGTAGAACAAGCCAGCCACAAGTTCTCACCTCTACGAAATCCTCAGCCTCAAGAGAGAGTTCCTGTTTCCTCTCGCCTTATGTACCTTTCTCTGTCCTGCCATCACTTCCTGGGATTAAGTGTGTGCACTTCCCAAGCAAAAGCTTCTCTGCCGCGCCGGGCGGTGGTGGCGCACACCTTTAATCCCAGCACTCGGGAGGCAGAGGCAGGCGGATCTTTGTGAGTTCGAGGCCAGCATGGTCTACAGAGCGAGATCCAGGAAAGGCGCAAAGCTACACAGAGAAACCCTGTCTCAAAAAACCAAAAAAAAAAAAAAAAAAAAAAAAAAAGCTTCTCTGCCTCCCGAGTGATAGGATTAAGGGTGTGTGCCACCACTGTCTGGCCTCTATGTCTAATCTAGTGGCTGGCTCTGTCCTCTGATCCCTAGATAAGTTTTATTGGGGTACACAATATATCACCACAGCATACATCATAACAAACTAGTTTACAGAACTGTCTTTTTTTCCTCTCCTAGATCCACCAACTAGAATTCTGGGTACATATCTCCCAAAAATGAATGCAGGCACCCAGTGGATTATCTGTACACCAAAGGCCAAATGACAGGAAAACCCAGGTGTCCATTACTGGATGAAATATTCTTCAGCCTTACAAAGGAAATTTAACATGTTTCAACATAAAAAACAACAAAACAAACCAACAAAACTCTTATACTGGGCAAAATAAGCCAAAGACAATGATTCTAGTTGTGTGGAGTTTCTAGTGTGGTCAAGTTCAGAGAGATGGTGGGGGAGGGTGGTCATTGGGCAGGAAAGAAGGACAGATGGTTGTGTTCCATCCAGTTGGGGACAATGAAGAAGGTTCTGGAAATGTAGGTGATGGTCTCCACACAACACAGAAGTACTTAAGCACTACACACTGAAAGTGGTTAAAATGATATATTTATGTAATATATATTTCATCAGTATTTTTTAAATGAAATAAGAGGCTAATCTAAAGAACTGTAGATTTTCAGTTATCTCACACTAAGGGAGTTGGGCAGCTCTGGGGAAAGACACAAAGAATTTGGCAAAGACTGCCTGCCTGCTCTCATCTGTACATAAGGCTATGGGGGCACCTAGGGCCTGAGGGGTCTGTGCCTGCTCAAAAGGCAAGAGGGATGGCAGCGGGCAAGAGGAGGTGCCGCTGGGTCTTCTCATCTTCCCAAACAGCTGCCACTCTGTGCCCTGTGCCACCTCTGTTCAGCGTGGCTGACCCAGAACTTTAGATTCACACAACAGAAACACCGGTGGGTGGGTGGGTGGGTGTGTCAGTGACCACTAACAACGGGGTAGAACTGGTGGATCCTTCAGAACAAGAGGCCTGGGTCGGGGCCGGGGCCGAGGCCAGGGTTGGGTGGGTAGAATGCTTCTCCAGCATGCACAAAGTCCTGGATTTGATCCCCAGCAGCACACAAAACCTGACACAGGGGAGCACCCTACAATCTCAGTGCTTGGGAGGAGGAAGCAGGAGGATCAGAAGTTCAGTCATCCTTAGCTACATGACAAGTTTGAAGCTAGCCTGGGCTACATGAGACCCTATCATAAAACATATATGTTATGTATATATATATATATCTATGCATGTGTGTATATGTATACACACATGTATGTACATGTATATATGCATGTGCATGTATGTATAGGCATGTATATATATGTGTGTGCAAATGTATATGCATGTGTGTCTGTATATGAGTATGTATACATAAACATCACACATCTTGCTGGTGTTGCAGATCCCTGTGGAGGCAGGTGGGGAGTGTTCCTGGCTGCTGCAGATGGCAGTTGCTCCTTTCTCCTCAGCTCCTCCCACTTTACAGTTCGCTGCTCAGGACTAAAGGAAGGTGGGGGTGGGGAAGGAGTGCGCTCAGCAACCTCTGCTAAGAAACATGCAGCCCTTCCCTCCACTGCCTGGCGGGGTGAAGGGACACTGAGCCGCAGCTCTGCCAGGCAGGGAAGGGGGCCCATGCTCCCAACTTGTTCTTCCCAACAACCACAAGATCTGGCCGGCTCAGAGGAGAACCTGTCTGTGTAAACAGAGACGACTCTGCACACACACCGCCTGGAGAGTGTTTAAAATGAGGGCTAGATTGAGCAGGGCTGATATTCTGCAGGTGAAGAAGCTTCCAGATTGGCAGGACAGTGGTGATGATAGTGATGATGGTGGTGGTGGTGATGGTGGTGGTGGTGATGGTGGTGGTGATGAAGATGGTGGTGGTGGTGATGGTGATGTTGGTGTCGGTGATGAAGATGGTGGTGATGGTGGTGACGGTGATGGTGGTGGTGGTGGTGATGGTGGTGGTGGTGGTGGTGGTGGTGATGGTGATGGTGGTGGTGGTGGTGGTGATGGTGATGATGGTGATGGTGGTGGTGGTGGTGGTGATGGTGATGGTGGTGGTGGTGGTGGTGATGGTGATGATGGTGATGGTGGTGGTGGTGATGATGGTGATGGTGGTGGTGGTGGTGGTGATGGTGATGGTGGTGGTGGTGGTGGTGATGGTGATGGTGGTGGTGGTGGTGGTGATGGTGATGATGGTGATGGTGGTGGTGGTGGTGATGATGGTGGTGGTGGTGGTGGTGATGATGGTGATGGTGGTGGTGGTGGTGGTGATGGTGATGGTGGTGGTGGTGATGATGGTGGTGGTGGTGGTGGTGATGGTGGTGGTGGTGGTGGTGATGATGGTGGTGGTGGTGGTGGTGATGGTGATGATGGTGGTGGTGGTGGTGGTGATGATGGTGATGGTGGTGGTGGTGGTGATGATGGTGGTGGTGGTGATGGTGATGGTGGTGGTGGTGATGGTGATGGTGGTGGTGGTGATGATGGTGGTGGTGGTGGTGGTGGTGATGGTGGTGGTGGTGGTGGTGATGATGGTGGTGGTGGTGGTGATGATGGTGATGGTGGTGGTGGTGATGGTGGTGGTGGTGGTGGTGGTGATGATGGTGATGGTGGTGGTGGTGGTGGTGATGGTGATGGTGGTGGTGGTGGTGGTGATGATGATGATGGTGATGGTGGTGGTGGTGGTGATGATGGTGGTGGTGGTGGTGATGGTGGTGGTGGTGGTGGTGATGATGGTGGTAGTGGTGGTGGTGATGATGGTGATGGTGGTGGTGGTGGTGATGGTGATGGTGGTGGTGGTGGTGGTGGTGGTGATGGTGGTGGTGGTGATGATGGTGATGGTGGTGGTGGTGATGATGGTGGTAGTGGTGGTGGTGATGATGGTGATGGTGGTGGTGGTGATGATGATGATGGTGATGGTGGTGGTGGTGGTGGTGATGGTGGTGGTGGTGATGATGGTGATGGTGTTGGTGGTGGTGATGGTGATGGTGGTGGTGGTGGTGATGATGGTGATGGTGTTGGTGGTGGTGATGGTGTTGAAGATGACTTGGATGCCCTCTGGCCCTGTTCTGAGCAATGAGCCCTCTGTGTTCCTGTCGTCTGTCTGTGCCACTCCAACAGGGACCAAAGTTCACCCAGAAACAGCGGAGACGACTCTCTCATAAACACTGCCCTCTTCAGCTCCTCCGTCCACCACAATCTGAGCTCCTGATCTTGGCACAAACAGACCAGCCCTCTGCGGTCACTCATCTCTGCTTCTCCTCCCACTGAGGACACCTGACACCCCTGCTCCCTCCTCCGGAAGAAGTCTCCCAGCGACCTTCAGACAAGCAAGCCTGGGCAAGCTTCTGCACCTGCAGAACCTCCTCACGGAGGTGAGGCCAAGTCACTTCCAGCATTAGGGAGAATCCTCTCTTTGGCCATATCCCAAACTAGAAATATTTTCTTATGGATCCATAAGCCTGCACTGGGCCAAATTCTAAAATCCAATGCTCGGGATGCAGAAATGGCTCAGCAGTTAAGAACAAGTGTTGCTCTTACAGAAGACTGGAACTCAGATCCCAGAACCCACATCAAGTGGCCACAACTACCTATAACTCCAGCTCTAGGGAATCTGGTGCCCTCTTCTGGCCTCCACAGGCACCTGCACTCAAGTGCAAGTTCACAGAGAGACACACATAAACACATCACTTTTTAAATTGAATAAAACCTTGACAGCTCCCAGAATGTTCACCAGTGCAAATCACCGAGTCCCACAGCATATTTTGTTGGTAAGAAAGAACTGCCTAGATTTTTTTTTTTTTTAATAAGGACTCACTCTATCAGCCAACCAGGGAACCTATAACCTTTAACTCAACAGCTCCGTCTGTGTAGATAGGCTCTCCAAATCCAGAGAAAATGAAAGAAAAACTGGAATCTCGTGTCTCTGGTCTAATTAATAGTGATATGAGGGAATGGAAATCAGTTTGGAGCAACACAGTTCAGCGTGAAATTTCCCATCAGCTTGTTTCTGTGAACCTGTCAGTAGATGGTGGCTTATTTCAATCAACATGATCATATGATCAAGTACCAAAGTCCAGGTATTAAGGTGGAGTGCAGTAGGATGAGGTGCTGGAAGGGTGAGCTAAGGACACAGTTTTCAGAAAATGTCACATCATGCAAATCACACATTCAGGGTTTTCTCCAACTAACTCTTTTTCGTGTGTGTGTGTGTGTGTGTGTGTGTGTGTGTGTGTGTGTTCACGTGCATGTGGGTAAACACTTGTGCATATGGAGGCCAGAGGACAACCCCAGGTGTCGTTCTGTAGGAATTGTCTGCCTCATGTTTTGACACAGGGTCTCTCACCAGCCTGGAGCTCAACTACCAAGCTGGACTGATCGGCCAGAGAGTCCCCAGGATCCACTTGTCTCTAATTCCTCAGTGCTAGAATTTACCAGCCTAGGCCACACACGGCATTTCTGCCTGGGTTCTGGATGGACTGATTGGCTCGTTTATCCATCCCTAATTCTTTTTTGTTTGTTTGTTTGCTTGCTTGTTTATTTTTCGAGATAGGGTTTCTCTGTGTAACAGCTCTGGCTGTCTGGGAATTCACTCACTTTGTAGACCAGGCTGGCCTTGAACTTAGAGATCTGCCTGCCTCTGCCTCCAGAGTGCTGGGATTAAAGGTGTGCGCCACCACCACCGGCTCCATTCCTAATTCTTAAGAGAGATGAGATGAGAGGAAGAGAAAAAGAGATGAGAGATGAGAGGAAACAGAGAGACAGACAGAGTCCGAGACTGAGCTGGAGAGAGGTTACTCTCAAAGACCCCTGAATACACACAGCAAAGTCTAACACTGCAATCCAGGCTGTTTGTATCATGGTGGCTACTTTCACATACTATCTGCCCTGGTTATTCACAGTATCCTCTTCTGATGTGGGCACAACACTCCGTCGGGTGAATTCTCTTCTGCTCTTGAATGTCCCGTTATGTCGTGCAGTCTAGAGCTAAAGGACAGCCTAGAAAGAAGCCACCTCCAGACCGCTCTGGCTGGGAATGCACACGCATGACATTCTACTGCTGTGCTAGAGCACCACAGTCAGAGCATCTTAAGGAAGAAAGAGTATGTCTGGGCTCATGTTCAAGAGGTTGAGTCCATCACGGCAGGGAGGCTGGCAAGCGGCAGGCATGACAGAGGGAGGTGGGGGAGCGCAGAAATCACATTTTCAACCACAAGCACAAAGCAGGAAGAACCGGAAGTGGAACAGAAAACCCACCCCTAGTGACCCACTTCCTCCAGCCCCGCTGCTCATCCTAAACTTCCCCAAACAGCACCACCAACTGGGAACCGAGTGTTCAAATGCCTCGCCTATAGAGGACATCTCTCAAACCTATAGAGGACATCTCTCAAAACACACAGGAGACTCACTAACCAGACAGCTTTCGGGACGTCAGGGAAGGCAGGATGCGTTTTCCGTAAGCACGTCTCAGTTCAGACAGTGAGTTGAAGGACCTTTGCCCTACAGCAATACAAGTCCTAGTTGGGTGCAGTGGCTGAGGCCTGCGGTCCCTTCAGTGGGGAGCCTGAGGCTGGGAACACCACCACCACCACCACCACCACCACCCCCGCAGCCTCGGAGTTGACAACTAGCTGAGAACAACATAAAGACATTCTGAAAACAAAACGGAATGAATCCACATGGTGTGGTGGTGTGTGCCTGTATCCCAGCCATGGGAGGTAGAGGCAGAGGGATAAGGAGTTCAAGATTAGTCCTGGCTCCATAGCAAGTTTGCCGTCAGCCTGGACTGCATGAGACCATCCTGGCCATCATCACAGTAATCATTAACTCAGAAAGGCTTCAGAGGCTGGGGCTCAGCCCTAGCCCCTCTGCCAGCTTCCAGAGCCCTGATGGCCGCAGGACTAAATTACAAGCAACAAGATAGCACACTTTACAGTCTGACATGTCAAGGCTG
Source organism: Peromyscus californicus insignis (assembly GCF_007827085.1). Lineage (NCBI taxonomy): Eukaryota > Metazoa > Chordata > Mammalia > Rodentia > Cricetidae > Peromyscus > Peromyscus californicus. The sequence continues at coordinate 115,885,761 of NW_026294402.1, read as the reverse complement.
CTGGCTGTAAGTGGTCACCTGAGAAGTCACTGAAACATGTTAGCCAGAGGGCTGCACTGTGCTTCTTAGAAAGGTAAGGCTCCTGAACAGGTGGCCCGGGAGCTGGCTGGCTGCCCCAAAGCCTAGACAAGGATTTTGAGATCCGCCCATCCACCATCTCACCCAGTCTCACCTCATTTGCCTTAGTAGCAGCTCCGTAATTAAGCAAGCTTCCGAGTTGTGCCACACGGCCGCTCGGAAAACACAAAGCCCGTCCGGAGGCAGCTCAGCACCACCAAGTCTCGTCCACCTTCAGACAGACGTGCAGGCTCTCACGTACATCACATACTTAAAGGGACCTTTTCAAGGCTGAGAGTGACCCTCACTTGTACCCCTACTAAGAGGGCAAGCTGGATCAAGGAACATTGTTCAGAAAGAAAGAAAAAAGGGGCGGAGCCAGAACCCGCATTCATCAGAGCACCTCCCACCCAGCAGACACTAGCCCCAGACTGCAAAGTAAAGTCAGACCCATGTGGCCCATGTGGCCCTTCCTGTGGAGACCAGTCTTCTAGCATCTCTGAAAAAGAGCATCCTTTGCCCCTCCCCCAAACCACAGAGGCATGAACAGATGGGGTCCATTTTCAACGTGGGGCACACACTCAATCTGGAGAGGTTGGTCACTGTAATGTACTCTCAGTTTATCAAGTTCCTGGGGCAGAGAGATGAAAGTAAGCTTAAAAAGCCTGGCTTCGGAGTCTGATTACCTGGGCTCAATCTGGGGAGCCCTCAGGAGGTAGAAGAAGTTGACCTCTGACCTCCATACAATGTCATATACACAGAAATAAGTGAAATGAAATGCAAAAGGCCTGATTGTGTGTGCACAGCCTGCAGTGAGTTTAAGTGGGTGCTTCACCCTTCAAGCCTTGCTCACTCGAACCCTGAAGGAGAGAAAAGGACCTCCCCTGGTAGGAAAGGTGGCCACCTGTCTGCTCACCCACTCTCTTATCAGATGCTTGGAGTAACTGAACAATCAGGCCTTTATAAAGCCCAGAGCCGAGGAGTACAGAAGCCAGAGGCCTACCCTGTACCTCGGGCGCAGGAGGTCCAGGTCAGGAGCCCGGGCGGCTCACGCCAGAACCATCTAGCAATGCAGAGGCTGACAGGTGGGCAAGACCAGGGGCGGCCTCGGAATGGCAAGAAAGACGTCTTCATTTGATGGATCACTGTGAGATACTGCCATTTGGAAACTGAAAGTCTGAAACTCTTTCAGTGTGAATCGTGAGCCATATCATTCTCAAAGCCCATTTACAGTGTCTGACTTGACCCACACCGTAAACCTGTAAAAGTTATAACTGCTATAATATCTCTTAATTATTCGTATTAGGACTTTTAAAAAGTTACCAAGGTACAAGCACAGTCAGACCTGAGAACACACAATGACGTGCAGTCAAACTTCCATAAAGTAACACCAACTCTATTCCTTCCATTGGCCCAGGGGACAGCCAGGTAAGAAAGGTTGCTGGGCAAGGTCACAGGGACTGCAGAGGAGAAGCAAGGCTATGAAGCTTCCCTACTCCAAGACCAGCGTCCTTACCTTACCAGGGTGGAGACACGGTCCAAGGGGAGAGCTGGCCTCTGCGCAGGAAACCAGACCCCAACCGTCCCTGGGGCATCACACAGGAAATGGGCCTGGTGCCTTGCCAAGTGGTCAACAGCAACCCAGCCCTTGGCAAACCTACTGTGCCTCGAGTGGACTAAAAGTCAGTTCAGCCACCCCCGGGCACAGTTCTGATCCTCAGCTACTTCTCCACTTGCCTGGGCTTCTCTGTGAGCAAGTGGGGGTCAGAGAACACAGAGCTACACAGCCTTTCGAGTGTGACCAAAGGGGAAGGCAGCTGTCGGCCACGCAGGTCCACCTCCACCTGTCATCTCCACCCCAACGGGGAGACCGCCCCACTGCACCTGCGCACGCGCGAACACACACACACACACACACACACACACACACACACACACACACACACACACACGCCCGCAGGGTCGCTGGTCAGAGCTCAAGCTGCCCCCTCCCTCTAGGCCGCTCTGGTAGGTCAGAAAATGGAAAAGACCCTGTAACTAGCCTGTTTCCTTCTGGCTTCCTCCCACCTGCCCCAGACCAGAAAGACCAGGCAGGAAAGAGCATGGGTTCTGGCTGCACACAGTACTGTCAACGCTCACACACCATTTCAAAGTTTGGCGAAACAAATCAGGAAACAAACAACAAAAACCCCAAAGGCCTCGGCACTCATTCTTCCTGCTCAAAGTGGGCAGTAAAGTCTGTCTGAGCAAGCGCGGCAACCGGTTCTAAAACTGAGCTTTAAGGGGCTGGGGGCGGGGGGGGGGGTGGGAGCACCTAGCACCCAGCACCCAGCACCCAGAACTTTTAAAATCTTCCCTCAATAACAATGAGACATTTCATGACATTTGCTTTTTACCCGCAAGAGGCTGACCTTGGAGACGACAGAGAATTGTAAAACAAAAGTCCAAAAAGTGACCCAAAGTGAACTCCTTCACTCTCAGGATGGAAAGGGGGGTCCCTAGGCGCACGATGTCATGCACACGAAGTTCAGGCGGCGAGTGGAAAAGTGGGTGCTGCGCGCGCTCCAGCCCGGGGCTCTCTGAAGGTCGCCCGACTGTCACCTAGGCTGCCGGGGCCCGGAATCCGAGTACACGCGGCACAGCGGGACACGATGGCCTTAGGGCACCTTCCCGGGTGTCCCCAGCCCTGCAGGTGCCACAGGGGAGCGGTCGGGCCGCGGCCCCTCCCCAGCCGCAGGCCTGGAGCACTGGCGACTTACCCGCAGGAGGCGCGGGGGCGGCGGGCGCGGTCCCGGGGCCGGTGTCGCTGCTCCGCGTTGTGCTCGGCCCGGCCCCGGCCGCCCGTGGCTAGCGTTCCCGGGGCTGCGGGGTTCGGCGTGGGCGGGTGCCCGAGCGATCGGGGACGCTCCGGGGCTCTTCAGGCGCGTGTCACGGGCCGGGGGCGCGCGGGGGCGGGGGCCGAGTGGGCCCCGGAGCGGCGGGCGGGGGCGCGGCCGGGGACTGGGCCGGGGCCGGGGACCGTGTCGCGGGCGCCGCAGCGCGGCCTCTCGCCATGGCTCCGCGCGGCCGGGCCTCGCGCCTCCCCTCGCGCTGCCGTCACCGCCCGACGCGCGCCCGGCCCTCCCCGCCCGGCCCCGCCCCCGCCCCGCTCGGCCCCGCCGCCACCTGCGCGACGGTCCCCGCGCGCGTGCGACGCTCCCGCTCCCCGCCGTGAGAGGCTCCGACACCAAGCGCTGGCCCACTCGGCATCCCGGCGCGTGCGTCCCGACCCGCGCGCGAGGGCTGCTTGGGGACCCCACTGCCGGCGCTGCTGTCCTGCGGAACCCGCCCCGGAGTCAAGCACGGAGTTAGGACCGCAGGAGGGGGCCTTGGACCCGCAGTATGGGCAACACCACCAAAGGGTGAAGGAGCTGGTGGGGGTGACAGAGGGGACAATGAAACCCTCCGGGAAGCTTTCACGCAAATAACACGCAGACGTGTTAACGCGACCCACGCGAGCTCCTTTCCAATGGTCTCTCCAACCGGTCCCGGGGACACTGAACAGACTTGGAGCGGACTCCAACCTGAACCAAAGATGTGGAGGAAATAAACTCCTCCAGACCCTCCAAATTTCAGGGCTGGATAGGAACTGAGTAGGGAAATTGTTCAGGCAAAAATCTAAAGATTTGAGACCTGTCTGGAACAGGAGGGCTGAATGACTGTGGCTAAATGATATGCCTCTGTAGCGCTGGGTGATGTACAGAACATTCCAGCTGGCAGAACTGGAATCTGTGCTGTAGATCTTAAAATACTGGGCCAATGTTAAATTTACTATGTGCACAGACAAGACTATCTTTATTCTTAGGACTTAAGAGGCAAAAGTACCTTCAAGTGATTCAGGAAGGAAAAGACATCTTGATGAGCGGTGTGGTAAACTGATTGGGCCAAAGATTAACAGTGAGTCTGGGTCTCAGGAGTCCTAGGGTATTTTTTTTTATAGGTTTGAAGTTCTCTTTAAATAAAAAGGCTTTTCAGAAACATAAATTAAGAACTGAAGCCATAGAGGGTGGTAGTGTACACCTTTAATCCCAGTACCCAGGAGGCAGAGGCAGGCAGATCTCTGTGAGTTCAAGGCCAGCCTGGTCTACAGAGTGAGTTCCAGGACAGCCAAGGCTACACAGAGAAACCCTGTCTCCGAAAAGAAAAAAGAAAAAAAAGAGCTGAGTTCAGGTGAACAGTGTGTGTATGTATATGTGCATATAAAGTATGCATGTGTATGTGTGTACATGTGTACACACGTGTGGGGTGTGCTCACGCACCCACGGGGAGGCCAGAGGCTGACATCAGATGTCTTCCATTGCGCCCCACCTTACTCCTCTTCTTGAGAATTTCATGCATGTAAACAATGAAATATGGTCAGATATGTCCCCATGTCCCACTTCCAACTCCTTCCATGGCCACCTCAACACATTCCCCTCACAACTTCATGTCTTTTTTTTTTTTCCTTTCAGTAACCCAGTCTACTTGGTGCTGCCCATATGTACAAGGGTGTGGAGCATGAGACTCAAGAAAAGGATGTGACTACATCCTCAGAAAAGAATGACTCGCCTTTCTCCGGCAGCTGTCAATGCCCGACAGCCCCGCAGTAAGGGGTGGGGCCTGGAAACAATCCCATCTTGCCCACTTCTGTCCAGCTTGATCTTGTGTAGGCCACCACAGCGGCTGTGAACTCATGTGTGTGACAGCCAGGCCATGTCTAGGGGACAGCACTTCACAGTCCTCCTCCCCATCCCCCGGGTCCCTCTTCTGTGGTGTCCCTGAGCCTCGGGCAGGGGCTGATATCCATCTTAGTCTTTGAGACGGGGTCTCTCCCTGAACCCGGGGCTCACTGATGAGGCTAGACTGGCCAGCCAGCCTTCGGGATCAGCCTGTCTCTGTCCCCCTCCCCAGCAGTGACAGTCACATGCCACCGTGCCTGGCTTTTTATGTGAGAGCTGGGTTCTTACGTTTACACTTGACCACTGAGAGTCATCTCCCCAGCCCCGTTTTGGGTTCGAGGGTGGTTGGTTGGTTTTGGTTTTTTTGAGACCATCTTGTATAGCCCAAGCTGGCCTTGAACTCACAATGTAGCTGAAGCTGACCTTGAACTAACCATCCTGCCTCTACTTCTCAGGTGCTGGAATTACAGGTGTACACCACTATGGTAGGTGGCAAAGCATTATTTTTTATGATAGAATGTAAATGCATAATTGTCTCAATAAACATTTCAATCACACACACAAACTCATCAGCCAAGGGACTGTGGCTGGCTACCAGGGTCCAGGAACCTTTAAGACTCTGAAACTGAACTGCCTCAGAACCCAGTTTTCAGTAGAAAAGGTGCTGCATCCAGCAGTGAGGGTCTTAAAGGGGTACAGTAGGATTACCTGAAGAAAAACTCACAGGTCCAGTGCCTTCCAGTTCTGGAATTTAAGAACTAAGATCTGGCCCAGCCTATCTCCATTTCCTTGGGACTTGGCCCCCATTGGAGGTGCAGACCCAGGGTCCCCCTAGTTTTTCCTCACTGCCCTCCTCAACCGTTCCCGACTCTCACTCCAGGAACCCCACAGCTACCACACTTGACTGGGATCCAGAGCAGTGCCTTGCTCAGCTCCTGCGAGAGAGAGAGACTGCTGCTCACAGTGGATAGGAACTAACAGAGACCACAATGGACAGTGGGAGAGACCTGGGAGCACTAGTCCTAAGTGGAGTTTCTGTGTCACACCCTTCCCCTCAAGGCTCGAGGACCTATGTGAAAGAGGAGGTGGAGAGAGCGTAAGAGCCAGAGGTGACGGATGACTCCATGAAAACAGTGTCTTCCAGGCACAATGGGACGTATGAACTCACAGAGACTGTGGCAGCATGCACAGGGCCTGCACAGGTTCCAGACAGACAGTCTCAGCACTGAGTGGGAGAAGTGAACACAGGCTCCCACCTCTAACCAAGAAGCTGTCTGTGATTGGTACCTGCTGGTAAAGGGAAAATCAGTTTTCTCCAATGGAGGGTCACTGGGTGTATCAACCACACTCCAAGGAGTAACTTGTTCAGGAGTAGTGAGCAAAGACAAAGCTGGCTCTTTGTGTGTGTGTGTGTGTGTGTGTGTGTGTGCGCGCACGCGCGCGCTCACACACATGCTTTTTTTTAAGACAGAGAAAGAACATGAATTGGGTGAGGAGGGGGAATCTTGAGGGAGTTGAAGGGGAATATGACCAAAATATATAAAAAAGATTTAAATTAAAAAATAAAACCCCCTAGGACTGGATGGGGAGTGGTGTTCTTTGAGCCCCTCCTGGTGTATACACGCCTCCTGCCAACGGCCATGTGTGACTGAGGAAAACCTTGAACATTGCCGACACAAAGCTAACCTTACTTAAAACCTAGGCATCTTTATGATTTTTTCCAATTTAATTTTTTGTAAGTTGACTGTGCTAGAGTACAAACTTTGTATATGACAACATCATGTCACAAGTCTGGACACCTCTCATTTGCAGGAAACCGCGGGCAGAAAAGTGGCCCAGAACCACAGAAGCATCAAATTAGTGGTCAGCCCTTAACTGCAACTGTCCTGTGTTGCTGCATTCTTACCAGCTGTCTGAGACTCGATTCCTACAGCCATGAGACGCCAAGCTGGGACAGAACTGTGAGGTCGGTCACTCCGTCCCAGTTCCTGTCTGTGGCCTTGGTCTATGGGCAGGGCCCTGACATCTGATTCTTGGTGCCAGAGTGCAGACTCATGGGTCCTGCCCCTGAGGACAAGGAGCTGGCTTCCTTCTCCCAGCATGGAGGAAGCAGGTGGCAGGCAGTGCCCAAGCCACTGCTCTGCTGGCACAAGGCAAGGGCACAGGGACTGGGGAGAAATGGTAAGTGCCCTGGAAGGTCTCATCTTTACAGGACACCAGGCAGAGGTCTCTGACTTCCACACTCCACCATACTCTTCCTTTTTGTTGAATCAAATAAAAACCAACCTGTTTGAGTTAGTTGTGGCCCTCGCTTTTAATCCCAGCACTCAGGAGGCAGAGGCAGGAGATCTTTGTGAGGTGGAGACCACCCTGCTCTACATAGTTCCAGGCCAACCAGGGCTACATAGTAAGACCCTATTTCAAAAAAAGCCAACACATGTATTGATATTTTCCAGGTTCTGAGGTGGTAACTATGGGAAAACACACACACACACAAAAGAGTATTTTCCTCTATGCTGGTTAGAAACCTGCAGTACAGCCTGGGACCCAAGGTCAATGCAGACAATGACTCGATGTCTTCACGGTGTTAGCCTGGGCCCCAAAAGCAGCACTGGAGAAGGGCTAACACATAGGTAGTTTCTTCAGGAAAGTGAACCCATAGGAGGGGAGGGAGAGGAATTAGGAATAGAAAGAATGAGGCAGAGATGTGAAAGGCACTGCAGGGTACTGAGTCCCTCTGAGTACCCAGGGCTCTGTTCTACTGAACACCTTGAGAAACTGAGCAAGGCACAAGATGGAACATGGAGTTTAATCCCTCAGCTCCCATCTCCCAGGACTCAAAGGGATGCCTAGAGAAATGAGTAAACAAGATGAAATACAGGGCAGAGGAAAACAAAAAACCCACCAAGATTCCTGTTTGTTTATTCATGGTTCATTCCCAGCACCCGAAACAGTGCCTGACTCATAGCTAATGAAAAAAGCGCAGCTCGAATTGACAGCTGAAGAGATGAAAAGACATGGGCAACTGGGCTTGGAACTATCAGGGCTGTGGTTTCAGCACCAGAGAGAGCCGGGCATAAGGGCTACTTGGTATCAGGAGTTAGAGACCTGTAACCGGAAGTTTCTTCGGTCAGCCCAGCCCCAAGGTCTGGACAAATCTCTCCCACTGGAGGTCCTGCAGCTGCTTATAAAATAATTACGCAGAGGCTTATATTAATTACGAACCATATGGCCTATGGCTCCAGCTTCTGGCTAGCTAACTCTTTCATCTTAAATTAACCCATTCCTTTTAATCTATATGTTGCCACATGGCCATTGTGTTACCAGTCTGCTGGCATCTTGTTGCTCCTTGGGTGGCGACTGGAGTCTCTCCCCACTCTGCCCTTTGTAGATGTAACCAACCTTCTTATTAAATAAGAAACACAGAACCAATGCAAAGAAGAAAGCCAAGAGGTCAGAGCTAAGAGCTAAAACCTTACCCTTCCTCCTGCAGTGGTCCTACCTCTCCGAACCAGAGCTACCCCTGTGTTAAAGTCTTTATATAGAGTTCCTGTCCTGCCTTCTCATTGGTTGTAAACCCAACCACATGACCGCCTCCTCACGGCCTGTCTGTATAGACCTCCAGGTTTTCCATGCTTGGTATTGAGATTAAAGGCATGTGTATCCAATAATGGCTGTATCCCTGAACACACAGAGACTTACCCAGCTCTGCCTACCAAGTGCTGGGATTACAGGCGTACACCACCACTGCCCTGCTTTCCTATGGCTTGCTAATAGCTCTGACCCCCGGGCAACTTTATTAACATACAAATAACATTTTTTTTTTTTTTTTTTTTTTTTTTTTTTTTTTTTTTTGGTTTTTCGAGACAGGGTTTCTCTGTGTAGCTTTGCGCCTTTCCTGGAACTCACTTGGTAGCCCAGGCTGGCCTCGAACTCACAGAAATCCGCCTGCCTCTGCCTCCCAAGTGCTGGGATTAAAGGCGTGCGCCACCACCGCCCGGCACAAATAACATTTTAATACAAATAAAATATCACCATAGCCCTTTTCTCTGTATCTCTGCTTGGATTTTTTTTTTTTTTTTTTTTTTTTTTTTTTGATTTTTCGAGACAGGGTTTCTCTGTGTAGCTTTGCGCCTCTCCTGGAACTCACTTGGTAGCCCAGGCTGGCCTCGAACTCACAGAGATCCGCCTGGCTCTGCCTCCCGAGTGCTGGGATTAAAGGCGTGCGCCACCACCGCCCGGCCTCTCTGCTTGGATTTTCCATCTGGCTGTAAGCTTTCTTGCCAGAGGCCAAAACAGTTTTATTTATTATCCAACAAGAGCCGCACATATTCACAGCATACAGAAAGACATCCCACAGCAGAGACCCGCCTGGGCACTATGATGAGATTCCATCACATACTCTTCTGCATGGCATATGTGTGCCTGCTTGTGGTACATATTAGGTCAGGCTAGTGTGTAGCTGTGTCTTCCTAAGTGGAAATTCCCTTGTGGAGTAAGGAAGGAAGCTCAGAGGACTCAGGAAGCTCACAGAGTTAGGGTGACAAGATTGCTCGGTTAGTAAGGGCACTTGCTGCCAAGGCTGACAGTGTGAGTTCATTTCCCAGGAACTGTAGAATCAGTAGAATGAGAATCAATTGCGGAAAGTTGTCCTCTGAACACCAAACACACACCCCTACACAGAGACACAGACACACACACATATACACACGGACACACAAATATATACACACAAAACATACACACAAACATGCACACACATATATACACATACAGACATACACAAATACAATAAATAAATAAATGTTTTTAAAAACTAAAAATGAGCTGGTGTCTTAGTTATTTTTTCTATTGCTGTGAAGAGACATCATGACCATGGAAACTCTTATAAAGGAAAATATTTAATTGAGGTGGTGGCTTATAGTTTCAGTGGTTCAGTCCATTATCATCACGGTGGAGAGCATGGTGGCATGCAGGCAGACACGGTGCTGGCTACATCTTGATCAGAAGGCAACAGGAAGTGGACTGTGGCACTGGGAGCAATTTGAGCACAGCAGAACTCAGAACCCACTCTCACAGTGACACACTTCTTCCAACAAGGCCACACCTCCTAATAGTGCCTCTCCTTTGGGAGCAATTTCCTTTCAAACCACCACAGCTGGAGAAATGGCTGGGTGGTTAAGAGTACTTGCTGTTCTTTCAGAAGACGTAGGTTTATTCCCTGGACCCACACACGCCCACAGCCATCTGTGACTCCAGTCCTGGGAATCCCATGCCCTCTTCTAGCCTCTGTGGGCACTGCACGCATGTGCACACACCTGTCTGCAGGCAAAGCACTCAGACATGCTTGACTACGTGGCGAGTTTGATGCCAACAGGGCTATCTGAGACCTTGTCTCCACCCAAAAAGCGTTTTCCTCTGAATATCTCTGGGGCTGATTTGGGAGAAAGCCTGTGTTCCAAGGCAGCATACTGGCCAGTGTTTAGCCTTGTGCTAGTCCATACTTGAGACCCTCAGAACAGAGACTATGAAGGAACCTCTGAGAGGTGATTATGTCACACCCAAGGGAGGTGAGGAGGGGCGGGGCCAGCTGTGAGGCCAGCAGCTGTCTTTGAGCTTTGAGGAATGTGGAGAGAAAACAAAACTCCAGCGCCCTCCCCACCCCCCACCCCCTGTGGGCTCAGCACCAGCAAGGAGAAAGTCTTCCTCCCGAGTTTCACTTTCAGCCAAGGAAGCAGTGACCCAAGATGGATAGCTTCCCATTTCTCTTTCTGAGATCCAGGAATGTATCAGCCAATGAGCAGCAGCCTGCACAGATAGCCCTGTACAGTGATGGAGGGGACTTCATTAGGGGAATGTGACTAGAGAACGGTTTACTTTATCCCGAATCATCCTGACCCAGGGCCTGACGACACCACAGTAGAAAGGGAAGGACAAGACCTGACAGCTGTGGAGATGACTGTCCATGCCTCAGAAGGTGGTAAGACAGCAAGGCACATCTGCCTCACAGAAGAGGACACTGTTGATGACAGGAGCATGAAGCCAAGAACAGCCAAGGGCAGGCTGTCTGTCCAAGTGTTCTGGGTGGCTGCTAACAGATGGATCTTTTTCGTAGCCCCGAGTCAAGCTTGGGTGGGTTTCCATCTAAGCAGCTTCATCTTGGAAGGCTGAGGCAGAAGGGTCACGAGTTCAAGGCCAGCCTGAGCTACACATCTGGCAGCTGACAACTGCCCTTAACTCCAGCTTCAATGGACCTGATGTCCCCTTTGGGCCTCCACAGGCACTGCATTCACATGTGGGTACACACACACACACACACACACACACACACACACACACACACACAGAGAGAGAGAGAGAGAGAGAGAGAGAGAGAGAGAGAGAAATTAAGATTGTTCAGGGTGCTTGTGGTGGCCATGTCTGCAGTCTCACCATGGAGAGGTGTAGGCAGTGGGTCAAGGGTTCTAGATCGTCCTTGGCTACATAGTGAACTCGAGGCCAGCCTGACCTACATGAGGCGCCATCTTAATCAACCAGTTAACCAGTCAATCAATGAATAAGACTCTCAATGTGGGTGAAAATGGAAATCCAGATGTACGGTGTTTACACAGATGTATCAAAAAGACTATTGTATTTAAAGATGGGAATCATGGGAAGGATAAAAATACAATAAAAGAAGATGCTGGAGAGGCAGCTCTGTGGATAGGAGCACAGGCTGCCCTTGCAGAGGACCTGGGTTCTTTCTATTTCCAGAATCCACATAGTGGCTCACAACCATCTGTGACTCCAATTTCAAGGGATCTAACACCCCCTCTGGCCTCTTTGGGCACCAGGCACATATGTTGTGCATGGACATACATGTAGGCAAAAATATCCATACACATAAAATAAATAACAACTAAGCTGGGCGAGGTGGCACACACCTTTAATCCCAGCACTTGGGAGGCAGAGCTAGGTGGATCTCTGTGAGTTCGAGACCAGCCTGGTCTACAGAGCGAGATCCTGGACAGGCACCAACACTACACAGAGAAACCCTGTCTCGAAAAACCAAAAATAAATAAATAAATAAATGTAAAATAAAATAAATAACAACTAAAAACTAGGAAAGCATATGCAGTAAAGCCACACACACATACACACACTCAGTCGCTCACACTCACACGTACACACACACACACACACACAGGAAAAGAATTAAGTGACATCATTCCTAAGCAGCAGTGACCCTCAGCATGTGTTCTGCTCTTCCCTTTCCACAGTAAGACTGAGAATTTTGGGAAACACCAACATCTTCCAGAAATCCTTCCCATTGGTCTTGCTACCCTTCCCTGGGCCTCTGCGCCATTCAGGTCTTCTCTGCCACTCGGGGCCTCTCTCTGTCCACCCAGCTCAGCTGATAGGAGGCTGTCATGGCTAATTAGAGCTGATTAAGACTCAGGACAGTAATGGGATGCTAGCCAGGTCAGCCAGATGGAAAGACTTGGTGCTGCTTCTCCCCGGTGCAGTGGGTCTCAGGCAGTTCCACTCAGATGCCAAAGGAATTTTAAGTCAATGGTAGTACATCCTATAATCCAGAGGGAGTGAAAATATTCAAGACAAATGTGTGTGGAAATGCCAGAATGAAGGCCGTGACTTCACAGGATCATTAAAAAATGAGTAAGAGAGCTGGAGAGTTGGCTCAGCAGTTGACAACCTGGCTGCCCTTGCAGAAGACCCACTGTGTTCAATTCACAGCCCCCACATAGCAGCTCACAGCTTTCTGGCCTCTGTGGACACCATTACACATGGCACACAGACATACATGCAGGCAAAATAGCCATAGACAGAAATTTAAAATAATCCAAAAAATTAAGTTAATAAAAACTTGATGACAAATTACAGATGTAAATTTGCAGAACTTGTAAATGAGACAATAGTCAAGACACTTAAAAAAATAGGTCTTGACCAGAAAGCAAAATATAACATATAGTCATATAAATCAGAGGCATTTCTGTCATAGGAATGGATAGGTCTCTCAACATTGCAGAACTAGAGGGCTGAGAAATAACCGTGAGAATGTGGATTTGTGGCTAGCGGGAGGCTAGCCACCCTCCTTTTTAGTAGCCAGGTTCTGTGGAGCTTTGAGTAACTGTTTTAGTACAAGAAATTTCATGAATCTCAGGGTGTCCATGGGAACAGGAGGGTTAGGATCCAACTCACGGAAAGGATGTTTCAAAAGGAATTCCTTCTCTCCATTACTCCCTAACACCTTCCCAGCTCTTCCTGTGGTGAATGAGATAAACCCAGTACTGTCTGTCTGGGAACGTGCTCACCCTTCAGTGTCCTGAGATTAACATTACCACATTTAACAAGTTGTTTTTTGTTTTTGTTTCGTTTTTTGGCTGGGTTTGCAGTGTGTGGGTTTCCATTGCCTAACGCATACTAGACAGATTTCAAGCATTAAAAAAAATCAAGACTTCTATCACAGGCTTAGAATGTCCGTTTGATGTGGGCTGTCTCGATAGTTCACTCCCAACCCTGTGCAGTTATTTTCCAGCAAACTCTAACCCCATACATCAGTTTCATGCATAAACATTGCATTGTCTCTAGACTGTAGTAAGTCCTTTATGGACCTGGGTGAGAAGAATCACCAGTGTACGACTCAGAGGACCTGGCAAGTGTTCACAAAGGTTCCATTTCTTCTTTGGTTGTTGTTTTTATCTTTTGATTTCCCAATCTCTTTTTCGAGGCTATGTAGTTAGTTTGCATTTGGCTAAGAATACGTAACTTTTATCAGATTTTCTCATTTATTTTTGGGAAATGGCATTTAGCAGGAAAAACACCCAATATAGCAAGTTACCAGGGCTCAATGGCTCAGAACGTAATCCCAGCCTCCTGGGATGTGAGGCAGGAGGATTGCCACAATTTTTTTTTAAGATTTATTTATTCATTTATTATGCACACAGTATTCTGCCTGCATGTGTCCCTGCAGGTCAGAAGAGGACACCAGATCTCATTACAGGTGGTTGTGAGCCTGGGAATTGAACTCCGGACGTCTGGAAGAGCAGTTGGTGCTCTTAACCACTGAGCCATCTCTCCAGCCCGATTGCCACAATTTTGAGGCGAGCCTTGGTCATACAGTAAGTTCCGGGCCCATCTGAGCTACAGGGTAAGGCTCTGTTTCAAAACAAACAAACAAACAGACAAACAAGAAACACAAAACAAAACGAAGGGCCGGAGATGTGGCTCAGTTGGTAGAGTGTCTGCCCACCGTGCACAGAGCCCTGGGTTCAATTCCAGCACCAAACAAAACATGCATGAGAGTGCATACTTACAGTCCCTGAACTTCAGAGGAGGATGGGAAGTTAAACACCAGCCTAGACTTCATACACAGCAAGTCTGAAGCCAGCCTGGGATACATTAGACCGTGTCGTGAAAAAAAACTAATGAACACATGAGCAACCCCTCTCCCCCACCAAACAAACAAACAAATAAAAATGCCGGGTGTAGTGGTGCTGTCTGTAATACAAGCAGCTGAGAGGCTCACACAGGAAGACTTCCGTGAGTTAGAGGCCATCTGTGCTGTACAGTGAGTTCAAGCCCAGCCTAGAATGGGCATTAATATAATACACAGTGACCCGTCTCAACAAACACAGCAAGCCTGTGGCCTTAGAGCAGGAGGAACCTCTGCCTCACAGACTAGGCCACACCCACCATGGCTTCTCTCCCCGTCTGGAAGAGGAGTCAGTGCTCTTAACCACTGAGCCATCTCTCCATTTTTTAAATAAATAAACTTATGAAAGAAACAGGAACAAGACAGTTAATTGTGAGTGGGAAAATGAAAGAAGGAAGGGTATGATGAGCAAGAATGAAAACATTTGGGATATGAGAGAGAGTGTAGGTGTAGGAGAAGGAGTCTGTGCAGCAGATGGCCAAGGTGCAGCCAGCAGCAGCCTGGGGGTCTCCAGGGTGGAGAAGGCTGGGAACAAGGCTCTGTGAGGTGTGGGTGGTGGCTGCCCCTTCTTGAATCCATTGTCTCTGCATGATAATCTTGTTGCATTTACTTCAGGCTTTTCTCCATCCAGCAGGGTGGATTTGCTCTTCAAAAATGTCCCTCTGAGCCAGGCAGTGGTGGTGCATATCTTTAATCCAGGCACTTGGGAGGCAGAGGCAGGTGGATCTCTGCGAGTTCGAGGTCAGCCTAGTCTACAAAGTGAGTTCCAGGATAGCCAGGACTGTTACACAGAGAAACCTTGTCTTGGAGAAAAAAAAAAATGTCCCTCTGGGGACTGGGAGAGATGGCTCACAGTTATTAAGAGCACTTGCTGCCCTTGTGTGGGGGTCTCCTAGGTTTCAAGGACCTTGGTGCTCCCAACATTCTTGCAGAAGACCTGAGTTTTGGTGCCAGCACTCACATGGTGGCTCGTAATTGTCTGGTAACTCCAGCTCAAGGGGATCTAATGCCCTCTGATGGCTCCACAGAGACTGCACACACAGGGGTGCTTACCAGACAAGCAGGCACACACATGTATACATATAAAATAGTTAAAAAAAAAAGAAAAAGTAATGGCCCTAAGGGTTTCTTTTCCTTCCTTCCTTCTCTCCCTTCCTCCTTTCTATTCCCCCTCTGGAGAGGTTTTTCTTTCTTTAGTCTTCAACCCCCATCTCTCTGTTTCTCCTGTTCTCAGAATCCAGCACTCCTGATTGCCTTCAACAAACCATCATGCAGGGCAAACAGTAATTTATCCATGAATGCTTGCCAGCCAACTGATGAAAGAGAATGAGTCCCATGGAGAAAAGCTGCAGGGCAGAAAAGGATGGACATGCACAGAGGGAAGGAATACCAAAGGTGAACAGCCTGTCTAGGCCACTTATTAGTGCCTTCAAGACCGCTAGGAGAGATGGCATGGTGGCACTGTGCACACACGTCTTTATGGCTAGCGGATGATACAATACACTTGATGATTGACAGCTCATGTCTCATAGCTAATAGTGTCTACCACAGCCTCTGACAAGAACTGCTCCTCAAAAGGAGTCACCAGAAGAGCAGATGCATCAAACCATAGGAGCACTTCCCTGGCAGCACTTCAGTGGCCCCAGGTCCAGTGGACATCTTGTGTGATGATAAGTTGGTCAGTATCCTTGTATTCCAAGGCTGCATGATTTTACCTGTATGTGGAATCTGAAGAAGTTTATCTTGACAGAAGTCGACAGGAGACTATATTGACAGAGGCTGGAGGATTGAGGGAAAGGCAGGGATGGGTAAGGGCTGATAGCAGGTGCTGTCATGGGGGGATAGGTAAGTGAGAACTGACACACTGTTGCACAAAGATGGGGCTGTAGATAGCCTCAGTGTGGTCTTACTTCAGAAAGGCTAGATTTTAATATTTGTTTCTTTTTTTTCATATATGTGGGTTTTCTTTCCATTTTCAAGTGCAGTTTTTGTGCATATTTCCTTTGTGTGTGGGTACTCAGGTATGTGCAGGTGAGCATGCATGTGTGTGCACATGTATATGAAATCCCAAGGCTGATGTGGGGAACCATTTTCTGTAGCTCTTCCACCTTATTTATCGAGGTAAGGTCTCTCAGTCAAACCTGTAACTCTTGGATATGGTTAGTCATGGTAGCCAGCTTGCTCTGGGAATCCCCTGTCTACATTTCAAGACTGGAATTACAGGCAGGCTGGGACATTCACTCAACATCTACATGATATGGTGGTTTGAATAAAATGACCCCCATAGTCTCCATACCAGACTCTGTCTCTCCCCAAAACGTGATGCTCTCAGAGGCAAAGGTTGCTGGTCACTGCTGTTTCACAACAGGCTCTGCTCTACCCTCAGCCTGGCTGTTAGCACAGCTTAGCACTGCAATGACTCAGCTTAGACTCTTAGCCATTTCCTTCCCCTTCATGTCTGGTCATCCCAGGCCCCTCTTTCTCTGCAGATAATTTAAATAATTTGAGATAAGGTCTTATGCTGCTTTGGCTGGCTCCTTAACTTCATGGGCTCAATCGATATTTCACTCTTAGCCTCCCAAATATAAGGTACCATTGCAGATAATTTTTCTTCCTTTTTTATTATAAATATTTAAAACAAATTAAGAACTTTCTCCTACAATACAAAAATAGCTCAATGGAGAAAAAGTAATAGCCTGGAAATAGACTTCAATGCATACATTAAAATTTAGAGCTATAATGAGGGAGATATCAAAAATTCCCAAAGAGAGGGACAATCTTACTGCTAGCTTAATTGCCTAATTATTCTTAGGAGTAATAAAGTTATATTCTAATTTCCTATGTTTGCCAAACTAAGTTCCAGGTGGATTAAGTAATTTAAGTGGAAACAAGAAAAAAAATCTCTTTAAGGGGAAATGCCTAAGCTTGAAAAGAATTTTAAAAACAAGGTGTTAGTTTTAATTGCCACTGTGACAGATTCATGAGAGAAATAATTTAAAAGGAGTTCATCATAATGCACAGTTTGCTCCTGGCTCCCAGCCAGGCAGAACATGGCAGGAGGGGCTGGTGGTGCAGGGCTGTTTACCTCATGGTGGCCAGAAAGCTCAGAGAGGGAGTCTGAGAGGAAGACACACAGCACAGGACATCTCAAAGGCGTGCCTCCAAAGACCCACTTCCTCCAACCAGGCCCCACTTAACATTTTCACTACTTCTCAAAACAGCAACACCGGCTGGAGAGAAAGCCTTCAACAGGAGTCTGTGGAACCCTTGGTATTCTACTCCTCAACACAGAAATGTAGTAAAACTTTGATGTCACCTATCACAAAGATATTTATCCTTAGATGCAAAAACAAAAAACAGAAACAGAAATGCTTGTCAAGTCTGATGTGTAAGAAATGTTCCTTTTGGGACTGGTGAAATAGCTCAGTTGGTAAAGCGCTTGTCACACACACACACACACACACACACACACACACACACACACACACACACGAGGATCTGAGTTCAATCTCTAGCAACCACATAAACAGCTAAGTGTGATGGAGCGTGCTTGTACTTCCAGGGCTGTGGAGGTGGGAAGGTGGTTTATTCTCGATGCTACAGCAGCCTGCGTCTGTAGTCGGCAGTCACATCGTCACCTGTTGCCAGGTGCCTTCCCATCGTCAGTTATGGGACGTGCGCACCCCTTAAATGTGCCCACCGGGCCAGCTCGCTCTCTTACCTCTCTTGCTTCTCTTGTCTGTCTGTCTGTCTGTCTGCCTCTCATGTCCCCACTCCGACATGGCCCTTTGCTCTTTTACTCTCCCTCTCCCCCAATAAACCTCTTGCACTAACTCGGTTGCAAATGGCGTGTGTGCTTAATGGCACACCTTGGCAGGGCCCTCAAGACCTTTTTTTTTAGCCTTTCAGGTGGATCCCTAAGGCTTGAGGGCCAGCCAGCCCCAGGTGCCAGTGAGAGACTCTGTCTCAAACATAAAACCACGGTGGACGGTTCCTGAGGAATAACACCTAGGGCTGACCTCTGCCCTCCATGCACCCTCTCACACACACAACCATCTTGCAAGCCAGACAACTGCCACCTTCGTAAGCCCAGGTATGTCTGCTTGCCAACCATTATCACGGCAGGTCAAGTGACTACTGACATTCCTTCATAGGAGGGGACGTCCGGGTCACTGCACCTTCACCTGAGCTTCCAGACCCTCCTCCCACCCACTTACATGCATTTTTGGCCTAATTACAAGTGGGGCAGGGTGTATTGGAGAGGACCTAGAGATACAGGGGTCAAAGATGAGGGAGAGGCGCTCCACCTGTGTGGCCACTGGGAAGCCGTCTTCCACGCAGTGAGACTGCTTTGCCTATGCTCCTGTCTGTAACCCCTCATCTGGGCTCTGTAAATAAGCTCAACAAACTCATTCGTCCCCTAGAATGGGCTGAACTGGAATTATACTTTGGTTTATCCTTAGAAATTTGGGAGGAAGGTGTAGACATCGATCCCATCTCCCCTCCACCCCCAACCTGGAAGTAGAATTCTGGATCAACTGGAATGGGCCTTGTTACTTCCATTGAAGTTGCTCTCACGTCGGAACGGAAGTTTGAGGTGTGGTGGCGCCTCCAGGTTATTATTAACTCTGGGGAGGTTGAAGGAGGACTCCAGTTGAAGGCCAGCCTGGGCTACACAGTGAAATCCTGTTTAAGGAGGAAACGCAGCAAAATAAACACGTGATGCACTGGAATCAGGCAGAAAAGAAAGTCCCACCCAGATCTGCGGACTCGGGTGGGATCTGAGTCACCATTGCGCGCCCTGACTTGGGAGTCCGATCCGTCGTATCCTGGGTCCGCAGAGCCTCCAGCGACCAGTGGGCTCCAGGCTGAGAAGTTTCCCGAAGAAGCTGAGGGAACCGTGCTCCTGGGGATACCACAAGCATGCGTGGAGGGGACCGGCTATACGTATGCCAATCTCCGGCCAATGAGTAAGCTCAGCCAATCAGCGCTCTGCGTCCCTGCCGGCGTCCTGCGTGATGGCATGGAGACGGGAGGGCGTGCAAACGCCGAGCGGGGCCCGCCGTGGTGCTCTGTGGGCCTCGCATTTCCTTCCAGCTTAGCCCTGGGATCTTTCTAGAAAGGATGCGCCGGCCTTAGGGTTGGGGGAAGGTGTGCCCGAGGATTCTCACTTCCGGCCCCGCCCATAGGACCGGAAGCTCCGAGCCACTCAGTATCCGGTTCTCTTCCGGTCTTCTGCGTGTTGTCATGGAGATGGGATTGGCAGTATCCAAACACCGAGGGATGCTCGGCGCTCAGACCTGGGAACTGCTCACGAGTCTCGTCTTTTTACAGCTGCCAATCTCCTCTCAGACCAGCGAGATCATTCCATAAGCAACGTGAGGTCCTCAGTGTAGCTGGATGGGCACGTAAAGCCGCTCATTTCCGGGTTTTGCGTAGTTAGCGATCAGCCAATCAAGGCCCCGCACTTTTTCCCGCGTCTCGGGGGTTGCCATGGTGACGCAGAGGCCGTATCCACGCGTCCAGGGAAAGCTGGTCAGGTCGCTGGGTTCCTCTGTTCCCCCTGTCCAGGCTGCTGCCGCGCCGTGGCGAGGCAGAGGGCGTGGGACGCGGGTCCCCACCATCGCACAGGTGGGTGGGTAGCTGAGGCTCCATCTTACCCTTGATCCACCTCATCCTCGTCACACTCTTGGCCACTTTCTCCAGGACAGGGGTGGGGGAGTAGGGTCCTGAGATGGGACGTTCGGTCGCCACCTCCTTCAACCGAGTGTGCATCTTCATGACCGGGGATCTCAGCTTCCTCTTGGCTGATGCCGGCGATCCAAGCTGGTTGTGATGGTCGTGAGACTTCAGCTTGGTTGATGTCCACGGGGTACTCTGGTGGTGGTGATCTTGAGCTCCCAGCCTGATGTCCATGGCCCACGTTGGTTATGCTGGCCACGAACCCGAGCCTGGTCGATGTACATTTCCTTGCTGGTTGAAGCTGGTTGCGTCGGAAAATGCCTTTTCCGATGATGGGAGAAAGGGAATTCCAGCCTGCAGGATCAGTCTCAAGTGGTGTGAGGAGGGGCACCGGCTGAGCTCTCAATCCGCGGGAGGGGTTGGTTGGGCCTGCCTGCAGAGCGAGTTTAAAGAGCTCCAAACTCAGAGGCTTGTAGTAACCTGTTTAAAGTCCTAATTAAAAAAAAAATCAGGTTTATTTTGTTTATTTATACTTATTTACTTACGTGCGTGTGCACATGTATATGTTGAGTGTTTTTGGAAGCCAGAAAATGGTGTTGGATTCCTTGGATCTCGAGTTACAGGTAGTTGTGAGCCACCTAATGTGGGTGTTGGGAAACAGAACCCAGGTCCTCTGCAAGAGCAGTTACTCTTAACAGCTGAGCCATCTCTCCAATCCATTGATACGGTTTTGACATGGCTACTCGTGTGTGTGTGTGTGTGTGTGTGTGTGTGTGTGTGTGTGTGTGTGTGTACTCGCATGCGCACGTGTGTGGCATGCATGTGAGTGTACTGGTGCATGTGCCTGTGTGTGCAGGCAGAGCAGGGTGTCAGGTGTCTTCTGTCACTGTCTGTCATTTTGCCTTGAGACAAGGTCTCTCCCTAACCAGGAGCTGGCTGTTGAGACTAGACTAGCCTGCCAGGAAGCTCTCGGGCTCCTCCTGTCTCTGCCCTGCAAAGCTGAGATTGCTGGCACGGACATTCACTCTGGGTTCTGTGTGTGTGTTGAGGATTTGAAGTCCTCAAGCTTGCAGGGTAAGCACTTACCAGCTGAGCCGTCCTCTCAGCCCCCTGTGTTCTTCTTTTAAAAAAGTTATATTTTAAGCTGTAGTAGATTATGATGGGCTTCATTATGACATTTTTCTGTACATATACCCGTGTGTTTTGTTTATATTTGCCCCTCGCTGCCCTCTCCTGCTTCTGTTGTCCCTCCTGCTTATCCTCTTCCTCTTCCTCACGTGGTCCCCTTGTACCTTCACAGCATTTACGTTTACATCTGGATTCTGCGTATGAGAGAAAACACAGCGGTATCATGTCTTCCCTGCCTCTCACTACCCTTTGTTCCGAGCTCTCCATCCTTAGGCTTTTTCTTCCTTACAGTCCCCGTCTACTCCCATGCCCTGTATGTAGTATATGTTTAAATCTAGGTTACGTACTATACTGCATATTGTATATGTTCACATCTAGATTCCACCTGAGAGTGAAAACAGGCAGCATTTGTCTTCCTGGCTCTGCCTTACCTCATACAGGCACCACAGTGACTCCAAATCCTATTCATCTTCCTGAAAATGATGTCATTTCACTCTTCCTGACAGCTGAGTGGCACTCTGTTGTTTGTGTAGAACACATTTTCTTCATCTATTCATCTGTGCAGGGGCGTCTAGGTTGATTCTGCATTTTGGTTATTGAGGGCAGGGCTGTGGTAAATGAAGATGCAGGGTACCCTGTGTGTGCTGCCTGAGCTTCCTTTGTGTGAGTGTGCATGCATGTACATGTGCATATGTTCACGTAGGAGTAAAATGGCTGTATGTGTGTCTGTCTGTTTTTTGAGAATCCTTCATATTGATGTCCTATGGCCCACACTGGTTTACTGTGAAAAACAAGAGCCTGACCCATGTCTGCCTATCTGTGACTCTCTGCCCAGCTCTAAGTGCACTTCATATACCAGAACTAACTAACCAACCAACCAACTAACTTACCAACTAACTTACTAACTTCTTTGTTTCTCCTTTTTTCCTCCTCCTCTCCCCCTCCTTCATTTCTCCCTTCTCTCTCTTTTTCCGCCTCCTCCCCTTCTGCTTCTTCTTCTATTTGTTTTTTTGAGACAGGATTTCTCTGTGTAGCCCTGGCTGTCCTGGAACTCATTCTGTAGACCAGGCTGGCCTGGATTGCAGAGATCCATCTGCCTCCACCTCTTGAGTGCTGGTTAAAGGTGTGGGCCACCACCGCCTGGCCAGAATGTCTCTTCTTACGTTACATCCTCTGCTGCAGACTCCCTCTCTGCACGCGTTCTCACTCGTGCTCCCTTGATGTCAGCTGTTCAGACTGGGATGAAACTCAGCGTTCTTTGAATTTGCATTTCCCTGAGGGCTGATGGTGGTGAACATTTTCATGTATTTACCGCCATCTGTCTTTCTTCTTTTGTGAACTGTCTGTTCCTTTCATTTTTTCATTTGTTCGCTGGTGGTTTATATTCTTTGTGCTTTTATTGAGTTCCTTTTGTAGATTCCAGATGTTAATCTTCTGTGAGATATATTGATAGCAAAGACCATGCTGTTCAGTAAGGGGCCTTTGCTCTGACTGGTTTCTTTGCTGTGAGGAAGCTGATGCTATTTGTTAGTTCACCTGGTTCTATCCCGAGCCATTGACTTCTTTCCAGAAGTCTTTGCCTCTGCCTGTGCCACAGAATGCTCCCCTGGCTCTCCCAGCACTTGCTGCTTCAGATCAGATTATGTCTTTGATCTGTTCTAGGGTTTGCTTTGCAAAGGATGAAAAATAAAGATCTGTATGTGTGCTGGCTAGTTTTATGTCAAATTAACACAAGCTAGAGTCATGGGAGAAGAAATTTTGTTTATATTGCATTTGTTTAACTCAGTGAAGCTGTGTTACTGTGCCTGTGTAAAACACCTGATGGTCAAATAAAGAACTGGCCAATAGCAAGGCAGGAGAAAGGGTAGGTGGGGCTGGCAGGCAGAGAATATGGGAGAAATCTGGGAGGAGAAGCAGAGACCAGAGAAGGAGAACTCCAGGGACCAGCCACCCAGCTGCACAGCAAGTCTCGGAGTAAGAGTAAGATTTACAGAAGTAAGAGAATGGAAAAAGCCCAGAGGCAACAGATAGACGGGATAATTTAAGATAAAGAAAGCTGGCTAGAAACTAAGCCAAGCTAAGGCAAGGCATTCGTAAGTAATAATAAGCCTCTGTGTGTTATTTATTTGGGAGCTGGGTGACGGGCCCCCCAAAAATGAATAAAAAACAAACAACAACAGAACCTCAATTGAGAAAATGCCTCCATAAGATCAGGCTGCAGGCTGCAGGGCATTTTCTTAGTGATTAATGGGGAGAGGGCCCAGCCCATTGTGGGTGGGGCTATCCTTGGGTTGGTGAACAAGCCATGGGTAGGAAGCCACCCCTCCCTGGCCTCTGCCTCAGCTCCTGCCTCCAGGTTCCTACTGTGCATAAGTTCCTGTCCTGACTTCCTTCAATGATGAACAGTGATGTGGAAGTGTAGACAAACCCATTCCTCCACAATTTGCTTTGGTCATGGTAGTCTGCATTTTTTCTTTGGGCTGCTAATAAAGACATGGAGACTTACCATTAATTATGAATGCTCAGCCTTAGCTTAGGCTTGTCCCACTAGCTCTTTTAACCTAATTTGACCTGTTCCTATTCACCTATGATTTGCCTTGGGGCTTTTTACCTTTCTTTCATTCTGTATGTCCTCCTTTCCCTCTTCCTCCATGTCTGGCTGGCCCCTGGTGTTTCTTTTTCTTTCTTCCCCCCGCCTAAATTCCTATTCCTACTTACTCTCCCTACCCAGAAGACCTGCCTACACCTCCTCCCTTGCTTTTGGCTGTTCAGCTTTCTATTAGACCAATCAGGTGCCTTAGGCAGGCAGGGTAAAACAGCGACACATTTTTACATAGTTAAGCAAATGCAACACATCTTTGCATAGTTAAACAAATATTTTTCGGGCTGAAGTGATGGCTCAGTGGTTAAGAGCACCAACTGCTCTACCAAAGGACCCAAGTTCAATTCCCAGCACCCACATGGCAGCTAACAACTATCTGAAACTCTAAGATCTGACACCCTCACACAGACATACATGCATACACCAATGCACATAAAATAAAGATGAATAAATTGTTTTTAAAAAATATTCTTCAGCATAAACAAATGCAGCACATTTTTACATAGGTAAACAAATATTCTGCAACAATGGTGTTTCATCGTAGCAATAGTAACCCTAAGACGTGGGGCTACATAGTGAGACCCTGTCTCAGAAATTATAAAAGGGTGGGAGAGAGACTAGAGACATGGCTCAGCGGTCAGGAGCACTGCTGCTCTTCCAGAGGACCCAGGTTTGATTCCCAGCACCCACACAGTGGCTCACAACAAAATGTAACTCCAGTCACAGGGGATCTGCTGCCCTCCATGGACCTCGTTGGCACCAGGCATGCATGAGATGCCCAGACATAAGTGCAGGCAGAACACCCACACACAAAATAATAAATGCATCTCAGTTCCTTTTCTTTTTCCTTTTTTAGAAACAAAACAAGCAAACACACAAACAACCCAAATCACAGCCACTCTCCTCCAGCACTGGTGGTGGCATCGACTTGGTGACAACGTTTCCACGTTCCTAGGCCAACTCTGGTGCAGCTAGCTTGCATTTGTCACTGTCATTTCTGTTCACCTTCCAGGAGCTAGAGATGCTGTTTTTCCACATATGAGAAATCGACCCAGATATGGAAAACTTTATCCTGTATGAGGAGATTGGCAGAGGAAACAAGACCATCGTGTATAAGGGGCGTCGGAAGGGCACCATCAATTTTGTGGCCATTCTTTGTACTGAAAAGTGCAAACGGCCTGAAATGACCAACTGGGTAAGTCCTGGTTGTCTCCACCTACCTGGCGGCAGCAGAATGCCAGGTGATGCGAGCATGCAATCTCTATTGTCTGGAGGCAGAGGAGGACAGAGTTCAAAGCCAGCCTGGGCTACGTAGTCTCAGAGAAACAAGGGATGGTGTAGAATGCTTCTCTACCATGTGAAAGGCCCTAGATTCTGTCCCTAGCACTCAAGTAGATAGATAGATAAGTAGGTAGATAGATAGGTAGGTAGGTAGGTAGGTAGATAGATAGATAGATAGATAGATAGATAGATAGATAGATAGATAACAGAAGCTATTAGGTATGCTGTGTCCAAATTCAGTGTTCTCACCCTGGAATGAGGGCCCCATCTCTCTGTCCGGTGCTGTCAGTCTTGATAACGAGTAATGAGCTTGTCCAGGTAGTTGCCAGCTCTTTTGGTTCTGGTGCAAAGGGATCTATGATAGACATTTATGTTAAGAGTTGGTGTGTAAGGGTTGACGAGATGGCTAGTGGAGAAGCTCCTGCCGCCAAGCTTGATGCACCTGAGCTCCATCCCTGGGACCAGCATGGTGGAAAGAAGTGCCCAGCTCCTAAAAGTTGTCCTCTGACCTCCATACACATGCTCCAGCATGCAGCCTCTGTGCACGTATAACATTCTTGCAGAGGTCAGAGACCAGCTTTTGGGTTGTGGGTCCCGAGATTGAACTCCTATCATCAGGCTTGGTGGTAAACACCTTCGCCCACTGAGCCATTTTGCTGGCCCAGTGTGTATTCCACATTAGAGGAGCACATTTTTTTTTAAGATTTATTTATTATGTATACAGTGTTCTGTCTGCACATATCCCTGCAGGCCAGAAGAGGGCGCCAGATCTCATTACAGATGGTTGTGAGCCACCATGTGGTTGCTGGGAATTGAACTCAGGACCTTTGGAAGAGCAAGCAGTGCTCTTAACCTCTGAGCCATCTCTCCAGCCCTAGAGGAGCACATTTACACTTCATTCTGTGGGAAGGAATCTGCTCATGCTGCCAACAGGTTGTTCTGAGTTAACTATAAAGCTGGACACCGTCCAAAATGGAGGCTGAGGAGGAATGCAGACCTGCTGGCTGTACTGTTTGTCTTTTGCTACGCACACGGGGTGGGGGATGATGACAGAGGATGAGACCACCTGACCAGAAGGACAAGAAAAAGCTTGGGAATGCCTGCTGTGGCCTCCCATATTGCTGACTGTCTGAGTAAAGCACAGATTACTCTCACAGCTCCTGGTTCTGTGCCCATGGTGGCAGGGCGGGCTGCTCACACCTCACTGCTCTGAGTTTTGTCCATGTAGGTTAGTTTTGCTCGATGGTGTCCACTCGGGTAACACAGATAGTTTTATTCTAGCAGCCTGCCTTCAGCCTTCCAGGCCTTTCTCTTCCCTGCCTGCAAGACACTCCCTTCTCACAGTACAGATTAGTCTTGTGGGTTTTAGTGTTGTGCAGAGAGCCTGGCTCCCTTTGTGGAGTGGAGCTGGTTTTGGACATTAACAGGACATAAGAATTGGAAGAGAAGCAACGGTTATGTTGGGCGTTTGGCCAGATGCCAGTCACGAGAGGGGCAGAACGCCTAAGAGAAGGACAGGGTTGATTTGATTTCAAGGAGCCGTTGTCTACAGTGGGTTGTAAGGAAGACTGTGGGTGTTTTAGTCCAGTTAGAAGCACATTTGGAACAGAGATGCAAATTTGAGCATCATTGTACTTATCCATGTTGGGTCAGGGGAGGAAAGGTGGCAGGGGTCTGGGTTCCTCCATTACAACGTGAAGAACATATGAAGAAATGGATGGAGATCCAGCAGGGAAGAGCAGAAGACAGCACCCAGCAGGAGGAGAATGGAGAGGGTAGCCACACTTTGACTGGCTTCTCCCCTCCTTCTGATGACTACCGCCCCTGGGTTCTTTGGAGCTGGTATTCTAGGCTCCACCCTGCGTCTGTTAACTGATTTGCTGGGAGGAGATTCTCTGTGCACCTTGATACAACTGAGGCATGAAGTACCTTCCTAGTGGAGGTGGAGACAGCAATTTAGAGCTGGCAACTGTGACAGGCAGGGCCTGGAGTGTCAGAGATGCAGGGTGAACAGAGAACTCAGCTGTACTGTGCAGCTGATGAGGTGAAGGCTGAGGACTTGGGGGTGGAGAGGTGGCAGACCAATGGCCTTCAAGGCCAGGCTTCAGTGGAGACAAACCCTGGAGCTGGGGTGTTCAAGATGTGAGGAGAAGGTAGATACTGCTCTTGCGTTCTTCTGAGTGTAGGATGTTGTCTGGGTGCGCATTTGAGGCTAGGATAGAAACTTGAAATAACATGGCCTGAGGCAAAGTGCTCAGGGTAATGAAAGGAATGCCTCAGAGTAGCGAGGGGTAAGAAACTTTCTTATCTGAGGGTAATTAGGAACAAATTTTAGTCTATCACACTTTATTCATTCATTCTTTCACACATTCACTTTCTCACACTTCTCTCATACTTCTTCATCTCTCACCCAGCACACACACACACACACACACACACACACACACACACACACACACACACACACACCCCACATTCTGCAGCAGCTCTTGCAGTGAAGTGTCACAGCACGGGTGTGTGAGTTTACATGGATCCCTGGAAAGAAGATCACAGGCACCTTAAGAATACATTTAGCCTTCTAGGCTACGGGGGATCCAGCCTCTCTGGACTCTCGGGACTGACCCCTTTCCCTTTGCCCCAGGCATTTTTATTTCTCTCTATTCCGGTTTAGCCAGTTAATTTCCAAATGCTCAAAACCACCTAAAAGGAGCTCCCAAAGATACAATGCCAAGTGCAAATTCCTCGATTTCTCCGGTACCATGGTTTGTGGGTTTCCTGAACCAAGTTTTGCATAGGCCTTTGTATCCTGGGGAGACTCTGCGACAAGATTCACAGAAGACAAACAAAAGGTGTCAGTTAAACAAAAGATGGATTAGGGCTAGGTGCTACTCTCTGGAGCCAGGCCAGGAGTAGCTCAGCAGGAATGCAGCCACAAGCTCTCACATAGCTCCACACAGCCAGGAAACAGTTGGTGGAACCTTGAGTGGTCAGGTTACCTGCAGAAAAGGGGCCTACCGCAAGGACTAGGTCTTGATGTAAACAGCCTGGCCTTGATTTAGCAATAAACAACTCGAAAATTTGTTCCTAATTACCCTCAGATAAGAAAGTTTCCTACCCCTCGCTACTCTGAGGCATTCCTTTCATTACCCTGCGCGGATCGTGGGAGCTGGTCTCTCACAGTCATTGATAACTTTGCCTCAGGCCATGTGATTTCAAGTTTCCATCCTAGTCTTTGTATCTATTCTGTAGGGGCAGCTAGTTTATATTGGACTTGTTCTAAGATTTTTGCAAAATATGTAAAAGGCTGTCTTTGAGACTGAGAATACTTTCCTGTGTCAGTAAAGAAGAATATTCAGGCAATATTTCTGTTCATCAGAATTATACAGCTTAAACAGAAATCCACAGCTAACTGAGTGCCCAGAGGTGTAAAATACACTAACAGAGGGCCGTGGAAAGCACCCACAGCTGTTCTTACAGGGAGGTGTAATAATGGTGGCACCTGAGAAAGTTACAGCCAGGAACAACTGGTTTCCACAGCCAGTGACCCCACAGCCTCGCCAGGTGGGACTCCCCATCAGGGAGTTACACATCTGGTGGGTCTACTTGTCAAACACCAGTTGTCACCTGCTGTATACTCCCACAGCCCTCAGCACCAAGTGTTTGTTTTCTTCCGTGTAAGGGAGGTCCAGCCCGTGTATCTGCCACCATCAGCTTGCCCTCATTGCCTGGCTCTGCACTCCAGTCCTGAGTTCTCTTCAGCCTCACATGCCCTAGCAGTTTGCTGGGAATGGAGGAGGAGGAGGAGGTCTGCTCAGGATTGGCATCTTGAATAAACCCCTTTGGAAGTTTCTTGGAAAATCTCAGCCAGTGACACCCTCCCACCCCCCATCCCCCCCCAGACAGGGCTTCTCTGTGTAACAGCCCTGGCTGTCCTGGAACTTGCTCTGTAGACCAGGCTGGCCTTGAATTTCACAGTGATCCATCTGTCTCTGCCTCCTGAGTGTTGGGATTAAAGGCATGTGCCATCACAGCCCGGCTGGGCCAGTGACTTTTAGTAACATATTGCTGCTGTCTGCAGGAGGTCAGGAAATGTTTTCCAGATAGGCATGAGCTTGCCTTGGGCCTTCCAAGGCTGCTCTTCTATGAACACAGGTGAAACAGATGTCAGGTCAGCCCCCAGCAGCCTTTGGCAGGGACTCATAGACAGCACAGGAGGGACAGACTGTGTAGATGGGTGGGGAGAGCAGGTGGCTGAGGCAGCTGGATCTGGGGTAGTCTGTCCTGTGTGGCCAGGCAGAGGTGAGATCCACAGCTCTGTCTGCCATGTAGTCATGGATAGGAGGGGAATCCCAGGGCACATTTTAGACTTTGTTTCTTTTCTTATTCCGCCATGTCCACAAAGCACCTGGGTGTGTGTGTGAGCTATGATATAGTTTATTGTAAAGTAAATGTTGTGCCTACGGCTGAGTGTGCTTACGGCTGGTGAGGCTGAGCTGGGTCTGTGGGTGAGGAAAACACTAAATTTGTCTTCAGATTATGATGTTTTCAACCTCCATTGGATGTATTGGGACTTAGCACCATCGCAGAATCACAGAACACCATGGTTCCTCCCTCAGCAGTGGCTGTATTGATGTTACTTTCACCCATTTACCATAAATAGTCCTTTGCAGTTAGCGCTGGCACGCTTGTTTTGTTCCTTAAGGTCCCTTGCCTTTCCCAGAGGCCGCCCTTGGGAACCAACACTTCTGATGGCTGTAGATTGTGGGGCATTTACCCAACCACCCCCACAGTTCCCCAGAGTTTTCTTGAGTGCGAGCAGCAGGAAATATTAGATAGAAGGATTTATTGCGGAGAATCTTGCGGAGATAGACAGATAGAAAATAAAGGATAGCCTCGAGAGGGCCTGGAACCTATTCCAACCGCCCGGACTGTCTCTGCCCCAGGGTTTTTATAGAGACACCAAGGGGTGGAGCAAAAGACCTCCTCCCCCAGCACAGCCAAGTGCAGACCATCTCAGACACCTGCACTCAGGCCCGTGGTCCTAATCATCCTCTATGCGGACCTGCTGGGTAAAGCCACGAGGAACCCGAGAATGGTCTCCCACAGTAGATAAACCCCACAGTTTGTCTGCCTTTCCAGTTGCAGTGAGATGCCGAGTGAGCACTGTGTGTTTTGTAGGTCCGTCTCACCCACGAAATCAAACACAAGAACATCGTGACGTTCCATGAATGGTACGAGACCAGCAATCATCTCTGGATGGTGGTGGAGCTGTGCACAGGTAGGAGCAGGAGAGGCTGAGCCAGACACAGTGCTGGCTGGGGGAGCCATGATGGATGTGGATGTGGCTGATCTAAGCTCATTTCCCTTAGGTGGTTCTTTAGAAACTGTGATTGCTCAGGACGAGAACCTCCCAGAAGATGTCGTGAGAGAGTTTGGGGTGGATTTGGTCACAGGGCTGCACCATCTGCACAGGCTTGGCATCATCTTTTGTGACCTTACTCCTGGGAAGGTAATTCCTGAGTTCTGACTTCCTCATGCCTCATGTCTCAATTCCAAGGGCCTTCTCAATAAAATAAAAGGAAACCTATAGCACCTATATAAGGTGTATAGCTGCCTATTTAAGTAGCTTTTGGGACAGAGTTCTTCGCTGCAGAGGTCTCTGATTTTTCACTTGCTTTGTGTGCTGTGAGTGATGAGCCCCATACAGTATTCTCCTAGCACTTAAACCCAGTACTCAGTTATGGCCATGCCTTTGGTTTGACAGTAGCATTCTTGACTGTGTACTGTTCCTGACTGCACAGACAATGTTTTGTTTTCCATGAGTAGATGCCTCTGTGTTTGTATTCAAGCGTAGTGAGCCTGGTTGGCCCCAGGCAGACTCTGGAAGCTGGTGTGATCCTGCTTGAGTCACGACCTCACTGTGTAGCTTTCTTCTCTGTGGTATTTGCAGTGTGTTCAAGTGGCATCCTGCACTGTTGCATAAGCCACATGCTTAGGGGTTGCACGCGTCACTGGCCTGAATTTTCTTGTCCTTTATATAGCAAAGTGGAAGCTAAGTGTTTGGTTTGTGGCTTTGCTTTGTCCCGTCTGTATATGAAGAAGGAACTAAAAAGGAAGGGGTGGGAGCCAAACAACAAAACTGAAAGGAAAACTCAGTGGTGATCTTGTGAAACATTTGGTAACTTTTGCTTGGAATATTCAGAAACCTAAACCAGGTCAGCAGCCACTCAGCTGTCATTGTGCAGAAGCAGCTAGGACAATATTCAAATGTGTGGGTGTCATTATAGACTTTGAAATTTGAATTTTACAGAATTTCCGCATATTAAGAAATACTGCCTCTCTTCTTGCCGGGCAGTAGCAGTGCACACCTTTAATCCCAGCACCCAGGAAGCAGAGGCAGGTGGATCTCTGTGAATTCGAGGCCAGCCTGGTCTATAGAATGAGTTCTAGTTCAGCCAGGGCTACACAGAGAAACCTTGTCTTGAAAAATAAAATAAAACAAAACGAAAAAACAAGAACAACAACAAAAAAAGAAATACCATTCAGAGCTGGGCATGATGGCTCATACCTGCAATCCTAGCACTTGAGGGTTGAGGCAGCAGGATTGCTGTAAGTTCAAGGCTAGTATGATATACATAGTGAGATTCAGAAAGGCCTGGGCAAAAACCAAAACAAAAAAAACCCAAACAAACCGAAAACAAAACCTAAAACAACCTCTCACCACCAAAAAAACCATACAATTTTTACTTACTTTTAAGAAACATTTAAAAAGCTCTTTGTTCACAGCTGTGTGAAAACAAGTGGGGATGTGGGCTTTGGGCCAAGGCCACAGTTTGCTTAGCCCTCTGTGGGACATTTAATGGAGTTATTGCAAAACTTTGCAGGAGGGTCTGTAATGTAAACTGCTCTAGAAAACCAGGGTTTGGAGAGAGTTGGGCAGCGTTCTGTTTCTGCTGATAAAGTTTTATTGAGACACTGCCCCACCCTTGGCCTGTGTGTTACCAGTGGCTGCTGTTTTGAACAACTTCGGAGCTGTGGGGTTAGGACATGCTGGATGGCAGTCTGTGTTTGAACAGGTCTCCAGGGGACGCTGATGGTGGAGTCAGAGGCCACTGTGGTAGGTTGGCTGGCTCCTTTAGTGAGCGTTAGTGTCTAGGAGTTAAGGCCAACTTTAAACTGCTCTCACCAGAAGGTCACCAGGCCCATCACTGTCCAGCGGCATTTTCAATGATATGGCTGGAAATGATGCTGTTTCCTGGGCTGGTTCGACAATCCACAGCCAACTTCTGATCACACAGGGCGTTGGCCAACTTGAGTAAGTCCCAGCCCTTTATCTGTGAGACTCCCATGAGTGCCCACAGAGCCGAAAAAGCGGGGCCCTTCCTTCCCTATTGTAGCATGAGAAGCAGGATTCCAGGGGCTGCCATACCCCTAGGGTCAGGCAGTGGGTAGGAGGTCACCTGGGCCAAGTCTACAGGCCTGCACTAGCTGTGGTCCCTCAGTTTAAAACCCCTCACTACATGTCCTTTCTTGACCCACACAGCAGGTGGATCTTTAGACTCCCTCTCACTCTGTGTGTTCGTGGGGATTGGCCTTGAGCCCTGTCAAACACCCACATCCTGCAATGCTCTAGGTCTATACATCAGATGCTGTGTTTGCCTTACATAACTTGTGCACATCAGAAAATCTTCCCCCAATTTTCTTGATGCACAGTTGTTTGACTTTGTGGGTTTGAGGATACAGAGTGCCGGCCACCTTTACCTTTATTCTTTATCTCATAATGCAGCCTGTCTGTTCGTATCTTTCTCAGAGCCCAAGGCTCCTTGGTGGCTCCACGGTGTCTGAGAATGGATATTCGAGAGAGGACAGTGTCAACTTTGATTCTGCTGTTACCAAGATGTCATGTTGGCTGGTTTTTTAGGAAGCAGCTCCCAGTTTTATTTAAACCACAACTCTCAGGATCATTTCTATAGTTCATTGGCTTCTTTTTCAAAGCATAGTGTGTCAGCATATTTCTGAGCCATCACACGGCAAGAAGGCTGCAGTTAGCCCTGGGCACAGTTAGGAGAGGTTCCCTCCAAACCTGTCTATGAAGACACTGACGATTTCCCACCTTCCTAGATACTCTTGGAAGGGCCTGGCACACTGAAGTTCAGCAATTTCTGCCTGGCGAGGGTGGAAGGAGAGAGTCTGGAGGAGTTCTTTGCTTTGGTGGCCGCAGAAGAAGGAGGTGGTGACAATGGAGAAAACACGCTGAAGAAGGGCATAAAAAATCGGGTCAGAGGTAGGTGGGCCGGGCAGCTCACATGCCATAATCCAAGCCACGTGCTTCGCTACTCACACACTGCATGAGAAGCAAGACGGGATTCTGGACGAAGAGTAGCTTCGTCTTTGGCTTACAGTCTCCCTGCGTCTCTAACGGTATGTCAGCAGGAGAGGTCTTACATAATGTCTTGTCACCACTCCCCAGAGCAGGGCCGACTCAGTCAGCTCTCAGAATGTACCTGGCACACACCAGTGGCTCCTGAAGTGTGCTCAACCCTGTCGAGGGGCTGATCTTCGCAGTCCAGGCAGATCCTCCAGGTGTATTCTTAGCAGAGGGATTTGACAGGGAGATGGTGCCAGCGGCATCAGGGTTACTGTGCCTATGGCTGGGGTACTCAAGGAGTGAAGTGCTTGTGAATGATCAGGAGGACCTGAGTCTGGTCTCCTAAAACCCATGTAAGAAGAGTCAGGTGTGGCTGCACACATCTGTAATCCCAGTCCAGGGGAGCAGAGACGGGAGGATCCCTGGGGCTTGCTGCGCAGACATTCTAGTCAAACCAGTAACTTCCAGGTTCAGTGAGGGACCCTGTCTCAAAAAAACGAGGAGAGTGACTGAGGAAGTCACCAAATGTCAAGTCAACATCTAGCTTCTACCTAAATTTGATGCACATGCACCCACATACACACACACACACACCACACACATACACACATACAAACACACACAGAGGAGTGGATATGTGGGCATGTCTGTGCCACCGTGAGTGGAGGTCGGAGGGCAGCTTGAAGGAGTCAGTTCTCTTCTGTTGTGCCGGTCCGGAGGATTGAACTCAGGTCATCAGTCTTGGTGTCAAGTACCTCTGGCCACTGAGCCATCTCACTGGCTCCCAGAAATTCTATCCTTATGGTACATGCTACATTTCCCTGTGTCTTTCCATCTCTGTGGCTCTTTGTGCTGGAGATAACTCAGATGCCTAACCGAGCTGTTCTTGTCTTTGGTTTCCAGGCTCCCCAATATATGCGGCACCGGAAATCATGAAGGGAACAGACTTTTCTGTCGCCAGTGACCTCTGGTCTTTGGGCTGTCTGCTTTATGAAATGTTCTCAGGTGATGGTGTTTGGTTCATTATAAAATCAAAACTATACTAAAACCAAGAGCAAACTGAGTTTTGTGTGTTGTTTTCAAGTGCCTGACCTACCAGGTATCTCAAAACTGGTTTTAGACAATTTTTGTGTAAACAGTTTCAACTTAATTGCTTAATGTTAGACTTAGGAAGGCTCGTGAGCATTCTGACTGGCAGTGACTCTTCATACTTATCTGCAGTGTTGAAGTGTGCCTGACCATTGGAGAGTATTAGTAGAAAGTCAGATTGTGGCTTGTGAGCCAGTGACTCCAACGTATTGAGGGCTGATGAGGCCCTTGCTCATGGTGCTTACCCTGTGTGAACTTGAGTATTGACTTGGAAAACTACTTTTGCATTTGAGAAGGATGGAAGTTCATAGCCTGGTGTGCTTGTCAGGTATTGCCTTTCCCCACAAATCATGTAAATCTTGTATTTACGATAGTGTACATTCCCCTGGGATACCTGTAGTTAAGCTTGGGATTAGTGTGGATGGCAAACTGATCTGCAAGTTCATGTGATTTCAGGCAAGCCTCCATTCTTCTCAGAAACCGTGTCAGAGTTAATTGAGAAGATTCTGTATGAAGACCCACTGCCGCCGGTCCCAAAGGGTAGGTGAGCACAGCCAATCATCTTACCCGACTGGAAGCCCACCTTCACCCAGGCTGTTTTCACCAATCACAGCCCTCAAAGCTACATGTGATAGCAGCTTCAAATCAGTACATTTCTTGTTTTCGATACTGAAAGTGAAAACCAAGTCATACTAACAGCTTCCCTCATTTAAAAACACGAATTAGCACAAGAAGTCTGTTGAAAGATTTTAAAGGGTGTGTGTGTTCCTGCCACATATGATTATTTCAGGGTTGCTTCTCAGTAGGAAGAGGTGAAGCGTTTCTCAGTTTTCCTATTGGTGAGTCCAAATACTTCCGTACAGCTGTGGCTCATTGCACAGAGCTTGTCCTCAGACTGTAGCCACAGCAGCCAGCGTTCTGTGTGTATTGATGCTCCATGAAAGGGTACCCAGCTGTTTCTTAGGTCATATTGTCCTGGCTACTTCTTCCACCCACAACTGGAGATGGTCACAGTGCATACCCATCTGTGGGACCCACAGAGTGGGGACAGTTCCGTCATGTCCCAGTGCTCACTGTTGTTAGTTCCTTGTTGACATTTTTCCAAAGAAAGGAGGGCTTGCCAGGATCAGAGTTACAGTGAATTACAGAGCAAAGCTGGCAAAATTCGGAATGTTTCAGAGAATAAGGTCCGGCTAACCACCGAAGACCCGGTGTGAGGCTCTGGCTGGCAACCCTCAGTGCCGTTATTTCAGGGATGGGATGTTCTGGGGCAGTTAAAACCGAGTCGTGAAGATGCACATGTGAGATCTGGGTTAGAGGTTTGTGTCTCTGCTCTGCACACTGGTCCTCTGTGACTCACACGCTGTACTGTGGTTCATGGGTTCAGTCTGTCTGTTCAAGTCTGAAGGCTTAGATGCTGCTGCTTTAGATGTTGCTGATGGACAGTAACACAGTCCACGTTTGTAGGTTCCTCTCACCACCGTCTTCATTTTAGAAAAACCTTTTGTTTGCAGATTCTTCATTCCCCAAAGCATCCTCAGATTTCATTAATTTGCTGGATGGATTACTACAGAAGGATCCTCAGAAAAGGTACGGACAGCGTTGTGTGGGTGAGGAGTGGAGACCCGCTTTCCCTTACACGGATATAAAGTTTTTCCCTTCCCTCCCCTCTCACTCTCTTTTTTTTGAGATGAGGGTTTCCATGTATGGCTCAGATTGGTCCCTCCCCAGCCTCCTGCACTGTGATCACAGATCAACACCACCTGCGCCTCCTTCCTCTCTTTCCCTCCACCTCCTCTTCCTCTTCCTCAGAATCCTCTTGTTCCTCCCTGTATTCTTTGGATGTTGGAGGAGTGTCCTTCCACTGAGCTCTGCTGCCTTCAGCCCAGTGTGCACACTTACACACTTGGACAGTAAGGGGCTCAGTTTCCATTGGTGCAGTGTGCACACTTGCACACTTGGACAGTTAGGCGCTCAGCTCCCTTCGGTGCAGTGTGCACACTTGCACACTCGGACAGTAAGGGGCTCAGCTCCCTTCGGTGCAGTGTGCACACTTGCACACTTGGACAGTTAGGGGCTCAGTTCCCTTCGGTGCAGTGTGCACACTTGCACACTTGGACAGTAAGGGGCTCAGCTCCCTTCGGTGCAGTGTGCACACTTGCACACTTGGACAGTTAGGGGCTCAGTTCTCTTCGGTGCAGTGTGCACACTTGCACACTTGGACAGTTAGGGGCTCAGCTCCATAGGGATGCTTCTTGCCGCAGTGACAAGCTTCAAATCAAGTGAAGGAGAAGGGCTGATTCGGGCTCACAGTTGAGGCAGGACCGAGGTTTTCATGGTGGGGCGAGGCAGCAGCCAGAGCATGAGGCAGCTGGTCACATTGTGTCTCCAGTCAGGAAGCAGAGAGCAGACAAGGAGTGGGACCAGGTTAGGACATGTCCAGGCCTGTCCATCAGCCCCCACGACCCACTTCCTCCCAGCTAGGCCCCTCCTCCTGCAGGCTCCACAGCCTCTCTGAACAACCACCAGCAGGGAATGAGTGTGCACACAGATCTCAGGGGGACAGCTCACATTCCAGCCACACAGCCAACTAAAACAATCTTGATCAGTTAGTAAGATAAAGGGGGACAGACTGTAATTTGATATTTAGTGATTTATCTTAAAATTTCAAATTGACGATAGCGTCCCTTCCTACATTGGTTGGAAAACCTAAGAACTTTTTTATTAGGCTTAGTGGATTGTGAGGGTTGTGAACTTGAAACTCCAAATCCTTAGTTTTGTTCTATAGCCGTTAAGGTTTCTGACTTTTTCCTTTTGCTAAGGAATATTAATTTCACACCGAAAGAGTGACATAAAGCAACTTGAGAGGGTGATGTTGGTGAATGGTGGGGTCTGATGGCACACTGTGGGTCAGGTCTGATGGCACACTGTGGGTCAGGTCTGATGGCACACTGTGGGTCAGGTCTGATGGCACACTGTGGGTCAGGTCTGATGGCACACTGCGTCGTCAGGTCTGGGCTCCCTTCATGAGCTGTGCCCCTGTGTTTCCTAAAGATTATCGTGGGAGGGAGTCCTGCAGCACTCCTTCTGGAAGGACGCCCTGCGGAGAGAAGACTCAGCCTCGGCCTCGGCCTCGGCCTCTGAGGACTGCATCTTCAGGTAGTGCCCTGCCTGGTGCCGCTCTGCCAACTGGTCGGTGGTACCTAACATCTGCTTAATTAGGACTCCTCAAGACAGGTTTAGTCATGATGTATCAGTTCTCCGTTTTGTTCATTTTCTGGAAATGTCAAAATGGAGTTGTCAGCCTGAGTGTAGAGGGCTTTCCTGCCAGCCTTCTGTGGCTGCGTACCCAAGTGACCCAAAGTTAGTTCAAAGCACTAAGGATGTGGTAGTCATGTGTGACACAGTCATCTAGTGTGCCCTGCCCAGGCTTTGCATTGTTGTTATGAAATCTCTGTGTCAGACGGTAGGCACAGGGGTGGTGTTGGCCGACTCCCCCATTGCTCACCAGTGTTGGCCAAGCCGTGCCCCCCCCCCCCCGCCCGGTTGGCTCAGTGGTAAGTGACTGCTAATTGTTTTTAATCTTGCCAAATTCAGTGTGTTGTGTAGAGAAGCAGGAGTTTGTTGATCATGAGTGTGTGTGACGCAGGGTGCAGCCGCCACGTTCTCACCATTGTCCTCTGCTCTGTGGAGCTTCAGAGCTGGGCCAGAGTGCCACCTTCCGGGCCAGCATCACTTAGAGAAGCTGAGGTGGTGTCAGCAGATTGGGCTCCAGGCCTTGACTGTTGGTGTCAGCAAGCCAGGATACCTCTGACCTTTAGTTCCTCATCTCCAAAGTGTGCTCTGTGTGTGTGTGTGTGTGTGTGTGGTGGGGGGAGGAGAGAAAAAGGGGGAAAGGGAGGATTTATGGGGCAGGAAGGAGAGAATACCCCTGCTATGCTGTCCCATCACAGCTGTAGGGAATAAATACTGGACAACACACACACAGACATTTAGAAAGCTGAAAAAGACCCCTCTATTGATGATAATTCCCTATATTCTAAATTAGAAATCAAAGTGTTTCCATTTGCTGCTGCATGATGCGATTCTTCCTCTTCAGTCTGTGTCTTGTTTGTTTTTCTGATGTACTGTTCTTGTGAGGACTTCGAGTAGCACACTTGTGTTGGCAGTGACGGAAGCCAGCCTCCTTCCTTGGGTTTCGGGCTGAAAGCACTGTCTTTGTTTGGTTTGATGATGTGGGCTGGAGGCTTTGGAGCAGCCATCTTTCAGTCTGAGCGAACGCTAGGTAGGACGAGATCGTCTCACTCCCCAGTCCTGCAGTTACTGTGAGAGATTAGGGTGGTTGGCCTTTAAACATGGAGCCAACCTGATATTCTGACCCCTCGGGAAGTATGTCTTGCTGGATGCCTTTGGGATGGTGGAAGGGCAGGAAGGAATGGGGTGGGGTGGGGGATGTGGCTCATGTTCCTGGCATCCTAGCTTTCTGCCAGAGAGAGGATTCCTCTCAGAGAATCAGGCAGTGGCCAGCAGCTACTGCTGTCCCCAGGGGGCAGTTTCAGGGTTTCCTAGCAGCAGATGAACAGGGATAAAAGAAACTAGAGCAAACAGGGGATTTCTCTGCCCTCTTCCGCCTCAGCGACCCCTCACTTCTGTTCTTTGGGGCATCAACAGACCAGCTTCTCTTACAGCTAGTTTCCATGGCTTGTCAACTTTGACCCCAGGCCAAGTGACAGGAAGGGAAACCTAATGCTGGTTTTTGATGTACTCCATGGTCTGGTGTCTGTCTGTCTGCTACTGACTGTTTGTCAGAGAAAGGTTTTTAGACCCGTAGGTCTAGATGCCTCACGTCTAGAAAGGGCTGACTGTAGCTGCCCACTGGGAAATTGTGCTTGCCCAGTTCCGTGACTTGGTAGGCTAAGACGTCGTGCAGTCATGTTGGATACCTTCTGTGCTGTTTACAAAACCAAAGGGAGTCTGAAGTGAGCTTGTACTGATTTTTCCTGTCCAGCAGCAGAAATGTCATGGAATGTTCTGGACCACAGGATTCCAGGGGGCTTTCGCAAAGCCCTCAGAATGGACAGGGGAAAGGGCAGAAGGCGGCTCCTCGGCTCAGCCCGTCTTTCAGGCTGGGTAAGGCTTGGTTC
Source organism: Peromyscus californicus insignis (assembly GCF_007827085.1). Classification (NCBI taxonomy): domain Eukaryota; kingdom Metazoa; phylum Chordata; class Mammalia; order Rodentia; family Cricetidae; genus Peromyscus; species Peromyscus californicus. Next base: position 115,846,280 of record NW_026294402.1, on the reverse strand, counting down.
ACGTGTCTGTGTGTTGTGTTCTTCTCTTGGTGATTTCTGTCCCTTCTGGATAACATATTACTCTTCTACTGCAGACAACCCGACTGAGCTGAGGCCCAAGAGTGCCACAGGGGGCCAGCTGAATGAATCCATATTTCTCCTCAGGTATGTGAAACCCAGCTGTGAGAAGAGTGAGGACGGGTGCCGTCCTGGGGGCAGACTGCTAGAGATAGAGGATGGTGTTTGTGCCACCCGCCACCTTCACTCCACAGGGAACTGCTGCCCGGGGGAGTCTAGGTTTTGTATATATTTTAAAAATTGTCTATTTGGGGTCTGGAGAAATGGATCAGTGGTTAAGAGTACTTGCTGCTCTCCTAGAGGATCCAAGTTCAGTTCCCAGGACTCACATTGGGCAGCTCACAACCATCTGTAACTCCAGCTCCATGGGATGAGACGCCCTCTTCTGGCGTCCTTGGGCACTGTACTCATGTGCATAGACACACATATACATATAATTTTAAAAAGCTGCTTATTCTTTTTGTATTTGTAAATATTAAAATCTTTTCTTTCGGAACTTTATGTTCTGATAAAAATGAATTTAAAATTTCAGAAGTCCAGCCCCCTTATTTGGAAAAGGTTTTATAGAAAGGACGGGCTGTATTCTCCTCTTTTGTTGGAGTCCCCTCCTTCCTTCCTTCCTTCCTTCCTTCCTTCCTTCCTTCCTTTCTTCCCACTGCCTTTCTTCCATCCATGCCGGGTACCACACATGCCAAGCATGCCGGCTATCACACATGCCAGGCATGCCGGCTATCACACATGCCAGGCATGCCGGCTATCACACATGCCAGGCATGCCGGCTATCACACATGCCAGGCATGCCGGCTATCACACATGCCAGGCATGCCGGCTATCACACATGCCAGGCATGCCGGCTATCACACATGCCAGGCATGCCGGCTATCACACATGCCAGGCATGCCGGCTATCACACATGCCAGGCATGCCGGCTATCACACATGCCAGGCATGCCGGCTATCACACATGCCAGGCATGCCGGCTATCACACATGCCAGGCATGCCAGGTACCACACATGCCAGGCATGCCAGGTACCACACATGCCAGGCATGCCGGCTATCACACATGCCAGGCATGCCGGCTACCACACATGCCAGGCATGCCGGCTACCACACATGCCAGGCATGCCGGCTACCACACATGCCAGGCATGCCGGCTGTCACACATGCCAGGCATGCCGGCTGTCACACATGCCAGGCATGCCGGGTACCACACATGCCAGGCATGCCGGGTACCACACATGCCAGGCATGCCGGCTACCACACATGCCAGGCATGCCGGCTACCACACATGCCAGGCATGCCGGCTACCACACATGCCAGGCATGCCGGCTACCACACATGCCAGGCATGCCGGCTACCACACATGCCAGGCATGCCGGCTACCACACATGCCAGGCATGCCGGCTACCACACATGCCAGGCATGCCGGCTACCACACATGCCAGGCATGCCGGCTACCACACATGCCAGGCATGCCGGCTACCACACATGCCAGGCATGCCGGCTACCACACATGCCAGGCATGCCGGCTACCACACATGCCAGGCATGCCGGCTACCACACATGCCAGGCATGCCGGCTACCACACATGCTAAGCAAGAGCACTCCTAGTGAGTGACGCTGCAGCCTGTGTGTTGTGTTTTTCTTGAAATATATTTTATGTGAGGCACAAGCAATATTTATAACCATTGAAATAATTAAACAAGAACAACAACAGCCCAGTTTATCTTTAAGTGATTAGGGGCCAATGTATGGAAAACACTAACATTCAATAGATTTAAGATTTTTCTGGATGTGTAGGTCTCTGTCTTGCTGGTAGAGCGCTTGCTTGGAACACACAAAGTCTGAGGTTCAATCCTCAGTGTCGTAAAAGAAAAAGAAAGCCTTTATAGGAGGATTTTTATTTCATTTGAAACTATAATAATATATTAAAATTTATTCATCTGTTTTGTGCGTATTTGAGTGTAAAGTATGTTAAATTTATTTATATCTATTTTAGGCACTTTAAATTGACTCTTAGAACTGTACAACCTCTAGCATATTTTAGGTTTATAAGTGGACTCCGATAAAGGGGAGAGTGGGAGGCCAGTCAGGGGCTAACAGATGTGTGTCACAGGCACACAAGTGTCATTGTAAATATCATTATTAAGTATGATTAACAGATGCTGATGAAACATTAAACATGTAGCAAATATTACAAAAAGAAAAGACTGTATGTAGCATGCAATCTAGAAATAAGTAGTTGGTTATCCAGAACATGACCCTCAGAGCAGTTACCAGGCTGATGAGATGCTCAGCAGGTGAAGGTGTTGGCCACACAGCTGGAGACCTGAGCTGGGGAGGAGAGACCAGAGTTGGGGGAGATCCAACTGTGCAGAACTGTCCTCCGACCTCCACGAGAGTGAGGCACGTGTACCCACACGCAATAACACTTTTCAAAAGAAGCAGCTACAAAAACAATGGAGTCATTAGACACAAATTAGGCTTCAAGCTTTTTTGTGCTGTGTGCCTGTGCAAGAGGCGTGGAGGCCTCATGCCGCTCTTCCTGCTGGGAGAGGGGGCGGAGGGAGGGCATCGCTTCTGTAACCGTTGATGGAAAGCTGTCCTGTTTTCCAGTTCACGACCCACTCCAAGGACTAGTGCCATGGTGGGATTAAGTCCCGGAGAGGGTGAGGACACCAGCTGGCCACAGACCTCTCCTTTATCCAAGGTGAGCAGCCGTGGGATTTAGGACACATTACAGAAGCTCATCAAACAATTGTAAGTTGACCTGTGAACCCTGCCGTGATGGTGGCACTGACCATGGCCAAGTCCCTGGTAGCTGCCTCGAGGTTTTTTTTTCAGCAGTGAATATATTGAGGTATAATTGACGTGAAATGCAGTTCACCATTTAAAGTGGACGTTTGCTGGGCTTTTACTGGATTCATAGGTTGTGTGAGGTCATCACAATCAATTTGAGAACTTTTTTCATTATCCTGCAAAGAAGCCCTGTAACTGTTGGCTGTCAGCCTTAGTCTCCTCCACTTCTCCTCACCCCTGCTCCATGGGTCTTCTAAGTCTGCCTGTTCTGGACATTTCTTGTAAATGGAATTATAGAGCATATAGTCATTAATTGTTTTATTATTGTGTGTGTGTGTGTGTGTGTATGCATGTGCATTTGTGTGCCTGTGCATGTCCCCACAGACAATGCAGAATATATACATACTAGTGTTTAATTCTTTAGGAGCAAAGTACTTCAGCCAGACCTTTTAAAATACTAGAATTTAATTTCTTCAATATTCAGTAAGACAGAAGTAGTTACGTGTTTTGTGGATGAAGAATGGAGCAGGACCCATCATAAGGAACAAAACTAAGCTAAACCCCACCCAGTGTGAAGTTGCCTTTACCTCACAGTGTGGGAGGTTGGCAGTGCAGCCCTGACCAGCCCAGTGATGAGGGCTGTTGGTGTGACTGGCCAGTCAGCGGTGAGGGCTGTTGGTGTGACTGGCCAGTCAGCAGTGAGGGCTGTTGGTGTGACTGGCCAGTCAGTGGTGAGGGCTGTTGGTGTGACTGGCCAGTGGCTTTCTGAGACGTTTTCATGTATGAAATGGGAACAGCACGCACAGTTCAGGATTTGTGTGATGATCAGCCAGGCTGATAGTGTCTCCATGGCACTTGAAGTTCATCGACACAGCCCGCCCTCCTCAGCAGCTGGCCTGTCACTCTGCATTATAAATTGAAGTGTGACTTTTGTCCTTGTTCCAGATGACATGTGGGCATCTGAGCCAGGGTGCCCTGGAGTCACAGATGAGAGAGCTGATCTACACGGACTCGGATCTTGTGATTACCCCAATTATCGACAACCCCAAGGTGCAGAGAGACTCGAGGATTTGGGGGAGGGTGGGGGAGGGCATGTCAGAACATTCTTGCCTCACTGACTATTTCCTGTCCTGTGTGCCACATGGCCACAGTTGCAGCCCTGCCCTCCCTCAGCTCACACACCTCTGCAGCGGGCACTCTGCAGCTCTCCCTCAGCTCACACACCCCTGCAGTGGGCACTCTGCAGCCCTGCCCTCCCTCAGCTCGCACACCCCTGCAGCGGGCACTCTGCAGCCCTGCCCTCCCTCAGCTCACACACCCCTGCAGTGGGTACTCTGCAGCCCTGCCCTCCCTCAGCTCACACACCCCTGCAGTGGGCACTCTGCAGCCCTCTGCTCTCAGCTCACACACCCCTGCAGTGGGCACTCTGCAGCTCTCTCTCAGCTCACACACCTCTGCAGCAGGCACTCTGCAGCTCTCCCTCAGCTCGCACACCCCTGCAGTGGGCACTCTGCAGCTCTCTCTCAGCTCACACACCTCTGCAGCAGGCACTCTGCAGCTCTCCCTCAGCTCACACACCTCTGCAGCAGGCACTCTGCAGCTCTCTCTCAGCTCGCACACCCCTGCAGTGGGTACTCTGCAGCCCTCTGCTCTCAGCTCGCACACCCCTGCAGTGGGCACTCTGCAGCCCTCTGCTCTCAGCTCGCACACCCCTGCAGTGGGTACTCTGCAGCCCTCTGCTCTCAGCTCACACACCCCTGCAGTGGGTACTCTGCAGCCCTCTGCTCTCAGCTCACACACCCCTGCAGTGGGTACTCTGCAGCCCTCTGCTCTCAGCTCACACACCCCTGCAGTGGGTACTCTGCAGCCCTCTGCTCTCAGCTCACACACCTCTGCAGCAGGCACTCTGCAGCTCTCCCTCAGCTCACACACCTCTGCAGCAGGCACTCTGCAGCTCTCCCTCAGCTCACACACCTCTGCAGCAGGCACTCTGCAGCTCTCCCTCAGCTCACACACCTCTGCAGCAGGCACTCTGCAGCCCTCTGCTCTCAGCTCACACACCCCTGCAGCAGGCACTCTGCAGCCCTCTGCTCTCAGCTCACACACCCCTGCAGTGGGTACTCTGCAGCCCTCTGCTCTCAGCTCACACACCTCTGCAGCAGGCACTCTGCAGCCCTCTGCTCTCAGCTCACACACCCCTGCAGCAGGCACTCTGCAGCCCTCTGCTCTCAGCTCACACACCCCTGCAGTGGGTACTCTGCAGCCCTCTGCTCTCAGCTCACACACCCCTGCAGCGGGCACTCTGCAGCCCTCTGCTCTCAGCTCACACACCCCTGCAGTGGGTACTCTGCAGCCCTCTGCTCTCAGCTCACACACCCCTGCAGTGGGCACTCTGCAGCTCTCTCTCAGCTCACACACCCCTGCAGCGGGCACTCTGCAGCCCTCTGCTCTCAGCTCACACACCCCTGCAGTGGGCACTCTGCAGCTCTCCCTCAGCTCACACACCCCTGCAGTGGGCACTCTGCAGCTCTCCCTCAGCTCGCACACCTCTGCAGTGGGGATTTCTCATCCTGCTTAATCACACTTGTCACTTGCTGAGGAGGGCCACCAACCTCCAGACCCCAGACCTCAGCTCTCAGTCCCACTAGATGCTCAGGTCACTAGGGTGTGGCTGAGCAGGGCTCACTACCTGGGGAAGAGCCGGCAGGTCACACAGACCCGGTCTCTTACATGGTGTCCAGACTGATGGGGGAGACAGTGTGGCCTGGGGTCTCAGCTCCTGGTGTGCTCTCTGCTTCTGTAACAACAGTGTGTTGCTGAGGGTGACCAGGACTCTGTAAAGCATCGTCTCTGTCCGTCACTTTGAATTCCAGCCCCCTACGCTCACCTTCTGCCTCCCGCTCTGTTTTGTCCTTCCTGCTAATTAATTTGTGGAATTTCCAAATTGCTCTTGTGGAGCATGTTGATTTCCTAGGTAGACAGCCTTTGCCTTACATAACCATCTCCCAGAATGGAGTCTCCCATGAGTCAGAGTCTGGCAGAGTCTGGATTCACTAGGCCTGATGTGTAGTGGAGTGTTCTCCAGTGGGCTTTTCAGAGCAGCCTGGGATTCCATTGGCTGTGAGTCTCTTCCTTTATTTCCTTACTCAAGGTTTCTGAGAAATGTTTGGTTTTTAGCCCTGCCCCCCCCCCCCCCCCCCCCCCCCCCCCCCCCCCGCAGGTAGGGTTTCTCTCTGTAGCCCAGGCTGGCCTCAAACTCAGAGATCTGCCTGCCTCTGCCTCCCAAGTGCTAGAATTAAAGGCGTGCACCACCACTGCCTGGCCTTAAACTATTTTTATCTAAACATTTTAAAACTATATTTTAAAAGTTAGTTTTAGACTCAGGGAGAAGGTTCGGGTTCGAGGAGGCCTTGCTTGCTATTACTTTGCCCAGCCTGAGTCTCCTGAGGCCCTTGGGTTAGCAGGCCCAAGTTAATGGCCTCAGTGCTCCCACTGATTCCACACACTGTACCTCTGATGTCCTTTGTCACCCTTGAGCCTCCTCCATATCTTGTAGTCTGTCCCTGTCTGTCACAGCCGGGGACACACTCTGCTGAGTGATGGTCAGGTATTTTGTGGAGTGTTTTTCGTTAAAATTTCTCTGAGCTTTTCTCGTCATTGGAATAACATGAATTACAGCATCAGATTGGAGAGAGACTGTCATTTTATCATTTTTGTCAAGAACACTGTTGGTCGTGAGTGTTAAGGCACACACAGAGTTCTGCAGAAGGCGTGTTCAGCTCTCAAGGTGTAGGGCCCACTGATCTAAACTTCCATTTCTCAAATGAAGTGTGTGATAGACTATTTACATGTTACTATCTTCTGGAATGACTCTTCCCTTCTCAAATACCGCCAAGTCCTGACTGTCCTTTTACACCTCAGTCTGATTTTCTTCCACTGAACCTGTCCACGCCACATCAAGACCTCAGCCCACCTTCCACCCTCCCGCTGACCCTGTCCACGTCACATCAAGACCTCAGCCCACCTTCCACCCTCCCACTGACCATGTCCATGTCACATCAGCCTAACTACTTGCTTCTTTGTTGTTTTTAAGAAATTTTTGTCTATGAAGTTTGTCTATAATTTTGTCCTGCCTGTTTTGAATTGTTGAATATTAAGAATTTTTTTTTTTTTTTTTTTTTTTGAGACAAGGTTTCTCCATGTAGCTTTGCGCCTTTCCTGGATCTCGCTCTATTATAGACCAGGCTGGCCTCGAACTCACAGAGATCCGCCTGGCTCTGTCTCCCGAGTGCTGGGATTAAAGGCGTGCGCCACCACCGCCCGGCTGAATATTAAGAATTTTATTGTTTAATATCTGTTTGCCTTGTTTCCCATTCAGAGTCTCAGATCTCTGACTGCAGGGTCACATGTTTAATGACTTTGCACTCCTTAGGGCAGGACCCAGTAGATACTTTTCAGATGCCCTGATTTCTAATGAGAGGCAGATTAGCCAGTTGGCGGGCAGAGCTCCTGTGAGGCTTTGTCTTAAGATATTGGTTGAAATGGAAAGAAGCAATCTATCTTTATGTCTTTTAATCTCCACTGGCGCTGTTGAATTATTTTCCTTGCCGGTGCTTTGAGATAGGGACTCGCTCTACAGCTTACTCTCAGCCCCCCTGCCTGTACCTCCTGGGGCTGGGGACATTGAGGGTGTCCCACACCTGGCCTGGATCCCTTTGATGACAGTTAAGATTAATATTGTACATTTTTGGCCTTGTTGGTCTGTGGTGCAGGGCAACTGTTGAGTTGAAGAAGTTTCTCAACAGCGTTTTTCCTACCGTAGATAATGAAACAACCTGCAGTCAAGTTTGATCCAAAAATCTTGCACCTACCGGCATATTCTGGTAAGGTTGTGCGGCTCATCAAACCTTTGTAAACAGATGTAAATATGAACTTTATTTACTTGCAAACAGAATATTTGTGTAAAGAATAACTAATTGCCTATTTTCTTGTCAATGCTTTTGGGCTGCACCCTGTACAGTGGAAGTCACCTGCAAATGTGTCTTTGTCAGCTGTTGACTTTCTTCTGGGCCAACGCCCTCTTGCGGGTGGGAAAGCTCCTGGGGTGCTGGGGGAGAGTCTTCTGCCCCGTGAAATGTCTGTCTTGCATGGTGCTGTGTGAGTGCCAACAGTCAGAAGTTTGGGGCTGTGTTTAAGGGATCAGGACAGTAGGGAGCAGGACTGGGTGGCTGACCCCTGTGGGGGCGTGGCTCACCACAGCCAGTGGGGATGGTGTCTGAGTAGAGACCCTTAAAAGCTGTGGTTTGTTTCCCTTCAGCCTATGAATGTCTTACCTGGAGGGAACCTCAGAAATTTAGGTGTACTTTGGTTTTATCTTTTTAGTGGACTAATTCTCCACCTTGACTCGGGCACTCTGTGATTGGAACCAAATTCACAATGAACAGAATAGATGCAGACTTAAAGAAACCAACTTAAAAGTCTGTACAGGTCAAGCTCGTGGATGCAAACCAAGAGTGAGCCCCAAGGAGGGATGTTTTGAGGGACCAAAGTGAAGCAGCACCAAGTGTGGCCAGAACCAAGGACCTTTGCATGAAAACCCAGGGTATCACTCAGTCCTTCCCCTGAGAGTTAGAGAACATTTGTAATGTTTTTGAAAAAGATTTATTATGTATACAGTATTCTGCCTGCTTGTCAGAAGAGGGCTGCCAGATCTCATTACAGATGGCTGTGAGCCACCACGTGGTTACTGGGAACTGAACTCAGGACCTCTGGAAGAGCAGCCAGTGCTCTTAAACGCTGAGCCATCCCTCCAGCCCCACATTTGTAATTTTATAAATGGAGACCAGCCAGAATCGGTGCATTTAGATGCCGTTCCTGGTTGGTCTTTGGTTTGTGTGCAAACCTGGAGGCTGGAGTCCCAGGTTTTGCCAGCCACCCTGCTGACCTGGGTATGTTTAACAGTAATTTTATTAGACTTCTAAAAATGTGTGTAGATGCGTGTGGACATACGTGTGTGTGTGTGTGTGTGTGTGTGTGTGTGTGTGTGTGTGGTTGCACATGTGCAAGCGTGAACACATATGCCTGAGGATGGCTTCCAGTGCTGTCCTTAGACATGCCGTCCTCCTCTTTTGGGACAGGGTCCTCATTTGGTCTGGAGACCTCCAGTCAAGCTAGACTGGCCCCAGGGAGCCCCAGGGAGCCTCCTGTCTCCACCTCCTGAGTGCCAGGGTCACAACCTCCTGAGTGCCAGGGTCACAACCTCCTGAGTGCCAGGGTCACAACCTCCTGAGTGCCAGGATCTCCACTTCCTGAGTGCCAGGGTCACAACCTCCTGAGTGCCAGGGTCACGTGCACGGCATTTTTAGGTGGACTCTGGCATCATGCTCACGTCCTCATGCTTGCAAGGCCTGCTGTCTCCCTAGCTCTCTACAGCTAAAGATGTTACTACTATTACTGTTATTATTATCACTATTATTGTTTTGGCAGTTCACTGACTTAGTTAAGAAGTCTCTCTGGGATGTCTCCTCAGAGTGGGGCTGGGGTTTGGTGTCTTTTCGGTTGACACTGTCATGTGTTTGATCCCTGTCCCAGCTCTGAAGTTCTGTGTTCTTCTGCTTCTCACACAGTGTCTGCTCAGCCCTTTCTATGTTACTCACGCTCCCTCTGCTCCTTCCTTCCACAGTGGATAAGTTGCTGATTTTGAAGGACCAAGACTGGAATGATTTCCTGCAGCAAGTGTGCTCCCAGATCGACTCCAGTGAGAAGAGCACAGGGGTGTCGCGGGCCAAGCTGAACCTCCTGTGCTATCTGTGTGTGGTGGCTACTCACAAGGAGGTGGCCACCAGGCTGCTCCACTCCCCACTGGTAGGTACTGCAGGGTAAAGTGCCTCCCAGGGACCCGCCACCTGCCTCCTGCTGGTGACTTCTGTATTTTTTTTTTTTTTTCGAGACAGGGTTTCTCTGTGTAGTTTTGGTACCTGTCCTGGATCTTGCTCTGTAGACCAGGCTGGCCTCGAACTCATAGAGATCTGCCTCCCAAGTGCTGGGGTTAAAGGTGTGTGCCACCACTGCCCAACCGGCTTTTGTATTTTGAAGACACTAGTACAAGAGCTTGGGGCCTGAGGTTCAGCTCAGTAGTAGAGTGGTTCCTTCGCCTGACCACAGCATGGGGTACTGCCTTCTGGCACTGAGACAATGAAAACAGTAAACCATGGACTAAACAGTTTATTTATTTATTCATTCATCTGTTTGTCTCTCTATCTATTTGTCTGTCTATCTATCATATCTATCTATCTATCTGTCTATTTGTCTGTCTGTCTATCTATCTATATTTTTGTAGTGTTACTAGGGATTGAACCTAGGGCCTTACACAGGCTAGGCAAGTGCTCTACCACTGAGCCACACCCTAGCCTCGTTTCTATTTTGAGCTACTGTTTAAGTTTCCCATGCTTGCATTGAATTCATTCTGTAGCCTAGTCAGGTCTCAAACGTATGTTCCTCCTGCCTCAACTTCCCAAGTAGCTGGGATTATCGGCCTGTGTCACAAGGTCCAGTTGGTTACAATTATAATTTGATTTAATTACAAAAAAAGGTGATTTATTGATATCGTAGATTCATGAAAATTACCCTCAACTCCTTCCTTGAAGCAGTTGTGTAGATGGTGATTTCGAACTGTGGCTTTGTAATATTCCACCTGCCATTTTTGTTCCTTGTTGATTGGGAGCCATTGCACCTGTCTGTAACCAAGAGACAGACCTTCATGCTGCTGTGGGTCACCTGGACAGACAACAGAGTTTCTGATGTATGAAAGGACATAAAACCTCAGAGTCTTCACTTCCTGTTTTCCTGGGAGATTTATTCTTTGGTGGGCCTCATTGGTAACCCCTGGGGATTTGCAGAGTTCCTCAAACCATCCTCTGGGAGGAATGACAGTGACTGGGTGGTGTTTTCTACTGGGCTCCCAAGTTGGCTGAGGAAGTTTCAGTTTATTTTGCTCCTAAGTCCGTATGTGGGTGTCTCTTGGGGGTGGGGAGTCAAATATTAGGGAGTAGTAGGACAAATCAAACATCTTGTTCTTATTTTTTTTTAAGATTGGTTTTTTTTTTTAATTATGTTTGTGTGCGTGTGCATGTGCATGTGTGCGTGTGCGTGTGTGCGCGCGCTTGCGCGCGCGCGCGCCAGATGCTCTTGGAGGCCAGAAGAAGTTGTCAGATTCCCTGGAGCTGAAGTTACAGGTGCTTGTAAGACACTGTGGGTGCTGGGAATTGAACCTGGCTTCTCTGTAAGCGCACATGCTCTTAACTGCTGAGCCATCTCTCCAGTGCCCTGCTATTTATTTTTGTTTGTCTTGTTTGCACGTCTGTCATCTGTCAGATCTCATCTCAGCCATATAAACTCCCTGTTAATTCAGACGTTGCTTTGGATGGATGCCCTGATGAATAAAACTTACATTTTGATGTTTTTCTTTTTTAAATTCTAGTTCCAGTTGCTAATCCAGCATTTGCGAATAGCTCCAAACTGGGATATGTAAGTAACATTCGTATTTTAAAAGACATTCTTGGTGGTCTTATAGCTATTGCCAGACACCCCAGCATGAGCACAGTCCTCAGTCATCCTATGGGAACTTGAGGCGGCCACACGTCCCTCACAGAGCATAGAGAGATGTGAAAGTGGTTCCTGCCTTGTTTTCCCAGTCCCGAGTGGCGCACTCTGCTCTGTAGGCCGTCACTTTCCTGAGTGACCTTCCGGGCTATGCTGCCTCTGTCCCCTGTGCCTTTCCTTCCCCGGGGCAGGAGCTTCCCCATGGTGTCATGGAAATCAACGGGGCTGTCGTAGGGTGCTCACTGTCTAGGGATGCTGCAGACTCCGGCTCTCCTTGCTGGTTGGGACTTGATTACATGATGGAACCATTTCCTGAGTCTTCACTTTCGGGGGAGTTTACGTGGAATACAGAAGTGTAGGGTTGAGACCCCAGATCTGCCCCCTGTGCAGGTCACATTCCCTGCTGAGCCACAGTGTCCTCATCCGCAAGTGGGGGTTGTGTTACCTACTCAGTAGGTCACTGGAGTAAGGCCTGGTTCTGAGTCTGCTCCATGTTATCTGGTCACTGTCACCTTGGAGACTCTCATAAAGGAATGCATGGTTGCTGTGGCTGGCAGAGGTGTGACAATAGTTACTCCTCCATGCTGATGAAATACGAGGGCAAGCACGGGAGTTTGCAAAAAGCTTTGGAGGGAAATGTTTCTGGCATCTCAGCTGCTGTTCTCTGGGATGCTGGGTAACAGCTGAGCGTTTTTTTTTTTGCAGATGTTTTTTTTTTCTGGTCTGGAGCTCCCCCTGCTGACTTGAAAGTGGTTCTATTCTTTTCAAGCACTGTTTAAAAACCTTTTCACTATTTAAATTGAACTTAATTTGTTAAAAAAAAAAGTGTGTTTCAATTTTTTAAAAAAAAAAATTTTTTATGAGGAAGGGTCTTACTGTGTAGCCCAGGCTGACCTTGAACTCTTAGCTTGATGCCTTCTGAGTGCTGGGGTTAGAGGTGTGTGCCACTGTGACCGTCAGGGGAGGCTTTGGATGAAGCGGTGGATGGACAGAGGGCTCTCTACGGCCCTCTTACTTTCTTTCACATGCTGCTTTCAACTTTCCCATTTCCCTCATTTTCCCAAGTTTGTCCTACATACAGGAACACAAGTTTAGTAAGGCGTGTTGTGATTTTATCTGTCTGTTCTCCCCACAACACACGTGTTTTGAATATTATTGACGACTTGAGACCATTTCCCATCTTCTTGCTTCTGCCCCGCCACAGCACTGGGGTACAGGTGTACATATCACCGAGTCTGGCTTTTTACATGGGTGCTGGGGATTTGAACTCAGGTCCTCAAGCTTGCGCAGCATGTGCCCTGACCCACTGAGCTGTCCTCCCCAGTCCCGATCCTGTGTTTAAAGGCTGCTTGCTTCTCAAATACCTGGTGATATTTGGTTCCTAGTTTATGTCATGCGTAAATGATGAGGTTAGTGATTCACTTGTCTCTTCCTCTTATCTGAGTCTGGCCCTCATTCCACAGGCTCTCCTTTGTAGGGGTGGGAGGTGGGTGCCCGGGTGGGGTTTGCTGTCTCTCACAGGCTCACTGAAAGTCCACTTGGCTGAAGGCAGCAAGCCAAGGCCCTCCAGTGGCTTGGTTGGGGTTTCCTCTGGAGCTGGCTCTCTCCTTTGTCAGTTTTCTGTTGCTGTGTGACGACACTGTGACCAAGGCGACTTACCGAAGAGGGAGTTTATGTCACAGGGGTGAGAGTCTATGACCATCGTGGCAAGGATCATGGCACCAAACAGGCAGGTGTGGCAGCAGGAACAGCTGAGAGCTCACATCTTGATCTGCAGTTTGGAGGCAGAGAATACTCACTGGGAGTGGCCTGGACTTTTGAAACCTCAAAGCTCACCCCCAGTGACACACAGCTCCTCCAGTAAGGCCACACCACCTAATCCTTCCTGAACAGTTCCACCAACTAGGGACCAAGTATTCTAACAAAAGCCTGTGGGGGCCGTTCTCATTCAAATCACTGCAGGCCCCTTCCCAGCCCCAGTATAGGGAATGGCAGACATGGCTCCACACATCTGCCCCTGTGTCCTCCGCAGCACGGATCACTTGCTGTGGGGATGTCTCCTGTCTTCCCTGAAGGCCTGCTCTTCCCAGTGGCTCCTAGGAGGGTTTTTTTTGTTTTGTTTTGTTTTTTGTTTTTTTTTTTCTCATCATGCTCTGTCCGCTCCATCTCTCTGAGTCACATAGGGTTCTGCTCCACTTCCAGCCTTTCTTTTGATTTACGGTTATCACACAGGTAAATGAATCTTTCTTTCATCTCAGCAGACTCCTGAGGGGCCTGTGTTTAGTCAGCTTTCATCAAGGAGAGGGGATTTCTTGTACGTTTTTTTCATGTATGGGACTTACTTGGTTGTGGTTTAAAGATTTTGGTATTTGTTGTATGAGACACACAGAAGCAGCCAGGCATGGTGGCACTCGCCTGCAATCCTCAGGAAGCTGAGGTAGGAGAATCAGGAGTTCAAGGCCATCCTGAGAGCCATGTAATGAGATCCCCATCTCAAAGAACCAGCAAGAGTTGAGGCTTGTCGGGGCAGGTCTGCTGCGGGAGGTGATCACATGTCGCCCTGGCCACCCTTCTGAGTCTAACTTGTTTCCTGAAGTGAGTCTTGCAGAGCTTTTTCTAAGAAACCAAGAAAGTGTGAGAGCGTGGATTTTAACTCTTCACCATGTTAGTTTTCAATAAGAAAAAGGTTTTAAACGTTTGAATCTCTCCCAATTTCATCCATATGCAGTGCACTTTGACCATATTCCCGCCACCATCCTTCCTCAACCCCTGCTTCCCACCAAACCTCTTTCCCCATTCTTCTTCCGGGACGTTTTTCCCCCCAGTGAAAAAAAAATTTTTAATCAACATGACTTTTCTACATTGCTTTTTTCAGGTCACTCTGAAGCATTGCTTAGTACTTTATCAATGTCCTTTTCTGCGGGATACCAGAAGCCCGCTCATGAAAACCAGTGTTTATTAAAGTAAAGAATAGAAGCTGGTGGGGGACTAGGGGATGGAACTCTCTGCAGCTCCAGGTCCAGGGGATCGGACGCCCCCTGCTGGCCACCATGGGCACTGTATGCACATGGTACACATGTACATGCAGGCGAAACACAAATACATATAAAATAAAAATAAAGGGGAAAGTTAAGCAAAATAGAAGAGCATTCATAGACTTCTAATGGTAAGGTTTTCTATCTATACGTTTTATAAGCCACAAACTGTCTAAACTTGGACACTGATTCATGTTCCCTGTGCGTGTGGTAAGGAGTGTCCCTGGAACGTGGGCCTGCACTGTCTAATGTGTGTCTTTGAGCGGGGTGTGCCTACTCCAGTGCACATGTGGAGGCCAGAGGATAGCCCTCAGGAGTTGGTTCTCCCTTCTGCCACGTGGGTTCCAGACTGCACTCAGGTTGTCAGACTTGGTGGCTAGCGGTGGTGTTGGATGCTTGGCTGCACCTCAGAGCCTGTGTTCTCTCTCCCCAGACGGTCCAAGGTTGCTCGCGTCATCGGCTTGCTGGCCTCACACACAACAGAACTTCAGGAAAATGTGCCCGTTATCGAGGTGATGTTTTTCATTACTGACATGTTTTGTGTGGCAGAACAGATTGCTTTTGGTTTTGTAGGTTAGAGCACACAGCTTTCATTGTCCTTTCTTTCTTTCTTTTTTTTTAAAATTTTTCAAGACAGGGTTTCTCGTGTAGCTTTAGTACCTGCCCTGAATCTCACTCTGTAGCCCAGGCTGTCCTCGAACTCAGAGATTCGCCTGGCTCTGCCTCCCAAGTGCTGGGATTAAAGGCGTGTGCCACCACCACCTGGCTTGTTGTCCTTCATTTAATTTTAATTTGAGGCATTGTGGTTGTTGTAAGACACAGACCTTGGGGCCCTCCCAGCCCTGGGCTCTAACTCACAGTTCAGGCTTATATAGAATTTGGCCTCTCATTGGAGGCTGCAGAGGCATGGGCTGGTTTAGATCACAGCTCACATTTAAGTCAGTTTCTTCTGGGTTTTCACCATGAATTTAATATTTTCCCCCTTGTCCCAGGACAGCTGTCCTCTGACAGGTGGGCCCAGTGTTTGAAGGTCCTTCATGTACTGAAACATTTTCTGGAACCAGTGTTGCTCACCCCCGCCTTCCTTAGTGCTGGGGATCTCACTGAGGGCCCACACTTGCTGGACAAGCGCTGGGTTAGAAAGGGGTTTGGCAGGTGAGGTGGTGAACGCCCTTAACCCTAGTAGAGGCACACCTGGTCTACATAGGTGTCCCAGCTCAGCCAAGGCTGCACAGTCAGACCCTGTCTCAAACAACTGAGTAAGGAAAAAAGAAAGGGTTTTACGTAGTTCCCCAGAGACTGCAGGCCTGCACGGAGAGTGTGACCACTGTGTATCTGCGCCAGCTCTGGGAGAGCTGACAGCTCCCTTCCGTCTCTCCTGCTAACTGACAAAGGTCTTTATCCTTAAGAGTCAAGTAGCTGAACATCACCATGGTCTTCAGGGCTAAAAACGGGAACTTGGGGATGGTGGAACATTTGTAGGGCTGGAGCTGGGATGTGGTGTTGGAGCTGTAGGAGGATCATTTAGTCAAGAGGACTTCCTGCAGTGATGGCTTACCTGGTGAGAGGCTGAGGGACATGAGGGAAGGAACGTTCCTCACAGGGTGAACCAGAGGTGAAGCTGTCACCATGCCTCAAGAACCAGGATTTGAGCGTAGGTAAAACTGGCTGTGGGGACTGGTGGGAGGCAAAGCCAGTGAGTGTCCAAGGCCACACGGTAGAGACTTGTGGGGTCTGACGGGCTCAGGATTTGATTCAGAGTGAGAGGGGGGGATCCTAGGGGGTGCATGAATTCCTGGGCGTGGCTTCTGTCGATGTAATCCCTCTGTTAAAATGATGGTGACGCCTCTGTCAGAGGGTAGGGACGTTGGTGAGCTGCATCATGTTAGCATTGGTGAAGCTGGTGGTCCAGGTTGGGTAGAATGCGTAAACGCTGAGAAGAAGGTGTTAGACTGGCTTGCATGTAACTGGCTGGGCCACCTCAGAGTGGCTGTGCACACTCTGTGTGTCAGGCCTCCTCAGAGTGGCTGGCTGCACTCTGGAGAAGCTAAGAACCTGGCAGTTTCTTGTGCACT
This sequence comes from Peromyscus californicus insignis, assembly GCF_007827085.1. Lineage (NCBI taxonomy): Eukaryota > Metazoa > Chordata > Mammalia > Rodentia > Cricetidae > Peromyscus > Peromyscus californicus. The sequence continues at coordinate 115,829,713 of NW_026294402.1, read as the reverse complement.
AGACTGAAGGCCTCAGCAGTCTTCGTCTGGTGCTGAAGGCCTGGAAGATTCCTGGAGAGATGGAAGCCAAAGAAACTGGAGTCTGATGTCAGCCCGGGACGGCGACAGCAGCGGTAGGGTAGATGAATCAGTACGATGTGGAGGCAGGCAGGCAAAAAGCAAAGGCTTTTCTGAGGACCTCCTCATGTCTGGGCTGTCTGGGGGAGGTGGTGTGCTTAGGGTGTGTCTTCCTACAGTTAACCTAACTGAGAAAGCCCTTACAGGTCTGCCCAGAGGCTTGTCTCAGTTGATTCCAGCTCCAGTTAAGTTGACAGCCATCACACCTACCTAGACGCACATACATAGGCTTATTTCTCGGTTATTCTTTGATGGCTGTTGACAGATTTGCTAATCACTATGATAACATCTGAAAGCAGAAGAAGCCACAGTATCAATTCTGTGTCTAATATTCATAATGCTGCATCATCGTCATAGACCTGCAAATGAAAGCCAGAACGACATGTCAGGTAGTCACCATGTCCAAACTCCATACAGTCATAAATGTTGGAAGGGGTTGGGGAACAATGACTTTGACAGGCTGCTGGTGGGAATGTAGATGGGCACGGCCATCCTGGAAAACCCGCTGTGTCTCCAGAGCCAAAGACATCTTTCCCTGCTGTCCAGTGTCTTGTTATCCCGTGGCTCTGTGTCCTGCATGGCACGTGGAGGGACGTGTTCTGTGGTGGTCTCTGTACCAGCCCCACATCTAGCAGAACGGACAGAGTGTGGCATGGCCACTCCACATGGCCACCCCACAAGGCACCATCAGCACTGGCAATAACGAACTGCAGCCCTGGGCTGGAGTGAAGCTCATGGTTGACGCTCATCATGGATATGAGTGGGACATACCGTGAAATGACCCATCTGGGAATTGGGAAACGTCCAGGGACTGTGGCTGCTTGTGTCCACAGGGCCGGCTCCCCTGGGTTCCATCAGGGAGCTCAGCTGTTCACATGCTTGCGTGAATCCTGGCGCTCTTCTATGGGGAAGGCCCTCCTCTTTGACAGAGAACATGGCTTCAGGAGGGACACACACAGGCCACAAGGGAGGAAGGAGACACCCACCTCTCCAGCCAGGTCAGCTAATCAACCCTGGCCATCAGTGAGGTGACAGATACCACAGCCAGGTCTCTCACATCCCTGGATCCCTTTAGATGTCTGCAGGTAGATGTCACCGAAGGAATCTGAAGACGAGGGCTGCCTTATGGCGTGATGAGGGAAGCTAGGCCAGAGGTCAGCCCTGAAGCTGAGAGGCTTCCTCTGTTCCCATGGAGTCTCGTGCTAAGGACCTGTGTCATTGGCTGAAGGAATTCCCTGGGGTCTGTGTAGAGGATATCCTCAGTTACCTGGGACCTGCAGTCACCCCAGGTGATGGGCTTGCCTCTCTCCTGCCTCCATACCTATGGCTGGTCCTGGTGCTTGCTCTTGCCGTTGTCCGTGGAGAGCACGTGGCCATCAGTTCCTGGGTCAGGCTGTGGCCAGGCTGCCTCAGGTCACCTCCCCGAGGTTCATTTTCCTTCCCCTGCAGTTTCCCTTCCTGGCTGCTGCTCTTGTTTTATTAGGTTGAGATGTAGGGGCATGGGAAACACTGTTCTTGTTTTTTTTTTTTTCTCACTTCGTGTTATACAATTTTCCCCATGGTTTTATTTTACTTTTGTGTGTAGTGTGTGAATTTGTTCGTATCCATTTAGGTACACATGTACCCGTGAAGGCCAGGGGTTGATGTCAGGGGTCTTCCACTGTCACACTCTCCACCTTGTCTTTCAGGCAGGGTCTCTCACCAACTGTCTGGACCAGCTGGCCAGTAGCCTGGGGATTTGTACTTGTACAAGCCTGTCTTTGTACCCCAGTACTAGGGCCACAGATATGCATGATATGTTTAACTTTTATGTCGGTGCTGCAGGTCTGAACTCAGGTCCACATACTGAGTCTTCTCACCAGCTCCCATATTCACAACTTTAATAGAATATTCTATTTGAATAAAATATTATATTCAGTTCCAAATGTGTTATCGGTTAAGGTAAGCACTCTCTGGTCACTGTGACACAGCTGTTCCCAGTTGTCAGAGACAACCCCACACCCTGGAAAGGTCAGGTGCCAGCCGCCAGCCAGTCAGCAAACTCAGGGTCCCTGACCTGGTGTGTGTACTGCAAGATGAAAATCTGTGTTCTGCAAATCATCCATCCCTAGGGGGAGACAGATTTTGGCCATCTGGCTATACCCCTGAACTCCACAGAAAGAAGTAGTGTATGTTTAGCTGTTAGGTAGACTATTTTGAAGTAAACACACATATAATGAACTAAATTTTGTTGAATAATGGGGACTTTACACACAGTATGTTGAAATAGCTCTAGGTAGACCTTTCTGGTACCATATTTGTGTGTGTGTGTGTGTGTGTGTGTGTGTGTGTGTGTGTGTGTGTGTGTGTGTTATTTCTTTCCCCCAGACAGGGTTTCTCTGTGTAACAGCCCTGGCCGACCTAGAACTTACTCTGTAGACCAGGCTGGCCTCAAGCTCACAGAGATCCGCCTGCCTCTGCCTCCTGAGTGCTGGGATTAAAGGTGTGCGCCACCACACCCCACTGTATCTACATTTTAAATTTTTTCTTTTATGCACTTTAAAATACTTTTGTTCTAAGTAGTTGGCTGTGTCAATTTCAGCAGCCGCTAGGGGGCAGTCAAGCACTGAGGAAGATGTGGCAGTTTGTCTTTAATCTGGAAGTCTCTGGCTCTGGAGGGTTAGCAGGTACAGGTACTGGTTACATCTTACAGTGTTTAGAAGTTTCTGCTCAGTATCTGGCAGTTGCGTCGGTCAGTTTCTGTTTGAAAGTTACCAAGATCAATGTAATCCTTGGCAGCCTTTCTAGAAGAAGGCAGACTTGGCTGCCTATGTGTGATTTCCAGGGGTGCCAATGGTGGGCCTCTGGTTCAGAGCTCTGATCCAGTCTCTGTGAAACTCTCTCTGACCTGCTCGGCTTCCTCCTACCTCATTGTGTCTGCAGGAGGGTGCTGGCCAAGTCTAGGCATTCTTCTTTGGCTCTTTTATCGAATTCCCTCGGAAGAATACAGCTGTTTACCGTGCTGACCAGTCTGGAGCCCTCCCTTGTGGTTCTTGTGAAAAGGATGAGCCCTGGTGTGTGGTCCATGTGTTTAGTCTCAGCAAGGCAGTGGATGCATTAAGGTGCTGAACACGTGACTGTGAGCCCTGGAACTGATGGCGCAGGTTAACCCTTTCATGGATGGTTTCTTACTCTGGAAAATTTCAAAACAAAAGTGGCGTGGGTAGACTGAGGCAGCTCACTCGGTAGCTGTTGACACCTGGCCGTGCTTTTTCCTCTGTCTCCTGCTTCTTCCCCCTCCCTTTTCATTCGTATCCCTCTTTCTTGCTGGGACATTTTAAAGAAAACATCAGCTTATTTATAGTTGCGATTTATATGATTTTATTTTTATTTAAGCATATTTGTGTGTCTGTGTGTGAGTACAGATGTCCTGGAGGCTAGAAGAGGGTTTTGGATCTCCTGGAGCTGGGATTGCTCCAGGTGGTTGTGAGCCGCTTGGTGTGGGTTCCGGGAATCAAACCTGAGGCTCCGCAAGAGCAGTGGGTGTGCTTAAGCGCTGAGCTGTTTTCCTAGGCCATGCTTGGGTCCCTGGCTGTCACTTTGCACAGCCTCACATAATTCTCTGCCTGAAACCCCTTTGGGGCTTGAGTGGTGTGTGCCACACTTTTGGGGAAACCTGCATTTCATGTACACAATTGAACCCAGTGTCCTCTACCGTTTTTCTTTGAAGCATTTATTATTGTAAATATTCTGATTATAAAAGTATTTTTTCTATTTATGACAATATGGCTATATAAATCTTCCAAACACCCCCCTATAGCAAACCAAGAAATGACATTTGGAAGTGCAGGATAAAATGTGACCTGAAGGTGCTTGGGATGGGCCTGACTTGTGGCTGGAGTTGCGTGTGATCATTTACAGCCCCTGGTGTGGCTAATTCCAGTGAACTTGCCCTTGGAGTTTTCTGGTAAACAAGCTTTTGTTTACTTTCTGTTGAAAATGTGTTCAATTAGTTAATTATACTTCAGTGAGCTGGTGGGGGCAGGACACGAAGTTATTGAAAACCAAAAAAAGCATGGAGCAAACAGACACTAATATATTTCATTAATTCTTTGAGAATGTCATGCAATGTGTTTTGATCATATTCATCCCCATTCCTAGCTTCCTACCTCAGCTTTGTCCCCCCCCCGCCTCTCTCTCTCTCTCCCCCCTCCCCCTCCCTCCCTCCCTCTCTCTCCCTCCCTCCCTCTCCCCCTCTCCCATGAAATCCAGTGTGTGCTGTCTGTGGACTAAAGGGCGTGTGGTTGGCCTATAGGGCCTGCATCTGTAAAGAAAACTGACTCTCCTTGCCCCCAAAGCCGTCATTTGTCCATGGCCTCCGTTACGGGGTGGGGGCTCCTGAACCCCGGCCCACTCCATGCCAGCATGCTGACTGAGCTGTGCAGATGACGACAGCCGTGGTGAGTTGATGAGCGAGCGCAGTCCTGCCCTGTCTACAACACACTGCTTTGCCCAGCTCTCTGGACATCTTCCACCATGCCTAGTGAGCCTTAGCGTGTTGGGGTGGTCACTTGTTTTCTCCACTTTGACGAGTTGTGATTCTCTGCATTACTGATGTCCACTGCAATAGAAGCTTCTCTGAGGAAGGCAATTGCTGCACTAATGTGTTGGTATAAAGGTAAGTATTTAGAAGGCATTTTGATACTATGTCCTGTAGCTGGAGTTTTCTCCAGTCCTGCCTGGGTCTGCAGCCACTCAGACCCAAATAAACACACAGAGGCTTATATTAATTAAAACTGTGTGGCCTAATGGCTCAGGCTTCTTGCTAGCTAGATCTTACATCTTAAATTTACCCATTTCTATGAATCTATGCCTTGCCACATGGCTCGTGGCTTACTGATATCTTTACATCTTGCTTTCTCTGTGTCTGGCTGGCATCTCCTGACTCAGCCTTCCTGTTCCTAGAATTCTCTTCTCTGCTTGTCCCACCTATACTATATTTCCTGCCTGGCTACTGGCCAATCAAAGTTCTATTTATCAACCAAATCAGAGCAACACAGTCACAGCACACGGAGCGATATCCGCAGCAATGTCCAGTTAGGAGACCAATGGTAGTAGGTTAACTCCTGGGACCTGTGGGCTCCCCAGCCATGGGTTCTTGCTCAGATGTGCAGAAACAGGTATGTGTTTCCTCCTGAGTGTAGATCAGGCCTTAAAGCCAATCAGAAAGCGTTGGTTATCCCCGAGACATTCATGCCGCTATTGCGCCCGTGGCCTCTCTCACCGTGTCAGTCACTACTGCTGTTGGCGGTGTTCACGGCTCCCCCAGCAGCCTGCATAGCACTTCTTGGTACTGTGAGGGTGAGATGGCAGGGAGGAAGCCTCCTGGTCAGCACCAGTTAGATTTCTTCATGTCCTGTGACGTGTGTGAGGTGTCTTCAGTCCCAGGGTCTTACCATCAAGTTCTGGTGGGCAACCAAGAGCAGTGGTGGCAGCCTGTCCTGAGAAACAGACACTCCATCAGCTGAAAAGCTCCAGTAACGTGGACACAATCAGTTTCTTCTCGTTTATGCACCTATGTTAATTTCAGTACCCATCAGTACCCATTCTGATCTTTTTCCATTTCTTTCTGGGTTTTCTGGAAAATGATAAAGCAGGAGTTGAATCATCACATATATATTTGTAAAACATATATATTGTAAAACATTCTTGGTCCGTGTCTGTGCTGAGCCCTAATGTTCCTGTCATTGGCCACTGCCACATCAGGGGTCACTTTTGTATCAAGTGTCTCACAGCAAATAATTCTTACAAGGCACACTTCCTGGTTTCTCGTATGGACAGTGTGCCTTAATTTCTTCTCTGGCATCTTGTAGAATGAGTTTGACTTCTGTGTTTGTGGCTCTGGCTGACTCTTCTGTCCCTGTCGCCTGGGTGGGAGGGCCCCTCTGTTGTGTCCTCAGAGCAGCATCGGGAGGCATGAGAGTCTGCACACAGTGTAACTAGCTGTTCCCGAAGCCTAGCCAGCCATCCATTTGCATTTGGTGCTGCAGTGGATGGAAGGAACATGGAGAGGGACCCAGCAGCTGAAGGAATCGCTCGGACATCATGAGAACATATCCCCAAAGCAGAAAACAATTGCAATTTAAATTGAGACTCCTTTCAGTTCCCACTATTTGAGGGAGAGTTGAAGGTCCAGCCTTTAAGAATATGATGATGAGTGGGTAGCACAGGCTGTCTTGCTCTCCACCCCGCAGACTCACAATTGTAGTATTGGTGTGAGGGTCTTTGTACTGTAGCTTTTAGATCATCATTCAGGAGACCCAGTTTTAATAACATGACAGAGTTAACCTGCCTTCATCAGAAAATGTTTCTGTGGTGAGTAGGTGTGTGCTGTTCCCACACGTGTCACTGGGGCAGGCGAGACAGCTCAGCAGGGCAAAGGTGTTTGCTGTCAAGACTGATGACCTGAGTTCAACCCTCAGGATCTGTGTGGTGGAAGGAGAGAACTGATTCCTGAAAGTTGCCCTGAAAGAGTGTGGTCAGGAAGGGGGTATCAGAGGCCAGTTCTCCTATGTGGACTGGCACTTGGATACGTTATCTTTGGGAATTCCAGCAATTTCTTTTTTTTTTTTTTTTTTTTGGTTTTTCGAGACAGGGTTTCTCTGTGTAGCTTTGCGCCTTTCCTGGAACTCGCTTTGGAGACCAGGCTGGCCTCGAACTCACAGAGATCCGCCTGGCTCTGCCTCCCGAGTGCTGGGATTAAAGGCGTGCGCCACCACCGCCCGGCTAATTTCTTAAATTAAAAAGAAATTATTGGTGCATGTGTGTGTCTGTGTGGGCTCACAGGTGTGGAAGTCGAGGGAAAAGTTGGTTCTCTCCTTCCTGCTTGAGTCTTGGAGATCAAAGTCAGTTTGTCGGACTTGAGGTCACTGAGTCATCTTTTCAGACCTCTTTGACTTGAGTAGAACTAACTGAAATTAAAAATGATAAAACTAATGCTGGGCTGTGGTGGCACACGCCTTTAATCCCAGCACTCAGGAGGCAGAGGCAGGTGGATCTCCGTGAGTTCGAGGCCAGCCTGGACTACAGAGTGAGTTCCAGGGAAGGTGCAAAGCTACACAGAGAAACCCTGTCTCGAAAAACAAAAACAAAAAACAAACAAAAAAAGAGATAAAACTAATGGTTTGGGAAGTCATGAAAGAGCTAAGTGACTCAAACAAGGAAGCTTTGTTATCAGCTAGCCACACATGTGTTCCTTGTGTGGCTAGCAGGAAGGGATGGATATAGATGCAGGCAGATACTACCCCTCCCTTTCTGGGGGTCTCAGGAGTTTGAAAGTGAAAAGCCAGAAAGCACACATTCCTGAAGGGACCGTCCCAGTCAGAGCCTCCCACCCATGGTGAGGTGAGACTGTTTAGCCAGGGTCAATACACAGGACTCATCTGCCAGGGCAGTGACCCGCTGTGGGCCGCTGCGGGTGAGTGAGGGTGGAATTGTCATTACTGTGTGGTCCGTGGTGGTCGTGGTGGGGTTGGAACCCAGGGTGAGCTGCTTGGTGGAGGTGGCCATCTGGATGGTAGATCTAGCCTAAGCTCAGTCAGCAGGGATGGCTGACCCTTTCTCTCCCCTCCAGCACCAGAGGACTCTGCTACCTGGTGGTCTAATGGAGCCTCAGAGGCTCAGGCTGGCCTCTATTCTCCGTGGGTTAGGCACTCAACAGGGGCAGTAATCAGGTCAGCTGGAGTGAGCAGAGGCCATGCTGCTGAGCACAGGCCTTGTTTTCCAGCTGACAGAGGAAGCCCCGGGCTCCTGATGAAGGATGCTGGCCAGGTCCAGCTGACCATGTCTGCCCTCTGGTGGTCACTCATGTGAAGCACCAAAGTCTCTGCAATGTGCTCTCATGGAAAATCTTCCTCCATACTGTTTCAGTTTCTTGTTTGTCTATTTAAATATATTCAAACGCAGATTTGCTCAAAGCTTCTGATCCACTGGCTGCAAGCCCCCAGAACTGGCACAGCTCTGTTCTGTAGTCCATTTCTGTCTGATACAGATGTGTTAATCCCAAGGTTGTGGTTCTCAGGGCTTCCTTTCCCACTGTCTTTCTGGGCCTCCCTTTTTGGGGGGTGGATTGCAGAGACGTGGCCTGTGATCTCCACTGCACTGACGGGTGGCTGTGCCCTGCCCCTTGTTACAGTAACACCAGTGCATAGTGGTGGCTGTGTTCCATCTTATTCCAGAGTCATGCAGCTGGCTGCTGATTTCCAAATGGAGAAGGGCTGAGGAAGGAAGATTGACAAGGCCCAGGCTGGCTTGGGCCACTAGAGATTTCCCTGGGTCATATGCAGGGTCTCTGTTGTCAGAAGTTGGTTCCAGTAGCATGGTGTGTGCATTGAGGCTGCTGCCATGCTCTCTCAAAACTGGCAGGCTCACCAACGATCAGCAAGAGCGTGGGGACTCCAAAACCCAAAGGGACTCGCCCAGTGTTGGACCTTCTTATTGTGGAGGGCAGCACATGGCTCGATAACTTGTCTTTTAATATTTATTTATGTATTATCTATTTGGTTTTTCAAGGCAGAGTTTCTCTGTGTAACCTTGGCTGTCCTGGAACTCACTTTATGGCCAGACAGGCATTGATCCACCTGCCTCTGCCTCCTGAGTGCTGGGATTAAAGGTGTGTGCCACCGCCACCCAGCTGAATTTTTTTGTATTATTTATTTTGTATTATTTGTATTTATTGTTTTGTTTGTTTGTTTTGGTTTTTCGAGACAGGGTTTCTCTGTGTAGCTTTGGTGCCTTTCCTGGAACTCCTCGAATTCATGGAGATCCACCTGCCTCTGCGTTTCCCAAGTGCTGGGATTAAAGGCATGTGCCACCACTACCCAGCCTTTATTTATTATTTTGTATTTTCATTTGTGTGTGTGCCTCCCTGTTTATATGTGTACTGCCTGTATGTGGCTGCTTGCATAGGTCAACGAGGGCATCAGATCCTATGGGACTGGAATTACAGGTAGCTGTGAGCCACCCGACATGGGTGCTGAGCACCAAACCTAGGTCCTCTGTAAGAGCAGCAAGTGTTTGTAACCACCAAAGCGTCTCTCCAGGCCCTTCCCTCTCTTTGGAAGGAGGAGTCTTTTGTGCTCCATGTGGGTCTCTAAGGTCACTGGCAGTGCCGCACACCACGAGCCTTTCCAAGGTCTGTCTCTTACTGACTGTCCGGTGATGCAGGATCCTGCTCACCAGGTCAAGTTAACATGATGAGATGGTTTGGTGGTCAATGATCAGGGTCCTTCTGGGTGGCACAGCGGGAGACCTGACCCAGGGGCAACCGTGAAGTTCACTGTCAGTGTCTTCTTTATCTCTGGCCTGAAGGCTGGACCCCTCGGAGCCCTTCAGGCTGGTGCCCTCCGCACCAAGGCATGTCCTCCAGGCCCACTTCTGCAGGGTGGTTCAGAGGGTGACCGGGAAGGCCACACTCTGGAGCACACCTGCATTCCCAGCTACCTCAGCTTTCAGGCCAGGGTTGCTCCACCTTAGTGGCACATTAGTGTTCTGGGTACTCAGAACAATTCTGTCAAGGATTATCCCAGACCTCTTAGGGCTCCCTGGAGGTAGATGCAGGCAGCTGCGGATTTGAAAGCTCATAACCCCACTGTGTGGGCCAAATGAGCCCTGGCTCAGTGACCCTGGCCTGGTGTCACCTGACCGCTGGCTGCAGCACACACTCTGGGCTGTAAGAGGTCCTGGAGATCCAAGCTCTCTGACCTCAGGAGCCCAAATCATGGTGGCCAGCCTAGCCCACCCTTGTGGCTTAGTCCCTGGGGCAGAGGGAGGTTCTAAGTGTGTGGGGCTTTTGCCATCGATGCCTGCTTGCTGGGGTCTCGGGGAAATGTTCCCTCGCTGCTTCCATTAACATCAGAGTCCTGTTTCTTGGCTCTCTCTTGCAGACTGGCCCATTTCTTATTCATACAGCCTTGGGGTCCCATCTTGATGTCCATGGTCTGTGTGATAACACACTAAGGACAAGCCCTGGGGTTTGTCTCTTGTTCCTTTTCAAAAGTCATTTCAAAGTCATCAAGATTCACTATCTGTGCTCCTGAGCGAAAGCTGCCTGTTTGCTGGCCAAGCTTCCGGGTTTCCTATTCCCTCTCTCTGTTTTTTCTGTCTCATTTTTGTCTTTGAAGTTTCTTGTTTTTATCTTCTCTTCTCTCTCTCTCTCTCTCTCTCTCTCTCTCTCTCTCTCTCTCTCTCTCTCTCTCTCTCTCTGCCAGCTCAGCTGTGAGTCTATCATGTTTATCTAACATAAAATAATCCCAGTAGGAGGACATTTAGAATATTTTGCCTGCCACCTGCCAGAAGTGGGCAAAGGGATTTTGTCATAGCCGATCTCCTCATCTGCATGGCAAGGTTCAGTGCTACACAGTGTTTACAAAGTGTTTTTATATTTATTTTATTGTGTGTATGTATTGAAAGGTCTCAGATGTGTGTTCAAGAGAGGCACTGAAATGGATTGTTGGGGAATATGAAGGGCTATCAATGCCGTGGGCAGACATACAGCCAACAAACAGTATGGGGTGCTCTGAGGAGAGGATTTAGGACCCACACGACAGAAGTGACTGTCTCTTCTTATCCCTTCCTGAGGATGGGGGAGGTTTAACAGCACAAGTCTGCAGCCAGGTCTCTGTTTTCCAGGCAGAAGGCAGGGAAGGGGGTTGGAGGCAGAATGTGTGACCATCAATAACCACTCTGAGGTAAACTCACTCCCCAGGTGAGAGGTCCTGACACCCTGCTCACTAGAGTGGGAGCCCGTGTCACCTGTGAGAGGAAGGGCCGCTGGCTGCAGGGGCTGTGGCCTGGGTGGCATCTGGGTTCTGACATTGCGTTCTCTCTTATATGAGTGTGAGGTCATGTGGCATGAGCTCAGAGGACCACTTCATAGAGCACAGCACACTCAGGTAGGCAGGTGTAAGAAGAACTAACTCATTTTTCCTTTTCACTCTACTTTTTGATAGCCTTTTTCAAATGCAATTGTACCTCTGTCAACAAAAAATGTTTTCCTCTTCTTATTGCCCTTTCATGTGTACCATTTGTTCGTTTTTTTTTTTTCCTTTTTAAAAAGAACTATTTTATATGTATGGATGTTTGCCTGTATATATGCATGTGTACCATGTGTGTGCAGTGCCTGAGGAGGCCAGAAGAGGGAGCCAAATCCCCCTGGATCTGGACTTAGAACAGTTGTGAACCACCATGTGGATGCTGGGAATTGAAATCCCATCCTCTGGAAGAGCTGCCAGTGCTTTTAACTACCGAGTTAAAGATAAATGGGAAACCAATAACATGATATTGCAGGGGTATGTTAAAGGTTACCCACACTGACCTTCTATAGGTGGAATGTGGTCACTGGAGTAACTCACCATCTGTGTAGACACTGTGTTCACAAGATGCTGGCTACAGTCCCTCAGGTTTGTGGCTTTAAGGGCGTACAGCATGAAAATGGTCTCAATTTCCAGGGGCACTTACCTCTGCAAACACCAGTGGATTATAAAATGGAGAGATGCTGTAAATCCCAGCAGCTAGCTTGGGAACAGAAAGCCCAACCTGAGATTAGAGTGTAGGATGTGTTCGATTTTGTGAAAAATTAACCTTTTAATTCAAGGTTATTGCTGATTTTCATGCAGCTGCAGAAATTCTGCAGACTCTGGGTGTACCCCCAGTGGCAACACTGGGGTGTTGACCTAGAGACCACTAAGGAAAGTGGTTTCAGTGTTTCAGGGGTCCTCCAGACCCTCAGGACCACGTCTGTCTGCTCTGTTGCTCGTGCACTCATGTCCCGGAGCCGCGAGGCCGCCCCGTGTCTCCGTGTTTGCCCCTTTGAGAGCACTGTGCAGAGAGCACACCGCCTGTGGCCTTTGGCTTCCTGCAGCTGAGTGTTCTTGTGCTCTGTCTGCATGGCTGTGCATCAGTAGGGGGCTCCCGGTTTGTTTTCTGAAGCAGCTTCCACGGAGCAATCGTGCCGCATTGTATTTAACTGTTAGCCCTTTGACAGACATCTCGGTCCTTTCCTGTTTTGAGAATTACAAATAAAATTCCTAGAAACAGGCTTCTTTATAAACTCTTTTTCTAAGGTAAATGTTCAGGGAAAACAATGGCCAAGTTTTAAATTTTCTTTTCAGTTGTTTATTATTTATTTGCAGTGCTGGGGATGGCACTCACCACCTTTGCATGCCAGGCAAAGGGTCCACCATTGTGCTACACCCTCAGCCTTTGACCTCTGATGTGCTTGTACATACAGCACAGACTGGCCTTGAACTCATTACAGTCCTGTTTCTGCCTGTACATGTGTGCTGCAGTACACACTTGATTTTTAAAGAAGCCAAGCTGGTTCACAGCATGTCTTCCCTGAAGATTCCCCGCTGTCAAGGTGTGGGTGATGTGGCTTCTCACTACCCCAGTTGGCTCTGATGCTCCCTCTGGGTTGTATTTTAGCTGTTCTGATAGGCGTGCAACATTGTCTCATGTGGGGGTTAGTTTGCATTTCCCTAATATCTGTGGTGCTGCATTTGGAAGACATCTGCCTCTTCGGTGCAGTTTCTCCATGCCTTTGATGGTAGATCGGCCGTTACTGTCCCCGTGATCGTTCTCCAGACAGTTTGTAGTTTAAGCTTATGCCGGTGGTTGGTTTGAGTTAACTGTTTGTACATAGGTTGGACTGAGTCGCCCTGTGGGTTTGTCACGTTGGCTGGACCCCGTCTTGTGGGGCTGTTTGTGGCTGCCTTCCTGTTCACCATGAACATCAACTCTCCCCATAGTGAGATCACCTTGTGTTTCTTGAAGCATTGTTGTGTAGTTTCACACACAGTCCTAGCCTCTGTGAATCCTCACTCTAGTCTGTATCTCAGTAGTCTTGTAGATGTATACATGTCTGTGTGTATGATACATTCATGTAGATACATACATGCATATATTTGAACGTATATGTGTATATATGCCTGTGTTTATGATGCATGTATATGTATGTGTGTGAACATGTATATATGTCTTTGCATATGATGTACATGTGTATATGTGTATATGTGAAAATGTATATATGCATGTTTGTATATGATATATGCATGTATATATACATATGTGTATATGTGTGAACATTTATGTGTATACATGTCTGGTGCATGATGTATGCATGTATATATGTACATGTATGTATGTGTATGTGTGAATATGTGTGTATACATACCTCTGTTTATGATATATATGCACATATATGTGTATGTATGTCTGTGCATAGGATATATGTATGCATGTATGTAATATATGGATATATATGATATATTTATGTATATGTGTATCTGTATGTGTAAGCAGTATGTGTATATCTGTCTGTGTATGGGATGATTGTATATCTGTATATGTCTATATGTGGTTTTTGTTGAATTGGCTTCTTTACTATCATATAAAGTTTCTTAGTCTCTAACAGGTTCGTTTGTTCTGAAGTCTGTGCTCTCAATACAGCCCTTGCCGCATCCCATTCGCTGCTGCTGTTACATCTTTTTTGTTTTTATTCTACTTTTCTAGTCTGTCTCTTAATTGCTGTATTTATGTCATTTACATTTAATGTAATTACTGAAATATTTGATCATATGTGTGACAATTGACTTTTGTTTTCTGTCTGTCTTAAATTCCTTAGATTCCTTTTTACTACCTTCTTGGAGTTTGCTGACCTTGCAGCTTCGTTTTGACCTTTTCCCTGTGGCGATACTGAATCCTTCTGTTGTGTAGATTTTGTTTCAGTAGTTGCTCCTAGGTTTTTATACCAACATATCAAAGTCCGTTAGTGTCGTCATTTTACTACTTCAAGTGGGGTATAGAAAATTCCTCCCTTTAAACTGTTTTTTGTCTAATTGTCTAAATGTAGTTCTATGATTTTTGCCTTAGCCATCAAACATAATTTAGAATGTATGAGAAGGGAAGCCTGTTCACTTGACCTCTGCATTTCCTACTTTCTTCTGCTTTCCTCTCTACACTCCAACTTTCCTTATTTCATCCTTTGCTTTCTCTTTAGAAATATGTACTTCCATCATCATTTAGGGTAATTTGTTAGTGCCCAATTTGCTAACTTTGTAGATAACAAATTTCTGAGCACTGGCAGTTTCAGAAGATTGAGGGTGGTACCTAATGACAGTCCATGAGGATGAAAAGATGACAGAAGAATGATGTCACACTGGGGCAGACACCACAACCACCTGATTCCCTCCACAAGCACTTCAGATATGGAACTCACATTGTGACACATCTGTGTAATGGAATATTATGTGAGAGCAGAAAAAAGTGAACTATCAATATGTACAACACCACAGGAAAATCTCAAGTGTGGGAATACAAAGGCCAGAAAAAAGATGCACAGAATATGGCCACATGTACATAAACTTTAGAGACTATGAACTACAAACGAGTGGCAAAGAGAAGACCATTGTCTGGGATTACCAAAGGACCTTCAAAGAGCACTGGGAACTGAGGATTTCTCAGTCGCAGACACTTTCCAAATGTATTTCACTGCAGACTTTATAGGGCCCGGCGAGAGGGCCCAGTGGGTAGAGGAGCTTGCCACCAAGTGAACCTGAGTTAGATCCCAGAGCCCACAGTGGAGGGAGAGAACCAGGTCCCGAAAACTGTCCTCTTCCTCATGTGCTGTGGCAGGTGCATGTCTGCACGTGCACCCACACTAGTGAAAACATTAAGAACACACAGTTTATTGCGTATCAGTCACACTTTGGTGTTTGAAGGTGTCTTGTTAGCCAGTGTCCTCACAATACAGATGCAGCGCTGTGAGGCGCCCCTAATTGACACACCTTTCCCATTGCAGGCGATCACACTCTTAACGGAATTAATCCGGGAGAACTTCAGGAGCAGCAAACTGAAGCAGTGCCTCCTGCCCAGCCTTGGGCAGCTCATCTACCTCGTAGCCACCCAGGTGAGACTGGCCGGTGAACTCTGACCCTGCTCACCTCCTGCAGACACCTCCTCACTTCTCCCCTTAGAGCATAATTCAGGGCCTTAGGATACTGTCCACTTCTAGGGAGGAGATCTTTTGCGATCCTTGTATCTCTCTCTGCCCCGCCTCCCTCCCACACTGCCCAAGCTCCTTTAGCTTAGGAGATTCTCAACCATATTTTAAAATGAAAGGACTGAAGTGCTCAAAGCCCTCAGGAGGTTGTTGGTGTTTTTAAGTCCTTCAGGCAGGAGAAGATGTTGCTTTCCCACTGTAAGAGCTCCACCCCTGTTTAAATGAGACACTACTTTGTGCAGACATTAGTGTGACTGTGGGAACTTTTGATGGTAGGATGAAGAATTGCAATTTCTGAAGTCCGCAGGGGCTACTCGCTGTTAACCAGTGTGTTATAAAGACTGTTACTGAGTGAACATTGACAGATTATGGGCTGTCATCTCTCACGTGTGAGCTTTAGATATTCTGACAGGTTTCTCTCACTGTATTTTTGAAGTTTTGTTTCCTCAACTTTCCTGTCTCTAGCCTGCCTTGCCCTCCTGTGCCCTGCACCTGTGCCCTGCACCTGTGTATACAGTTTTTCCTGCTTGTGCCATTATCTCCCATGATACCTGTATTTCTCCCATGACACCTCGAGAGGACATAGATAGCCTTCCCTGGCTCCTGATTGGCCTGCACCCTCTCCAGCCTCTTCTCCTCCTGGACTTTCTTTGTAACACCCATCTCTATCTTGATTTATTTATTTTTTTTAGTATGCGTTTCTGTCTCTGATCTTTATTCAGCACTGCCTCATCATGGCTGTATGGCTGTTTAGAAGTTTCTCCTCTAAGTACATGTTAGTTAAATGCCTTGTTAGGGTTGGGGGTACAGCCTAGCATGTGTGGGACAGTGGGATCAGTCTCCAGGACCACAAATGAATCAATAAATGAATGCATGAATAAATAAAGAAGTGCATATATTGTATGCAGGCCCTGGGGTGGGCAGGGAAGGAGTGAGGAGGCTGGGGAGATGTGGGGAGACCCCCTTGGTGCAGACAGATACCTCTCCGTAAGAGCAAGGAGACCTCCTAAGGTGTTAAGATGGGCTTTAGGTCTGATCTGGTTTAAATGAAGGGATTAGATGGAGAATGCGATTCCCAGGTTCTACGAGGACAAGCCAGGAAGGAGCAGTAGTGGATCTCTGCGCAGAGGGAGCATCGCTGGGGCCGAGGGCATTGAAGGTCCAAGAGAAAGGACTAAAGAATCTACTGGGTAGTGACATGGAAGTCGCTGGGAACTTGGGTCTGGGGACATGGAGAAATGGCTCAGCAGGTAAAGGACTTGCCATGAAAATGTGAAGACCAGAATTTAACTCCTCAGAAGCCACATAAATGCCACCTGGGTGTGGTGGCCACCTAGAACACTAGTGTGAGAGATAGGGTTCCCAGAGCAAGCTGGATCAGTGAGCTCTGGGTTCAAGTGAGAGACTCTGCCTCGATGTAGAAGGTGCAGACTCTGGCTGTCACACCTATATATATGTGAACACAAACACACACCACACACTGTGCACACCACAGAACTGGTTGGTGACTCAACGCCATCTGTTTATGCATTTTTTTTTCCAAGACAGGGTTTCTCTGTGTAGTCTTGGTGCCTGTCCTGGATCTCGCTCTGTAGACCAGGCTGGCCTCGAACTCACAGAGATCCTCCTGGCTCTGCCTCCCGAGTGCAGGGGTTAAAGGTGTGTGCCACCACCGCCCAGCTGGTTATGCATTTTTACTTGGAGTGGGGATACAGAGTCAGGTGAGCGGGCTGAGGAGACTGAGGAGCAAGTGGAAAGGGGTTGTATGAAGTGATAAGGTGGAAGGAGCCCAGGCAGGATTGGAACATACTGTGTAGCTGAGGATGTCCTTAAACTTCTGATCGTCTGGAGAGGGAGACAGTGAACCTACTGAGGTGGAGAGGGGAGTCAGTGGAGAGAAGACATATTGTATCTAGGAATGATGGAGGGAGGGCTGTCCCGTCAGGACACCGGGCATGGGGTAGAGAGGAACTTCCCAGTGTGTGTGGTGGGTGCATAGTGGACATGGTTATTTCTTTCTCACAGATTCTCTGAGGAGGGGAGACTGCACTAAGTGGCAGGAAGGTCACCGGTTAGATATAGAAATACAGTTGGTCAGAGAAGCAGAAAACCCAGAGAGTGGAGGGCATTTCAGGCTTTTGGTGGGAGTGGGGAATTGTAGCCAAGTGATCCAAGTGGCTGGGGGAGGGGCCAGGGCAGGGGGCAGATGGATGGGGTCACTTGCCCCTCTGTGTTCACCTTCCCAGCACATTTTCCCCTTCCTCTGCTTTTTGCTGCTCCTTGTCTGTTTAAGGGTTGTACAAGCTGAGTGGCCCGGCCTTGTCTGTTGAGGCTGTCGGACCCTGGGCTTTTGCCGTAGTCACTCCAGTGGGAGGTGAGCATTCTGCATCTTCGCCTCGCTCCAGATAATGGGTGCTGTGCTGTGGGATGCGGGCACAGCTGGCTGTGCGAGGGCCTGCTCAGCACCCTGTGCAAGACAAGAAGCAGAAATACTGTGTGTGCACATGCAGTAAGAGACCCCAGGCCAAGTCCAAATGTCGGGAGCAAGTGGTGATTTCACCGGACCTGGAAGCTTCAGCTGTGTGCTTGGCAGCTTTTCTTGAATGTTGGAGATCTCTTGTGGCACTACTTTCACGGTCTTTCCTCACCTTCATTTTTTTAGGAAGAAAAAAAACAGCACTCCAGGGACTGCTGGGCTGTCCCCTTGGCTGCGTACACTGTGCTTATGAGGTGCCTCCGGGAAGGGGTAAGGAGCCTTTGTTGTCCTCTGTAGACCTGGCCACTGCAGCCGCCCTCCAGGCGAGGAGCAAGGAGCCGGAGCACAGCCCCCAGCAGTGCACACTTGCCTGTCAACGAGCTATTGCTCCTGAATTTAAGTAATCTGACAGGCTGCATCCTTGCCTAAGTGTCCTGCGTAAAAGATGGGGGGATAGCCAGGTATGGTGGCACACACCTTTAATCCCAGCACTCAGGAGGCAGAGGCAGATGGAACTCTGAGTTAAGGCCACCTTGGTCTGTAGAGTGAGTTCCAGGACAGCCAGGGCTACACAGAGAAACCCTGTCTCAGGAAAAAAAGATGATGGGAAACACAGACAGTGTGGCCTGACCATCTTCTGTAGCAGTGAGTCTCAGCCTGTGGGTTGCATAGCAGATATCCTGCATATCATATATTTACATTAAGATTTATAACAGCAGCAAAACTACAGTTAGGAAGTAGCAACAGAATAATTTTATGGTTGGGGTCACCACAACATGAGGAACTATATTAAAGGGTCAAAGCATTAGGAAGGTTGAGAACCACTACTCTATAAGATTCTGTTAATTACCCTGCCTCCATCCAAGATTTTTCTAGGGCAGCCCAGCAGGCAAGATGTGTGCAGAGCCCTCTGTGAGCCCACCTGACCCATGATGAGCTTGTCACTGCCCTCCTGAGCTCCACACAGATGGCCACCCTATGGCCCATTGTCATGTAGCCTCTCGTTACCACACATAGTGCTTAAAAACTGGTCTAGTGCCAGGTGGTGGTGGTGCACACCTTTAATCTCAGCACTCGGGAGGCCGAGGCAGATGGATCTCTGTGAGTTCAAGGCCAGCCTGGTCTACAGAGTGAGTTCCAGGAAAGGCTCCAAAGCTACAGAGAAACCCTGTCTCAATCCCCACCCCACCCCCCAAAAAAAACCCAAACTGGCCTAGCAGGTTGGTGGCCTCTATCTGCTTTATGCTGTTTGACATGGTTCCACCCAAGGAAAAGCCACAGGCTAAAGACATTAATTACTACAAGAATGAAAAAGATACATCAGGATGAACATTTTCCTTCCAGTGTCACGTGGCAGTGGAGGAGGGTTCCAGCAGTGGATGTCATGTGGCAGTGGAGGAGGGTTCCAGCAGTGGATGTCATGTGGCAGTGGAGGAGGGTTCCAGCAGTGGGTGTCATGCGGCAGTGGAGGAGGGTTCCAGCAGTGGGTGTCACATGACAGTGGAGGAGGGTTCTAGCAGTGGATGTCACATGACAGTGGAGGAGGGTTCCAGCAGTGGATGTCACATGACAGTGGAGGAGGGTTCCAGCAGTGGATGTCACATGACAGTGGAGGAGAGTTCTAGCAGTGGGTGTGCAGGCTGAGGCACTCCTTAGTGGTCAGTGTCTTGGTCAGTGTTCCATTGCTATGAAGTGATACCATGACCATGGCAGCTCTTATAAAGGAAAGCATTTAATTGGTGCTGGCTTACAGTTTCAGAGGTTTGGGAAGCATAGCAGCATGTAGGCAGACATGGTGCTGGAAAAGGAGCTGAGAGTTCTCCATCTCGATCCTCAGGCAGCAGGAAGAAGCGCTGGGCCTGGCTTGAGCACCTGAAACCTCAAAGCCCACCCTAGTGACATACTTCATCCAACAAGGCCACACCTCCTAATAGTGCTACTCCCTGGTGTCCAGGCATTCAAATCCATGAGCCTACGGGCTCTTAGTCTGTAGGTCCTTTGTCATGATGGTGCATGCACCATGGGGTTTAATGCATCATCCTTTATCAGTAACGTGAGAATAGGGTCCTCAGCTGCGGCCAGGACCATGCTCTGACTTATCACTCATGGCCTTAAGCTAGGGCCCTTGTGGAACACAGGTGGAGAAGGGGACCGTCCTGTTGACACACTAGTCCCACCTCTTGGGGAGACAAGATGAAACATGAGAGAATCAATATGTCAAGGATGTAAGGGCCAAAGAAGCTGGTATAAGACCTCAACCGCAGGGTCTTCTGCCAGTGGTGAGCAGGCAGGTCTGGAACGTCCCATCGTTATTTTTAAAGTTGACATTGTTGCCTCCTGGTAGAACCTCTGGAAGTGTCTTTTCTCCAGACTTTTCTCACTGTCTTATTGCTGAGGTGGGAACAATGTGTCCAAGGTGAGAGTGTTAAGTATGTAGTGTTTACAGAGCAGACAAGATATAAAAGTAGTTCTAATGAACAGTAGGTACTGTAGGCAGAAACACGGTGGGTGGAGAGAGGGAGGGAGGGGGGGGGGAGAGAGAGAGAGAGAGAGAGAGAGAGAGAGAGAGAGGAGAGAGAGGGAGAGAGGGAGAGAGGGAGAGAGGGAGAGAGGGAGAGAGGGAGAGAGAGGGAGAGAGGGAGAGAGAGGGAGGGAGGTAATGAATTACCTGTCCCGGGGGAAATAGGGATTTTCTGTGACAGCATGTCCTGGGTGTGTAGAGCCCTGTCTGGACAGATAAGAGGTGGCACTCACTGTCTTTAGTGGGTAAACTGTATGTGGCCACTGTTCTCCTTTGGGGTGGGGACTCCTGGAGGCATCACATGTCGCTGGGTTGGGCTCTGTGTCTGAGAGAGTGGGCGTGCTGCTTCGTACTTTTGCCTTCCGGTCTCTGTGTACAAGTTTTGCAGATGACACAACATGGAGAATGATATTTGTTCACCAAATTATTACTAACAATTTTAAAACAGAAATAAAGTTTTGCGTTTTAGTAACATGCTTGCTTTTTTTTTGTTTGTTTTTTTTTTTTTGTTTTGTTTTTTGTTTTTTGAGACAGGGTTTCTCTGTGTAGTTTTGGTGCCTGTCCTGGAACTCACTCTGTAGACCAGGCTGGCCTCGAACTCACAGAGATCCACCCAGCTCTTCCTCCCAAGTGCTGGGGTTAAAGGCGTGCGCCACCAACGCCCAACAACATGCTTGCTTTTTAGTATCTTGAATTATATATGTTGTGTGTACATGTGTGTACACACATGTACATGTTGAGTCTTATGCTTTCATAAAGGGGGAAGGTTCAAAATTTTTTGTAATTTATGAAGATTCTCTGTGTTGGAGAAGCAATTCAGTGTGTCCTTAGCCGTGAGAACCCTATTTCCCTCACCCACACTGTTACCTTTTGTCCCACCTACTTTATGGTGGCACATTTAAAATGCATTCATTTGTGCCTTTGTTTTCTGAAATGCTGGAAAAAACTGCATACACCATTTCACTCTGCCCAGAGGAACCCATGTGTGTTCTTGTTTGTCGTCTGTGATTATGTGTTGCAGGTGCTTAAACAGATTTATTTTTGTGTGTGTGTGTGTGTATGTGCGTGTGTGTGTGTGCGCGCGCATGTATGTGTGTGTGTATCTGTGTGTGTATCAGTGTATGTGTGTGTGTGTATCTGTGTGTGTGTATCGGTGTGTGTGTGTGTGTATCTCTGTGTGTGTGTATCTGTGTATGTATCGGTGTGTGTGTGTGTATCTGTGTATATGTGTGTGTGTGTGTATGTATCTGTGTGTGTGTATGCATGCATCTGTGTGTGTGTGTGTGTGTGTGTATGTATCTGTGTGTGTGTGTATATATATATCTGTGTGTGGTTTTGTGCACATAGGTGCAGGTGCCCACTGTGGCCAGAAGAAGGTGTCAGATCCCTTGGAGCTGGAGATGCAGGCCATTGTCAGCTGTCCTACGTGGGTGCTGGGAACACAAATGCTCTTAATAGCTGAACCAACTTTCCAGTCCCATGGTGTGGGTACTTTTAACTTGTGGTCGGCTCTTTTACTTTCTTTACAGTATCTGTTGACAGCAGAAGGTCTTAAGGGCGGATGAGGTGTCTTAGAGGCCAAAGCACTGGCCACCGAGCCTGATTTCTGCATTTGATTCCTGCAAGTTGTCCTCTGACCTCTGCACATGTACTGTGGCACATATACACCATTCCCTGAAATAAATAAACAAATGTAAAAAAAATTAAGTCCTTATAGTTAATGTAGATACATTCATCTATTCATTATGAAGACTTTCTCCTTTTCTCTGTTGATATTTATATGCCTTCTGTTGTTTTTGTTTTAGAGATGGTTTCATGTAGTGTGTGACCTTGGTTGGCCTCAAACTTCCTGTATAGCCAAGGCTGGCTTTTAACTCCCAGCCCTGTCTCTATTTTCCAAGTGCTGGTTTCACTAGTGTGTGCAACACACTTGGCTCCTGATATGGCTGTTTGGGGCCCTTTGTGATTCCATGTAAATTTTAGACTTTTTTTCTATTTCTTTTAATAATGGTTTTAGAACTTAAATCAGGAAGCCATTGTATCTTTTGATATCCTTTGGCAATGTTAATCCCTCCAGGTGATGAATGTGCAACATCTTTCTATTTATCCATGCCATCTTCAGTTTCTTCCATTATTATTTTACAGTTTCATTTCTTCAGTTAAATTATCCCAAGTTTGTTTTTTTATAGATTTTTCTGAAATTTTCCTATCAAATCTCTACTTTGAAACCCTGAACGAAAGTGAGAAAACATGAGGGAACCGATCCCACTTCACTGGGTAACTCAGGAGTCGTTGGTACTGACAGAAGCCTGGGCTCCCGGGGCACTCCCGCCCCCCAGCATCATTTAGTCTTTGACTAATCTCCATCATCAGCTAACGCCACTTTCAATTCTATAGTGTTTTCTTTCTTCAATTCAGACCTAGTAGTCCATATTCTGTGCCTTAAAGGCATCTTGGTCTTCCCTTTATGTGGTGGGTTTGAATAGGATTGGCCCACATGGACTCATGTTTGAATGCTTGACCTATAGGGAGTGGTACTATCAAAAGATGTGTCCTTGTTGGAGGAAGTGTGTCACTGTGGGGGCGGGCTTTGAGGTCTCATATGCTCAAGCTATACCCAAAGTGGTAGACAGTTTACTTCTTGTTGCCTGTGGATCAAGATGTAGAACTCTCAGCTCTTTGTCCAGAACCATGTCTGCCTACATGCTGCCATGTCCCACCATGATGACAATGGAGTAAACCTCTGAAACTGTAAGCCAACACCTCAATTAAATGTTTTCCTTTGTAAGAATTGCTGTTTCTTCACAGCAATAGAAACCCTAACTAAGATACCTTATAATTGTAAAATCAACCCGTCTTTGTATAATTATGCAGAAAGTGCTATTGCAAAGCCAAAGCCTTCTAGAACAGTTTACTAGTTCTAGAGGACCTGGGAAAGCAGAGCCTAAAAATGAGGTGGACTAAAGTCTCATGTAATAGCCAACTTTATTAAGAGCATCAGACAATTTGTACTCTGAAGGCGAAGAAGAGTCACATGAGTAAAGTGTACAATCACAAGGACAAGCTGTCCATGGCAATAACATGTTTTTCCATAGAGGCATATAAATAAATAACAGCCAATTGTAATGAATAATCTAAAGTAAACTTACTCCTATTTGCTATACCTGGGAGGGTCATGGAAGCATAATGCAAAAACAATTCCATGTTTTTGAAGAGGCTGAGGTCACAAGACTCTTGTTTTCTTGGAGTTTTCTCACAAGCACTCAGAATTCTCCTCACACGGCTGTGTTCTGACGTCTGTCCAATGCTCCGTCTAGATAAACACGTGTATTGTATTTCTGGTTAGATTGGCATTGTTGGCAGAGGCTTCCTTTGCACCCCAGCACAGGCACATGTCACGGCTTCACTCCCCACAGACACTTCAGCTGAGGAGCTGGGCTGTAGTAGTTCAGAGCTATGTTCTCTATTGTGTTGCTGTTGAGTGAGGGCTACCTGCTTTCTGGAAACTTCCCTTGTTTTTTATTCCTAAGATTTCTCCTGAAGGAAGATTTCATTTTAAATAACAAGGAAAACTTTTACTGATATCTTTATAGCTTTCTTTTGTGTTTTGTCAAATGTTCAGTAAAACAAAAATCCCTAAACAAATCCAGTTATGTTTTTTTCTCGTTATGATTTCCTGGTGTGGAAGATGGGGCCAAGTGCCTACAAGGCCCACCCATACTCAATGCATTTGCAGTCTTCCACTGTGCGGCCTCTGATGAATAATTGGGGACAGATTCTTACAGAAAGCTTTCCCACAGTGCTTACTGCTGCCAGCCGCCATTGACAGGGCCAACGCATTAGAACCAAGGGTTCTGGTGGAGGAGTTAAACTAAAAGGCAAGGCGTTTGGGTGTTATTGCCTTTTGAATACATTGGCTGTTTCCTGCACTGCATTTCTTATGTGAGATTGTAGCCTTCCCATCTGTTACAACCTTGGGCTTCATTTCCCAAAAGTTTCTAGCAATATGATTGATCATTTATTTGGCACAATTTCCCCTATGCATTGGGGTATATTAATAACTAGCCCTGGCTATGTGTGAAAACAGTTACACAGTCAAAACCACCTTCCCACAATCATGTCTTTGTTCCTTTTTATCAACATAAACTCAGAGTCTGTCTTCCTGCAATTATCTTTATTGGCAGGCATTTGACCAGTGTTAGTTTCCAGGTACAACTATTTCATTTGAGACATTTTCAGACATTCAAGGACAAAGAATTACCACATGTCTAATTATTTACTTGTAACCTTTAGATAGGCAGCACTCGGGAAGCAGAGGCAGGCGGATCTCTGTGAGTTCAAGGCCAGTCTGGTCTACAGAGCGAGATCCAGGACAGTCACCAAAACTACACAGAGAAACCCTGTCTCAAATTAAAAAAAAGAATTTAAGGTTGGTGAAGTTAATGCAGGATAATGTTTCTCTTATCTGCAGGCAAGGTGAAGCCAGGGTACATTTTTACCCTGCCTATCTAAAGGTTACAAGTAAATAATTAGACATGTGGTAATTCTTTGTCCTTGAATGTCTGAAAATGTCTTAAATGAAATAGTTGTACCTATTTCAGTCAGAATCAGAATCTACAAGGATTCCCCACATTTATTAAGTTCATTATTTTCTAAAAAAAATTCTTTGTTTCCTGAAAAACTGAGCCATCTGGCTATGGAGTTTTCCATATTTATTACGTTAATTTATATTAATTTCAGAATGGTTTCATGCTTTGTGAGGGCTGAGCATTCTGTGAATAGTCTACCACACTCCAGCTTTTGAAAGATCTCTCTTCTATGTGAGTTCTCAGAAATGCAGTAAGGAGGAGAGCCTGCCGAAGGGTTTCCCACGTTTAGCATATTGGTTTATTCCAAACTAAGTTCCTCTGTGCTTTGCCATGTTACTCACCTTTGATCTGTGATAAGATCCCTGGCTACTGCAGCCTGAGGGAAGAGGGTTTGTTTGGCTCGTGGTTTGAGGGTACACAGTCTGCCAAAGCCAGGAAGGCATGATGGTAGCAGGCAGGTCCACAGTGGGAGCGTGTGGCTGGGACTTCTCAGTTCTTCACGTTTCAGTGGATCAGGAAGCAGAGAAAGAAGAATGCCAACTTTCTTTTCTTTCCATTTTTTTTTAAAACTTTTTTATTCAACCTAAGAAAGATCTCAGATCATGGGATGGTATCACCAGTATGAGCAGTGGGACTTCTCTCCTTAGTAATCATCTCTGGAAATGTCACAGATTTGTTCAAGGGTGTGTCTCCTAGGTGATTCTAAACCCAGTTAAATTAACAGTGAAAACTACCCTAGAAACCTTTTCACATTTGTTATCGTTAATGGGTTTTTCTACAGCATGCTTTCCCATGTGGTCCCTAACATGGGAGTCCCAGCCACAGCATTTTTCAGATTCAGTGCATTTCAAAATTTTTTTCCAGTATGAGTTCTCTGAAGTCCTATAAGGGGAGAGCTCCAGTTGAAACACTTCCATTTGCTGCCTGCCCATCTTTTCTTGTATGAATTATCTGTGGTGAATTCCACTGGAGACTTTCCCAAATTTGTTACATCTGGAGGGTTTTATTCCACTGTGAGTCTGTTCATGTTTTAAGTAAAGGCTGAATAATTCCTACAGGTATCTCTGCTTTATCACTTTCACAGGGTATCTCTGCTACATGAGTTTTCTTAAGTTCAGTGGGATGAAAATTCTCAATGAAAGGTCCTCCACATACGTTGGATCTACAGGGCTTTTCTGCAGTATTATGCTTGTCTGTTCAATATGAAATTCGTCACTCACAAAGATCTTTCCCCACTATTGTATTATTTATTTTTTTTCAGTAGTATTGATTTGTGATGTTCCATCAAGGATGACTAGAATAGCATAGTCTCATACCCTTTGTAGCCATATTGTTTTTAAATTTTTAAAAATTATTTTTAAGTGTATGTGTGTGTTTGTGTGTGTTTGAGTGCAGTGCCCAAGGAGAGCAGAAGAGAGCATTGTATTCCCTGGATTTGGAGTTACAGGCCGTTATGAGTTGCTCAGTGTGGATGTTAGGAACAGAACTTGGTTTCTCTGCAAGAGCAGTACCTGTTGTTAACCACTGAGCCATCTCTTCAGCGCTCTCCAGAGTTTATGAGATATCATATTATCTTTAGATTTTTTGCTGGAATCATTTTTATGCCTACTATTTCTTTCCTTAGTCTTTCCTCTTCCGACTTGAATGTATAGGCTGTACTATAGCAATCACTGCAGATCCTTCCACTAAATCTATTAGAGTTTTTATTAATTGGATTTTGTGTGTGTGTGTGTGTGTGTGTGTGTGTGTGTGTGTGTGTGTGTAGAGGCCAGAGGACAACCTTAGCAGTCTTTCCTCAGGCATCATCCATTTTATTTATTTATTTATTTTGAGCTTGGAATTTGCCTCGTGTGCTGGAGAGCTGGCCTCAGGGACCCACCTGTCTCCACCTCCCTAGCAGTGGGATTACAATCCTGCCACCATGCCTGGGTCTGTTTATATGGGTTCTGAGAACCAAAGGCCTCTTACAAGACACCAAGTTCACCAACTGGTTCCTCTCCCCAGCCTTGAGTTCTCTTTTGCGGAGCTATACTGTCCTGTCTGCTCAGGAATATTTAAGGAGATATCAGAGCCAGTGAACTTTCTGTCATTGAGTGCTGAAGTTTTTGTATTCATTTAAGCACTTAAAGAAGTTTTTCATTGATTAATTCCTTCATCCACTGGGTGTATGTGCACACATTTGTATACACATATGCTATGATGTGCATTCAGCGGTCAGAGGACAACTTATGGGAATTGGTTCTCTTTTTCCACTATGTGGGTTCTAGAGATCAAACTCAGGATTGGCAGAAGCACCTTACCTGCTGAGCCCTCTGTAAGCATGTTTATGCTTCCTCAAAACAGTGTGATGTGGTGATGTTCATTTCAGTCTGTGCATGGTTTTGTTACCCTTGTGGGCATGGCTTTTGTAGAACACTCCGATCCTGTGTTTGAGTGGTTTTGTGCTCTGGCTGCTTGTCTCCCAGATCCTTGCTAGCTGTGCTCAGGGGATTATTCTTATAACTCCTTACAGTTTAACAGTTGTAGTCTGGTTTTTACACTGTGCTGTGTTACTTATTTTCTGGGTCATTTTCCCATTTTGATTTTATTTAAAACAGGTGAAGAGTCACGCCCTTCTTCCCGTTTAGTCCACGGAGGGTCGTGCTCTCAGGGCTTGCTGGTGAACCTGTAGCTCTGTAGCAGCTTTACAAAAGTGAGAACATTATCCCCAGTTGTTCCGAGGAAACTACAAGCATGCATTTCTCACACTGAAGAAGACCCTTTGGTGGGTGAAGCGGCGCTTTTTGAATCTTTCTGCTCTTTGTTCATTCCCCAGGAAGAACGTGTTGTCAATCACATGGCTGCGAAGATCATTGAGAATGTTTGCACAACACTTTCTGCCCAGGCGCAGGGCTTCATCACCGGAGAAGTCGGGCCTGTCCTGTGGCACCTGTTCAGACACTCCACCGTGGACTCCCTGAGGATAACCGCAATATCGGTAGGTGAAGCACCTCTGAGGATATTCCCAGGGATGCAGCGCCATGTTTGAAGAAATGTGCCTGAATGAGGTGAATGTACTGGAAAAGGTAGAAATGTTGAGGAATAGCTCAACAGGTATACTAAAGCAGAATTCTGAAAATGGGCCTGGAAGGGTTTGGGACTTCGTGGGATGTAACATTCATTACTGGTTAAAACTATCTGGAGCTGAGCATGGAAGTCCTTGACAGCCAGTGGGTCCCAGTCCTGTGCACTCACATGTCTGACTTTATGGCTCTAAAATGAGTGACAAAGCAGCATGGTTTGTGCTCTCTCTGTTGAGCAGGGGTGTGTGGTGTCTGTAGGGTGGGGTGCCCAGTACCCGCAGAGTCTGTGACGGATCTATGCTACTGTTCCTCAGGCCCTGTGCAGAATCACACGCCAGTCTCCTGCGGCCTTCCAGAATGTCATCGAGAAGGTGGGCCTCAATGCTGTCATTAGCTCCCTGGCCTCTGCCATCTGCAAAGTGCAGCAGTACATGCTGACGCTGTTCACAGCCATGCTGTCCTGTGGGATTCATCTCCAGCGGCTGATCCAAGAAAAGGTCTGACTCTGCGCTCAACTTTGCTGGAAAAGTCAGTCTTCCCCCTACAGTGGTGCATTCGACATGAAGTGTCATCCCTGTAGGAGGCCTTTGACCTTTGCCAGACCCCTGCATGTACCACAGAACATTCGGTCAAAGATGCAAGCAGATGCTTTTGGTGGCTTCTGCCGCCTTGTTTCAGTGAGAAATAGCAGCGCTCACAAGGCTTCCTCATGCTGCTCTCCTCACACGGTGTCTTTGCAGCCAGCTCTTTCCCTCATGTCTTGTCCTCCTTCGGGGGGAGGGTCTCCGCTGTCCCTCTTTCCTCTGACCCGTGTCACCGTTGAGTCTTGACTTTACTGGCTCCCCGTTTGCACGGTGGCTGTGACTGGGTCTCTGTTCCGGCTGAAGTGATGCAGGCTACCGTCACCTCTGCGACTGTCTTACGTTGGGAATGCAGACCCTTAGGCCTGCTGCCCCGCTGCCGCCTCAGAGCCCATAGGTGAATGCTGTGTCTGCTGAGTGATCGCACCCGTTTTCAGAAGCCTGCGACTGTGTGTGCACGAGGTCCAACAGTTAAAGAAGACCATGTTTGTACACAAGTTTCTGAGGCAGGGGGTCAAGGCTTGACATGTTCTTGGTTGTTTAGTGTTTCCCAAGTTCTTAAAAAGATGCTCCATGTAGTGTTCAACACACCTGGGCCAGGCATGGGGAAGCACACATTAAAATCCGAGTTATCTATCCATCCATTCACTCATTCATTCATTCATTCATTCATTCACTCACTCACTCTGTGCTGGGGATGGAACCAGGTGCTCTTACATATTAGGCACGCCTTTTGCCACTGAGCAACACCCCCACTCTCAAATCAGAGTTTTGTGAATCTCCGTGGAGGATCACGGACTTGAAACCCGCTCTTGGCCATGGTCCCACTGTAGTAAATGCTAGCTGTTGTATTTTTTATATTTAGAGTTAGATTTCGTTACATTAACACCATATGTGCATGGTACCTTAGTTTCTGTTGCTGTGATAGAATACTCTGACAAACACACTCAAGGACAAGGGTTGATTTTAGCGCACAGTCAAGGGTACAGGACAGCATGGTGGGAAAGTCAAGGCTGCGGGGGCTCGAAGCCGCTGCTCATATCATCCACAGCCAGGAAGCAGAGCTGTGACTGTAGGCTGCTCAGCTTCCTCCTCCATCTGTACAGACCAGGGTCCAGGCCAGGGGTCGGCTCCACCCACAGTGGGCGGGGCCTCCCAGGCAATTCCAGGCTGTCAGGGTGGCACCAACAGCTTGATGTGTGAAAGTCTAAATACAGAGCAACACACACTTCCCCTTCATGGCAGTTTGATGTCACTCAGATGGCTGTGTGTGGGAGTCCAGCTCCCACCTTTTAAAGGGTTCTTAGGTAGAGGAGACAGGAATGAGGAAATAGCAGAAAGAAAGATGGAGACGAGAAGAAAGACAGAAACAGGATAGCTTCAGGAGGGCCTGGGTCAATACCCACCAGCCTCCTCCTTTATTGAAAAGGGCTTTTTATAACATGTCAAGGGAAGAGGCAAAAGATCTCCCCGCTGCAAGATCAAAGCACACCATACAGCCAAATGCAGACCCTTCCAAACACATGGTAACCATGCCTGTGACCAAATCATCTCCTTATGCATCCCTGCTGGGTAAAGCGAGCTCAGATTCTCTGACCCTGAGTGGGGTCTCACTAGGAAACCTCTGTGGACCCCACAGCTGTGGCTGCAAGCAAGTGTTGTTCAGCAGTCTGTGTGTCTAGATTTGCTGTTCAGTTTTCCAAGTTATTAAATGCTACAGTCACTGCGTAGAAATAGTCACCCTTGGGTAACTTCATTTTGTAAGTTGTGATCAGAGAGACTGAGAGTTTTAACAAAATTATTTTTAAACTTTCAATGCACAATTATATAATATTTTACAAAGTCAGGAAAATGAGATACATTGTTTCATGCCATGTAGCTATGTTTCCATGTCTCTTGAAGAAATGAATGAATGGATAATAGAAGGGTGATTGTTCACTTTTAATTTGTATTGGCCCTTTCTCCCACCCTAGTACCAACCAGGTCATACTCTGCCTGGCTTGTGAGACCAGATGAGTTCAAAGTATTGTGGCTAAGGCAGGGCCCATCCTTTTCTTTTCTTGAAACTTTATTTCTGTGTGTATGTGATTGCGTGTGCACGTATGCCATGGCGTGTGTGTGGAGGTCAGAGGCAGCTGTGTGGATCTGGTCCTTTCCTTCATGCAGGTTCTAGTGACTGAACTGCAGGTCTTAAGTTCCCTGGCAAGTGCTTACCCACTGAGCCATCTCATGGGACCAGTATTGGCATTTTGCAAGAAGTGTCTCATCAGAGCAGAAAGGCATCCATCCCTAAGTGCACAGCTGGGTGGAGTCACACTTACCCATGTTGTTGCTGGCTTACAGCAGGGTGCTTTTATCTTGAACATTGAAACCCAATATGTAGACAACATCTTAGGTGGCATGTCGTAAGACTCTGATTGCAGTTAAATTCCTACTTTTGTAGGGCATCTGACACCACACTGGCATGGGGGAAGGAGGTGTTGTCTCCTTACTGCTGGGTTGGGCAGCCATTTAGGTTCCCTGTTGAGTTCATTGATACCTGATTTGGGGGACAAGCGAACCCCTTATGGCACTGGCCAAGGGGGTTCTGGCTTTTCACTTTGTCTTCTATGATGGGCACCTCTCTGGTTGGTAGGGAACTGGTTCCTGGAGATGGCCTGCACAAATGCTGGTGTCTGGGAATGAGACTTTATTACTGATGGAAGGGGATGCAGATGTGGGCTTCCTACTCTGCCTCTCTTGGTAACAGCCACAGGGAAAGGGAGGAAGGTGCTACTGCTGCATGTGAGCATGCTGCAGATCCCCATCTAGTGTGTTCTGACAGCAAGGTTGGAGAAGGGGGACCCAGCTGGAGAAGTGGGGACCCAGCTGGAGAAGGGTTCCTGGTTATGGTAGTGTTGAGATAAAAGCCCCAGTTTTTCACAGGTCTTCATTGGCACTGCTTTGTCATGGGATAGTGTTGGGGTGCTCTGTCATGATCAGATGAGGTCTAGGGCCCCACAGTTCCTTTGCTAATGGAACTGGGGATGTGTTTTTCATGATATTTGGCTGAAACAGTAGCAGATGTCTAGTAGTTTTCTGTGTTGCAGGATAACCCTTGTTCCTTTGGCTTTGCCTGGACATGCTTGGCTACTTTCTTGTGTATGGGTGCATGTATTGTATGTACAATCATGTTTGGTGTGCTCGCTTGTGCATGCACAGGTGGAGATATTTTGTAGCAATTTCTTGGGATTTGAAGCTTCCATCCTAGAGACAGGCTGGTTAAGATTCAGAAACTGAACAACTCACAAGTCTCAGGAAGTCCCTGAAACTGACCAGACTCACCAGGCTCCTCCATCCCCAAAGTTGTATAAGCAGTAAGAATGGCTGAGGAGAGGAGACCCTCCAGTCTGTTGAGCAGCCTTCACCTCATGCAAAGATGACAGGTTTTCTAAGTCCACATCTAGGCTTGGTGGGCTTTTTGGTGATACAGTTGCCTGTGAGTAATTCTTCATTCATGCTCCTGTAAGGAACCCCAGTAAACTCATTGCTTCTCTGTAGGTGGACTTTTCTGTCCGCCAGCCAGTCTCCAAATAACTACACAGAGATTTATTATTAATTATAAATGCTTTGCCACGTGGCTTGGTACCTTTTCTCAATATGGCAAGTTCATCTCCTGCTTCACCTCCATCTCCTCATGACTCCCCAGATTCCTTTCTTCTTCTTCAAGCTCTCTTTTTGTCTGTCAGTCCTGCCTGACCTCTACCTGTCCAGCTATTGGCCAGTCAGCTTCCTTATTAACCCAGCCACTGTGATTCCCACAGTGCAGAGGAGTATTCCACGATTTTCCATCTGTCCTCATTGCCCTGTTTGGGGTGGGCAGTTGTTTGTGAAAAGACAGGATGGCCTGTACTGCTTTCCACCTTATTAAGTTTTGAGGCAGTCTCTTACTGAACGTAGTGTTTGCAGTTTTGGCTTGGTCAGCTGACTGGCCAGCATGTTCCCAGAATCCTCCTGTCTGTTTTCTGACCGCACGCACCAGGGTTTTTAGGTGTGGGCTAGCAGGTGTGGCTTTTGCATGGGTTCTGGGGCGCTGACCTTCATGCTCGCTCAGCAAGCGCTTTACCCACAGAGCCATCTCCCCAGCTCCCGCATCATTTTCTTATGATAAACTCTTAAGTAAACTTGCCAGGTTACTCTCATTTTTAAAAGGCCCTTTTCCTAAGTAGTCTATTTTTCGTGGTGTGGTTTATTATGTTGGAAATAGCTGCAATGTTAGTGAAAGACCCACTGGTGGCATGTGGGAGAAGTGCCTCAGAGCTGTGCAAAGTTCATAGTCAAAGCCCCTTTCTTCCCTTCAATCTATTTTTCTGTCTCAGCCCAGACACATAGTGGTCCCGTGGTGAGTTTCAGTGTTCTTCTCTTCCAACTCTCCATCTCTATGACTTCAGTGAGCCACAAAGTTATAGAATGTCAACAGCTGTGGCTCTGGTTGGAAGCTTTGCCCAGAAACCACACAGGTTGCAACATCCACTTTGTCCTCTGACACTAACACCCAGGCAGAATGTTGCTCTTCAGAACATAGAGGAGAAGGGTCCGGAAGACTGCAGCTGAGTAGATGGACACTGGCACCCTGTAGGAAACTCCAATAAACTCATTGCTTCTCCAAGTGTGGCTTTGGTAGAGTTGTGCCTACAGGTTTGTGTTTACAGGTTTGATTAGATCCCAGTTTGGATTCCTGAGGGAGGGTAAACTCCACCAGGGGAGTGGATTCCTCCCAGAAGAAGAGACACCATCACTTACCTGCCTGTTTGCTGATATGTGGAGTGGCATGGGGCACTTCCTGCACCATCTGCATCCGGTTTCATGGAGGCTTCAGCAGCCATCAGTGATGTTTGCTTATGTTGGGCTCTACTGGATCCGAGCCCTGTCATTTATCTTTGTCACTTAGGATTCCTCCATGGGAAAGACGTCTGAGGAACAATCTGGTGTGTTTTTTCTGGAGCAAAGGCAGGGTAAACACTTTGTTCATGTGTTTACTGGTTTGCAGAATAATGAGTTGGTTGCTTAGCGGTCTCCAAAGGCTGCCTCTTTGAGTATTCTTTGCTCACACAGATTTTATGATTTGGCTGTGTCAGTGTGCTACAGAACAGCTTCTTTTCTAAAGGCTGTGAGTTGCCTCCTGGGTCTTTTCGTCTTGACTCCTGTGGTCTCTGCATCTTGCTGTGTGATATGACAGTAGTTTCCGGCTTGGATGTCTTGTCTCTGGATCTGAAGCAGTCTCTCTCTCTGAGGAGTCTGTCAGGGGCTCTCCTTGGGCTGGGGCTGGCTATTGTCTCTAGTCTTTTTGATTGACAAAGCCAGTGAACATCTATTTAAAAATATGTCACCTGCTTGTGGTGGCATTTCTAACTACATTTTTATGTTAGTGTTTTTTTGTTCGTTTTGTTTTTTAATTTAAGCTGAAAATCTTGATTCCTAATGTGATATGATATAATTTTACTGTTTTGTAATGTTTGGTCAGGATGGTAACACTAATATAATTTCAAATATAATTCTTATTTTTTTGTGTGTGTTTTTTGCTTGGGACAGTCTCACACGTAGGGATGTGCAATCAGGTTAATCAATATGCTTCACATTCGCTAATGCTCTACTCTGTGAAGCTGCTAATTCCATATGTACTTAGGTATTTACTTGATTTCTTTTAATTTGGAGTATATTAAAAAATAGTTTAATTTGATTTTTCTTTTGAGGCAGGGTTTCTAGTATCCCAGGCTGGTCTTGAACTCCCTCTGTAACTCAAAATGACCTTAAACTGACTCTCCTGCTCCCAAATGCTGCGATTTCAATTGTACACCATCAAGTCAGGTTATGTGGTGCTGGGGATGGGACCTAGGGCTGACCCAGTGCATGCTGGGTAAGCACTCTATAACACTGAGCTAACTGTCTAGCCCTTAATTTGTCTTATAATCATTTAAAATATTAACCTGGCAGCTGGGGAAATGGCTCAGTGGGTAGGAGCACTTGATATGCACCTGTGAGGACCTGGGTTTCAATTGCCAGCACTCACTTAAAAAGCCTAGTTTGGCTCCTCCATTGTTATGAGGGGCTTGGTGGCTATAGGCTCCATTGAGAGACATTTTCTCAAAGGCAGAGATAAAGCCGAGCATCTGAAATCTTCCTCTAGCTGCCACGTGTATGCTTGGGCATGCACACCTCCCCCAGCTTGATTGATGGGTCAGTTCAACAAAGAGCCTCCTGCAGCCTTTGAGATGGCTCAGTGGTTAAAGACACTTTTTGCCAAACCTGACGACCTGAGTTTGATTTCTAGAATTCACATAGAGGAAGGAGAGAACCAGGTTGCAAAAGTTATTCTCTGACTTGTACACATGTGCTGTGCCAACACACACAGACACACAGACACACACACACACACACACACACACACACACACACACACACACATACACACTGCTTGGTTTTTGTCAACTAGACATGTCTGAGAAAAGGGAATCTTAATTGAAAAAATGCCTCCATCAGATTGGCCTGTAGGCAAGTCTGTGGGATATTTTCTTAATTGATGATTGATGTGGGAGGGCCCAGCTCATGGTGGGCAATGCCACCTCTGGGCAGATGGTCCTGGGTTCTGTAAGAAAGTGGGCTGATTGAGCCATGGGGAGCAAGTCAGTAAGCAGCACTCCTCCATGGCCTCTGCATCAGTTCCTGCCTCCAGGTTCCAGCCTTGGGTTCCTGCCCTGACTTCCCTTAATGATGGGACTATAGGTTGTAAGATGAAATAAACCCCCTCATCCCCAAGTTGCTTTGGTTGTGGTTTTTAGCACAGCAATAGAAACCATAACTAAGACACTTGTTTCCTTTCTCAAGCATAACATTTTCTGTTGGATAACCTGCTTTAATCTTCCAATAAGAATATAAGCAAATGTGCCTACCTACCTGTCTGTCTTTCTGCCTCCCTGTCGTCTTCCTGTCCTCTGTGTATTCATATAACTACTTTCTTCTCTCAGCCTCTCCCTCCATCTATAACTCTACTTGTGGTGATATATTGTGTACCCTAATAAAATTTGCCTGAAGATCAGAGAACAGAACAAGCCACTAGATTAGATGTGGAGGTCAGGCAGTGGTGGCACACACCTTTAATCCTAGCACTTGGGAGGCAGAGATCCATCTGGATCTCTGTGAGTTCAAAGTCACCCTGGATTACATGAGATTTACTCAGTCTAGGAGAGAAACAGAGCCAGGCAGTGGTGGCACACACCTTTAATCCCAGCACTTGAGATCTCATGCCTTTGCTTGGGAAGCACACACGCCTTTAATCCCAGGAAGTGATGTCTGGGCAGAGAAAGGTATATAAGGTGTGAGAAGACAGGAACTAAAGGCTTTTTCAAGCTGGAGCCTTTCCAGTAAGGACTCCGAGGATTTCAGTCAGAGGATTCATGAAATTGGTGAGGTGAGAGATGGTTTGTTCCTTTGTCTCTCTGATCTGCAGGCAAATTTTACTGGGGTATACAATATATCACCACACTACTTCTCTCTGCCATCTACATCTGTGTGAGGAAGATGTTAATGTTACTCTCCCCACTTCTGACTGGGAATAAATTCAAGCACCCAGCAGAGCCAAGCTGCCCTCTGTCACCAAGCAGGACTACTTAGGGAAAAGGTCCCCTAGTTGGTAAATTCCACTGGGCTGGAGGAACAGTAATCTATGTGGGAAGACGCAGCCTTGTGTAGTGCAGACCCTTGTTTCTGGAAACTCTTCATAACTGTGTGGCATCTATGCCTTGGGTGCCCAGTGGGCCCACACCCACTGTGTCCCCCAGGACTCTGTGGTGAAGATCAGCTGCTGTGGACTTCCCACAAGCCCTGAGTCCTGGACTAACTGGTAGAAAAGGCAACAAGGCTTGTGTTTTGGATCTGTGTTCAGCTGCAGCTGAGATCGTTGGTAGGGGCTATGATGTTCTCCCCTCCCGAGATAAAAGGTGACAGGCCGCCTCACAGGCATCCATTTCTATGGGTTTTGGTGGGGTATGGGGTGAGAAAGAGTCTCATTCAAAATACCCTATTTTTACTAAAAGTTTACTAAATTTACCACTAATATTATTAATAGAAAAACATACAGATTGAGAGTTCATACATTTTTTTAAATTTTATTTTATGAGGAGTAGGGTCCAAAAGCCAGTAAAAGAGTTGGAGACAGCTCCTGCTCTCACTGTTAAGAGTCCCACAGGAGGACCAAGCTACACAACTGTCACATACATGCAGAGGGCCTAGGTCTGTCCAGTGCAGGCTCCCTGGTTGTCAGTTCAGTCTCTGTGAGCCCCTGTGAGCCCAGGTTAGTTGATTCTGTGGGTTTTCTTGTGATGTCCTTGACCTCTCTGATACCTACAATACTTCCTCCCTCTCTTCTGGAGGATTCCATAAGCTCAGCCTAATGTCTGGCTGTGGGTCTCTGCACCTGTTTCCATCAGTTGCAGCCTTTACTTTACAGCTAATATCCACTCATGAGTGAGTACTTTATCCTTTACTTTACAGCTAATATCCACTCATGAGTGAGTACATACCAGTTTGTCTTTCTGGGTCTGGGTTACCTCATTCAGGATGATTTTTTTCTAGTTCCATCCATTTGCCTGTACATTTCTGTTGGAACCTGCTGACGAGTCTACTGGGTAGCTGGGTGGAGGTGTGCGGCTAATAGAGACAATGAAGAAGACCGAACAGAGTCGAGAGGTCTGCCAGTCAATGCCGGACAGTGCCTGAGTTTATTTCCCTGCCAGCTTATATACAGTCTTGAAGAACAGAATAGAACAATGCACAGCACAGACATTCAACCACTATCTGCCCTGTCCTTGGGTCAAGGAGCAGGCAGTTTCATTTTCTATCTTGATGTACCTCCAGCTGGCGTCAATAGCCTGTGTTTAGCTAGATAGTGTGTTCATGGTCTAATCAGGACTTTCTCACAGCCCTGGAGCAAGCAAGCTTGAACTCTATTGACTCCGAATAGACTTCAGATTCAAACTGGGAAACTGAGTCACTTGTGGACTCCCACACATTTCCTGATGTCATTGTTTTTAACAGCTGACTAATACTCCATTGTGTAAATGTACTACATTTTCTTTATCTGTTCTTCGGTTGAGGGACATCTAGGTTGTTTCCAGTTTCTGACTATTATGCATAAAACTGCTGTAGATGAATTTCTAAACAGTCTTATTAAATAAAAAACATGGAGCCAGATATAGAGGTTAAAGCCTGAGAGAGATCAGAGGAATAGATACAGCCACAAGCTAACCTCACCTCACCGATACCTCAGCTTCCAAATGTAAGCGACTTCCTGTCTACCCACGCCTATGTGCCTTGCTGTTCTGCCATCTGATTTGCTCTCTCTGTCTAGCTACATCACTTCCTCTTCCTGCCCAGTTCTGTCACTTCCTGTCTGTCTGTACAGACCTCCAGACCTCCATGGTTAACTAGTGTTGGAATTTAACGTATGTGCCACCATGCCTGGCTCTGTTCCCAGTGTGGCCTTGAACTCACAGAGATCCAGACAGATCCCTGCCTGCAAAGTGATAGGATTAAAGGCGTGTGCTACCTTTGCCTGACTTCTTTGTTTACTTATAATGGCTTGCCTTTTCCTCTGATCTCCAGGCAAGCTTTATTTATTAAAGTACAAATAAAATATCACCACTTTTCAGCACAAATAAAATATCACCACGAGCTGCTATGAATATAGTCGAGCAAGTGTATGATTGAGCATCCTTTGGGTATATGCCCAGGAGTGGTATAGCTGGGTCTTGGGGTAGATCAATTGCCAGTTTTCTGAGAACCGCTATATTGATTTTCAAGATGGCTGTACAAGTTTGCACCCCCATCAGCAGTGGAGGAGTGTTCCCCTTACCACATCCTCTCCAGCATGAGCTGTTACTTGTGGTTTTGATCTTAGCCAGTCAGACAAGTATAAGATGGAATCTCAAAGTTATTTTGATTTGCATTTCCCTGATAGCTAAGGATGTTTAACATTTCTTTCAGTGTTTCTTAGCCATTTGAGATTCCTTTGTTGAGAATTCTCTGTTTAGATCTGTACCCCATTTTTTAATTGGATTATTTGGTTTTTTGATGTCTAGTTTCTTGAAATCTTTATATATTTTGGAAACCAGCCGTCTGTCAGATGTGGGGTTGGTGAAGATCTTTTCCAATTCTGTAGACTGACATTTTGTCCTGTTGACAGTGTCCTTTGCCTTACAGAGCTTTTCAGTTTCAGGAGGTCCCATTTATTAATTGTCGATCTCAGTGTCTGTGCTATTGGTGTTCTATTCAGGAAGTTGTCTCCTGTGCCAGTGCATTCAAGGCTACTTCCCACTTTCTCTTCTATCAGCTTCAGTGTAACTGGATTTATGTCGAGGTCTTTGATTCACTTGGACTTGAGTTTTGTGGAAGGAAACAGATATAGATCTAGTTACATTCTTCTTCATGCTGACATCCAGTTATGCCAGCACCATTTGTTGAAGATGCTTTCCTTTTCTCACTGTATAATTTTGGCTTCTGTGTCAAAAATCAGGTGAACATAGGTGTGTGGATTTACACTTGGGTTTTTGATTCGATTCCATTGATTCACCTGTCTGTTTTTATGCCAATACCATGTGTTTTCTTATTACTGTAGCCCTGTAGTAGAGCTTGAAATCAGGGATGGTGAAACCTCTGGAAGTCCTCCTGTTGTACAGGATTGTTTTAGCCATCCTGGGATTTTTGTTTTTCTATATGAAGTTGAGTATTGTTCTTTAAAGTCTGTAAAGAATTGTGGTGGGATTTTAATGGGGAGTGCATTGAATCTGTAGAGTGCAGGCACTCAGGTGTGATCCAGAGAGTGCAAGACTCAGGTGTGATCCAGAGAGTACAGGACTCAAGTGTGATCCAGAGAGTACAGGACTCAAGTGTGATCCAGAGAGTACAGGACTCAAGTGTGATCCAGAGAGTACAGGACTCAGGTGTGATCCAGAGAGTACAGGACTCAAGTGTGATCCAGAGAGTGCAGGGTCAGGAGGGATCCAGAGAGTGCAGGATCAGGAGGGATCCAGAGAGTACAGGACTCAAGTGTGATCCAGAGAGTGCAGGGTCAGGAGGGATCCAGAGCCTGTAGTTGTATGTGGGGGAAGGGAGGAAGAAAAGTCAGGA
The DNA here is from genome assembly GCF_007827085.1 of Peromyscus californicus insignis. Lineage (NCBI taxonomy): Eukaryota > Metazoa > Chordata > Mammalia > Rodentia > Cricetidae > Peromyscus > Peromyscus californicus. The sequence continues at coordinate 115,790,167 of NW_026294402.1, read as the reverse complement.
AAATTGTGAGTCTGGGTAATATGGTGAGGATTGTCAGAACAGGGTGAGCATGTGTCTGGTGCTTGGTGTAGAAGGCTGCCTGTGCCTACACCTGAGGTAATGGCAGATACCGCTTCTTGGCTTCTGGGTCTGTTCCTAACCATATCTGTAAGTTTTCTCACCTGCCTGAAATGTGAGCAGTATGCCTCTTTAATTCTAATTCCTTGACTGATTATCCCTTAAAAATAAACCAAGAACTTAGGAAGGAGACACATGCATGGATTCAATATCAGTACTTTCTCTTCAGACTGAATTTGGATCTGCTGTTCACCCCCATGACGTTCCCTATGGGAAGCAAACTTCTGGATCACTCTTGATGCCCCTGCACTGTGCAGCCATTGTTCTAGCCGAGAGCTAGTGGGAGCTTGATTGTGCGTGTGTGTGTGTGTGTGTGTGTGTGTGTGTGTGTGTGTGCGTGTGCGTGTGCGTGTGCGTGTCACTGGTTGTTGCTTGGTGTGGTGAGGCCTCTAAATAATGTTAGGATGGTGTTCCAATTGTGTGGGTCACCAGGTGTGACTCCTATGCTCTGTTTAGTAAGCTCTGTCAGCTCAAGGTAGGAACTGTGTCTGTGTGGACGTGTGTGCCCCTGCCAGACTCAGATCTGCATGCTCCTCTGTCCTTCAGCTGGTCCATCGACTTTCTGCCACACTTCCTGTTATGTACTTGAGGCTTTGGTTTTCAACTGTGCTGGATTTGAACTCAGCTCAGAATTTCAGCAAATCATTCATCATTTGAAGATTTACCCTTTCATTTAAAATTCTGAATATATTTTTAATTAATATATATCACTTTTCTCTTCCCTTCTCCTCCCTCTAGCCCTTCCCATGTCCCCTCCCTCTGATCCCTCTCATAACCCCTTACAAGATAGGTATAGGAAATAGGATTCCATGTGCCCAGGAATTAAGGCCAGCAACCGACCCGTGAGACCTTGTGTGAACTACTACTTTAGTGAACACACACTGGCTAATTTCAGGTTAAGTGAGATAATAGTACATGTGGGTTTGGACCAAACTAAGAACGCAGACATAGCTGATGAGGTTTCTCCCTCCTCCTGTTGGGTCACCGTATTCTACGAGCTGTTAGGTTGACCTTTCCACCGTGTCTCCCCAGGACTTCGTGTCCACGGTCATCCGTCTACTTGACAGTCCATCCGCTGCCATCAGAGCCAAAGCCTTCCTGGTGCTGCTTCACGTCCTGATTCACAACCGGGACATGCTGCTGCTGAGCTGCCAAGCGAGGTACACTGCCTCTCAGAGGGTCTGTCGGGGGCCGTTGACCAGTGGTTTGTGTGTGTCCTGTAGACTACTTACTGTTGGCCATTATGTATCTGATATTGAAAACCTTTTCTGAAGTTTACCAAGAGTTTAATCTATCTCTAGTATCCTCAGCTTCTAAGCCCAGAGAGGACCCTGAGCACAAGGCAGTGAGGTCTCAATCTGGTGGGCTTTGTGCCTTCCGGGGACGGTGGTTTGCCTGGAAGCCTCTAGGCTGAGAAGCTCAAGGCCCCCATGTGGGGGTGGTTCAAGAGCAGTCCTGGGCTAGTGTCTGTCTGTCACTTTGAGACTTTTTATTTTGTTTGTTCTTTTTAGAAAGGGATGGTTATGTAGCCCAGGCTAGCCATGAGCTCTTGGTCCTCCTGCCTTAGCCTTCCCAGTCCACCACCCTGGCTTTCTCTCCGTTTCACCCTTCCTGTCAAAGGAAGAGCTGTCCCGGGTGCCCCGGAGTTCTGTTTGTGCTTGGCTCCTTCTCACCAACATTGCTTCAGTTCCTCAACCCTGCTCCACTGGGGTCCAGAGAGTCCTGAAAATCTAATTGATATCTTTTCATCTGGAGCCTGGAGCTCACTGTACAACCCAGGCTGACCTTGAAGTTGTGATCTTCATGTCTCAACCTCCCCAAGAGGTGGGATTACAGACCTCCTGGAAACCCTGGGGCATGTTCAGTTAGGCCGGGACCCTCCACACCCTCCCGTGGGAGGTGGTTCTGCTCAGAGCAGCTGCAGTGACCTCAGGATGGTGGTGGCAGTTTCATGTGGAGGATCCTGCTCTGTAAACCCTCCCAGGACAGCGCTGGGGCTGGGAGTCTCAGCTGTGGTGCCTAAGCTTCTAGCTGTGTACCGAGTGTGGCCTGGAGGAGTAGTCTCTACACACGATGGCACAATGCAGTGAGCCGGGTGTAAGCTCCCAGTTGTGTACCGAGTGTGGCCTGGAGGAGTAGTCTCTACACACTGCAGTGCAATGCAGTGAGCCTGGTGGCCTGGGCAGGTGTGCAGATTGTGCAGTTGATGGCCTGAGTGTGACACTAGTCCTTGAGGCCATGCAGCTCTGAAGTGTGGCTCCTCCTGTGTGTATGCTGTGTGATCCAGAGCAAGACTCACGTGGCTGCTGGGCCAGCCTGTGAGGGATGGTACCTCACCTTGTCTTTAAGGAGAGAAGATTCTCCCTCACCTGTGTGTGTTGCATTTGGTCAGTCACTGAGCCGTGGGGACATCAGCAGGCTGAGAGCATTCCTGTGCATGTCGGAAGCCTTGAAGGAGAACGAACAGAATGACCATGCAGCTCTCGGCAAAGCAGCTAATGGAGAAGACAATTCCAGCTGTCATTGTGACTCTGTGAGAGGTTTTATGAACATCAGCAGAACTGAAAAGAGATGGCCTCTGCAGGGACGGCCCTGGGGCTTCGGAAGGCTGTATAAACCATTGAACCAATGGCAAAGACTCAGGAATGCAGGTCACAGCCACCAGAAGACACAGAGCAGGTCCTAGAGACCTCACACACAAAGTGCCAGGGATTCTGGGGGCGAGGAGGGGCTGGGACAGATGATTTTTAACTCAGAAAGTTGGAGCAGGCTTCTTCCAGATGCACGCATTCTCTTTTGGTGCTTGCTTGACCTTGGACAGTGTTAGAAAGACCAGTGACAAGGAGACTGAGGCAGAGTGGGAGACGGTGGCCAGGTGGACTTGTTACCTCACAGCTGTGCTTTGAATCCTGGGAAGCTGACCAACAGCTCACTCAGCAGGAAGGAAGCAGCTGAGGGGCTGCACTGTCTACAAGGGAAGAGACAGACTTGAGACAGAATTCTGGGAAGGCTGGAATTGGGGTACCAGGCACTCCAGCTGCTGTCCCCTATAGAGAGCCCCCAGAGGCTCCTTGTCTCTAGAACTGAGGTGGACAGTTTCAGAGGAATAGTACCCACGGTGGATCTGTGGCTTCCGTGGGCATGGGGACACATGCATACAAACACACAGGTACAAACAGACACAGGCATATACACACGTGTACACACACAGGACAGAGGTCTCGACCTCTGAGGTGCTGTGGGAGGGGTCTCCTCCCTGGAGCCACTTCTGTCCCCTTGTCACCGGAGGGTGATGTCACCGGAGGGTGATGTCACCGGAGGCTGATGTCACCCGAGGTTGTGATGGACACACCTCTTCCCCTGGCCGCTGCCTTCATGTCTCATGGCCTCAGGTCTGTCTTGGTGGCTGATATTTCTCTCTACACAGTGTGTCCTTTCTCTCTTTGGTTTAAAGATACTTTCTTCCCATTCAAGTTCAGAATTTTATATAAAATCTTTGGGGAATATTTCTTGAATCTTTGGATTTATATCTTTTGAGTCAATTTGATTTTCAGCCATGACTTTTTAAAATACGTTTCCATCCCTCTTGCCCTGGACTCCCCTTGGAGACCGGTAAGGCATGTGTAAGGTCTTAGTTAATTGTCCTGTTACTGCCAGAGCCTCCGCTTTTTGTCCCCTCTGGGTTTTCGGCTTTATAATCTCAAATGATCTCGTCTCACATTCCCGGTTCAACTTTCAATTTTCTATGCTGTTGAATTGAGTTCATCTGGTGAAGTTTTTTGCATTTTTCATTTGGTTCATTTTTATGAACTTTTTAAAAATTTAAGACTTTAAATTCTTTCATTGGATTTAAGAGAATTTTCAGTGCTTTTTGGAAATTTTAATTTTTGATGACATTTTTTCTAGTGTTGGGGCCGCGCATGCCCCTGACACACACATGGAGTTTGGAGGGCACTCTTTGGGAGTTTTTGCCCTCCTCCCCGTTAGGAGTCCTGGGGTGGAACGCGGCCCTAGTGCGGCGGCAGTCACCTTTCCTTGCTGCTCCCATCATCAAAGCGTTTTTGTGGTGTCTGTCCATTACTCTTCCCAGCACGGGACTCACGCTGCTGTTCGCCTGTCCAGCCTGATGTTGGGTAGTGTTGTGAGTCCCAGGGCTTTACCTTGATGGGTCGTATTTGAAGGTGTTCTGGATGTTCTGCTTCCCAGGAGGTCCGAGTCTCTCCTCAGGCTGCATTGGTAGGTCTGGGGTGTGGAGGAGGGGTTGCTGGTCTCTGGACCTCTGACACTTCTCTTCTGTGGGAATTAGGTCATTGCCTTGTGAATGGAAGGCCGTTGCCAGTCAGACACTGATCCTGCTGCTCCTGGGGACCCTGAAAGGGGCCCAGCTTTGCTGGGTGGGAAATGGAAGGTCAGCCCATGACTCTCGACTTCCTTCTTCCCAGGAGAACTGGGCCACTGGTGTGGGCTTCATCCTTGCAGGGGGAAGAGGCCCTGCCCGCACCTCCCAGCTGGGGACCTGGAGCAGGCACTACAGTGGAAGGCCGACTCCTACGGCCCACTAGAACCATGGAGGGGAGGGAGAGGTCTTGTGTGGCGTCCCTTTGATCTGTTAGCTCTCTTTTTACATGGGGCTCAGGAAAGACTCGTTGGAACCGTTCTGGGACGCAGGCTTTGGAAGTACTCCGGTAATAGCTGAGGAACGGAGGAAATGAAGGAGACTCATGGCTGCACTGTTTCTTACGTGTCCCCCATCTCCCCCACCCCTGCTCTCTAGGCAGCCCACCTCCTGTTTACTCTCTGGAGTCTAATTAAGCTTGTTTTAATGTTTTAAAATTTATATTACTATTATGTCCAGTGGTTATTGGTTGTGATAGAGAACTTAGAAAAGTGAGGCCGCTCCATATCAGCAGAAGAGGGAATTACAAATCACTTTTGAATATTGCACATAGAAATTCTAGTTGCTGCAGCCTTCAGGAACGAGCTGGGGAGTGTCTTTGACAGTAAATGCACCGTCACTTTGGTTTCGGCAGTTTTACACTTGGCATTTGGCCACTATGAACGTGAGTCGTTGAGGTTCCATGCCCCAGGGTATCCAGTGGGTGTTGTTACAGCCAGCACTGATGGCATGGGATCCTGTGAGTAGTCATTGATTGACCTGGGGGTGCTCACTGGGTGCCGATAAGGGAGGAAGGGAAGGACCGGTTCTATGTTAAAATTGAACATATTTTGGTAAAAGAACTCTCAGTAGCAGGACACACCTATTTTCATGTATCTGCATAACACCCTTCAAAAATAGGAACCGAAGAAAGTTATCAAATTGATTATCTGAGGCAGGTGGGGCAGAGGGGTTACTTGCCTCCACTCACTTGTTTTAGGTTGTTACACTAACAGTGTGAAGGGACCCCAGTGGCTCACAGCTCTAAATATTTGCTCCCCAGTTGGTGGGGCTAGTTTGAAGGTCGTGACAGGTGGAACCCACTAGGGATGGCTGTGGGGGGCCTGCTCCCACTTTTTTCCCAGGTTACTCTTGAGGAGTGAGGGATAAGAGATTTAGATAGAAATATAGAGGGGAGAGAGAGACAGAAACACAGACTACCCTCAGGAGGCCCTAGATCCTTATCCACCAGCCCCTTCTGTCTTTTTTTTGGTTTTTCGAGACAGGGTTCCTCTGTGTAGCTTTGCGCCTTTCCTGGATCTTGCTCTGTAGACCAGGTTGGCCTCGAACTCACAAAGATCCACCTGCCTCTGCCTCCTGAGTGCTGGGATTAAAGATGTGCACCACCACCTGCCCGCACCTGCCTCTGCCTCCTGAGTGCTGGGATTAAAGATGTGCACCACCACCTGCCCGGCCCCTTCTGTCTCTTCTAAAGGCTTTTTATAGGAATGCCAAGGGGTGGAGTAAAAGACCTCCCCCCAGCACAGCCACGTTCAGACCCTTCCAAACACCTGGTAACCATGCGCGCGCGCGCGCGTCGTCAATCCATCCCCTTGTGCAGCCCTGCTGGGTAAAGCAAGCTCAGCTCTCACTGGGAAACCTCTGTGGGCCTCCACAGGTGGCCCTTGAAGTCCAGTCCTTCTCCTGGTTCTGGTCCAGCTCCCTGTCTCCTATGAGGGGTGGAGAGCTGGCTTCGGCTCCTGTGGCCATGAACTCTGCCATCCTTCTCTCCTGTGGCGGACTCACTGCACTCTCTGAGACGAGCAGAGTTGCTAAGACCTTAAGGTGAGGTTCACTCCTGTAATTAAAAAACAAATCCGAGCGGATAGGGGAACATTAGCAATGTTAGCACCTGCTGTCAGGCAGTCATAAAGAACGGAGGGAAGGCTTTTGAGGGGACTCAGCAGGTAAAGGCACCACCGAAGGCTGATGACCAGAGTCCAATCCCTGGAGCCCACATGGTGGAAGGAGAGAATAGATTTCTGCACTGTGTCCTCTGACTTCTACATGCGTGCTGTGGCGTGTGTGTATCTGTACTCCACACACAGACAAATCAGACAAACCAGACAAACAAACAAATGTGATAAAAAACAACAACAAAAATACCAAAAGGGTTATGGGATCCTCAAGACAGTAAAATCGATTTTTTTTTTCTAGACTTGGGAATTTGACTTGGTGATGTCAGTTGTTCTCAGGAAGACAGTGTCGAGGTGGAGGGTGGCTGGCTTCTGTTTCCTTTGCGGCCCAGGGGCTAAGTTGCTGTGTCTGTAAGAGTTGAATAGGAGAGCACACAGCTGAACTGTGTGGTGAGTTTGTCTGGAGCGGCTCCTCCCTTTCCTGGTCCCTGCTGCTCCTCTAGCAGCTGAGTCCCACATGCCATCTTGTTGCCTGTCTGCCACTGACGGCGCTTCCCACCCTCAGCCTGTGATGACCTTTATGGTACTTGGTGGATGTTTTTCCTGCTTCTTGTCATCACCGCTGTCTCTTGATGGTCTATATTTCAGCACATTTTCTGCGATGTCAGCTCTCCCATCCCTCTGCTGTGAAACTGAGCCGTCAGCATCAGATAGAAAGGATGTGACAGCTCCCAAACGTCCACCCCTTTCTTCAGATGGCTCTGCACTCAGATTGAGTGTGACAAGTGATGAAATGGGGCCTTCAGCATCTCTGGGTGTGACTGGAGCTTCAGGGGATGGATGGTTCTATCAGTTCATGAGGAGGTGTGTGTGAGCTGGGTGTGAGCGCCTCCTGAGGGATCAGACTTTCTAGAGGCTTTCTTTCCCCTCCCCCATGCATCTCTGTTAATATGGAAATCAGTGGAATAAAAAAAATACCTGCTTTGATCTTAAAAGAAAGATTTTCTTAAAGAAATATTTACTCTGGATAATTGGTTAACCGTGTGGGAAAATTTATTTTCTATGCTTATACAAAAGTTAATTCCAGATGGATTAAAGAATTATATACCCCAAAGAAACCATAAACAGCTGGAAGAGAGTATGTTTAAATCTGAGAGAGAAAAAGAAGCACGGAGGCAAATACTTGGTTTGCCTTTGTATGATCTGGAAACTTCTCCTTCCCTTAAAAACCATAGGTAAAGCACTGGGTATGCCTGCAGAGGACCCAGTTCAGTTCCCAGTACCCACAAGCACTGGGTGCTCCTGCAGAGGACCCAGTTCACCTGCAGAGGACCCAGTTCAGTTCCCAGTACCCACAAGCACTGGGTGCTCCTGCAGAGGACCCAGTTCGGTTCCCAGTACACAGCACCTGTAACTCCAGCTCCAGGGGTTGTGATGTCCTCAGACTTCCATCAGTGTTGCGCACACATGGGACACATCCATGAAGGCACAACACCTATGCACGTAAATAAAACCATAGATAAACCTTATATGCCCACAAAACTTCAAAGATTGTGTTTCACACATAATAATCTCTCTGCTTTAAAGGGGTTTCTAATGACAGGGATAGATAATTTGCATCATAAATAATTGCAGAAATGGCCAGAGAGATCCAGTGTGTGGTGCTTGCTCTGTGGGTCTGGAGAGCTGAGTTTAACTCCTGGAAACCTTGTAGGTGTGTGTGAAGAGATCAGCTCCTGGAGGTTGTCTCTGCCTCCACGTGCATGCCATGACACGTGTGTCTACACAGGATAAAAATAATGATAAAAATTAAGACAGTCATTGAAGATGCAAATTAAGGTGACACTTAGGGGTAAAAGCAGTGTTGCCGTCATACATCTGAAACGCAGAAGGTGGGGGGTTGTTACCCGTTGAAGCTGTGGGTGGGGGCACTTGTTGCCCCGTTGAGGCTATGGGTGGGGGCACTTGTTGCCCCGTTGAGGCTATGGGTGGGGGCACTTGTTACCCGTTGAGGCTATGGGTGGGGGGCACTTGTTGCCCCGTTGAGGCTATGGGCGGGGGCACTTGTTGCCCCGTTGAGGCTGCCTTTGAATGGGCAGTTTGGGATGTGTCTTTGGAACCTGATTGTTCCCAGCACCGTGAGCAAACCTGCACAGGTGTGTGCTTCTCTAGTGAGCCTAAGCAGCTGACAGACCAACACCCTGTGAATCTTTGCCAACTCTGCTTTTGCTGGGCTCCTGAGTAGCCTCCACCTTTGACACTGTGGCCTTGTCATACGTGGGCTCATTGTGGATGCACAGAGGTGTCTCAAGGATTCTGTCACATTTGCAGAGTGTGTCATTTTATCTGCGTGATTGCTGACACCATCCTCTAGGTTGGAGTCTGTCAGTGGACGTGCCCATCTTGTGGAAACAATTGCATGCTATCTCTCTTTTTTCTAGAACTTCCCTTTCTTTTTCATATTATATCAGCTGTTCTCTGTTACTGTGATAGAACAGCGTATGGAAGAGTGCATTTTGGGCTATGATTCCAGAAGGGAAGGCCATAATGTTGGGGAGGCGTGGTAGCAGGTTGCTGGAGCAGGACGCTGAGAGACTGCATCTTCAACCGTGTGCGAAACAGGCTGAAGGAACACAAGGCTGTGAACTCTCAGAAGTTGCCCTGTGACAGACTTTGCTCCAGCCAGCCTTCATGTCCTAAGCATTCCATAATCTCCTGAACAGCACCACCCAGTGAAGACGAAGCCCAAATGCATGAGCCTGTGGGGACATTTCTCAAATCACCACACATGCATGTACATGTGTGATGTGCATGTATAGGTGCATGTTTGCATTTGGGCACGTGTGTGTGCATGTGTGTGTACTTGCATGTGTGCACATGTGTGTGCATGCAGTGCAGTGTGTGTGTGTGTGTGTGTGTGTGTGTGTGTGTGTGTGTGTGTGTGTGTGTGTGTGTGTATAGGCCCAAGGCTGATGTTGGGAATTATCTCAATCTCTCTTCCACCTTATTCTTTGAGCTAGGCTGTCTCAATCAAATCCAGAGCTCAATTGATAGGGCTAGTCTTTGGATCTAGCTTGCTGTGGGGATCCTGTCTTGGACTTCTGAGGCTGGAATTACAGATGAGTCACTACGCCCGCTTGGTCTCTCTGTGAGATCGGAATCTGGTCTTCTTGCTTCCACAGTGTGTGCTCTGCCCACTGAGCCCCTCCTCAATTCTCTTCCCTAGAGCCTGAGTTTCTAAGCGGCTGCTGACGGTTAACCTGGCAGCCTGCAGCTGCACCTTAGCCCTGCTCAGCTGGAAGGCAGGATGCAGCCTCTGTGGTTTGATGGTGTCCCCCGAGGGTCCCCTGAGGGTCACACTGGTTAGGTCTGTAGTGTGCTGTGTCCCCCCTTTCAGCACTTGACTCTGTTTCTCTCTGCCAGCCAGTCAGGGTTCGGACTGGCCTTGCACAGTGGGAGAGCGGAGCCCCCTCCCACATGGCGGGGGGCTCTGACTCAGTCAGGGTCATCTCGGCCCTGTTGTTGATGGCCTGCTGCTGTGTGCCCGCTGCTGTGTGCTCGGACTGCTGGATAACAACAGGCAACTTGGATCCCATGATGCACTGTGCCAGCACTCATGTTTGGTCTCTGTGAGAAGCTCCTAATTTACCAACGAGAGCATGGCTTTGCTCTAAAAGCCCAAAGATCCGTGCTGCAACTCACTGTGCTGGCGTGTTCTGGGCCCCCTATACTGCAGGCACTCCAGAGTGACTGGTCGTGCTCCAGCAGAAGGCCCCAGGGAACATTCTAGACTCCCATTTTTCCTTTCTGGTCATACTAATTCTTACATTTCATGCCAGTCAGCATATGGATTCTGATAGTTACTAAGTACGACTCTTCCAGTTACAGATTAAGGAAGTAAAGAACCAACTAGAGTGGGCCTGTAGAAATGTTGGGGCTGCTGTAACTTGAATTTGGGTCAAAAGTCCATTTATCACCTGGCCACCATAGCTGAGTCAAAACTGATCAGACATGAATGTGTTGGATTCGGGGAGGAGTTTGCCAAGGACCCTGGCAGGGATGGGGGAGAGAGGAAAGGCACATTCCATAAATATTTAAAGCAAATTATTCCTGAATGGGAAGAAACCATGCTATAGTAACAGCATGTGCAGTGGACAGATAATGGGTTCAGCATGGAAGGAACTAGAAGGAACTGAGGGGAAGCGCCATGGCTCCATTCTCTAAGGAATACAATTTGCTGTATAGGGGTAGAACAGTCTAAAATGTTCATGGTCACCGCATGCAAAGGACCCCATTTTATCCTCCTTATCCAAAGTGAGTTCATAGAGTGTGGGATGTCTCTGTGTGTGCAGGGTGGTCTTGTCAGCTGCCTGTGAGCACCCCTGGTGAGGGCAGTTGTTGGGCAGCCTCATGGTGTGCTCGCTGGTGCGGCAGTGCTGGTTCTCAGCAAACAGACGGAGGTTTTCTTATGGGCTCACTCTGCAGCAGGGTTTCACAATGTGACTTTACCTTAAGGAAAGATATTTTAGACTTTGGAAATTAAATAACACATCATTAAATTTTGTTGTGAATAATTTAGATTTTAGAGAATATTTGAATCCTTAAAGACATGTAGGAATGTGCTTTTGTATACTCTGCAGATTTGGGGGACAGTTTTTTCTTTTGATTCTCTGACTACCAGAAGCTAAGCACCCCCCTTTTGGCTGCTCTCTACATCTAGGATAGCTATTGATTTAGGGGAGTTCCCAGGGCATCGAGAAAAACTCACTTTGGAGTTATTCTAGTTTGGGTGAAGTGGCCGAGGTGTTCTCCTGCGTTCCAGAGGCAAATGTCAGTGTTGTCTGGAGAAGGCTGACTGCAGGCCGCACAGTGCTACTCTAAGTGCATGTGTAGAGGGTGTCCTCAGTGGAGACTGGAGTCCTCTGGGACCAGGATTCGGAGTCCGAGGGATAGAAAAGATGGGACCTAGGAGCCTGGGGTGGGGGCCATGGGAAAAGGTCGGCGTTGCCTTATGTAAATGTCAGTGGAGGACAAAGAAACCTCTCCCTAAGTTCACCATGCAAGACCAGGTAGGTGTGTAGTACATTTGCTTCTGAAAAGGTGACAGAAAAACAGACTCTTGACAACCGTGGGCTCAGTTCACGGTTCTGCTGACAGGACCCACAAGCTGCATCATAAAGGAAATACTGATATATATTAACTTAAAGTTAAGAACTTCTGTTATATTCAAAGTTAAAAACCAACAAAACAACCCAAATCAAGCCACAGACCAGGAGAAGGCACGTGTCACATGAATAATCCCCCATCGAGCTTCTAACCCAAAGGACCAGAGAATCCAGGAGAAAAACAAAGAAGACTTAATGGGCCCTTCACACATGTGTCTATCCCTAGATGTTCAGTTAACACATGAGAAGATGCTGAGCTTCATGAGGATCGGGACAGCTCATAGCATATCTGTTTCATGTGCGTATACATACACATACACACATATACATACATGCATGCATGCACACACACGTACAGCAGACATCTTAAACTAACGGACAGAGATTTGCTAATGAAACTGTTTCTGTTCACCTTTTTTTGGGTCTGTGTCCACAGTTTCCCAAAAGAACTAGAGTTCATTTGAATGGTCGGGGCTTCCAAGCGAGTTTAATATTAATGACCAACAAAAGGCTGGTACCCATGGTTCTTCTTTGATCTTGGGACACCAAGAGCCCTTTGTGTGCAAATATCTTGGTTGGTCGCCATCTGTCACTTGGAGAATGTATCTTTCCATTGGGCAAAGGCAAATGAAATCAGGATGTTGTTTACAGCATGGGCAGAGATGTTTAATGCAGCCTTGCTTCTGCATAAATGCCCAAGCTTGTAAAGTGCAGCTGACTATGCCTGGCCAGTCAGCATGGCTGGGACTGCACCTCTGGAAACACTTGCCTCAGTGGCGTTTAAAACAGACACTATCTACCTTATCATGAGCAGTAATCTTTGCCTGGTGCTCTTTGCAGGCTGGTGATGTACATCGAGAGAGACAGCAGAAAGACCTCCCCGGGCAAGGAGATGCAGGGTGGGAGCGAGTACCTGGCCAGGTGCCTGGATCTCCTCATCCAGCACATGGTACAGGAGCCACCACGGATCCTAGGTAAATGACAGCCACCTTATCCAGGCCCTTAGCTGTTACCTTTCTGCAGTGTGTTCTGCATAGCCTCTTACTCAGTCTTGCTTTTCTTCTATTTTAAAAACTAATTACTTGGGAATTTTATATGTTGTTTGAACATACTCACCCCCTCAACTCCTCCCCTTCCCGCCCCACTTTGACTTCCTCCTCCTCCTCCTCGTCATTGTTATCTTCGTCAGTCTCCTTCATCTTCGTTTACTCCTCCTCCTCCTCCCCCAGTCAAGCCCAGTCTGTGTTGTCCAGTTTGTCTTGGGATTGGGGCTCTGAGGTGTGATCAGTCCACTACGGTGTATCAGTAAAATAAAAGAAAGCAACCCACTAACTGACTCCTGCTCCCAGCAGCCATCAATGGTGGCAACACATCTGTTTCCTCATCTCCAGGCTGGGATTTTGTCTGGCTGGAGCTTGCACAGGACTCATGCATTCCTTCACAATCTCTGAGTCTCTCAGTCTCTGTTGTTGCAGGGCAGTGTGGAGACGTTCCTCTGGAATGTGTGGCTTTAAGACTTACATTGCCTTGTCTGTTTTATAGGATTGAGATGTGTTACATTTCTGTGTTATAGCAACACTTTTTTTTTTCCTTTCTTTTTTTTAGACAGGATTTCACAGTGTAGCTTTGGAGCCTGTCCTGGAACTTGCTCTGTAAACCAGGCTGGTCTCAAACTCACAGAGCTCTGCCTGCCTCTGCCTCCAGAGTGCTGGGATTAAAGACATGTGCCACCACCACCTGGTGATCATAGCAACTCTTATACAGAAAGTATTTAATTGGCACCATTATCATGACAGGAAACATTGCCAGGTGCAGGCAGACATGGTGCTGGAGAGGCAGCAGAGAGTTCTACCTCCGGATCAGCAGGCAGCAGGAAGAGACAGCCACACTGGGCCTGGCTTGAGCATCTGAGCCCTCAAAGCTGTCTCCCAGTGACACACTTCCTCCAACAAAGCTACACCCACTCCAGCAAGGCCACATCTCCTAAGAGTGCCATTCCCTATGAGCTTATGGCCATTTAAGAAAATAAATGAGCTGGAAACCAGGATGTGGTTCAGTCAGCTCGGCTCACATGCATGAAGCTGTGGGTTCCATCACCAGCACTACATAAGGAAGTGTGGGGGTGCCTTCTTATAACCCAGTATTCAGGAGGTAAAGGCAGGAGCTCAGAAGATCAAGGTCATCCTTAGCTACATAGTGGGTTTGAGACCCTCCTAGGTCTCAAATAGAAAAAAACAAAACTCCCAAAACAAAAATCATCCCCAACAACAATATTTATATTGGATTTTACATGGTCAGTTTGAGTTAATTTTCTCAAGATTTCTCTCTGCCCATATAGGTACTTGATCCTAACTAAAAGGCTGAGAAGTGACCTGCCCATACTTAAGAAGTAAATTTCCCTTGAAATTAGAGCCATAAATATATTTATTATTAAAAGAATTTTAAAAATGTATATTTTGTTTTGTTGGTTGGTTTTGTTGTCATTATTGTTGTTTGAGACATGGTCTCTTTATGTAGCCCAGGCTGGCCTGAGACTCAGAGCTCTGTCTGCCTTTGCCTCTTGAGTGTTGAGACTAAAGGTGTACACCATCACACCTGTTTTTGTTTTTTATTGTTGTTTGTTTCATTTTTTTGAGACAAAGTTTGGGGTGGAATTGAACTCACTGTGTAGCAGAGGCTGGCTTTGAACTCCTGATCCTCCGGCCTCTATCCCCCAAGTGCTGAGATTTGAGATGTATAACACCACATCCAGAAACACAGGTTTTAGTTTCTAATTTGAAACGTTGGAGGTCGATGTCACAGGTTTTGGTGGTGGTGGTTGTTTGAAGAGGTACCTCTAACATGAGAACATGTAGGGACAGCCTGCAGAGGGTGCTGACTGCCCTGAGGAAATGCCTTGCTTGTTGTTTTCGGGAGTTAAAGTGACAGGAGGAGGGCTCAGGGCTGCTCTGGCTCCTTTCTTTTGCGTTTCCAGCAGGTGGAGCTCTAACCCGGAAGTGTTCAGCACATTAAGTTTGACTCAAGCCGTCTTAGTGAAGATGACGATGTCATTGTAACTGCCAATAACTCTTACTAATCAATTAGGGAACATTTTCCATCTAATGACCGGAAAGAGAGCACCTCACAATTTAGCCAGCAAAAATGATGGAAACCGGGGCTGGAGAGATGGCTCAGCAGTTAAGAGCACTGGTTGCTCTTCCAGAGGACCTGGGCTCAATTCCCAGCACCCACACAGTGGACTTATAACCATTTGTACTCTAGTTCCAGGGGATCCGATGCCCTCTTCTGGGGACCTGCACGCGTGCATGCACACACACACACACACACATACACACACACACACACACACACACACACACACACACACACACACACACACGTGGTTTGAAAGAAAATGCCCCAAAGGGAGTGGCACTGTTAGGAGGTGTGGCCTTGTTGGAGGAAGTGTGTCACTGTGGAGGCAGGCTATGAGGTCTCATATATGCTCAAGATGCTGCCCAGTGTCTCAGACCACTTCCTGTGACTATTGAGTCAAGATGTAGGACTATCAGCTCTTGCTCCAGCACCAAGTCTGCCTGCACACCACCATGTTGCACCATGATGATAGTGGACTAAACCTCTGAAAATGTAAGCCACCCCAATGAAATGTTTCTTTATAAGAGGTGCTGTGGTCATGGTGTCTCTTCACAGCAATAGAAACACACACACACACACACACACACACACACACACACACACACACAAATAAAAATAAATCTTAAAAGTTTTGAACATTGATCTCTTTTCCCCCATCCCTGGCAGTAGCCTCTCACGCCTTTAATCCCAGCACTTGGGAGTCAGAGGCAGGTGGATTCCTGTGAGTTCATGTCCAGTCTGGTCTACAGAGAAAATTCCAGGACAGCTAAGACTACAGAGAAACCCTATCTTGAAAAAAAAAATAATAATGCTTCCTCTTTTCTCTATCCTGTTTTTCTTTCTTTCTTTTTCTTTTTCAGGTTGTATTTTATAATCTGTTTACTTGTAATTTTAAATTAGTTTTCTAAAGCAATAAGCAATAATAGTCAATTTGAATAATACAAATAAATACATTTCTAAGACCACTACTGTATCATAACTGTTTATAAATTCTCTTTTTAATTTCTAGGTTAGAGGTCAGTTGATAGTGGCTCTACAGATTGCCACACTCTGTCCAGAGGCTACAAGTGTATTTATATTACCAGCGTGTGTGTTGCTGGGATGTGGCTCAATTGGTAGAGTTCTTGCCTAGGATGCACAAAGCCCTGGGTTTGATTCCCAGCTCTTCATAGAATAAGATATGAGGGCACACACCTAAAACCCAGCACTTGCCTGTAGCTCCAGCACCTGGTGGAGGAGGCAGGAGGATAATCTTCATCTATGTGTTGAGTTGGAGGCTAGCCTGAGCTGGTGAGACCCTGTCTCAAAAAACAAACAAACAAGAAAAGGTGTGAACAACCCGCTGGGTTGTGACGGAGCTGTGGCCAGAGGCTCCTGTCCCTCTGTGGTTTCTTACCTTCATACCTCCCTGATGTGCTTCACAGGTGACATTCTCAATGCCCTGGCAAATGTGTCTGGCCGAAAGCACCCATCCACGGTCCAGGGGAAGCAGCTGAAGATGTGTCTCCCCATGATGTCTGTGGTGCTCCACCTGGTCATGTCTCAGGTACCCCTGTCTGGGGAAGCTGTAACACGTGTGGACCCCAGCCTTGTCCCCTGGAGTGGAGCCATCTCTACTGAGATGACTCTTCCATCTGTTTGTCGGGATGTAATCCAGGGAACTCTCGCCCCACAGGTGTTCCGGCCTCAAGTGGTGACAGAGGAGTTCCTGTTCAGCTATGGGACTGTTCTTGTGAGTAGCACGCTGCCACTGTTGCTGGCTGCGGGATGGGCTGTGACAAGGAAGGAATTAAAAGTCTAAATGGCATTTGTTTGTAGGGAAGTGACCTTTTTATATTTTTATCTGTTCACTGTAATAAAATTTGACATTTGGGGAAAATACATTCTCTCCTGATAATGTATTTTGTTCAGAGACAGCCCCTAATAGGGTAAAAAAAAAAAAAGCTCACATAAACACTCGATAGACATCAAGTTAAGGATTTGAAAGGACATGGGTGAGAGTGGGGGCTGAGAATACTGTGGTTGCTGACTTGGTTCGGCGCTCTCTGTCCAGCCTGTGCATGTCTCTCTAGGATGACACTTTACGAAGTTAAACTCAGTTTTGTTCCTTCTTTTACTTGACTTTGACAATGTGAGAAGACGGGAAAGCCAAGTGATTGTGCTACTTTTCACTCTGGTTCTGCACACGTCTTTCTGAGGATTCTGTAGCCCAGGAAGTCAGTGTGTGCGGTGGGTGTGCGGAGGGAAGCTTAGTGACGTCACTCACCACCTGGAGCCTGACCTTGACAGCTTCACGAAGCCCGGGAGGTTAGAAGGTGTCCTGGAGCCATGCACACAGCACAGTGGCGTCTCAGTGTCAGTGTAGTTCTGCAGGAACAGAGTGCTGCTGCTCAGGAGCGAGAGGGTGGTTTTCTAGAAGGTTCATTCTAGGAGAAAGGTGATGTTTCTAAAACACAGAGAATGGAGATGTCTGGGCAGTCATGAGGGACTCTTTGGTGTTGAGTTTCGACTTTATTCTCATGCTATGAGTCCCGAAGTCTAGAAAATTCCTGCGGTGGGCTGTGCATTTTTCTGTATTTGTAACGCTTGCACTGATCATCTCTCACTGTCTGTAATGTGCACTCTGTCTCTTGGCAAGACCATATTCTTTAACGACACGACATACATGTCGAGGTCTAGAACAGGCTTGGGCCCTGTGGCCTGTTGTGGAGTGTTGAGTAGATAGACGTGGCCTGTGTTTGTGTGTGCTCTCCTGTAGATGTAACCAACCGTCTTATTAAATAAGGAACACAGAGCCGATTCAGAGAAGAAAGCCAAGAGGTCAGAACTAAGAGCCTTACCCTTCCTGCTTCAGCCAAGAGAGCTCTCCGAAAAGGGACCTACTTCCTGTGTGTATGTCTTTATATAGTCTAGCTGTTCTGCCTTCTCATTGGTTGTAAACCCAAACACGTGACTGCCTCGTCACTGCCTGTATGTACAGCCCTCCAGGTCCTCTATGGTATTGAGATTAAAGGCGTGTGTCTCCAATGCTGGCTGTATCCTTGAACACACAGAGATCTACCTAGCTCTGTCTACCAAGTGCTGGGATTAAAGGCGTGCACCACCACCGCCACGCTCTTGCTATGGCTGTAATAGCTCTGACCCCCGGGCAACTTTATTTATTAACATACAATTAAAATCACATTTCAGTACAAGTAAAATACCACCACACTCTCCCCCAGCTCCTTCCCACTCCCTCCCTCCCCCACCTCTCTTCTCTGCCTGCAGTGAGCACACTTTATGTTTTCACAACCTTGCAAGTGTCCCGTTGGGGAGCCTCCACGGACCTTCAGCGCCTGCTTCAGGGAGGGAGCACCACATGGGCTCAGAGACAAGAATGGAGGCCCCACTGGGGAAGGGCCTCCTCTCTTCTCTTTCCTGGTCTTCTGTAGGGTTGCCTCCACGCAGGTGTCTGTGGAGAACTGAAAACAACTTGCCTGGTTCGTTATGATGTGAAAAAAACCTTCACATTTCTTTGTCTTTGGTTCTCAGGAGGGAGTTTAAACAAATAAAATGGCAAACATTGTATTTTAAGGCTGGCGAGATGGCTCCGTGGTTAAAGGTGCTTGTAGACAAGCTCAACGACCTGAGTTGGAGCCCCAGATCCATACAAGGGAAGGAGAGGCCTGTAGCTAGAGTTTTCCTACCTGGCCCACAGTCAGGACAAATCTCTCTCACCCGCCAGTCCCACAGCAGCTCAGACCCGACCAAGTAAACACAGAGACTTATATTGGTTACAAACTGTATGGCTGTGGCAGGCTTCTTGCTAACTGTTCTTACAGCTTAAATTAATCCATTTCCATTAATCTATACCTTGCCACGTGGCTCGTGGCTTACCGGCATCTTCACATGCTGTTTCTCATCGTGGCGGCTGGCAGTGTCTCTCTGACTCAGCCTTCCACTTCCCAGCTTTATTCTCCTCCTTGTCCCGCCTACACTTCCTGCCTAGCCAATGGCCAATCAGTGTTTTATTTATTGACTAATTAGCAACACATTTGACATATAGAACATCCCACAGCAGAGGTCTGACTCCTGAAAGTTATCTAAGTGCACATGCGTGTGCATGCAGGTGTGGGCACACACACACACACAGGCATGAGATGCTATTTGGGCTATTTTCCCAGTGAAGCCACTTTCCTAGTCTGCTGGTCCTAGGGTATCTCCATGACTTTTCTCACTGTACCTGTTTGTACCTTCTTGAACTCAGTGTTGATGGCACTGATGTGACACTGGAGAGCAGTGGGTCACTGTCTAATCCACAGCCTGGTTCAGCTACCTGTGCAGTTTGCGTCCATTTGTCATGAGCTGTTGTTGTGACAGGAAAGCTGTCATCAGATGTTGCTCTTATGGGTTAATCTTCCAGAATTATCAAAAATATTATTCCAGTTCCTGTATCCTTCTGATGTCAGCCGAGAGAACCAGCCTACCTCACATCTTCCAGCCCCTGCAAGTGAGAAGTGTAGGCTGGCATACAAAAGCTTTGAAAACATTTGTTTTCGTTTTGGTTAGCAAAGGTTTCCTAAACATCCCTGGAGTCTACAGAGCTCATTCAGAAGAGTGTCACACACGGTCATACACAGAGCAGTGTGGAAGCTGGAAGTTGACCGTGGGTGTCTTTCTCCATCTCTTTTGCTCTTTATTCTTTGAGACAGGGTATGTTGTGGAACCCAGAATTTGCTGGTTATCAGTGAGCTTCTGTCCTGCCTCTGCCTTCCCATCTTACATAGTCAGCTCCAGGCATCACTTGACATGACCCAGCTGGGGGGGCGGATCTCAATTGACAAATTGCCCAGAACAGATTGGCCTGTGGGCTTGCTGTGAGGCATTTTCTTAATTGCTAGTGATGTAGGTGGGCCCAGCCCACTGTGGGCGGTGCCATCCCTGGGCAGGTGGGCCTGTTGCATAAGTGAGCTACTGAACAAGCCAGTAAGTGATACTCCTCCATGGTGTCTGCCTCAGGCTCCTGCCCTGAGTTCTCTCAGTGATGGACTGTGCCCTGTAAGCTAAAACAGACCTTTTCCTCCCAAACTGTTTCTGGTTGTGGTGTTTATCACAGCCACCTGGGACACCATTGCTGTGGGTTCGGGTGTGCCCTGCAGCGGCGCCGCCCTGCTGCAGCGTGGGTCTGGGCATCGGACTGGGCATTGGACTCAAGTCCTCACGCTTGCTCAGCAAGCCCTCGCCCCCTGAGCCGTCTTTCTAACCCAGCACAGCGGATGAAAGCTTTGCGAAGTCCATCTGGAGATCAACATTCTTTTCAGTATTTTCCAAGTACGTCCGAGTAGTCTCCATCGCAGCAGGCTTATCAGTTAGCTTTAAAAAACTGCCTGGATCTGAGGTACTCCGTTCCAGCCAGGAACAGCCTATGCCGGAACTTCCTGCCTGTGGGTAAAGTGGGCTGGAGAGAGGCCCCGAGCTGCCGTGTCTTCACTCACCGCAAGGGTTCTTAAGGGGGACCTGGAGGGTATGGCCCTGTGCATCTCACAATGGCACCAGGCCACGGTTTGCTGTGGTGTGGAAGGGACATCGCCATCCTCATCAGAGCAGCTGTGACAACTTGGCATTTCCCTCACAGGAGGGAGGGCACTAGACCCCTCCCAGCTGTATCCTGTTCTACCTCAGTTGCACATGATCGTGTGGTCTGAGGAGGCTCTAGAGCAGTGGTTCTCAACCTGGGGGTTGTAATGACCCTTTCACAGGGGTCACATATCAGATATTTACATTATGATTCATAACAGTAGCATTATGAAGTAGCAACGAAAATAATTTTATGGTTGGAGTCACCACACCATGAGGATCTGTATTAAAGGGTCGCAGCGTTAGGGAGAGTGAGAACCGCTGCTCTGGAGTGTGTAGAGGGTGGAAGGTGGCTGAAGGGAGATGGGGAGACTCGGTCTGTGCAGCTGTGGGAACATGTCATCCATGCCGGTGGTGCACTGCCTGTCACCCTCAGCCCTGCTCGGTGAGGAAACCCAATAAACCCAGTGGCTGGCTAAGCCGGACACTGATGGAGTGGCTGCTTTGGTCTGTCGTTGGTGCTCCTTTATGGTAGAACATTCTAGATGATTACATATGGGACATGAGTGTAGAAATTAGCTCTACATAAACATTTCCCCCAAATAAGTGAAATTTGAGTCTTAAGGCGACTGCTATTTTACTGCAATGGCGGGTGCTTTTAAACCATCTTGGGCTTTCACAGGCTCCATAGAAGGAGGATTAGCTAGCTGCTAATTGCTGCTTTCCACCCTGCTGGGGAGGCAGCCTGTCCCCACACCAGCTGCCTCTTCAAGGCTTGCAGCCAGAGCTGGGGAGGCTGTGGGGACACTGCTATGGATTCTCATGTTTTGAGGCCCCCATTGAACTGGGCCAGAAAACAGGAAGTGTTGGCAGGGAAACCAGTGGTGGGTCCTGATGGATGTTGACCTACTGTGCACTGTGTTTCCTGGGTCCTTCCCCAAGGTTCTTGGTTGATGAGCCCAGGACAGGGACTTGTCTGTGCATGCTGGGTTCTCAAGTCCTGCTCTCTCTGGACTGTGGAAGTGCAGTGATTGACAGGCAGGACAGTCCTGCCTCTGTGCACAGCTTTCTGACAAGTGAATGCTGATTTGTTGATGGCACTTGGTTTGTGTTGTGGAGATGGTGCCCGCCATGCTTTAAAACAAACCGCCAAATGCTCTAATGATGTTCTTGTGAGGAGTTTTTCTGTCTGCACTGACTGCAGACTCCCGTCCCCAGCTTGTTGCCGGGGGTGGGGTGGGGTGGGGGATTTGTTTGCCTCCTGGAAGGAGGCCTGAAACACTGAGCTGGGCAGGCCTGCTCTTGGCCGCAGCAAGCCCTTTACCCACTGCACTGTCTCTGCAGCCCGACAGGGCTCTTCTCTGCCCTCAGTCTTGCAGCCGATGGCCTGGCCCTGGGTTCTGTGTGGGGACTGCTCTGCTGCCCACGCTCTCGGTGGCCATCTGCAGATGCTCTGTGTCCTGGGGTCACCTGCAGCTTCAGGTGACACTGCTGCTTGCTTTCCTGGTGCTGTGCCACTGACCACACAGCTTAAGGAAGAATTTATTTTGACTCAAAGTTAAAGGGTTATTTTACCATCTGGATAACTGCTATTGACATGAAAAAAAAAGAAAAAAGAAAAATTAACTTTAAATCCCAAGGATGTATGAGATAGTGGGTGGTGGCTGCAGTCTGTCTCCTCAGGACCCAGGGTCCTGTCTTTTCTGGGTGTCTGTTGTGAAAGCTGCTGTCAAGTAGTCAGCCTTCCTGTAGAGTCTTCAGAATAATTGCACCGAAAGGATCGATGTGCACAGCCCTGTGCTCACTGTGGTCACCACAGAGAGCACACACAACCCTCTGCTCAATGTGGTCACCACAGAGAGTGTACACACAGCCCTGTGCTTGCCGTGGTCACCACAGATAGCTAAGTTGATTTTTTGTTTTTTTTTTCTTTTGTTTTTCAAGACAGGGTTTCTCTGTGTAGCTTTGGCACCTTTCCTGGAACTCACTTTGTAGACCAGGCTGGCCTCAAACTCAGAGATCTGCCTGCCTCTGCCTCCTGAGTGCTGGGATTAAAGGCGTGCACCACCACCACCACCACCACTGCCCGACCTAAATTACCTTTTTTAAAGTCAAAGATGTTAAAAAATATTCTGATGGAAAGAAGCTTATTTTGGTTTGTCATTCAAGTGGACCACATCCCAAGGTGAGGTCACACTGCATATCTTTGCCCATTGTCTTTCTTGTGAAATAATTTTTGTTTATTGGGGATTTGTGTGCATACACCACAGTGCCTGTGCAGATCGCTTGCAGGAGTCCATTCCCTACTTCTGTCCCTGGGAGTGAACTCAGGATGTCTGCCTTGGTGCAAGCTCCTTTACCTGCTGAGCCAGCTCGCCTCCGCCTGTCCCCTTTAAAAAAAGACATTTCTTTCTGAATGTTTAGTTTGGCATCAAATTAATATTAATTTAAAAATTGTGTCTCAATTTTGGAAATTTGTGAAACTCTTTCATCCAAGTTGTTATAAAAAGCTTCTGTAGCGCTCTTTTACAGTGAACTTTAAACATCTTTGCTTGCTGATCTGAAGAGAATTGAGGTTTTGAATTTTTGCTTTTTGGAGAACTTTGATTTCCTGAATTCTTGGGCTTTGTTTATGACAAACCCCTTCACATTTCCATTTGTGCTCCTTCCCACTGAGGCAAAAGAAAGAGAAGGAGAAGGAGCAGCTCCGCTGGGGAGCCCAGCCACCTGTGACCGGGATTTTTTCCTGGGCATTTTTATGACTAACTATTGTTTCATTTGTATGGAATGTATAGTTTGATATAATTTTAGTAAAAGATACATCGTGGGTGCTGAAGAGATGGCTCAGTGATTCGGAGCACTGGCTGCTTTTTTAGAGGTCCTGCGGTTCAAGGTCCCAGCATCCACATGCAGCTTACAGCAACCTGTAACTCCAGCCTCTGGATCTGGTGCCGTCTTCTCGCCTCTGTGGGTCTCAGGTGCACATGTGGTACACAGAAATACATGCAGGCAAAACACCTTCCACATAAAAATAAAATTTAAAAGATATTGTTTAAAGACTTCATTAAAATGCTCAGAGATGCATGTGTTGGAATATTTTAAAATATCCAGGAAATGGTAGTTCCAGGGCAGTGGCTTCCTTGCTGGGGTGGGTAGTTCACGTGAGGAACTGAATGTTCTCGGTCTGTCAACTCCACTAGTAGTTGGAGAGGTCCCTTATTCTCCACAGCACAGTACACACAGTCTACTGTGTAGTGCACATGTATATATTACCTTTTTTGTTTATCGATTTTTTTTCTTTGCTCATTTGGAGACATAGTCTTGCTATGTAGCCCAGGTTAGCCTTGAATTCACTAAACAGTTCAGGCAGGCCTTGGACTTATATTGATCCTCCTGCCTCAACCTCTTGATTGCAGGGAGCACAGGCTTGGGCTACCACATTTGGTTAAATCATATCACAGTAGACCAATTTCTTCTCTGGGTTAATAGCTAATAGCTAGTTACTTTTCAGTTCTATGGTCATCTTATATTTTATTTGCTATTTACCATACTTTTGGATGGATTGAACCCAGGGCCCTGTGTATGCTCGACAACCCTCTGCCACCAAGCTATAGCCCCAGCCCTAGTGCTGGGTATATACAAAGCATTATATTTGATGGTGTTTGTGAGCTAAAGGCATGAACAGTGGTGTGTGACTGTGTACAAAGGACACGGGTTTTGCAGGGTGACAGAGACCATCTCCCTGAGCTCACAGTCAGGGAATAGCTGTCCTGTTCAGATCTTCCAGCCAGGGACTGAGGAGGGAAACCATCAGGGGCCCATGGCCCAACTGCTGAGTCTTTCCTCTCACACGGTACTGTGGTGTATGCGAGAGTGGATAGGGTTTGGAGTAACTCAACACAGTGGTGATTCTAAGTTGGGCACTGGGTAGTGTTGAAACCCTAGAGGCCTTGACACCCTGCGCACCAGGAACTTCACTGTCACCATGTGAGGTGTCAGCCATTCGTGACACCCTCAGGAAGTGAGGGGGACAGTGGCATGGCACTGGGAATGGTTATCAGCTAGAGAGAGAGAGAGAGAGACAAGGTCTCTTCACACCATAGGTAAGGCTGGCCTTGAATTCACTGTGTCACTGGGTAGCCTAAAGCTCAAGGCTACCCTTCTGGCCCAGCCTCCTAAGTGGTGGGATGACAGCATAAGCCACTGTCACCGGTGGCCATTCTCACTTTTGTAAGTTTTTTATTGTCACTGAATTATTACAACATTAAATCTCATTTGTATATTTAAAAATCATGGTTTTAATATATGTATAGTAAAATTTTGATGAATTATTTTTAGGGGGCTGGAGAGAGATTGCTCAGCAGTTAAGGGCACTTGTTGCTCTTGCAGAAAATCTGGGTTTAGTTTCTAGCACCCTGTGGTGGCTTCCAACTCTCTTTAACTCTAGTTCTAGGGGATCCAATGCCCTGAGTCCTTGGGCACTGCATGCACATAGTCCACATATTTATGAGCAAATCACTCATGTACATAAGCCTTAAAAAATTAAAACATTCCTTTAAATTAAGTGTATGTATGTATCTATGTGTGCGGGGTGTGCACATGTGAGTGCAGGTACCTGAGGAGTCCAGAGGCAGGTGTCAGATCTCCTGGAGCTGGAGTTACAGTTGTGAGCCATCCTTGGGTGCTGGGAATTGAACTCTTAACCTTTGTGCCAACTTTCCATATATCTGAATAGTATATTATATGTATATACTCTGTATAGCGTTTACATAAGCACATTTTAAACTGATTGCAGTGTTGGTGATGTGTGGTTTCAGGCAGAACATTAACTCCTCACGTTTTATTTCAGAGTTATTTCGAAACTCCCATTTATTGAACACTTCTCCTTTTTCAGAGTCACATTAAGTCAGTTGACTTGGGAGAAACAAACATAGATGGAGCCATAGGTGAGCAGACACATTTGATGCATCTGAGTCATGAGGGGCACGGGTGGACGCCTGCAGTAACGACCTCTGTGATCCTAGGGATGGTGGCTTCGGAGGAATTCATCAAGATCACCTTGTCGGCATTCGAAGCAGTGATACAGTACCCCGTTCTTCTGGCTGACTACCGCTCAACGGTCAGTTTCTAGGAAAACCCTCAGTCATTTACTTGATAATCCTGTGTACATGTGTGCCAGGCTGACAGGTGTCCATCCCGGGGAGGAAACCGTTCAAAAAAGCAGGGAGAGCCCTGGGAAGCTGGTTCCAATTTTGTTGGCTGGGGAGGGGTAAGTTTTCTGACTATTCCCTTGACTTCCCTCCCCCTTCTCAGAAGCACACACCTGTGGGAGAGGCTTTGTAGACACTGAGGATGTGCCCTGCTTCTGTAGAGCTGGGATTCTGGGCTCTCCTGGCCCCTACTGTGCTTCTGCCCAAGTAGCCACTGATTTGGGTTGTTTTCTTCTTGTAGACATTTTGCTTGTTTTTTTCCTGTCCACATCTAC
This sequence comes from Peromyscus californicus insignis, assembly GCF_007827085.1. Classification (NCBI taxonomy): domain Eukaryota; kingdom Metazoa; phylum Chordata; class Mammalia; order Rodentia; family Cricetidae; genus Peromyscus; species Peromyscus californicus. The sequence goes on along the minus strand of NW_026294402.1, from coordinate 115,764,418 downwards.
TTTGCCTCTGTAGTTTCCTGATCGCTGTAGACGGCTCCACTTGGTGATGGGTTTGTTTCATTCAACTGCTAATACCAACATCTCTGGTGTCGGTCACTTTGTGCTCCTGGCACAGTCGTCCAGTGTCTGTGAGACTGCCTTGTTGGCACCCTGCTTGTCCTTCCTCCCAGAGCCTTCTGTGTGCCTGCCTCCCTCCTCAGATGCCTCATGTTGGCCTCTGCCAGGAGCCTGCTCTCCTCCAGTTGAGACCCTGTCAAGCCACAGCCTTCTCTGAGGACATGCTTCTGTGTTCTGGGAGCGATGTGTGGCCAAGGCTTGGTGGAAGAGCTGGTGTTCCCTACCCTGAGATCCCCTCCTCGGCACAGACCCATGTGCCAGGTGGCTCACTAAATGCTGTGCTGGCAGGAGCCAGGGATCCCAGGAATCCTGTGGTGGTTTGTGGGTGAACGCTTCCTGTCATGGTCCATCACTTTCTGCTGCAGACTTCCATCCAGAAATAGGTCTCAAAGGCTTTAATAATGTTAGGATTTGGGTTTTTTGTATCTCATCACAGTTTTCAATGAGAGTTGGTTCACATTCCGCTCACACCTAACATAACAGGAAAGACCAGTCACGGAGCTTTCCCAGTGAGTTCCAGGTCTTTGATTGAGATGTCACTTATGGATCCTGTTGCTTAATGAACAATAACCTCATGACTGATTTGTTCAGATCCACTGTTTATAAATATCTGTATTGCATTTAAATAGAAATTTAATTAGTGTGTTTTCTAATCATGAAACACAAGTGTGCTAATTATTGCCACTACAGCCTCAATTATGATAGAAAAGGCATAGTCACAACTTACCACTTTATAAAAAATGCTCTCTAATGCCGCAGCTCATGGGAAATCTTCTAATTATCTCTTTTTGGGCATGACTGGAATGCATGAAGAAAAAACCCTATACCCCAGGGAGCCTCTGATTGTTTTAGATTTCAGCACATGCCGTGTTCAAGGCTCCTGATCGATACCTGCTCATACGGAAGCAGATGACTGTATTTAACTGTTACTGAGCCTGGAGCCAGCCCAGGTGCTTCTGTGGGGTGGCTAAGCCATTTTGTTTCAGTGGGATCACTGACGTCAGCTCCAGCCAGGACAGGTATCTTGTGAGTCACGTTATACTGAGTGGGGGCCTGACCAAGCAGGCATCGCTTAGAACAAGACAACTCCAGATCCACCTTGACTGCCAACGTGACACCTTGGAAGGGAAGGAGTCTCCACGGGGAACTGTCTAGATCAGGTTGTCCCGTGGGCATGTCTGTAGGAATTGTCTTGATTGTGGTAACTGTTGTGGGGGGGAAGCCAACCCACTGTGGATGGCACCATTCTCTGGGTTTGTGTCCTGGACTGTATAAAAGAAGAAAAAGTGAGTGTGAGCTAGCCCAAAACAGTATCAGTAAAGTGAGTGTGAGCTAGCCCAAAACAGTATCAGTAAAGTGGGCGTGAGCTAGCCCAAAACAGTATCAGTAAAGTGGGTGTGAGCTAGCCCAAAACAGTATCAGTAAAGTGGGTGTGAGCTAGCCCAAAACAGTATCAGTAAAGTGAGTGTGAGCTAGCCCAAAACAGTATCAGTAAAGTGGGTGTGAGCTAGCCCAAAACAGTATCAGTAAAGTGGGTGTGAGCTAGCCCAAAACAGTATCAGTAAAGTGGGTGTGAGCTACCCCAAAACAGTATCAGTGCGTACGCTACTAAGAAAAAATAGGAAGTGTCTGCTAGAGGCAGAGGGTGAGTATGGCTCTGCTTGGCCTGGCTTAGAGTTGAGCAGGCATCATCTCCTTGGGAGAGATGTTTAAGAAAGGAAGCCTGAACAGATTGTCCTAGGTCAGGTTCCCCTGGCCAGGGTGACCTTGCCAGGGAATTGACTGTCAGTGTTGAGAGGATCGGGAGGAGAGCAGAGCAGTGAGGGATGATGTTGTGGGCTTTTTAAGGTACTTGAGGTGGCTGTTTCTAGTATGTTATCATGGAGGTGTAGAATTATGTACATGAGCTGCTTTTATTCTCTGCTCTAGGAAAGACAAGTTACAGATGAGGCAATGCTGTAGTCGGAGAAACACCTCAGAGGTGGGTGGTGGATTAGCATTTGAACTCTCAGGTCCGAAGGTCATCTTTTGGAGACATCTTTATCTCAATGATCTTTTGTTAGATCTCCATGCTGGTGAAATCAGTCCTTTCCCAAAATATGTGGCTGGATTAGAAGTACTATTTGGTGCCCCCCCCTCGTGTCCTTATGTGGGACAGGGCCAGAGTCCGGCCAACCCCGCAGAGTGGTTTTCCTGGCACTGGACATTGATACTTTTCCTGTGTAATTTCAGAGAGAATTCTGCCTGCATTTAAGGGAATGTAATTAACCTCATGCTGTGGGAACCTTGGGTCAGCTGCGAAGCCTGTAGACTTCATTTTCAGAGTGTTGCTTTAAACATACAAGCTAAAATGCATGCCGTTTTATGGAAGGCCAGTCCCACTGAAGGATCAGTTGATAACACAGTTGGAAAGGACACGTTTGCCCTGGTGCTGGGTCTGTGCTGTCATGCACACTGAGCTCCTTTGTGTCCGAGTGACCTGCTCTGGCCTCGGCACCCTTGTACTGCTGTGTTTCTCTTTATATTCCTCCAGCCACTGGGGGTCGGGGCAGGGTGAAAGCAGAAGCTTGGGGTCATGGGGACAGACTGGAGAGGCGAGCCTGCCTTCTGCATTTAGATTTCCATCTTGTCTGGTATCTTCTAAATATCTGGTATCTCTAGATGACCTTTAATTCCATCTTGGACATTTTAAGATGAGAGCACTTGGGCCTGAGATTGCAGATCTGTGACATTGGAAAACAGTAACAGAAGAAACCTCAAGTGGCCAGGGCATCGCAGGCTCTAAGAACCTAAGTCTGATACCTAGTGGCTTTTTATTTCTGAAGATCAGAGCCAAGCCATGGAGTCACACATGCCTGCCCTTCCCCAAAACCCTAGCTAACTGACCCTTCATTGCCTCTGTCTGTGTGTGCACACACTATAAATGATCAGTTTAGTACTAAGTAACTATTGTGTTTTGACAGTAGTGGTGATGAGACTGTCGGCTCATCTATATACTTTACTTTGTGTCCGTGTAAACACAATGTAGCTAACTAATGGTGTCAGCACAGGAGTCACGTGTTCATGTTAGGATGTGTCAGCTGCACACATCCCTCAGCCAATGATCCTTGAGAAATACCTGCAAGACTGCTTGTTGGACATTCTCCATATATGTATTGCTCATAACAGCTCTAGGAACCAAAAACATTTCTTGGCCCTGTGCCCTGAAGACTAAGACTACAATTACTCTATATTTCAAATTATATTTTTGTGTTTTCCTTTTTGCGAGGGTCAATATGTATTAGGGGGCACATTCTGCCTAAAGAGAGATGGTCTCCTCTTCCTTGTTAGGATCTGAAAGACAGTGACCTGCTTTGAAAACCACAAGTTATGAAATAAGATATTAACAAAATTGATCAGATTGCTTTTTACTTTTTTGTCCTTTAGTGTGAATTGCTGAGTGGGCACCCATGCTCATGTAATTTTTTTTTATTTCCTTATTTTATTTATGTGTATAGTCGAAAGTTTTCTCCAGTCCTGCCCAGCCCTGTGGTCCTGTACCTGCTTATAAAATAATCACTCAGAGGCTTAATGTTACTTACAAACTGTATGGCCTATGGCAGGCCTCTTGCTAGCTAGCTCTTATATCTTAAATTACCCATTTCTATTAATCTATGTTTTGCCACATTCCGTGTCTTTACCGGTCTGCTGACATCTTGTTCCTTCGGAGGCAGCTGGTGTCTCTCCAGACTCCATCTTTCTCTTTCCTGTCTCTCTCCTCAGTGTACAGAAAGATATCCCACAGCATATGTGTGTATGTGTGCACATCTTTGCAGGGTTATGCACACATGAGTGCAGTGCCCACGGAGGCCAGAAGAGGGTGTTAGATTCCTCACAGCTGGATTACAGGTAGTTGTGAGTCATTCAACATGGTGCTGGGAACCGAGCTCTAGTCCTCTGAGCGGTGTGTGCTCATAACTGCTGACGCGCCTCTTCACGCATGCATTTACTGAGCAGCCATCTGATAAAGAAATCAGTGCAGTAGATTAAAAGGGAGCAGCCTCTCATTTACATATTTAAATTCTCCTCCTCTGCAGGTTACTTCTGCACAGGCAGTTTCTCACTTCTGAAGATGGAGTTTGTAACTGGGACACTGCTGCAAATTGCCTTGAGATAGTGAAGAACAGCCACGTTAATTAAAACAAAATGATAGTAGATTAGCTTCTGAAAGGCTCTGACCATGAGTGCGGGGTCACAGGCTGCCGTCCTTCATAATGCAGACTGCTGTGCCATCTGCATTGTTCTGTGACTTGGTTTCCTCACTAAGTACGACTGTGAGATTTCCCATTCTGTTTTCACTCTTGTAGTCAGGTCACAGAGGAGTGGGATTGTTGGGTCTTCAGGATGTGGGTGGTGGTGTGGGACTGGCTTTCCAACTTTCTATGTGAAGTTCTCATTCATTGGTTGTACTATCTGCGTCCCATCTGTGCACAGACCTGCCGACCCTGCTGTTCTGTTTGGGTTTAGACTAACCAGGCATAAAGTGTTTTATCTCTTTTTTTTTTTTTTTTTTTTTTTTTTTGGTTTTTCGAGACAGGGTTTCTCTGTGTAGCTTTGCGCCTTTCCTGGAACTCGCTTTGGAGACCAGGCTGGCCTCGAACTCACAGAGATCCGCCTGGCTCTGCCTCCCGAGTGCTGGGATTAAAGGCGTACGCCACCACCGCCCGGCGTGTTTTATCTCTTTTAAATCCCGTGTATCTGACGTCACTGGGGCTGAGTCATTCTGTGTGTCTGGGCTGTGGAGGCTTCTTCACTTTGGAGATTGCACTCTTCCTATCTGCTGTCTAGTTCTTGGCCTTCCTCCTTCACAGGGCTTTGTTTGGATATATTTTACATGGTGATCCACCCTCAGTTCCCAGGACTGCAGACAGTTTCCAGTCAGGGCCCTTGCTTCTCACTTAGTTTAGGGGAGTGTGGTGCTTAACAGACAACTTGACAGGATCCGGAATCAATGCAGACGGGCCTCTGGGTATCCAGGAGGGGTTATCTAGATGAGGTCGGCTGAGGTAGGAAGACCCACACATGGGCAGCACATTCCTCAGGCAGCATCCTGGGCTGAGTAAAAAAGAGAAATTGAGCTCTACTTCCTGACTGTGGGTCATGTGACCAGCAGCCTCCAGTCCAGGCTCACTATGAGGGACTGCACCTCACACTGTTGGCCCAGATGACCTCTCCCATCCCAAGTCACCTTTGGCCTTCCTCTCCCTCCTTTGATAGTGACTCTGCTGTGGACAGATTGGTGCCCAGTAGCCATTTTCTGCAGGAAGCTCTGAGCTACAGGTTCCTTTCCTTTCTTCCAGGTCATCGATTACATTCTGCCACCCTTGGTCTCCTTGGTTCAAAGTCAGAACGGTGAGTGAGACTATGGTACTGAGAATCCGGTACACCTTTCTTGGTTTTGGTTTTTGGAGATAACTGGGGTGACCCGGTCCTCACCACCCTCCTGCCTTGCAAGCGTACGGTCAGGATGAGCACGTACCCTGTTCTTCCTCTCTGTAGACTCACGTTCTTGCCATTCTTCATTCCAGTGGAGTGGAGACTCTTCAGCTTGCGTTTGCTCTCCGAGACTACAACCCTGCTGGTGAGCCAGGAGCTGGAGGATGGGGACGAAGAGGCCAGCTGTGACTCCAACAATAGCCTTCTGGTGCTCATCAGGGACGAGCTGCTCCCCCAGTAAGCGCTGTGCCGTCCACTCACAAGGGGACGCTTCTGTCCAGCTGGCCCGACAACGGGGTCAGCGCTTGATGTCCCCGTGTCTTTGCACATACTTTCCTGGTCTCGTGCTGGGGAGGTCTAGACACGAGCAGTGGCTGTCCCACTGTGGAGGAGCCAGAAGAGTCTCAGCCCCACTTCACAGCCTCTGTTGGGCGTTGTTTGCTTGGTACAGTACCCTGACACAAACTGAAGGATGTTCCTAGCTGGGGCCCGGTGGAGTGGTGGTTATGATTCAAGAACATGGACTTGAGACTTCTGGCACATCTCAGAAATGAGAGTAATGGAGGCCAGTCTTCCCTTTCCCCAGACTCTTTCCGGAGGGCTCAGTAGCCTAGGTGAAGAGTATGAACATGGACATGGAGGGGCCTGTTCTTCCTTCCTGTTCCTGCATGCCTCACACAGCAAGGCCACAGCAGCGGATTCCCAGGAACTCCCAGTGGGGATGGGGAACCCTCAGTTTGATCAAACAATGATTTTTGTTTCTTTCGAGAGGGTCTCCCTCTGTAACCCAAGTTTTCCTGGGACTTGCTATACAGCCCAGGCAGGCCTGGGGTTGACACTTGGTCACTGTGCTATGCAGCCCAGGCAGGCCTGGGGTTGACAATTGGTCACTGTGCTATGCAGCCCAGGCAGGCCTGGGGTTGACACTCGGTCACTGTGCTATGCAGCCCAGGCGGGCCAGGGGTTGATACTTGGTCACTGTGCTATGCAGCCCAGGCAGGCCTGGGGTTGACACTTGGTCACTGTGCTGACGCTATAGGCGTGCAGACCACGCCTGCTCACGGTGTTAAAAGGAGATCATTACAGGGTTAGATAGATGTAAGACTGTGTATTTCATCACTGTGCATGCCTGGTTATGGCTTCCCTCAGGCCTGGGCTTGGTCTCAGTCAGATGAGCAGGCATTCCAGAAAGGCAGCCTTGCCCGAGGCATCCCCCCGTCTGTTTGAAAGTTCCCTGTCTGTGGCATGGAAGACAATTGTCACAGAAGAGGAGACAGGTGAATCATGTGACTTTGCCAGTGGTGAGAGTTTGAAATGCCTTATAGAGAGTTAGATCCACTTGAAAACATAAAATCAAAATCTAACATTTCAAGTGGCTTAAGTCCCTGCCTGACTGGCTGAGCAAAATGCATGATGGGAAGGGGCTGATCTCCTTCTGCAGGGCAGTGACAGGCCAGCCTCTTTGTCATCCTTCACTTCCTGCAGCTTTTTGTGTTACAATTTCAGATCATTTAGCTGAAGAAGTTGCTCATTTGTATTTGTGTGTGTGTGGGTGAGCACCTGTGTGTGGGTGAGTACCTGGATGTGTGGGTGGGTGAGTGTGTGTGTGTGGGGTGGGGGGGTGAGCACCTGTGTGTGAGTTAGTACCTATGTGTGTGGGGGAGGTGAGCACCTGTGTGTGTGTGGGGGGGGGGAGGTGAGCGCCTGTATGTGTGGATGAGTATATGTGTGTGTGGGGGGGTGCCTGTGGGGGGGGGGTGAGCGCCTGTGTGTGGGGGGTGAGTACCTGTGTGTGGGTGAGCGCCTGTGTGTGTGGGGTGAGTACCTGTGTGTGTGTGCGCCCCTCTGTGTGTGTGTGTGTGTATATGTATATGTATGTATATGTGTGTGGGTGAGTGCCTGTGTGTGTGCATATATGTGTGTTTGTGTGAGTGAGCACCTGAGTATGTAGATGAGCACCTGTGTGTGTACATGTGTGTTTGTGTTGGTGAGAACTTGTGTGTGTGGGTGAGCACCTGTGTGTACAGACGTCAGAGGACAACTTTCAGGAATTGATTCTCTCCTTCCACCATGTGAGTTTCAGGGCTGGATCTTGAGTGATCCATGGGGCTTGGCAGCAAGCACCTTTACCTACTGAGCCTTCTTGCTGAACCTACTGCTCAGCTTCAAACACTGCGGACGTCTCGTTTTGCCGATGGCTCCCATCTGAGGATGGCTCCCATCTGAGGATGGCTCCCATCTGAGGACTCTGGGAATCCTGCTTCCAGCCGTGCAGAGCTATGCCTCCTGGCTTGTCAGCTCCACATGGCTTCTGTAGCACGTCACCACAGACCAGCTGGCGTGGGATGGCAGACGTGTGCTCTCCCTTAGTGCAGAGGCTTCCTCTAGCTTCTGTGGTGAAGCTCCTCAAGCCATGTCTATTCCATGACTTCCTGCTGGGCTCTGGTAACTGCCAGACTCTGCCTGTTGTGGTTTTCACACCCTAGTCCCCTCCCCCTCATCTCCACAGCTCACATTCTGTCTTTCTCTCATAAGAAGGTCTTATTGGTTTAGGGTCCATCTGAGATTAGGTGGCAACAGCCCGAGATCCCTAAGAAGGTTTGCAAAGATGTTCTCCATGGCAGGACCATGCTCTGTGCTGGGATGGGATGGTAACTGTAGAGGGTGCCCACTCACCCCACTCCTGTAGGACCATCGCTCCTGTAGCTGCCCCTGATGCGGGGGGCACTTCTCATGCACACTTTAAGCCAACGACTGTCAGATCCCACTGTGCTCAGAGTCTCTGTGATGACTCTGTCACCATGTTCAGGGAACTCAGGCTGGCCACTGGTAGCCCCTCTCTTCTGGCTCAAGTGTGTGTCTGTTGGTCCATCCCCTCGTGTGTGTGTGCCTGCCCTTACTTGTTTCTGCCCCCCTCAGCTACCCTTTTCTTCATGGTTGGGATTTGGGCGACAAAGTGAGAGGAGGTTTTTCCTTTTAGGGGAGACAGATCTCACATCTTCCTAGAAAATCATCCTGGTTTTTATTCAGTGGGCAGACAAGGTTGGATTTTAGAGGGTCATGCTGAAGATAAGAGACCATATTTAATGGCTCTTAAGCCCAAATCCTTGTTAATTAACAACAGGATCTCTCAGGAGTTTAGTGCTCAAACCACTATCAATGAAGACTGAGAAATGAAAATAGTCTTATGCTCTTTGAGAGCTGACCGCAGAAGGTGAAGTTGAGTCTCTGTGGGGACCGGTCTGGAACTGTCATTTGGGGAACTAACTTATCAGTGTTATTCTTTGGGAGCAAGAATTCACTATTCACAGACAGGTAAACATAGATTACATTGTCTCAATTTACTATCTTGATAGGATTTTAACCTTGGGATAACTAATGATTCCCAGTTTTTATCACCAAACTGGGTCCTTTTTACCCACTTGGAATTGTGGAACTGATAACAAGATGGAGCAGTTGCTGACCAATTAGAGTAGACTTTGTCCTTCACCAGGTGGGAGGTAGAGGTGTTCAGGTCAGCTTCTCCTGTTTGGGGGTGAATTGTAGATACAGGGTAGAAATACAGGGAGGAGGTTGTAGATACAGGATAGATCCGGGGAGGAGGTTGTAGATAGAGGGTAGATCCAGGGAGGAGGTTGTAGATGCAGGATAGATCCAGGGAAGAGATTGTAGATAGAGGGTAGACCAGGGAGGAGGTTGTAGATACAAGATAGATCCAGGGAGGAGGTTGTAGATGCAGGATAGATCCGGGGAGGAGGTTGTAGATAGAGAGTAGATCCAGGGAGGAGGTTGTAGAATCGGGATAGATCCAGTGAGGAGATTGTAGATGCAGGATAGTTCCAGGGAGGAGGTTGTAGATAGAGGGTAGAAATCCAGGGAGGAGGTTGTAGATGCAGGATAGATCCAGGGAGGAGATTGTAGATACAGGATAGATCCAGGGAGGAGGTTGTAGATAGAGGATAGATCCAGGGAGGAGGTTGTAGATAGAGGGTAGATCCAGGGAAGAGATTGTAGATAGAGGGTAGACCAGGGAGGAGATTGTAGATGCAGGATAGATCCAGGGAGGAGGTTGTAGATGCAGGATAGATCCAGGGAGGAGATTGTAGATACAGGATAGAAGCCCAGGGCTTGGAACAGGCTAATAAAGTGGGGGGGCCGTGTTCATGTCGTTTTTTTAGAATGGCTGGAGATTTTTCTAGGAATTTTAAAAAGTTTTGATTTTTTTCCTGATTATGTGTGGATATGTGCATATGTGAGTGTGGGTGCCCAGAGAGGCCAGACTTCTGTCTTCCTTGAGATGGTTCTGGTACTACCTTGTCATTCTCATGGATAAGCAGCCCCTCAGGGGTAGGGTGTCCTGCAGGGTTTTATTGTCTCAAAGATGGCACCAAGGAAAGGAGCAGGGCATGCCTGTTCCCTGAACCTTCAGCAGAATCAAAGGCTGTGATGGAGGCAGGGGCCTGGCTGTCTCCTCCGAGGGAGGAGTGCGCGTCCTGCCTGCTGCAACTTCAGCTGTTTATGAGACTGTCGAGAGGACGCCACCTGATGTCGCGGGAAGGCGTAGAACACGACAGTTAAAGCATTTCTGTCCTTGACCCCGCAGTCAGGATAGGCGTTCAAGGGACTGAGCAGTCCTAGGGAAGGTCTGTTGCTTGGCCTGACTTTGGTCACCTGCAACAATTTGAGCTTTGTAGTTTATGTATTTATTTTTAAGCAGTGTTCAGCATTGGAGGGATCATACTGATAAAATGTGTCTGCAATGTCATTATAACAGAATGGCACCCGGCGTCCCTCTCCTGGGGAACATAAGCACAGCCTTTCTTCCTTTTTCATTTTTAAAAAATAATTCTCTTGTGACCTGTAAAATCTTCAGGGCCATAATGACTTCATACATCATCAGGGCGCCATTCTTTAGAGTCCAGGGGAGGAGCATATTCCTCCTCACAGGTCAGAAGACATTTCCTTTGAGGATTTGAGATGGATCCCACCCCTGGCCCCACTGTCGGTTCGCTGAGCTGTTGTAGGCCTGCTGTCCAGCAATGACCATGACTTGCACTTTCTAATTCCTATTCCTGTGGCTCAGAAGACTCTGCAAAGAAGTTTCTTTGTTTCCCTGAGGCACAAGGATTCTGGGCCAGTGCGTAGCTCCATGGGGGAGCACTTGCCCACAAGTGCAGGAGGAGAGAGAGCAGTGGAGTGGGTCAGGCAGGAGAAGTGCAGTGTTAGAGTGAGCAGCAAGCTCTCGCATCGGCTTGACTGTTTGAGGGACTTAAATGTGGAGTTCATTGATCACCTTCATCTTTCCCCTTGCTATTGGGCTGAGAGTCTTCACTGTCATCATGCTGTGGATAGAACTCATCATCCATGGATATAACTCTGGGTACAGCCATGGGTTCGACACTGGGCCTCGGGTCCACCAGGGAACCCAAATGTGGGGGATGCCTCCTGCTCACTGGGCCCTTGCTGCCTGCTCAGCTCACTGTTGACTTTCCCTTGTTACTGTCTTACGGAGTGGGGGTCACCGTCACACAGCCTCCCTGGTCTAACTTGTGCAAGCCTTGTCTCGTAATTATATGTGCTTTTCTCAGATGTTGGCATGTTACAGTCGGCCATTTTCTGATATTCAGTGCATATGAGGGAGGAAAACTGAGTCATTTCTGGTGGTTTTATTCCTCAGGTATGAGCACATCCTCATGGAGCCTGACCCAGTTCCAGCCTATGCTCTGAAGCTGCTTGTCGCCATGACGGAACACAACCCGGCTTTCACCAGGTACTAGGAGGCCAGTATTGCAGTTGCCAAGGGGGCCCCTGTCCAAATCCCTGCTCTGTGCTGTCGTCATTGGTGCGGTTTTGGCCCAAAGTCACATGTTTTAATCCCTCACTTGAGTTTGTACCCCATGGAATGGATGCTGCCTCAAAACGATGAAGCTTGGACGCAGGGAGATGGCTTGGAGGACCTGAGTTAGAATCCTGGAAGTCATGTAAAACTCAGATTCATAGTATGGGTATAGTCCCGGCACTCCCAGGGCCAAGAGAATCCCTGGAAGCTGGCAGGCCAGCTAGCTCAGTGTAGACATGGAAAAATAGCAAAGAGACCCTGCTTGAAAGCAAGGCAGCAGAGGCCAGGACAAGCTGAGGTTGTCTTCTGAATGACACTTGTGGTGTGGTACGTGTGTGGCATATGTGGTATGAGCACACTGGCACACACAAGTAAACACATGCACATCTTTACACATACAACCCAAATGACAAACTCAAAAACTCAATACACAGCAGCATTTTTTTTGTGTGTGCATGGTGGTCTTTTTTTTTTTTTTTTGAGACAAGGTCTCACTCTGTAGTGGAGGCTGGCCTCTGGCCTCTAACTCACTGTGTTCCCCAGACTGGTGTCAAGCTGAGACCAATCTTGCCTGCAGACATGTGCCACTGTGTCCAGATTATATGATTTTAAAATGTCAGGGTGCCCTGCTCTGTAGTGAAGGGACCATTAAGTCTTGCTTGGATTGTTGGTGGCTTTCCTACCATCTGATTGAGCTGGTGTGACTTGGAGCAGGGGAGAACTTTGGCCTGTTAAGAGCTCTGCAGACAGGGCACAGTGTGTTATTCACTGTACCCAGTCATGACAGCTCCGAGTGTACCAAGCCTGAACCCCCCTTTCTTTGTCCGTTTTGAAGCTACATTCCCACAGTTTTTAGACCCTTCAGACTGAGCACTCCATCCTCTCTTCCTAAAGCAGTTGAATTCTAAAGTTTCTCCCAACAGCCGTGGAATGGAGTGGAGATTCAAGACTGGTGTTCTTAGACATTCACATTGAGAACTTTCAAAGTCAGCTTCATCTGTCAACATGGGAAGGGGGACCCTCAACTGAGCACTTGCCTCCATCCTATTAGCCTGGGGGTATATCTGTGTTGCATTTCTTGATTGCTAATTGAGGTAGGAGGTCTCAGCCCACTGTGAGCAGTGCCGTCCCCAGCAGGTAGCCTGGGCAGTAGAGGGAAGCCAGTGTGCAGCATTTCACTGTGGGTCTGCTTCAAACTCCTGCTTGAGTTCCTGCCCTGGCCTCTCTCCTTGATGGACGGTGACCTGTGAGATGAACTTAACCCTCAGATGAACTTAACCCTTTATTCTTGTGAAGTAGAGTCTTCCTGTACTACAGGCTGACCTCAGACTCACAACTTTCCCAGACAGACACCTGCTGCTGCTGTATCTGGTTCTTTATTAACAATTGTTCCTATTGCGGGTGTTCTGGACTCCTTTTCTTCTGTTCATCTCCATGCCCTAGAGAAGAAGGAACATAATGAGCCGCCACAGAACTATCTATTTTGAAAATGATTAATCATCTAGGCTTAGAAGTTAACTCACTGTCCTCCCCCCCCCCCACAAGCATTTTAAGAAGAGGAGTCAGTGAACTGATTTTTAGAAGCATTTTGTTTTGATCTGGACAAGTAAATATTAGAATGTATTATCTCTGTCTTAAATTCTAACAGTAAAGCCACGAGGTTCTCTTCCTACCGCATCCCCTCACTGTCTGAATATGCCCCTCCCCAGTGCAGGAGTTGGAATTTTGGTGTGTGACTGTCCAGGGCAGCTGTGACTGCATCAGTTACACACACACATATCCTCAGGGAGATGTGTGTATGTCCTGAAGTGTTGTAACTCTGCATTGTGGTGGTCGATTTTTAAAAATTTAGACTATCTTTCCCTGTTTTCTTGAAAATTGATTTTTTTATTTATCAAAACACCTTGGTGCTCTTTGCACACCAGTGTGAATTTGTACTCTTGGTGATGTCTTTGCTAAACTAATATGTAAAAATTCGATTTCATTTTATTCGGCATTCACCCAACTACTCATAATATTGAATCTTTTCCATTTTTGTTTTCTATGTCTAATTAAAATAAAAGAGCTACGTTGCAGGCTGTGTATGGTGATACACATCATTAACCCCAGCATTCTGGAGGCAGAAACAGTGGACCTTTGTGAGTTCCAGGGCAGCCTAGTCTATATAGTGAATTCCAAAAGAAGAAGAAAAAAAGTTGAGCATTTCAGAACCAACAGCAAGTTGGGGAGGGAAGGTTTTATCTACACTTGCACATCACTGTTCACTGGAGGAAGTCAGGACAGGAACTCACACAGGGCAGGAACCTGGAGGCAGGAGCTGAGGCAGAGGCCATGGAGGGGTGCTGCTTACTGGCTTGCTCCTCATAGCTTGCTCAGCCTGCCTCCTTATAGAACCCAGGACCGTCAGCCCAGGATTGACACCACCCACCGTGGGCTGGGCCCTGCCACATGAATCACTAATTAAGAAAACGCCTTATGGCCAGATCTCATGGAGGCATTTCCTCAACTGAGGCCCCTTCCTCTCTGATGACTCTAGCCTGTGTCAAGTTGACAGAAAACCAGCCAGCACAAGCACTTGTGGGCTAGAGAGATGGCACAGTGATTAAGAGCTCTGACTGCTTTTCCAGAGGAGCTAAGCTCAATTCCCAGCACCCACATGACAGCTCACAACTGATTGTAATTTCAGTTCCAGGGGATATGATGCCCTCTTCTGGCGTCTGTGGGAACTGCATGCTCATGGTACACAGACATACATGCAGGCAAACACCCATATTAAAAAAAAAAAGAAAGAAAGAAAAGAAAAAGAGCCACATCCCCTTCAGTCTTCACCTTCTAATGTTCCTCAGGAAAGTTCACAGGTTTCTCCCGAGTCAAGAGATTTTTAAAATGGGAATATTTTCTATAATTTACAGGACTTTATATAAATATAAAATTAAATTGTGACATAGCCATAATATAGGATAGTATAAAATAGCCTAAAGGGGCAAGGCACATTTTAAATACTAATACACAAAAATAGCTGAGTCTTTTTATTAAATGAAGTAAGTTATTTACCCCCCCCCCCTCGTTCATTGATTTACGGATTGATTGATTGATTCATTCTTTTGAGAGATGATGGCACTATGTAGCCCAGACTGGCCTTAGATTTGTAACATTCCTGCCTCAGTCTCTGAGACTGCAGGTGTGCATGCCCAGCACCCTCACCCCCACCAGGAAAGTGCTCAGACCTTGACAACATTCTGAGACTCTGGGGGTCAAGAGCAAAGTGCTGAACACCATGTCTTCCTATCTCCCTTTACTGAGATCCCGTGTACAGCTTATGAATGTGCGTTCGTTCGGCGGCTCTGAGGGAAGGAAGGAGAGGCGTTGTGTGTGCGGCTAGACTCTGGGCTTTGACTTTATTCCCAGAACTTTTTTTTTTCTTAAATACACTTTGAGTTGAAAGTTTCGCGATTATATTTCTGTTTTTTTGTTTTATTTTGTTTTTTGAGACTCATATAGTCAAGGCCGTTCTTGAACTTGGTATGTAGCTGTGGCAAACCTTAAACTTCTGATCCTCCTGTGTGCACTTCTTGGACAGAGTGAACAGTACAGCTCTGAATATTCCATCTGCATTTCACAGATCCCTTTCTGGAGAAAATGTTTATCTTTTAGACTTGAAGATATGGTTAACATGGGCTGTTTGTCACACGGGGGCAGACAGAATCCTGTCACCAAAGGGTCTGAGCCAGTGGTTCCCTGGTGTGTCTCTAGGAACTCTGTTGATAGTCAGATCCTCAGCCACACCCAGGCTGGCTCCGCTGCAGTAATTGCTGCTTCCGAGGAGCTCTGTGAACCAGCCTAGGCCAGCTGGCTGCCTGCTCTGCAGCAGCTGTGCACCAGTGAGCACTGGGGGACTTGTATGAGTTTGTCACTCTGACACGTGGAAGTGAGTGGCGTTGCTTGCCCGTTTTACTGCAGTGTGGTGGCTGGTCGTGTCTTGCTCCATTGTCTCCTTTGCGTCCGAATGGCGTTTAACAAATCTTCTGTTTCTGTTTGGACCTTGTGCCAAGGACTGTCACCCCTAATTCTGGCAAGTGTCTGTGGTCTCATTCTGCTTCGAGTGACTTGGTGGCCATGGGTTTGTGTAGATGCATGTCACAAGAAGCATTCTGTTCTGTGCAGACATGTTTCTTGTCAAAGCATAACCAGGAGTCATTTGTAATCAACATTGGACCATTACTGTCAGTTGTCAGAGGATCATATATCGTGTCTGCATTGAGAACCAAATAATTGTTGGGGTTTTAAAGTACCCTGTGTCACATGAAGCATTATCTTAAACATTTTTATTATATTTTAATTTCCATATGTACATATGTGTGCACACATGTGGACATGAGAGGACAACATGGGGAGACTGACTCTCTCCTTCCACTCTGTGGGTCCCAGGGATTGAACTCATATCCTCAGGCTTGTCTGCAAGCACCATCCATTGCCTGCTAAACTGTCTTGTTGATCCCCACACATTATTTTTAAAATTTTACTTTATAGAATTTTTAGTGGGTAAAGCATCCCTTAAAAGCTTGGTATTAGTACCGTTGAGGATTTATTTTACCCACTTCTAAAGAGAAATAAGTACATGATTATGGTGGCTTGAATGAGAATGTCCCCCTCCCCCCAGGTTCATATGTTTGAATGCTTGGTCCACAGTCAGTGGAACTGTTTGGAAAGGACTAGGTGGTGTATCCCTGGGAGTGGGTTCTGAGATTTCAAAAGGATGTAAAGCTCTCAGCTACTGCTCCAGCACTGTGATGATAATGGACTGACCTCTAAAACTGTAAGCAGTCCCCCGATTAAATGCTTTCTTTTATAAGAGTTTCCTTGGTCATGGTGTCTCTTCACAGCAATAGAACAGTAACTAGGAAATGATCAAATCCACATTCTAATGTGCTGTGGTTTGAGTGTTCTCAAAGCCCATGTACTGGGACTGCCCAGTGCAGCTGTGGGAGGCGGGACCTCTGGGAGATGCTTGAGTCACTAGGTGGGTCTGAGTGCCTTCTCTTTGTGGGATGAGTTAGTTGTTGTGGGACATCGGCCCCTATTCTGTCGTCTGTGTACACCCTCTTCCATTCTGCCTTGTACCACACTCTGGGCCTAGAATCTAGGCCCTCGCTAGCTGTGACCCCCCCCCCCCCCCCCCCCCCCCCCCCCCCGTGCTGGCTCTCAGACTGTAAGCCCAGATAAACCTCTTTCCTTTGTTAGTCACCCACATGGGTGTGTAGATGTAACCAACCATCTTATTAAATAAGAAACACAGAGCCGATTCAGAGAAGAAAGCCAAGAGGTCAGAGCTAAGAGCCTCACCCTTCCTGCTTCAGTGATCCTCTTCAGTCAAGAGAGCTCTCTGAAAAGGACCTACTTCCTATGTGTCTGTCTTTATATAGTCTAGCTGTTCTGCCTTATCATTGGTTGTAAACCCAAACACGTGACTGCCTCGTCACTGCCTGTATGTACCGCCCTCCAGGTCCTTAAAGGCGTGCTCCACTGCCGCCACGCACTTGCTATGGCTCTAATAGCTCTGACCCCCAGGCAACTTTATTAACATACAATTAAAATCACATTTCAGTACAAGTAAAATACCACCACATTTCCCCTTTTCTATTTTAATAAAAAGAAAAAAAAAGAAAAAGGTTATAACTAACAAAAAAAACTATATACAAAAGTACAATGACTATATACAATATATACAAGTAATAAATGTCTAAACAATGTCTAGTCCATTTGTATTTGACTAATTCAGAGAAAATAATTTCATTATCTATCCTATTTTGTTAAGTCCAAAATGTATCTAATTCACTTTCTATCCTAATTAATCTTCAACTATAACTAACTGACCTTCAACTATAACTAACTAATCTTCAACTCCCTCAGAGACCCAAGAAGGAAATAATATTAGCTAACAAAAATAAAAACAGAAAGTGCATGCAAGCAACTTCCAAAAGATTTGTCAGTTGACAGAAACAGCCAGCTGCCTGGACAGTCACCTGAGGTTTCTCCGCAGTGCTGGGGCATCATCTTCAGCCTATAGGCTTAGCGTATCTGACAGACTCATTTGTGAAGTAGGATGTACACAAGGTCAACAGTTCAACCTCACATTGGGTGAGAGCAGTCCATGTACCAGAAACACCTGAATTCCACTAGTGTCATGTTATGATTCAGGATTTTAAATTCTGGAAATTGTTGACGGTTTTTTTTTTTTTTTTTTTTTTGGTTTTTCGAGACAGGGTTTCTCTGTGTAGCTTTGCGCCTTTCCTGGAACTCACTTGGTAGTCCAGGCTGGCCTTGAACTCACAGAGATCCACCTGGCTCTGCCTCCCGAGTGCTGGGATTAAAGGCGTGCGCCACCACCGCCCGGCTGTTGACGGTGTTTTAATTCAGCTGTCCATTCTTCTTGGCTGTGTATATATGGCTTCATCTCAGCATCCCATTCTTCTCCACATCCCTCTATCAAATACCAGTCTACTATTGAGAGGCGTGAGCTTAGTTACTCTTCAAGAATAACTGTTTCGCCGGGCGGTGGTGGCGCACGCCTTTAATCCCAGCACTCGGGAGGCAGAGCCAGGCGGATCTCTGTGAGTTCGAGGCCAGCCTGGGCTACCAAGAGAGTTCCAGGACAGGCGCAAAGCTACACAGAGAAACCCTGTCTCGAAAAACCAAAAAAAAAAAAAAGAATAACTGTTTCAGCTGCTGTTCCATTGCACATCAGAGGCCATCGGCCCACTGCCTGTTCAGCTGCCTTCGAAGAAAAGGGCACTGTACCTTTTCCGAATTGCGAAGGCCACTTCAGGGATGGTGCCATATTGTCCTGGCCTCAGAAGATGCCTTTTGATAAAGCCATAACCACACTTGTTTTGGCAAGAATCAGTAGTCCTTTGTTTCATGTCCTGTCTGTTCATTTTGTCAGCAGTTAATTCGAGGACACTTTGTTGTCCAGTGGCTAACTTTTGCCACAATGAAAGTTAACTCCATACGCAGTTTCTTCAATGCCCATATTTTCTCTGAAGTAGATTGGTACTGCCAGGAGCCGACATGTCTCAAAAAAGAAAAATTTTCTAAGTTATTAAAACATTTTAAATGCCATATTCTGTAGATCTCTGAAGGGTTTGAAGATGACCTGTCTAAAATATATCTGCTCAATTTTTAAAACATTTCTAATATAACTACAAATTCTATTATAATGTCTAACTACTAACTTTCATTTCTTTATATCCTAATAGTTGGTAATAATAACAT
The DNA here is from genome assembly GCF_007827085.1 of Peromyscus californicus insignis. NCBI lineage: Eukaryota > Metazoa > Chordata > Mammalia > Rodentia > Cricetidae > Peromyscus > Peromyscus californicus. Next base: position 115,745,715 of record NW_026294402.1, on the reverse strand, counting down.
TCAAGGATCAGAAAATTGCATTGTTAAATGAATGGTATAAGTACAATTAGAAATATACATATAGCATTTTCTAACAATATCAATTTCAATATATATAATTTGTATACAATATAAAACAACCCAATCCAATGTAAAATATTTAAAACTAGTAATTGTCTTTTTCTTCTTCTTTCTTTCTTTTGCTCTCTTTTTTTTTTTTAAACAAGAACCTTAAATCTAATCTCCTTTGCTTAGCCTTTTTCCTAACCCTTGACAACAACTTGTAACCAACTCCCCTAAACAATGAAAATTATCCCAGACCCAAAACCCATTAAAAAGACCAAAAAACCACCCGCCCCACACCACCTCTTTGGGAATGTGGGTGTCGTATTCTTAAAATTGCTTCCTGCTGGGTATGGGCAAAGTTACCTTTATCCTGAAAGAAAAATTTTAGGTTAATTGTCAAATTCTAGGAAAGGTAACTATATCCTTTATTATCCAGTCTGTGTATAATGCCAAAGTTCAGATTTATCTCAAGTCCTTATTCAAGTAGTCTTTGAGACTGGATCATCTCAGCTAGTCATCTCAAAATTGCTCTGAGCACCTTGTAGTTCAAAGCTGATCTGTAGATGATGTTTGTCAGCTTAGTGATGTTATTATTGTCCACGTGGAATTGTTGTTGTTGTGGGGCCCCATCTTCTTCCTGGAGACTTCAGTTGATGTTAGGCCTGGCCGTGATTTCCTGCAGAAAACTGATAAGAGACTCGAACACAAAGACATATATATGCAGCTAATTGAAGCCTTTTTTTCTAGAATTAGTTAGTACTCTATATGACCATTCATATCTTAACAAAGTTTAAAATGTATATATATCTATATATCTATATATTAATTTTGTAAATTTTGATATAAAATTTATACTTTAAGAAAAGTTTTAAAGAATCAGAATAGAATCAAAGAGTTGAGATTAGTAATAGAATAGTCCCTTACTTAATTTGGCTTTTCTCCTGTCCCATAGCAGAAGATGGCTCTTTTCTTCTGGCATGATACAGGGAGTTTGCATTTTCCTTTTAACAACATGCTTGATTTTAAAGAAGGAGAGAGCCATTCTCCAACTCCAAAGTCAGCTTTAAATTTTAATTAAACTGGGACTATTAGAAGACCAATAGTGTTAAATCTTTAGAAAAAAGCAGAAACAAGCATTTAGGAAGACATAAAATTTTTTAGATAATATATACCCATATGCCGTTTCACTCTGTTTCCTGGGATAGATGATTTGTCCCTTTTCTTCAGTTGTCTCATTTGTCCAGTGTTCTTCAGATTCCTTAACCTTCATTCTCCTAAAAGACAAAAACAAAAACCTTTCCCCAAGACTAATTTTGGGGATGTTCCTTTTTGGCAAGTTATTATCTGATTAAATGAAAAGGCATGTGTTACTGGTATAAGTTAGTTTAAATTGGATGTTCATGCTGGTTGATGAACTTTCAACTCCTCTAATTAAGAGGTTTCTCTTGTTCAAATCGAACCTTTATCAATTTTGATGGTACCCACAACTTATCTTCTCCTGTAGAAACAAAAGCAAAACCTCGTCCCCAATGTAACACATACCCTGGTTTCCATTCTGAGGTCAGCACATCCTTAAAGTATATAGGCTGATTTAATTCTGTAGTTTTTTCTATTATCCAATGTCTCTCTGCAGCTGTTGTTCCTTTCTCATTGGCATTGAGAAAATTCAAAGTTAATAGAGCATTATGCAGTCTACTTCTGGGGGGTTTTGTTACCCCTTTTTGTTTATTTAGCATATCCTTTAGAGTTCTGTTTGATCTTTCTATAACTGCTTGACCTGTAGGATTATGTGGTATGCCTGTAATATGCTTTATATTGTAATAAGCAAAAAACTGTTTCATTTTAACAGAGACATATGATGGAGCATTGTCAGTTTTGATTTGTGTAGGTATACCCATGATGGCCATAACTTCTAGCAAATGAGTGATTACAGAATCAGCTTTTTCAGAACTCAAAGCAGTTGCCCACTGAAATCCTGAATAAGTATCGATAGTGTGGTGTACATATTTCAGTTTTCCAAATTCTGCAAAGTGAAACACATCCATCTGCCAGATTTCATTCCTTTGAGTACCCTTTGGGTTATATCCTGCTGGTAATGGTGTTTGATTGTAGAAGGAACAAGTAGGACATTTCTTTACTATTTCTTTGGCTTGTTGCCAGGTTATGGAAAAATCCTTTTTTAAACCTTTACTATTGACATGATGTTTTTTATGAAATTCTGAGGCCTCCAGCACATTTCCTCCAGGTCCTTAAAGGCGTGCGCCACCACTGCCACGCACTTGCTATGGCTGTAATAGCTCTGACCCCCAGGCAACTTTATTTATTAACATACAATTAAAATCACATTTCAGTACAAGTAAAATACCACCACATGGGTGTTCTGTCACGGCAACGTAAGGTGGACTGGGACGTGAGTGGGGGTTGTTTTATTTGTTTGGCACTGTTACCCTGGCAAGTCTCCCTTTTGAGTTCCTAATAGAAAGGTAAACTGTTTTCCACAGTAGCTCTTTCTGCTGTTGGAAGGCAGGAGCAGACTCCCCAGGGCCCTGTCCTTTTGCTTCCTAAATTTACAGGAGGTTGCAGCAAGCTGTCCCTCTGAAAGAGCAATGCTCCTGTAGTCTGTTTGCCTTGTGAGCTGATTAGCTCTCAGCTGCCGTCCTGGGCAGAGATGGTGCATTTTAATCTGAGTCCTTTGGCAGCAGAATTGAACTTTTTCCAGAATCATGGCGAGGTCATTTATGTTCTATATCTAAGAGGAAATATCATTTCATTTTGTTCAAAATGTTAATGGCTCTTTGTTTTATGGCAAGATTCATAAAAATGCTTTTTAGAAAAATGAAACTTGAGGATCTTATAAATGAAGCCCTCGGGAATCAGTGGTGTGCCCTTCAGGAAAACACTCAGCCCTGCTCCCTGCTGCACTCAGTGACGTGTTCCTGTAGTCTCAAGGGTGGAATGGGGTGGGGATGAGGCAGCAGGGTGGGCTGTGATGGCTGCCAGACTCCAGCTGACCACTTTCTGTGGTTGGTTCAGTCTTTGACTCATTGTCTCACATCTAGTCTGTAGCAGGAATCTTCAAAGTTCTTATTAATAAAAACAAACCTGAGAGCCAGGTATTGGGGTGAACGCTGGAAGATCAGAGAAGCAGAACAAGGCACAGTCACCTCACCTTGCCATTTCCTCAACTGATCCTGTTTTCTCAGACTGGAAACCTCTGAGTCCTTATCCAAATGAATCTCAGCTGAACTGCTTCTCGAAAGCCTGAAAGCTTAACCAGCCAAAAGCTTCTAGTTTTTTGGTCTTCACGCCTTATATACCTTTCTGCTTTCTGCCATCACTCCCTGGGATTAAAGGCGTGAGTCACCATGCTTGGCTGTATCCTTGAACACACAGAGATCCCAGTAGATCTCTGCCTCTGGAATGCTAGGATTAAAGGTGTGTGCTACCACTGCCTATCCTCTGTTTAATATTGTGACTGTTCTGTTCTGTGACCCCAGATAAGTTTATTAGCATGCACAATATTTTGGGGAACACAGTACCACCACACTAGTCAGCAGCTGCCAGTGATGGAAAATGATGACAGTGGCCCAGGAAAGCTCCCAAGGGTGCAGGGGGCAGACTTTCAATAGGTCCTTTGAGATGGGGGGTCTCCCTACGTAGCCGAGGCTGGCCTCTACCTGGGTGGAGATCCTCCTGCTCGGAGCTTGGTAGCCTCTGAGCTTCCTGCTCATGGATGGTAAGAAATTGTTTATCCTGGAACTGAATCTGAGTGACCATGGCCAGAACCCAGAGTTAGGTAATCCTGAAGACCGAGTTCCAACTTGGTAACTGTGTCAGCAAGTTTTCACAGTGACAGAACAAGGGGAGTCATAAGTCAAGGCAAGTCAAATACATCGGGGGAAGGGAGTGGGACATCTCCGTTCCAGGCGGTAGGAGCCTTTGGTGGTGGAGCTAGCGGTCTGTTTGTGCATTCTTAAGGATTTACCTCAGGGTTGCAGGATGTTAGGTCAGACAGTTGTGTGTTTATAAGATTGGGCTTTGTGCTGTTTTGGTGTGTTATGTTGGCAGATGGTTCACAGGCTGCCTTGTGACCATGACTAGGTCATGGACTGTTCTTCTGATGTTTCCTAAAAACTGCCAGCCTGTGTGTGCTCAGCAAACTTAGTTCTGCCTTGAGTATCAGAAGCAATGATTTTGTAATTATTTACAAAAAAACATATGGAGAAGCACGAAGATATTTTATTTTTGTTAACTCGTTGTCACATCTGATTTCAGCCCACTTCATAGAGAAAGGTACCTTGCAGGCTTATGAAGCATTTTTTTCACATCTACTCCCAAAGCCAGGAACGGACCCAGGTTAGAAGTGAAATGAGCTTCACCTGAGATTCCATTAGATGATCATGTCAGACACGGGTGGGGAAAAGGATGGAGGGAGAGAACTGTCTCCTGGATGTTGTCATCTGACCTCATGCACACGTGGTAGCTGTGCATGTACACACAAACACACACACACACACACACACACACACACACACACACACACACACACACACACAGTGTGATGGTGACAAGCAGAGAGAGGAGATGTAATCAGTGATGGGAAGAGGAACAGATACAGGGGTGTGTGGCCCCACGTGTGCCTTTGGGGTACCAGTGGAGAGAGACTTGGAGCAGAAGCAAGAACTGCATGAGTAGGTTGGTGGCAGGGTCCCCCCATCTGAGCTTTGGTCCTGCACGGCAGCCCTGGGAGGCTGCGAGCACGTTTATAACGGGCCTGTGCTATGCTGGCTGCAGATTCCCTATACCAGGAACTGGCCTGGCCAGCAGTGCAATTTCACTGTGGGATCCTTTCTCACTGTTCTCTTTCAGCAGAGACAGGAGGTCAAGGTCACATGAACACTGAGCAGTTACTCCAGGCCAGAAGCTGATGACATATTTGGTGTGTGATTTACAAGGAAACCACCTAAGAGTTGTTTGTGGATGAGGCTGCAGCTGTAGCTGAGTGGGTAGAGTGCTTGCCTAGCTGTAGGTTCAATCGTCGATGCTTTAAGAGGAGTTTGTTGTAGACAGTTACTGACAGTGAGTCTCCAGGTATGAAACTGTCCAGGGTAAGGCAGCATCTTTGATAGGATGGGGGCTGATGGGAACTTGAAGGTGACTGGATGTGGGATTCTCCACGATCTTGCTGGTCTGCCCCCACTGTTGCTGTTTCTTCTGCTGTCAATCAGCTCCCCAAGGAAGCACGGATGTGCCCTGAGCTCTATCCTCAGTCCTCTCCAAACTGACTCATTGCTCAGACTCCCTCTCCTCCTCATTTACCTAGTGTTCAGTGTCAGTATCTGTGAACGCTGAAGTTCAGCTGTCACAGCTCAGTGTTGGTGTTTCCTCTGTGGAAGGGAGGGGTTAACTGCTCCTGAGTCTCTGTGAGGACTGAGGGAGAGGCCTCCACCCACAGGAGCTCTGGCGAGTGAGCAGCTCACTGCTCTGGAATGGTCAGTAAGGGGCCCAGTGTTCGGACAAACTGAGAACCCTGTGTGTGCCCAGTCTCCTTCCTCTACTCTCTCCTCAGCTGATTGGGTTTCAAGTTCTGCTGACGGGACATCGTTAATGCGTCTCCATTTGCCTCTTCCTGTGGACCCTTGCTTTGAGTTTAGCACTTTTTTTTCTTCTTCTTCCTTTAATCACAGGTACTGTGATTAAACCCTGGACCCTGTGCATGCTAGGCAAGTGCTCCCCCTGAGCTGTGCCCCATTCCTGAGAACAGTCATAGTTTGCTGATGGAACAACTGGATCCCAAACCTGTTTTCTTTTTCTACTGTTCTCACGAGAGCCCAAATCATCAATGTAAAAGTGGGAAGTTATGACTAACGCAGTTTTCCTAATCTTCCCACCTCATAGGCCTCAGCAGCTGGTGACAGTCTCAGGCTTTGTCTGTGTTCTCTGTCCCCACCCCCTCAGATCCACAGTACCATGCTCCCTGTGCAGCAGGCTGGGTCCACTGCAGTGTTTATGTATGGAAACTGAAAATTGAACTTCATGTATTAAAAGTAGTCACCTTTTGATTACCTTCAGCCCTTTAAAAAGCTAACCACAGTTTTCAGCCCCTGAGCCATAGAAATAGGGGCTGCAGGAATATGAAATAGAGATTCAGCTGTATATGAATAAGCTATACCTAGAAGGATCAAGGAATTCTTCTGGATGAGAAGCCAAATATCAAGGAATATTTGGTGTTATTCAACTTTTAATATATCAGCTGTCTTCTGCTGTGAATTTCATGTGCACTCATAACTTCCCAAGAACTTTTAACAGTGTATTTTACCTGAAATTCTTCTCAAGCATCCTAGGCCAAAATGGCAAACAGACCAACTGCTGTCTCCTGAATTAAGGTAAACACCCTTACGGAGACACCACCTGTCTCCTAGACATACCTTTGCTTCTTGTGCAAACGGAGCTCAGACCCTCCTTTGTCTCACAGCCCAAGAGGCATTCCAGAACAATTTACTCAGAACAGAAGAGGTTTTTTGCATACCAGGTGCAATGTAACTATGAGGCAGTTTTCCTAGCTCTGAGCAGAGTTACCCCGCCCTGCCAGTGTATGGTGGCATAGGACAATAGAGGAAGTTTTATTTTAGTGACTTATAGACTCTTTACCTAACCACTTGTAAGATTGTAGATTGAGCACATTTATGGCAGACTCATAACGTTTCACCTAACCACTTATAAGAATATATTTTGAGCACATAAATTTCCTTTCTGACTTATTCCAGGCCTTATCTGACCCCACCTCCTCTATTCACTCCCCTTTTGGGTTGCAAATGAAGCTGGCTATCGCGGCTCTTGTAGGGACCTTGGAAGCTTTGCTTGGGATTGGTAAGAGTCAGGCTGCTGATAGGCCAAGACCAGTTCTGGAGGAGGAAGGGGAAGGAACCAAGATGGAGAAGAAAGTGGATGAAGATGAGGACGGGATGGAAAAGAGTTAGAGCTGTGAGAGGACAGGGGGAGAAGGGACGGGGAGGAGCTAAGCATAAGAACAGAATTGAGAGCTGGAGAGATGGCTCAGAGGTTAAGAGCACTGGCTGTTCTTCCAGAGGACCTGAGTTCAATTCCCAGCAACCACATGGTGGCTCACAACCATCTGTAATGAGATCTGGCGCCCTCTTCTGGCCTGCAGACAGAACACTCACTGTATACATAATAAATAAATAAATCTTAAAAAAAAAGAACAGAATTGAAGCTGTGTAGATAGAATCTCAGAGGAATAACGTAGACGGACGGAAGAGCACAGTGTACTTAGATCCCTGCCCCGCTGCCGTCTTCGGGGGGGGGGGGCTGAGGAAATCTCGGTAGTGAAGGTCAGGCATGTCAGGCTGGCTAGTGGGCTGTCTTGGGGCCCTCCTGGCTCACCCCTCAGCCTTTGGTTGTGCCATCTTTCCTCCCCTTCATCTCATCTAGTGAACTTGTGTTTTAAACAAAAAATTTAAAATTTTAAAAATGTGTGTGTGTCAGGGGTGGGTGGGTGCATGTGCTTCGTGAGTTTACATTCACAGTGTGAGTACAGCACCCACAGAGGAGGATGCTGGATCCTCGGGAGCTGGAGTTACAGGCAGTTGGGAGCCAACTGACGTGGATGCCGAGAACCAAACCTGGGTCCTCTGCGAGAGCAGTTCAGACTCTTAACCACTGAGCCGCCTCTCCGGGTCCGTGGGTGTGTATTTTAACTCCCTCCTTTTGAAGGAACAACTGTGTGTCGAGCCTTCCAGGTTCCCCTGGTGCTCATGTGTGAGCACAGGGACCTCCAGTCCCTCTGCGTCTTTCCACCTCTCTCTCTGAGCTGCCTTTTGCTTTTGTCCCACTGATGTGATGATCTGCCTTCCTTTCCTGATGTCTGTACCCGTGAGTGGCCTGTCCCCCTCTGGTCCTCCTGCAATTCCTGTCGCCGGGATGGGGGTGCTGTCCTACACTGCTGGGGTTCAGACCTCAGTCCATCCACTTGTCTATCATTCTTGTTTGTGCCTCAATTTCTTCTCTGCAGAGCAGAGGACTCAGAGCCTTCCACTGATGTCATTGCTGTTGGCTGTTCTCCAGGGTCCTCACTCCATCCTTGGAATAGCAGAGTCTCCCTGTGGTCCCTTTTGTAGGCTTACTGTATCGATCTGCCTTAGCATTTGTGACAGTTAGTGCATCCCTCATGCGTCCTGTGCACAGCACATGGGAGGCACTATTTTCATGCTTGTTGAGAAAAGGCAGAAATTTAGCCTGACCACAAGTGCAAGTGGATTCCAAACCCCAAACTCCAAAAATTTCATGAAGTAAATGGAACTAAAAAAGGAAATGAACAGCTTGTTAAACTGAAAATATGTTGGAAAGTGTTCATTATCTCAGTTACAGTTACTCACTTCTTATTGTTGGGTTTGTATCTAGAGATGAGAGAAATGCCTGCAGTGCGTACAGCTTGGGGATTTGCCCCTGGTCTTTGCCCTGCTGATCCTTAGTCTTGCTGATACTGTGTTTCTGTTCAGTGCCTTCTTACCCTGGGATATGGGACATGACCATGCCCATGTTTCCTGGGAGCAATAGTCCCTGTTGCAGAGACTGTAATGGAGTCACAAGTCAGCAGAGAAGGTTGCCTGCTGCATAGCTCAGGTCCAGATAGAGGATGAGCACGGAGCTCATAAAGAGTGACTTTGGACCCAGACAGAGCACAGTACACCCGGATATGATGTGACTGGTGAGCCAGGGTCCTCAGCTAAGGACCTGTGTGGGGACAGCTCATGAAGAGCCCAAAGGTGCACTGGCGTCTGGTGTCTAGGGGCTACTGGGTGCCTGTATGGGATCCTGCACACTGTGTGGAGGCCGTCTTCACTACAGCTTTCCTTTTCCCTTCACCATACTATGAGAGAACCAGCCTGTGGCCTCAGTGCACTCAGCAGACGTGGGTCATCCCAGAGCTGTGTTAGGTGCCAGCAGCCGTATTATGGGGTCGTTAACATAATAGAATTCCTGTTTCCCCTCAACTGTCCTTCCTATGGGGAGGGGCTTACTTTCAACCTGACCAAACTTTCTCTGTGAAAATTGTTATTTTCCACCATCTTGGCAGTGGGAGATCTCTGTGGAATACAGATTTCTGTGTTCCAGTGTAGGTTGATACTGTAGCTGAGTTCTAAGGCTTTCTCAGAGGGAGAGCTATTAGCCTGTAGCCGGATTAAGTGATGACTGTGTGTTTGTCTACTGGGGTGTGAACTTCCTCAGGGAAGAACTGGCCTGCTTGGTCAGAGTTCTTTGGGTCTTTGCAAGATGAACATGTGTGTTAAAACTGTGGAGACCTCAATCCTGACATTTGTGTATGTATGTGAAAAGTATTTTACACACACACACACACACACACACACACACACACACACACACACACACACACACGAGAATCCTGCAATCCTCTGCAAGTGAATTAACAAGCATGTCAAGGAAGGTCAGATGTTTGAAGGAGAAAAGCCACAAATAATATTGCTTTCAGGGTAGATGCCATCTCATCCTGTAACTAAACATTAAGAAGCCATTTCTTTTTGAAGCTGACTCACTGAACAAGTAATTTGAGATGCAGCTTGATGTTGGAGATTTTAATTTAAAATGACTGTCACTGGCCCACTAGACTGGTAAATTATGTAAACAAAAAAGCTTTGTTTATAGTCTACTACTCCTCCAGTCAGAATAAATATAAAATCTAATACTCCTAACTGATGTTGTTGGAATGTTAAGCAAAGGGTGCCTCCAGCTCGGGGTGAGCCTCCAGCTCGGTATGAGCCTCCAGCTCGGGGTGCTCACAGATGGGCTTAGAAGCAGCTTCTCCAGAGGAGGAACTTAGAAGTGTTCTTTTAAAAGAAGGCAGAGGTGTGGTGGGGCTGAGGTGGGACAAGGTTGGGTGTGAGATCCACAGCTCTCCAGGACAGGCCTGGAGCTTCCCAGTCTCTGTAAGATGCCCCTTGTACAGTTTTTCATTTACACAGTAATTTAATGCTGTTGTACAGGGTTATTGCAGTTGTAATTAAGACCCCCAATTAAATGACCTTAAAATATAGAGAAGGTCACAGGCCCTTCAAATCTGGTCTAGAGTTGAGGGTCAGGGTCAGGTCAGTGAGATTTGAAGCTTGCAAAGGACTGGACACACAGGAATGCATCCCTTACTGGCTTTGGTGATGGAGAGGACCACATGGCAAGGCTGAGAGATCTTTGTGCTGCCAGACTTTGGAGACAGTGGAGCCCAGGTGTAACACTTCCCAGGGATCCTGTGCTGGAGGAAGGGAAAGACTGAAGCCCAATGCCAGCCAGAGGAGAGACTTGAACTTGCCTCCAGCAAGAGATGGCACACGGTTTTGCAACTTGCCAGACCACCTTGCAGAGAGACAGAGCCCAGACAGTGACGGTGGGCGGGACCACACCCTGCCCAGGACTGCGGAGCTCTGCACACTGCTTCCATCTGTTTAAACCCAGGCCTGTGTCAGACCCTGGAGATGGACTTGGGGGTCCCTGGGCCCCTTTATTTGTTCCTCTTTCCAAGGTGGCCACATTGAATAAATCCCCCTTTCTGCCTTTCACTGTTGTCTCTTTGATTGGCATAGAGGGGGATGGGGGCTGAACCTAGCTTATTGGAACTGTTTGGGCCCAGGCTCTGACTCTAAATTAAACTTACAGGGGTCTTTAGCTGGTAACCAGCAAGCACATGGGGACCTGAGTCCTCCTGCAGCAAGTTGACCTCTGCCAACAGAGAGAGTTAGAAATGGGTCTCCCCTGCACCCAGCCTCTAGACCAGAGAACCTTGATTCTGGCTTCATGATCCAGAGAGCAGGGAGCCCATGGCTCGGCATCCTTAAGCTCTTAGTTGGTGACAAGCTGTTATGTGATCATCGTTCCTCACAGGTCACTCGTCTCTCTGGTTCTGTGAACACAGACAGTTCCCACCTGGGCCCACTGTAACAAGACTGTCACTCCACCAGCACGGGGTCTGCTCTGGCTCCCCCCACTCAGCCTGTGATGATTTAGTCTAATATCCATCTCTTTTCTTGGGATGCCTTTCACCCAGGCTCACTGCTTGGACATTGGCTCTCGGTTCCCAGCTGCCATGCTATGCCTAGGCCCTCTAGAGGGGTGATGGTAGATGCCACAGCAAATGGAATTAAGCAAGATTTTTTAACTAGGTGCAAGACTTGTGAGTGGGGTTCCTTCCCACACCCTCAGCTCTTCTAGGTGCCTGTCCTCTGTCTTCCCAGCTGTGGCCTCAATCACTGGGACTAAAGGCAAGGCTTCCTTTGTGCCCTTGGTCCAGATTTCTGGCCCACAGAGCCTATGGACTTTGGAAAATGATTGTTTTATGCAACCACATTTGAAGTAGTTAAATGTTTCCCTAAAATACCATAACAGTGACATGGTTATAAAGAAATCCTGAAAAATACATGAACAGAAGCAGAAATTGCAGATTATCAGTCCCGTGCCACCTCGGGGATCAAAGCAATCACTACCCTGTCCTGATTCAAGGGAAGAGGACTGGCCAGGTGACAGTGCAGGTGTCTGAGATAGAGACTTGGATGGGCGAGGCCCTTGGGGAAGACATGTCCCTGCTGGATGGAGCTGGGTCATGGCGCCAGGCCTTTGCTCCGTGCATCCTGCGTCTCTTCTCATCCTGACATAGTGCCCGGCAGAAGCGACCTAAGGGTGGAATGATTAATTTTAGAAACTTTGTCATTATGAAGGTTTTCTTTTTGTGTGGTAATTGGCATGGATGTAATGTATCTTGATCACGTCCACCCCAGCTCCCCCTCCTGTTCTTGGATCCCCCCCCCAAACCCTCCCCCTCCCCTTCCATCCTCTCCTTGTTTTGTATAACACATGAGTCCAATTGTGCTGCCTGCCTGGCCCCTTCTCGAGCCACAAGCAGCCCAGCCATGTGTGTTTGGCCAGGTTTACAGTACCAGGCAAGAATTTCCTCGAGTGAAATTGGCTTCACATCCAACCAGAGGTGATTGGTTAGCCTGGGCCGCTCTCTACATCTCTGAGTTTGACTTGTTAGATTCCATATATAAGTGAGACCTTGTAGTGCGTTTTTTTTTCTTTATTGAATATGGCATCTTTCTCTTTAGCACAGGCTGGAATTCTTGGTCTTCCTGCTTCAGCCTCCCCAGAGCTGGGATTTTGTGTGTGTGCCATGTCCAGCCTCCTGCAGTGTGTTTCTGTGCCTGTTTAATTTGAAATCACAACCAGTGGACCATCATCACTGATGGCCCTTCTGTCCTTTCCTTTGCTGACTGGCATTCTGCCCACATGCCTAGACCACACCTCTGTGCTCCTGTTTTCTGAAGGGCACTCAGGCTGTTGCTGTGCCTCAGGGTCACAGATGCTCCATGAGGAGTGATGATCATACTCACTTTTGCAAACACAAAGGTTGCCTTTGTCCATTTCAGCATGGAAAGTCCATGTCTCTTGTGCACTTAACATGTATCTGTGGCCCAATTGGAGAATAAAGTTTTATTGGTACACAGCCTATTTCAGCATCAGTCACAGCTGCTTTCACATCACACTCTCTGTAATGCCTTCTTGTTAGTTTCACAGACACTTCTTGTATCTGTGTATTATCACAGGCAGACCAGCTCCTGGGAGGCCAGATGTTGTTCAAATCTTAGATGGTCTTATTAATAGAAAACCCAGAGCCAGATATCAGGGTAAAAGCTGAAAGATCAGAGAAACAGAGCAGCCAGCCACTAGTTCTTACCTCTAAGAAATTCACAGTCTAAAGAGAGTGAGTTCCTGTTTCCTCACACCTTATATACCTTTCTCTGCTCTGCCATATTACTTCCTGGGATTAAAGGTGTGTGTGCTTCCCAAGCAAAGGCAGGAAACCTCAAGTGCTGGGATTAAAGGTGTGTGCCACCACTGCCTGACCTCTATGTCTAATCTAGTGACTGGCTCTGTCCTCTGATCCTCAGGCAAGTTTATTAGGGTACACAATATATCACCACAGCCAGATGTTACAGCCCTGTTTCTATCTGCCAGTCATTGTGATACAGACAAAATGGTATATTTCTAAAAAGAGGCGATATGCTTGTCTTATCTCACAGAATTGATTCTAACAAGATACTTAAAAAGAACATGTTTTGAGATTTATTTTTAATATCTTAAAAAATAGTGTGTGCGCGTGTGTGTGGATGCCTGTAGAGGCCATTTGATACCTTGAAGTTAGAATTAAAGGTCATTGTGAGCTGCCCAGTGTGGATGCTGGGAACTGAACTTTTGTCCTCTGCAAGAGCAGTATGTGCTCTTAAGCACTGAGCCATCTCTCCAGCAGCTGAATATGATCTAGAGCTATAGCTTGTGGCCCCAGAGCAGCCCATTTGGAGAATAAAGTTTTATTGGTATGCAGCCTGTCTATTTCAGCATCACTCACAGTTGCTCTCATGTTACTTTGACTGGGCTATGGTTGCTATAGAGACTGAGAGGCTACAGTGTCCAGTTTTACTGTCTGGCCTGTCACTGGGGATCACATGCTCTGCCTTGGACCAAAGGGATGTTTAGAAGTGGAAATACTTTTTGGTTTTTCTTAAAACTACCTTTTGTAGCACTTGGGTGAAGTTTCCACTGCTGAGCTGTGTCCACAGCCCCAATTTATCAAGCTTAATAAACACTGACTGACTTGGATGATTCTGGTTTCATCCGGCGACTTTCTCTGAAATCTCATGAAATAATTATTCTGTTATAACTGATGATAATTTATAACCAGATTTGATGAGAGAATGTGCCTAGAGTAGATTGGATGATTGGTGTCCAATTTTTTAAAAATTAAAGACCATTAAAATTCATTGTGCATTAATTTATTTATGCTGAGAAGACAGCTAACGAGGCAGACATAAAACATGACAGCGTCACACGCCAGTGGCTCTGTGTGCACTGTGGACCGTTACATTATTTCACCTGCATTACCTTGGTTGGTTGTCGTTATAATAATTGTGTATTTTAATTAATTTTCACATTAAAATATCAGTAAGGCTGAGCTGATCGTCGTGAAGGTGCCTCGTGTTTGTGTGTAATTGCTGGAGTTCTGTGTGTTAACGTCATCGTTTATTTAGTCTGTATCTGCATCAGAGTTTGAACAGTTAGGCATTGGGGCTTCATTCCACCCTATTAGGGTAGCAGTGTAAATGCATATTATCTCACATGTCCTCACCTCCTTTTTTTCCTTCTCTAACAGGCTTGTGGAAGAAAGCAAACTGGTCCCGCTCATTTTTGAAGTGATTCTGGTAAGAATGCAAGTATGTCTTCTGGAATTCAAGTGAACATTTCAAGTTTGAAAGTTTTGGGGTGAATTGTATGGTTGTCTCTCTCACCCAGACTCTGTCCCCACAGACTGTATGTCCTTTGTCTTATTCCTAACCTCATGAGACCTCTGCTCTCAGACCCGCACAGACTCACACTCTGGAAGTGAGAACAGCCAGAGTCTCTAGATTTGTCCTTCGAAAGCAGTTTGCATTTTTATTTCTGGTGAATTAAGCAATGTGTGGTTTTTATTCTTCCCTCCCTCTCTCCCTCCCTCGGCTCATTCTGTAGCCTGTGTGGCTCTGCTCTTGTGATTCCCCCTGCCTCAGCCTCCTGAGTGCTGGGTTATAGGCATGTTTCATGCTGCCCAGCTAATAGCTGCTTTCTAGCATAGAACACAGCCTGGTCTGAGGTTGGCTTGTGGAGGGAGACACAACACATGCTGCACTTGTGTGTAATCCTTCAGCATGAATGTCACTGGGCTCCACCATCATACGGTTGTCTTCCTCAAAGCTCAGAATAGCTTAGCTTCCTTTCCCCAACAAAGGACGTGTGCCTCAAAAGACCACCACCCATCAGCTCAAATCTTTTCTCTGTGGTTCCTGTGTGAGGAGAATGAAATGGAACCCAATGTTGTCTTTCTTTGCCCATGAAGAACCCCTGCTCAGACCCTGCTGATCTGAGAACTGGGCTGGGAAGCATACAGGAACGTTGACAGCCAAGGAAAGTGTCCCTTTTTACCAGTACCCTACCCTGCACAGTCAGTGACGGCAGAAGACATGGTAAGGGAGTGAGCTTCCCTCATTCATTTAGTTATGCCTGCAAACCGTGTGCCTATGCGGAAGAAGCAGAGGCAAGCCCAACGACCCCCCTTTCTGAGCCTCAGACCCACGGTCTGGTCAGGGGACTGGTGTTTTCTTGATGGTGTCTGTGGTGCTCAAGCAAAATACCACACACCAGGTTGTGTTTGAAGAATTGATGGGCACTTCCCAGGTTTCTGAAGGCCTGTGGAGGGCCTTGCTGTGACCTCACAGGGCAGAGGGTGGGAAGGCAAGGAGCAGGCTTTGTGGCGCCCCTCAGTGGGAGGGAGGGCTGGGGATGCTCCCAGTCTGCTCTTAGAGGCTCAACCTCCTGATACTGTCCTCAGATCACTTGCATTTGCACTGGGTGTGTGTGTGTGGGGAGAGGCAGGCGTATTGTCCAGCACAAATGGGGCCAGATGTCAAGAGCCACGTGAAAGGTTAGAGGGATTGTTCCGAGTGCTAGAAGAGGGTCCAGAGGCAGTGTCAGGAGGAAGAGGGAAAAGGGAGAGGAACATGTGCCTTCTAGAGCAGCCGAGTGGGATATTTATGGACTGTATGACCTGTGCATTTCTCCTTCGATGGCTGATCTTGGTGATTAGCTTGGTTGGGTTGAGGTCAGTGAAGCCAGCCTGAGTGTGTCTGTGAGGGGTGTTTCCAGAGACAATTAGGTCACAGGGCCCATGACACAATGGGCAGCTTAATCCATTGATGGATTAAAAACTTGGAAAGACTATTGGTAGGTGGTGGAACTGTGGGGATTTTTATTGCATCCTGTCCCTTAGCCTGTGTCCTGCCAACCATGGTGGGGGCTTCTAAAGACAAAAACCTCTGAAACTGTGAGCATTTTCAGTCTTTTGAGTTTGTTTCCAAGGTCGCCTGTTGGCACTGTTCCCTCCTTAGAGGCAGAGGCAGCTCTTGTGTTTGTTACAGGCTTGAATTCCTTGTTTTGGAGGACAGTGGGTACAGAAAACTGCTGAGTCGGGCCGTAAAGCTGGGCACACTGTGAGAAGCAAAGCTGTTCCAGAGCCACATTTGGCGTGTGGAGAGAGGAGTGACACAGAAGCTCCAGAACTAGACAGACCTGGGCAGACGCTGACGAGGTGGTTCTGCCTGCTGTGTGCAGTTCAGTTCCCTTGGTGACTGAGGGAAGTCCTCATTCTACATGAAATACCACAGAGAGAAACCTTATGCCGTGTGGGAAAGCCTCACTTGCTCAACACCTGAAAGGATGTAAATGTCCCCCCAAGAGTCGGCCTCAACAGCAGACAGGGTGGAGGGATCACGTGGCCACTGACTGGGTGGGGTGTCTCTCAGCACCTCAGCTCTACTCTCAACTGCAAGGGAGCCTTGATCAGAAGAGGTGTGTGAGTCTCAGCTGACGTACGTGCAAGATGAGTTCTGGGGCTAAGCTGGGGGCCGTGAAAAGCAAAATGTCCATTACTTTAAAAATATAGACTATTTTTTCCTTGAGAATTTCATACATGTATATAACTTACTTTGATCCTGTTCACCCCTAACTGCCCTATAATCACCTCCCAACCCTCACTCTCTCCCAACTTTGAGTCTTTTTTGTTTTTTAGAATCCACTGGGTCCAATTTATATCGCCCATGTGCTCCTGGGTGTATGGCCATCCACTGGGGCATGGTCAGCCTACATTCTTAAGAATCGTTCTTGCTCTTCTAGCAGCCGTCAGCTGCCGATAACTCCTTCTGTTCATGCTGGGATGCTGACTGCTTTGATCTTGTGTAGGCAACCACAGCTGCTGTGGGCTGTGAGTTCATGAGCAGGACGATTTTGTCATGTGCTGAAAACACCCCTCACCCCCAGCCCCATCTCTGGCTCGTTCAGTCTTTTAAGCCCCTCCTCCATGATGGTCTCTGAGCCTTGGGGGCAGGGGCATTATAGAAAATTCCCACTTGTGGCTGAGCGCTCCACAGATTCGAACTCTCTGCACTTGGACCAGTGCAGGGCTTCTGCCTAACCACCGTCCACTGCACAGAGGAGCATCTCTGCTGAGGTCTGAGAGTGTCACTAACCCGTAGGTAGAGAGAGAGAACTCTAAAGGGCACTTCACTACTGTGTCCAGTTCTCAGAGTAATAGGTGATGTTACTCCGCCCATTCACTGCCATCTCCATGTCTAAAATCCCAACAGGAAATGCCTTCTGACAGGTGATGTGATGCACCCTCATGATCAGCAGCAGGGAGCTTTTGATCAATGTCATACCCCTCTTTAAACCTTGCTGTCCCAGTCTCTTCGTCACAGGGGATGAAGGTGGCGCCCCTCTTCAGTCCTGTGCCTGCACCATTGCCAGCGAGGTGTTCTGAATCTGAGAGGACGTTCTGTGTTTAGCTTTCTTGTTGGATATTATTGCACTTTATATATTTGTTGCATGTGTATGGGCACCTACACGCCACAGCACGTGCCTGGAGGTCAGCGCACACTTTCAGGCGTTGCCATCATGGTGTTGGTTCCGGGGCTTAAACTACAACCTTTGGGCTTGGTAGCAAGCCCCTTCACCCACTGAGCCATCTTGCTGGCCCAGGATATGTTATAGGGAATTCTGAAATCATGCTTTATGAGGTCGGACTGACGTCCTTGAAGGACGTTCAGTTCCTGCTCTGCTTCTGTCCGTAGTCAAACACTGTGTCATTCTCATAAGCGAACATTTCAGTCCGTGCCCTGTCTGTAGCAGTCACCCCGTGGACACACCCCGTTCCCCGGGGATTTCACTCGCCTCTCTCCCTGTTCAGTCTTCTCTTCACGTTCCTGAACTGAGGCACTTTCCAAACTTGTGGCCCTTCAGGGTTGTTTTCAGCCAAGTGACCTGGGTGAACCGGTGTGAACCGGTGTCACGGCTGTAACCAATTTATTTCACTTTTATCTCCCTTTACATAAATGCCCAAGAGTGATGTATTATAGATGTCTCTGTCTACACAAGTCTGAAGAGAACTCAGTAAGAAGTAAGAATTCTAAGTTGAATTGTGATATTTCTCTGAGTGTCTGATAAAATGCCTCTGCACTTTAAAACTGACCGGTCCCTGGAGTCAAGGAAACAGCACATAGCTCAGTGTGGTTTGGCATCCGAGTCTGAGGGCCTGTGTGGAGTATGGCATGTGTGGAACAGCCTCCGTCAGTGGTGGGATCCAAATGAGGCCCAGGAGAAGATGGTGAGGGGCCCTGTGCAAGTGCTGTTACCATCTGCAAGACAGCAGTAGGCCCTTGATTCACAGCATGGCAGCTACGATGACCCCGGGTGACCGCTTTCCTCTGCCCACAGCTGTTGTGATAACCGTAGTTAGAGCCTCCTTATGGGCGTGGCTCCCTGTAACTTTGGTTTTCTTTCCCAGGGTTCCTTGCACTCACAGTGCATGTTTTCCTAATGTCCTTCAGTAGGCACTCCCCGGAAAGGGTTTTCCTGCACAAGGGTCTCCCTGCACAAGGGTCTCTTGGCAGTCGGGAGCCAAGGGATACCACAAAGTCACACTGCACAACAAACCTCACACAAGAGATTTCTTTGGGGAGAAACACAGAGTGATGGCTGCCTATGAGCAGGAACAGAGACAGCAGGGGTTGGGAAGAGGGGCGGGATTTTGTAGTCTTTGGAGTATGGGCGGTGAGCTAGTAGAAAAGTACAGCATGGCTGAAGTATTGCTTGTCCACTCACCCTGAGTCATGAGGTGGGGACAGCCAGGGGCAGGGTGATCTCCCCTGGCCCGTTACCCTACACTCCCCCTCTTCTGGAGGGCAGGAGTTGCTGGCTGCTTCTCTGCGGCATTGGCAGCCATTGCTGGTGAAGGGAACAGGATTTTGAATTGCTGTTTTGTATGGACTGGCCCTGGTGGAAAGCCTTGAGGAAAGTAGGAATGTCTGGAGTTGTGTGAGAGAACAGGGTCTTCAGTGGTAGATTGCAGTTCATAACCAGTTAAGAGAATCTTATTTTGGGGAAAACATCAAAGCTACCTCTAGTTGCTACTGCTTAATCAGGAGGCACAGTCCTCCTTCCTCTGCAGGGCTGGTGTGTAAGTCCTGAATCAACCTATCAGAGAAGGAGGGGAGAAGGGAGGAGGGACAGAGGGAGGGAGGGAGGGAGAGAGGGAGGGAGGGAGGGAGGGAGGGAGGGAAGGAGGGAAGGATCACCCTCTGTGAGTGCTTCACTGGGTAGGAGCTGTTGAGGCTGGACTGCTTAGTTACCCACCAGCTTGGTGGAATCTCAAACTACTGGGGAAGTGGCTCTGTGGACATGCTTGTGGGGGATGATCTTGCTTATGTTACCAGTGTGGGAAGACTCATCCTAATTGTGGGTCCAGGACTAGACCCCGAGCAGGGTTCCTAGTCTGGGTAAGATGAAGAAAGCGTGCTGAGCACTGGCATGCATGCATGGTCCCTTTGGGTATCATGTGACCAGCTGCATCCTGGCCCAGCTGCTGTGCACTGTGGGCTGCAATCAGCCCCTTCTTTTTCTAGGTTCTTATGTCAAGGTATTTCACCACACCAGCAGGAAGAGAAGCCAACAGAGGGTGAGAGAGACGCTTCCAGCCCAGAGCAGGGGCTGGTGCTCTGCTAAGTGAGGCGAGGGGCAGGGGCGGGGTGGTCTCCCAAACTGACCTTGGAACAGGGACTCGAGGGTGAAGGAAGAGTTGACCCGAGAAAGGAGAGGGTTCTGGGTGGAGATTAGAGGCTCAGCTGAGTAGCAAGTGTGGGGGGTGCCAGCCACAGGGGTGCCAGCCACAGGGGTGCGTGAAGTGGCAGCTGCAGGGCAGGCCTTTCTGCTGTGTTTGCTTCACACCTGTTTTGGGGAGACTCCCTTCAAACTCACACGCAGCCTGTGGTGGTATTGTGTTCCCCCAAATAGTGTGTACCTTAATAAACTTATCTGGGGTCAGAGACAGAACAGCCACTAGATACAGAGGCCAGAAAATGGTGGCACTCACACCTTTAATCCTAGCACTCCAGAGGTAGAAATCACTCTGGATCTCTGTGAGTTCAAGGCCACATTGGAAACAGCCAGACATGGTGACTCACGCCTTTAATCCCAGAAAGCCAGCCTTTAATCCCAGGGAGTGGTGGTAGAAAGCAGAAAGGTTTATAAGGCGTGAGGACCAGAAACAAGAAGCATTTGCCTGGTTAAGATTTGGCTGGTTAAGCATTTGGCTGGTTAAGCTTCAGGCTTTCCAGCAGCAGTTCAGCTGAGAGCCATTGGGGTGAGGACACAGAAGCTTCCAGTCTGAGGAAACAGGACCAACTGAGGAATTGGCAAGGTGAGATAGCTGTGGCTTGTTCTGTCTCTCTGACCATCCAGTGTTCACCCCAATACCTGGCTCAGGTTTTGTTTTATTAATAAGAACTTCTAAGACTCCTGCTCCAGCAGCCTCTGCTTGGGTAGAACTGACTGTGCTGCAGGAGAAATGTTCAACAAAGAGGATGATCACTTGCTTAGGTTTGCGACTCTTAGGGCAGCTTCAGGCCATTGGTCTCTGCTGGAAAGGAATCACCATGGTCCGCTGTCACTGAAGGATGCAGACAGTGCCAGCCCTAGGTGTCCATTAGTGGAGCTAATGGGGTCAGTTACAGGGACTGTAGGAAGGGAGCACAGTGGACAGCTGGTCCCAGAGGTCTGTTTCGACGGTCCCAGGACTAGAGCAACAGAGAAAGCAGGTGTCTCAGTCTGAGCTTTAGCTGCAGGCTGTGTACACAGCAGGTGGGCTAGGGAGCTGCTTACCAAAGGTTGCCTCCTGCTGGTGGGCATTCCTGCCCAGGCAGGCCCACCTATGCACCACCCCCCCCCCCCCCAACACGCCTGTGTACCTGAGTACCAGAGGAGGGCATTGGGTGTCCTTGCTTTTTCACTGTGTGCCTTACTCCCTCAAGACAGGGTCTCTCACTGATCTGGAGCTGGGCTAGTAACCAACGAGACATAGTCCCCTCCTGTCTTGGTGTGTGTAGTAGAATATTTAAGCTGTGTTACTTTTGTTTATGCTGCATTTGTTTAACTCTGTGAAGCTGTGTGACTGTGCCTGTGTAAAACACCTGATGGTCTAATAAAGAACTGGCCAATAGCAAGGCAGGAGAAAGGGTAGGCGAGGCTGGCAGGCAGAGAGAATCTATAGAGGGAGAAATCTGAAAGGGGAGATTGAGGAGGAGCCAGAAAAGGAGGAGCACTTCAGGGGCCAGCCACCCAGCTACACAACCAGCAACAGAGTAAGATTTACAGAAGAAAATGGGAAAAGCCCAGAGGCAAATGGTAGATGGGATAAGTTAAGGAAAGCTGGCAAGAAACTAAGCCAAGCTAAGGCCGGGCATTCATAAGTAAGAATAAGCCTCCATGTGTGAATTTATTTGGGAGCTGGGTTGTGCCCCCACCCCAAAAAAGCCAAAAAACAACAACAGGTGTGCATAGCCACACTTCGCTTTTTATGTGGTTCTGAGGATTTGAACTCGGGTCCTCATGCTTGGGCAGCCCTGCATTTTCACTGTCAGCACCAGGCAGCCATGTTGGGCAATGGCAGAGGACCAGCCTGCGTCATTACATGAGGCTGGGCTATTTTCCATTGACCCTGTTTTCTGGGCCCACATCTCTAAGGCTCCTGGATGTGACTGGTAAACATGGCTTCCTGAAGGATATGAGCCAGCACTTACCTGGCTTTTGAGTGTAGAATTGTTGGAAGAACAGGATGGAGGATATTCTTTTTCCATTTTGCCTCTTTGCAATGCATTACAAGTTGCATTAAAATGTGTTTTAAATGTGAATTTGGGTGTAGCAGCCTTTGAACGTTGCTGTAACTCTAATCTCTCATTTTATTTCTATGGTTTATGTTGTGGCTACTTCAATAAATCATTTTAATGCCAAGCGATATAGGCAAACTCTATTTTATTGGAAGAAAAATCTTTATTCATGGCAGATTTTCCAATATGTGCCAAAATACTGCTGTCGTGATATTTTATGCGCCTGTTTCAAAATAAACAGTTGCAAAGCAATTTCAGTGGCGAATGTGAACAATAAAAATGTGATTAGCAGTTCACGAGCCCGGCGGTCATGTTGTTCCAGCCGTTCCCCAGCACTGCAGTGGGAGTGAGCCATAGTAAATCTCTTGAGTCAGCCCTGTCTTCAGAAAGGCATTTCTTTATGGACCCCTGGTACCTAAAGGATTTCATCTCTGAGACGTTAAGGTGGCCTGGCCACAGCCCCACCATGTTTAAGGAATATTTTGAGTCCCACTCACTCCTCAGGCTTTTACCTCTGCATCTCCCAGCTCCAGTGGTCCCAGTTCAAGTGAATTGCTTCTTGGGATTTAAAAGGCTCCTTAGAACATTAGGAATCCAGATGCTTGTGTGGTGTCCTCTTGACAACATCCCCTACACAGATGGACAGAAGTTTCCCAGCACAGGAAGCAAGCTTGTGTTAACATTTCTGAAGTCTTAGGAAGCTGCCTTTGGAGGGTACTTCCAAATGGATGTCAAAAATACCTGGGGACACAGCAGGTTCATCTCATTCTAAATTCTACGTTTGTGCTGCTCAGGGCCTCTGTGGCTCACCAAATGGGGCTGTGTACATTCCATCGCTATTGGCTACACACAGGCCTCCACCCATTGCTAACGTACTGTTTACTGACATGTGAAAATGGCTGGAAAGATGGCTCAGCAGGTGAAGGCACTTGGTATGCTAGTCTATTTGAGCTTGGTCCCTGGAGCCTGTGTGAAAAATCCTGAGCCCGGAGCTCGCACATAGTGTCAGAAATAGGAGAGACCCTGCCTCAAAACAGAGTGGACGGAGGAAACTGAGTTGTCCTCTGACCTGGACAGGTGTGGCATGTGTGCCCATATCATACACATCACACACACAACAACAGTAATGAATTTTAAAATCAAGTTTGAAGGTGGATTTGCACAGGTCCAGGGTCTGTGTTATGTGTGCCATATTACATGCATCTCATACAACAGTAATAAATTTTAAAATGAACTTTGAAGGTGGGTTTGTACCGATCCTGGCTCCATAGGCTATAAATGTGTGTTTGAAAAATGCTTTTCTAAGACTAGGGTGCAATCTACAGGTACTGGTGAGGACTGGAAGTTGGTCATATAGCAACTGCGCATGTGGCTGAGTAGTGCCACATGAGAATAAATGGACCAAAGTGACTAGGATCAGGAAACTGATTTTCCCATGATCAGACCAATTGCTTTAAGAGAAGACATCCTTAAAAAGATAAAACTCTTGGATCACATAGAATTTTAAAATGCAGTGAGTTTTGTATGCCTTTTGCCATTCACAGAGAACCCATGAATGGTGTCATGCGACTTTTCCCATCTCCAGTTTAAAAAAAACAAAACTTGTTCCATTGCTGTGGTTTGGATCTGGAACATCTCCAAAGTCTTTGTCCTCACTGGTGGCACTGAGAGGTGTAGAGCCTTTGAGATGTGAGGCTTAATTTCAGGAAGGTAGGTGCTGGGGATCAAGTCCTTGAAGCGGATATTGATCTGTCTTCCTTCCCTCTCCTACCCCCTCCCCATCATCATTCCACCAAGACCTGCCTCACCACAGCCTGAAGACAGTGAAGCTAAGTAACCATGGTCTGAGCCATGAGCCCAAGTCAACATTTCCCCCCATTAAATTGATTTGTCTCAATTTGAATATTTGCTAATAGCAATGGAAAGCTAGCCAGTAATCATCCATCATTCTGGTCCTGAGTCTTAGGCTTGACTCTGAGTTAAAATACAATATTCACTTTTCATTCTCTAAAGACTGGTTGAAAAGCCAATAGGTCAGTGATGTCACGTGCTTCTCAGGACTGTCAACTGCCGTCTGTGGTGTTTTCTCTTGAGGGATTGGGAGATGATATCTAGGAAGTTGTTCTTCAGCCGGGCATCCTCACAGCTGGGGTCAGCTGCAGCTCCCATCAAGCCTTGCCTGGCATGTGTTACTGACGGCTTCTGCCCTGAACAGCCAGGGATTGGCCATTGGCCGGGTTGGTTTCAGACACATGAGGCACTGCCACACTAAGTACCCTACGGAACTATGAGCGTCTGCAGCCCTGTGAGACATGGAACAAGTTAGCTGACTCAGGTAGCTGGTTCAGACTTCTGGAAGGAAGTAAGTTCTTCAGATGTGACCACCAAATGTAGCTGCTTCCCAGAATTCCTCAGCACACCAGATCCCAGAGAGCATGGGAACCAGTGCACCTGCCTCTTAAGCCACCTTGGTTAATGAAAGCTGCCATTCCTGGTGCTGTCTTTTGACGACCTCTGCCCTTGTTTACCTGCTGAGCAGCAAAGGCAGAACTGATGCACTTGCAGGAACTGCAAGGATCCTCAGAAATCTGAGGCTTTAAAGCAGTGTAGACTTATGGAAAGGTGGAGACTCTTTTTTAAAATTTTTTTTTTATTTTATATACATTGGTATTTTGCCTGCATCTATGTCTGTGTGATGGTATTGGATCCCTTGGAACTGTAGTTACAGACAGTTGTGAGCTGCCATGTGGGTGCTGGGAATTGAACCTGGGTCCTCTGGAAGAGCAGCCAGTGCCCTTAACCACTGAGCCATCTCTCCAGCTCCCAGGTAGAGATTCTTAAATGGCTCCAACCAGTGGAATTGCATTTGGGATCTGTTAGAGGCACCAGAGTGGAGCCAGGGTGCGACACAAAGCTGCTCAAGGCAGCTACAACAGAGGATTTCTGGGTTTGGATTTTGGTGACATAAATCACACATGCTCATAATTTAAAACAATACAGAAAGTCTGACAAGTCCTGGGGAGGTGTCTAATTTCATGGCCTACAGATTGAAGCACGTTCTTAGCATTTTGCACATGTACATGTGTAGTACGTTTGTTCAAAAATGGAACTGTGTAGGCTTTGATTTCTTCTTTTACAGTGTCGGTAGCAATATTGGTTGAAGTGAGTGTGCGTATATGAATGCCTATGTGTGTTCATTATCCCGTCATTGTGTCAGGATCGTTAGGTTAACCTCATCAGGGGACATTTTGTGTCTGTTGTTTTTTCATTACCTGTGTGGGAGGTTTGATTTTCATGTCCATCCCCCAATGGAGTCAAAACAGCTCTTGCTTCTCCTTGGTTAAGTTTATACTTATACTTTGCTTTTATTTTTGCTGCTTCATTTTATTATTAATGGAATTTTCTTAGTTTAAAAGTATTTTCATTTATTGATGTGTGTGTCCCCGTAAGTGTATACGCTGTGTGAGAGTAGGTGGAGGTGCCTGTGCATACATGCAGTGGTCAGAAGAGGGCGCTGCTGCCTTGTCATTCTTCATTCTCCCTGGGGTGGGACGGGTGTTTCCTTGGCTTGGCTGGAAGCCAGCCAGACCCAGTGACCCCTGTCTGACCCCTTGGAACTTGGGTTGCAGGTGTTTACAGGGATGCCATCTTGTTACCTGCGTGTTAGAATCCGACTGTGGTCCTCATGTATAGAACTTACTGCTAACTGCTAGCCAGATCTCCAGCTCCTCTTATAGGTTTCTCAGGTAATTCATGATTAGAAATGTAAGAGGTTTTTAATATTCTGTATCTTGTAGTTTTACTAAATCCAGAGTTCCATCAGTTTTGACTAAGAGTCTTCACAATGCAGTGAGGTGTCTTCCTGTGCAATTTATGAAACTTTATTTTCTTGCCTAGTTGCTCTGGCTAGCCCCCCCCCCCCCCCCCCCCCCCCCGTGATGTCACCACCTTGTTCTGATCCTAGCAGAAAAGCTTTAGTTTTTCATTGTTCAGTATGATGTTAACCACAGACTTGCCATACATGGGCTTAATTACATTGAGGTAACTTTTTTAAAGTTGATGAAAGTTTCTGTCATGAAAGAATGTTGAATTTTATCAAATGTTTTTCCTGTACCTATTGAGAAGGTGTCATTATTTTTGCCCTTTATTCTGTTGCTACAGTCTGTTGTATTTGTATCTCTGCGGAGGTTGAACCATCCTTGCATTCCAGGGTCAGTGCCATTCGATCGTGGAGGGTCATCTTCCACTGTGCTGTTCTCTTGTGTTTACCAGGACTTTGCTGAGGATGTCATTTACCTGCTTGCTCTTCAGGGACATTGGTCCATAATTTCTTTCTTTCTAGTTCCTGGTCTGGCTTTGGTAGGATGGTAGTGATGGCCTCATCAGATGAGTTAGAAGTATCCTATGATAGTCACACATTGGAAGAGTTAAATGTTTGGTAGAAGTCACTGGTGACACAATCCGATTCTGGGTTTTTTGCTGCTGGGAAGTTTCTTAGTCTCCTTAATCACTATTGCCAGGCTTAGCGTCTTTATCTCTCTATGGTTTACTCTTGGCAGGTAATAAGTTTCTGGGAATTTATCTGCTTTTTGTGGATTACTGAATTCTTGGCATAGAATTGTTCTTTTTTTTTTTTTCTTCTTTTTTGTTTTTTTTGAGACAGGGTTTCTCTGTGTAGTTTTGGAGCCTTTCCTGGATCTCACTCTGTAGACCAGACTGACCTCAAACTCACAGAGATCTGCCTGGCTCTGCCTCCCGAGTTCTGGGATTAAAGGCGTGCACCACCGCCACCCGGCTAGAATTGTTCTTATAGTTCTTAACTATATTTTGGATTTCTCTCTCTCTCTCTCTCTCTCTCTCTCTCTCTCTCTCTCTCTCTCTCTCTCTTTCTCTCTCTCTATTTATTTATTTATCTGATATGGGGTCTTTGTATACCCCTGGCTGACCTGGAACTCAATATGTAGACCAAGCTGGCCTCGACCCCACAGAGATCTACCTGCCTCTGCCTCCTGAGTGCTGGGATTAAAGGCGTGTGTCACCATATTTAGGGATATTTTGTATTTCTGTGATATTAAATATCACATATTTATCAATATCAATTTATCACATATGTAATTTTATTAATCATCTTATGTGAGTGTTCCCATTAAAAGAACCTAGCTAAATGTGTTTGTTTTTGAAGTGATGGGGGCTGATGAGGGCCCTGCCTGGCTGATCACTTGACTGCCCCAACCGAGACCTGTCAGTGCCTCCCGTCAGAAGTTAGCGCTGGCCTCACTCATCTGCCTCTTGTTTTTCCAGTTCCCACATCGGGTATTTCTGCTCTGGTATTTCTCTGTAGCCTCACTTTGAGCTTAAGTTTGTGGGGTTTATTTTCTTTTAGATTTACTTATTTATTATGTATACAGCATGTATGACTGCAGACCAGAAAAGGGCACCAGATCTCATTACAGATGGTTGTGAGCCACCATGTGGTTGCTGGGACTTGAACTCAGGACCTCTGGAAGAGCAATCAGTGCTCTTATCCTCTGAGCCATCTCTCCAGCCCCAAGTTTGTGGTTTTGTTGTCACTATATTCCTTGGGATGTAAAGATGGGTTGATTTATTTGATTTTTTTAATCTTAATATAGGTATTTACAGCAACAGAAAACTGCACACATGTTGCCAACATGTGCCTGGATATCTGGTACTTCCTATGTACTTTTAGTGTGTCATGAATGCTCTGTGTGCCTTTTATGCTTAATAACTTTGTACATTTGACTATTGTTCTATTTCTGTTTATTGCGCACATGTTTTCCTCATGTGTGGTGCATCCCCAAAGCATCATACATCCCAATATTTTTTTCTGTGTCATAATTAAATTCTCTTAAATACTGAAATGCATGGTTGGAGTGTGACTTGGTGGTCAGTTGTTTGCCTAGAAGGTACAGACCCAGGGCAAAAGAAATCTTTAAGTCATATAGAAAAGTACTTTGAAGCCAGGTGGTGGTGGCGGCACATGCCTTTAATCCCAGCACTCGGGAGGTAGAGGCAGGTGAATCTCTGTGAGTTCGAAGCCAGCCTGGTCTACAGAACGAGATCCAGGACAGGCACCAAAACTACACAGAAACCCTGTCTTGGAAAAAAACAAAAACCTAGCCCTGCACTAGGAGCATGTGCACCTCACATTTAAACAGCCTTTTACTGCATATCCGATGGATTACTACAGAGTGGTGCACTTACTTTTTAATGTTTTGGTGAATTTTATATGTGATTTCGCTAGGATTTAAAAATAAACATTTGTAAATGAAACTGGCCTATAGTTCTTATGTCATTTACTACCTGTTACATTCTGTGTTTTGAAATATTTATAGTTTCACAAGCAGCTGAAGAGAGTGTAGTACATGGAGCCAGCCTCCTGCATCTCCCCATCCAGCTTGTGGTCATCGCTTATATGACACAGCATCATTTCAAAACCAGAAAAATCACCTCGTTACAATGTATATGCATGATCCAACTTCATCATTTGACTTTTAGGTTTAGGTCATAGTCCAATATATGGTCTACTTTTGTATTATGTGGTGCCTGAGGAAAATGTAGTTTCTTTGTTTTTGGAACCTTGAATGAATGATGAGAGCAGATGTTGAGTTATTCTGCATTCTTGATTGTCTAGTCATTCTGCTAACTAAGGAGAGAAGAATGGAGATGTCATCTGTGGTTCCAGACTACCTCTCCATCAGCGCTGCTGATTGGGTCATACATCTTGGGCCTTCTGTGGTGCTCCAGTCGCTTCAACTGTCAACTTGGCAGTCTAGAGTCCCCTGAGGAGGACTGCCCAGATCAGATTGGCCTATGGATATGTCTGTGGGCAGTTGTCTTAGTTATTAATCATTAAAGAGGACCCATCCCACTGTGGGAAGGACTATTCCCTGGGAAGGCAGTCCTGGGTTATGCAAGAAAGCTCGCTGAGTATGAGCATTGAGTACGATAGCGGCCAGTCAGCAAGCAGCATTCCTACATGACTTCTGTGTCAGGTTCCTGCCCTGACTTCCCTCAAGGATGGACTGTGACCTGGAAGTACAATATAAAGTGAACCCTGACTTCCCTCAGTGATGGACTGTGGCCTGGAAGTACAAGATGAAGTAAACCCTTCCCTCCTTCAGGTCTCTTTGGTCAGAGTGTTTCCTCATAGCCAAAGGAAGGTAACCAGGATTCATGTCTTCCTGGTAAATTCAGTCTTTATGTTATTTTGCCAGCTTCATGTCATCTTTACCCAGTGTCTCTGTTCCTGAAGTTTTCTTTCCCGTGCTGCCTACTACTACTGATGCCAGTATGCTGCACTTTCTTTCTTTTGATTAGTGTTTTCTTCTGTCTGCTTGTTGTGGCCGTTAAACCTACCTGTAGCATTGTAGAGTGAAATGAGTTTCTTGCAGACAGCATGCAGTTGGGTCCTTCTCATCCTTAATCTATGTGTGAAATCGTCTTTTCAGCAGTCAGTTTAGATCTTTTATACTTAGCATGGTGATTGGTATGCTTAGGTGTGCCCATTGTTTTAGTTATCACTCTTTTTGTTCATTTCTGTTCTCCTCCTCCTGGTTTTCTGTGGGTTACTTTACCATTTGTTTAGAATTTCATTTTGGTTTATATATAGTAGTTTTTTTCACAAGGACTTGTAAGTGGGGGTGTGTGTGTGTGTGTGTGTGTGTGTGTGTGTGTGTGTGTGTACGCATGCACTCTATTCCCTCCCACGCACATGAAGGTACATGTTTTCTCTGTGCATGGACCATGCTTTCTGTTCTCCGCTATTGACTCCTCTTCTTGGCTCTCAGGCTCTCCTCCTTACCTTCACCTTGCCTCTCCTGACTCAGCCACATGCCTCTGTAGTTGGTGCTCAGGGCACCCTGTGCATCTTAAACGACAGGCCAATTGGCAGCTTTTCATTTGTAGAATTGGTTGAGTAAAGTCCCTCCTGATTACCGACTTCCTGCAGTAGCAGGAACTGTCACTTGTTGCCTTCTACTGTGTCACTGCACTTAGATCACCAAGTGTTGATAGCAGGTGCTCAGCAAATAAATACCTGTGTGAGCAAGTGCATGCATAATGGGAATGGGAGTGGGTCCAGGCTGTGATGAGCTGTAGAGTCTGGACTTAACCTCATGACCTCTCAAGTGCTGTGCAAGACTAGTAGGCAGAGAATTGCCATTTGGAAAGTTCTACCTGAGAGTCTTTTATGTGGGGAAAGCAATTTTGGGGCATGTGAGTTAACCGCTGGTCATTAACCAGCCACCTTCCCGTCATGTGTCCCCTTTCCTGGAAGTTCTGTTTTGTTAATGTGTGTGGATAGACTCTCCCTTGTGGTAGGAAGGAATGGATTTCACAGTTTGTAGCTGTGGAAGGAAGAATATTGTTCTCCTTTTCCAGCAGGTCCATGCCCTGGTTCCTGTGACTGTTGCAGGAGCTTAGGCTCTGACATTGGAGCAAGGGTGGACATGGGATCAGGGTTGTAAGTCAGCTGACCTTGAGATAAGGGGGTTGCCCTGGACAATCCTGTGAGTCCTCAATAACCAGGAAGGTCCTGAAACATGGAGCGGGTATCTGAGTTTTACACGAGAGATCGAACTGGCCAGTGCAAACTTCAGTGTACAAACTCATGCCTTTTCTTGTTGCTGTGATAAAACATCGAGAGACAGCTTGGGGGATGAAGGACTTTCTTTGTCTGCTGATTTGAGAGGACACAGTCTATCAAGGCAGGGGAGGCTTGGTGGTGGGATGTGCCCAGCTGTGGTGTGGGTTCACCATGTGGATCATGAAGTTGAGAGAGGACAGGAAGTGGGGCTGGAAGATAAGCCTCCAAACCCTCCTCAGTGACTACTTCCTCCAGTGGGGCCCCACTCTCTAGAGGTTCAAACCCATGGACCTGTGCAGATAGTCCCCATTCAGAACGCCACAGGCATAAGAATACAGCCACCTCTAGAAGCTGGAAGTGGTGAGAAAGTAGGTGTCTCCAGGTGCTCCATGTCTCACCTCTGACCCTGTAAACTGTGAGAATGGATTGTGTTGTTCAAGCTGCGAGGCTTCTGTCTATTCTTGATGTCAGCAATAGTGATGATGTCAGCAGTAGTGATGAGAATTCTATCACTCCCTCTCTTTTTAAAAACTTCATTATTTTGTGTGCATGGGTATTTTGTTACCATACATGTCTATGTACCACATGTGCCTGGTGCCTGCAGAGATCAGAAGTGGGCATCGGATCCTCTGGAATTGGATGTACAGGCATTTTTGAAGCGGTATGTAGGTGCTGGGAGCTAAACCTGGGTTCTCTGGAAGAGCAGCCTGTGCTCTTAATGATAAACCATCTCTCCAGCCTCGTGTATCTGTGTGTCTTTGTGTATATATCTGTGTGTGTGTCTGTCTGTGTGTGTATATACATATGTGTATATATATACTTTTGTGTGTGTATGTATATGTATGCATGTATATGCATATGTATGCATATATACACATATGTACACACACACAGACACACACACACACATAGTAAGGAACCACAGGGGACTGTGAGAGGAAAGAGAAAACTGTCTCATGAGCCTCAGCTGAGGTTAAATACGAAACTTTTCTGGCTCATTCTGTGTGGGAAATGAAAATGCCACACACATTTGGCGATATTTCTTAAATTGAAATCAACACTGTAATCAACAGAGCAGAACTGATGTGTCTTTTTGTGTTGTTCCCACAATTCATGAGTCAGGAATTTGTAGCTAGAGTTTTCCTGCCTGGCCCACAGTCAGGACAAATCTCTCTCACCCGCCAGTCCCACAGCCGCTCAGACCCAACCAAGAAAACAGAGACTTATATTGCTTACAAACTGTATGGCCGTGGCAGGCTTCTTGCTAACTGTTCTTATAGCTTAAATTAATCCATTTCCATAAATATATACCTTGCCACGTGGCTCATGGCTTACTGGCATCTTCACATGCTGCTTGTCATGGTGGTGGCTGGCAGTGTCTCTCTGACTCAGCCTTCCACTTCCCAGCTTTATTCTCCTCCTTGTCCCGCCTATACTTCCTCCTGCCTGACTACTGGCCAATTAGTGTTTTATTTACCGACCAATCAGAGCAAAACATTTGCCATACAGAACATCCCACAGCAGGAATTTCTGCTGTACGTTGTAAAAAGTGATTCATTGGCTTGTGATGATAGACTTTCTTTTGAAATCCATCACTTGTGTGCACAGGAGGGGAGACTGCTTACACATGTCTGTTTGTCTGTTCTGTCTCCTGAGATACCCAATGTTTGCTGAAATTCTGGGTTTTAATTTTATTTTACTGTCAGACGTTCAATAGCATTTCCATAGCTCCAATCCAGCTCCTTTATAGACATGTTGTCACCTGTCTAGAGAAATGTCAGGACGCCGCTGCGGCTGAAGCAGGGTTGGGTCTTGGTGGCTGCTCAGGGAGGGCCAGAGTGTCTCAGCTTTTGTCAGTCATTCTGCGTCTGGGGTTCTTAGTGTGTTTCCTGTATCTGCGTGTCCCTCAGAGGTCTAAGACTTATGTTCCCCAGAAAGACAACTGACTGTAGTGAATGGTGTGTAGGAATAAGGTTTATTTTTGTAATAAAAAAGTTATTAATTACCAAGAGGTGGTGGCACATGCCAGAGGCAGGTGGATCTCTGTGAGTTCAAGGCCAGCCTGGTATGCAAAGTAAGTTCCAGGACAGCCAGGGCTACACAGAGAAACTCTGTCTCAAAAAACAACAACAAAAAGTTATTCATTAACATGCCTCAGAAAGATTTACTGAAGGTGAAGGTTTTTGGCAACAAATTTTAAAGACCATGTAATGATGAGTTCCCCTGTGGGTTCTAAGGTCTTTGCCTGGGTTCAGCTTATGGCCAGCCCTGTAATCCTGTCCTCTGCATTCTGTGGTTGGATATTTGCATGTATCCATTTTACTTCCATATATACCACACATGCATACTTCCACATACCATGCATATCCACATATACCCATCACGCATTCTTAGTTTTGCTTTATCCAGGACCTCACTATGTACACCAGGCTGTCCTGCCTAGCTTCTGGCCATCTCATTAATCCTCCCCCTGCCCCTCATCCCCTCCCCTTTCTTGCCCCCCCCCCCCCAGTGCTAGAAAACTTGATATATGGTCTTTTCAAAGTGCATGTGTACTAGTGAGAAATTCCTTCAGATTTTTTCCCATCTCTTGCATTTTACTTCCTCCCTTGCTCTCTTTCTTCCTGTCCCCCTCTCTCCTGTGTCAGGATTAAACCTAGGGCAGGGGTCATACATGATAGGCAAGCCCTCTACTGCTGAGCCATGTCTCCAGCAGAGTGTTCTCTTCTTATTTTGAGACGGGATCTGGCTAAAGTCATCTGCGTCTTTTTGTTTTTGGAGACCAGCTAGCCTTGCTGTGTTAATTTGTGGTGTGCCTTCCTCACCTGAGTGCTGGGATTACAGGCCTGCAGCGGCTCCCCATCTGCTTGCCTGCCTTCAAGGGTATCTTCAGACTCTATACCTTGTTCCTCTTTTTCTTTTACTAGAGCAAACCCACTGTTCAGTGTCCCAGGTTTCACGGGTGCTGAGGGCAAGCCTGGGCTCATGCTGGCCCCTGTTCTTGTCTAAATAAGGCTCCCCCTCCTCCCCTCCCCTCTTCTCTTTCCCTCTTCCCTTTCTCCCCTCTCCATGTTCATGCTCTTTTAGAGATTAGAGTCCTGGGATTCTGGTAGGAATTGTATTGAGTCTTAATTACTTGGGGGTTGTGTGGACATTTGACAATTTCAGGTCTTCTAAATAATGAACATATGCTATCCCTTTCTTTGTATCATCTCTGATTTCTCATTTCTCCTATGTGTGCATGTGTGTGTGTTCACAGACGTATGTGTGTAGAGGACGTGGTTAATTTCAGGAGCCATACATTCACCTTAGTTGTTGAGACAGGGTTCTCTCAGTTGAACCCAGAGCTTGCTGATCCACGCCTGTGTAGTTCATCTTGTCGCAAGGACTGCCTGACTCTGCCTTCCTAGCAAATGCTGAAATTACAGGCAGGCCACCGTGACCACCCAGCATTTGAGTTAGTTCCGTGGATCCAAGCACTGGTCCTCAGGCTTCAGCCACTGAACGTCTTTCCATCCCTATTTTGAAACTTTGATGTGTAAGTCTTTACTTCCTCAGGTTTCATTCTGTACATGTTGCCTTTTTATATTACTGAGAACTGTGGGATTGTGTTCTTAACTCTCCTTAAACTGGTTTGTCTTAGTTTGGATCCTGTTGCTGTGATAAAACAACTTGGGGAGGAAAGGGTTTTTATTTCTTCTTATAACTCTCAGGTTACACTCCATCTCTGAAGGAAGTTGGGGCAGGATCTCAAGGCAGGAACTGAAGCAGAAGCCATGGAGGAACACTGCTTACTGGCTTCTTATATAGCCCTGGACCAGCAGCCCCATCCACAGTGGACAGGTCCCTCCCACATCAATCACTGATTAGGAGAGTACCCTGCAGACTTGCCTACAGGCCAGTCTTAGGAGGCATTCCCCAGAGATGTCCAGGTTTGTGCTGCACATGCTGTTTTAGTTACTGTTTGTGCTGTGGGAGTGTCATAAACCGTGGTTTATGGAAGTCCATAAACTTGGACTTCCTTCCTCCTCGTAGGATTCAGAATCTAGAAGCTGTGTCTTCACGAGTCTCTTGTTCATGCCTCATGTTACTGGGTTTTCTTCATTCATCTGAGGTTAACGGAGGTGAATAAAGGGACTCTTGGGTTCTGAACGCTGTTGGCTTTGTAATGCCTATTAGTAATTCTTATTTCTCTGCTGTTTCTGTCAATAACTGAGCTTCATCTGGCTGATTCTTTTTGTCTCGTTCTCATTCTCTCCCTCAGTTGTGGCATTATAAAGGGAAACGTGGATTTGTGTCTACTCAATCTCACTTCCTCCGCCCCTTCTCCCTCCATAGGCACTCTTTTCCAGGGAGGGATTTTCTTCATTAAGTCCTCTGGTCTTTTGAAAGCTTCTATCAAAGTTTGTCCGGAGAGCCGTTTACCTAGGGAATTGTGGGTCCTGTTAGACTTCAGAGTTCTCTCATTGAGAAGCTTTTCTGGGAGCACTGTGCTGGGTGATGAAGCTTTAGACCCCCATCTACTTGGCAGGTGCTTGGAGATGCTTGTGCTTGCTGTGGAGCAAAGAGTGAAGCACACTCCTGTCCTCCACAGCTGCCTCTGTCTGTCTGTCTGCCCCTGACACAGGATCTGCCTGCTGGCAGGCCACCTTGCTGTCCCTGGGGACGCATACCTAGATGGCGATGCTGCAGCATCCTACTGGGTGTGAGCACTAAACACGTGACTGACGCCCACCAGAGAGCAACAGGGCTAAGGCTAAGGGCTGAGGAGGTGAGGTCAGGGGTTAACACGGGACACCAGGACACCAGCGGGGTGGAAGGTGCTGCCTGGTTGAAGGTGGTCCCTCCAGCAGGTTTGGCATGACTGCAAGCTGAGCTTGTAACTGTGGTACAATGCTCTTCTTACAGATACAAATATAAGACAAGATACCCCTCCCCAGCTGCAGAACAGTGAGATCCTGGGCATCCATCTCTTCTTATTAATCTCACAGGGGCTCATATTGGAATATAAATGGGCCTTATTTGTGCTTGCAAATCAAATCACCATGAAAGGTTATTTCAAGAGGCAGAAGCGAAATCATAATAAAATAATTTAGTGGAAACGGGAGCTGAGAGTGCGCTTAATGGAACATGATGGGGTTTAATTTTCTTACTATCTCCATCATTAAAGCTCCATTATCTTTCCCGAGACCTCATTTAGGTGTCCTGTCACAGCGCGTCTCTGAGGTGTTTCTGGGCACACGGGAAGCTGGGGTGCCATCAGCACAGAAGTCACTAATGCTGGTCTGTCCCTTTCATTTCTGCTCTTTGATGGCTGTGCCTCGCGTCCGAGTTTCCCACCTGCTCCTTCTCACCTCATCTCCTGAAAGCCGTTGTGTGTCTTCATCTAGGAGCTTTCAGAGGAGGAAAGTACAGCTCTCGAGTTTGGAACAGAAGCAAGTCTTACTGTTGAGTGAGTCCAAGGTGTGGAGGCTCCTAGGGCTCTGCAGATCCACCTGGAGTCCGGTTGCAAGCACACCACAACCTGGTTAGACTTGGCCGTGAGACCACACATGCAGCCATCAGCAACCATAGCGGTCCTTCCCATTTCATAGTACTTGATAGAGCAGAGTAGTTAAGAACTGGAACCTTTAAGGAAAATTCCAGAAAAGTGTGGAAGCACTAACCTGCTCAACTAGAGGGAAGGGCCTGGTGTGTATGAGTTCCTTCTTATGCCAATGCCCAGAGACCAGTGGGACTTTTTAAAGCAGAAGGAAGGTGCAAGAATACTATGATTGCTTTCTGATATGGTGGTAGTGTGTTTCTCATTGTCTTGAACTCCACTGACTCTTAAAGTAATTGGTACCCTAGGTACTAGTGTGTGTGTGTGTGATGCACCTGTGTGCATGCAAAAGCCAGAAGTTGACATTGGATAAGTTCTATTGCTTTCCACTTGGTTTCTTGAGAGAGTCTCTCACTGAACCTGAGGATTTCTTCTGGCTGGCTTCCTGGCTAGCCAGCTCCCAAGATCCACCTGTCTCTGCCCAGTCCCTCCTAGAGTTACAGGCATGCCTGCCGTTCCCAGCTCTTAAGTGGGGGGGAGGGGTTTGAATCTAGGGTTCTTTGCTTTCACTGCAAGTGTTTTTACCCACTGAGCCATCTCCCAAGCTCTAGGCATTATTTTTACCCAAAGTTTGGTGTGGATTCCAAAATCTTTTGCCCAGTGTGGGGGTCTGAGTATCTGGCCTTGGTGCGACTCTGTAAGGTTGGGTGTCTCTGTGGCAAAGATCGGTGTGCTTCTGACTGCAGAGCCACGGCCAGCGCTGTTCCCCACAACTTCTTCCATTTCTGGGTCTGCTGTCTCTCCCTGCCCTGCAGTACTGCCCGCTCCCTCCTGAGAACTTCCAGCTCACACTGGCCTCACCTAGCCAAATCTGCAGCACTCTGTACCCCATTACCCTGCAGGG
This sequence comes from Peromyscus californicus insignis, assembly GCF_007827085.1. Taxonomy (NCBI): domain Eukaryota; kingdom Metazoa; phylum Chordata; class Mammalia; order Rodentia; family Cricetidae; genus Peromyscus; species Peromyscus californicus. Next base: position 115,708,795 of record NW_026294402.1, on the reverse strand, counting down.
GTGGGAAAGCTCCCTGAGGAACCTTGCTGGGCCCCACACCCAGGGCAAGGCAGGCAGAAGCTGGGTAGAGTGTTGCTTCTCCTGACATTTCCTAGCTAGGTCAGTCATGGTGGCTGGTTTTTCAGTAGAGGTTGGGGATGATCCCAGCTGCAAAGCAGCCCAAGCTGTGGAAGATGGCAGACAGTGTCAACTTGGATCTGCAGCCAGGGTCCTGGATAGACTGTGATCTGTGGACTGTAAGACCAAAGTGTTTCTGCATCTGGGTGCAGGTTTGGGGCTCTTGTGTGGTGTCTTGAGGGTCTGGCATGCACTGCTTGTTATACAGACTGTAGAAGGCATGGTGGTCTCTGCACACGGAGAGATTGGGTTTTGTCCCATGATAGCACACTCAGTTTCCTGTAAAGTGAGGTAACAGTGGTGGTTCAGGTGACTCAGGATGATGAACAGGATGGAAAGATGTCTGAGCAGTTGGAGAATGACCTGCTTTTGGAAAGGACTTGAGTCCACTTCCAAGCTCCTATGCTGGGCAGCTTCAGATCACCTGTAAACCCAGTTCCAGGGGATCTGATGCCCTTTTCTGGACTCTTCAAGCACTGTGCCTATGTGTACATACCCACACACAGACACAAGTATTAAAAATAAATCTTTAAAAAAAAGATAAACAGCCAAGAAGTGTAGATGTATCCAACCTTCTTATTAAATAAGAAACACAGTGCTGGGATTAAAGGCGTGCGCCACCACCGCCCAGCACTCGGGAGGCAGAGCCAGGCGGATCTCTGTGAGTTCGAGGCCAGCCTGGTCTCCAAAGCGAGTTCCAGGAAAGGCGCAAAGCTACACAGAGAAACCCTGTCTCGAAAAACCAAAAAAAAAAAAAGAAACACAGAACCAATGCAAAGAAGAAAGCCAAGAGGTCAGAGCTAAGAGCTAAAACCTTACCCTTCCTCCTGTGGTGGTCCTACCTCTCCGAACCAGAGCTACCCCTGTGTTAAAGTCTTTATATAGAGTTCCTGTCCTGCCTTCTCATTGGTTGTAAACCCAACCACATGACCGCCTCCTCACAGCCTGTCTGTATAGGCCTCCAGGTTTTCCATGATTGGTATTAAGATTAAAGGCATGTGTATCCAATAATGGCTGTATCCCTGAACACACAGAGACTTACCCAGCTCTGCCTACCAAGTGCTGGAATTACAAGCGTACGCTACCACTGCCCTGCTTTCCTATGGCTTGCTAATAGCTCTGACCCCCGGGCAACTTTATTTATTAACATACAAATAACATTTTAATACAAATAAAATATCACCATATTTCCCCTTTTCTATTTTAATAAAAAGGAAAAAAAATGAAAAAGCTTATAACTAATATAAGAAAAACTATATACAAAAGGACAATAACTATATACAATATATACAAGTAATAAATACCTAAACAATGTCTAGTCCATTTGTATTTGACAAATTCAGAGAAAATAATTTCATTATCTATCCTATTTTGGTAAGTCCAAAATGTATCCTAATTAATCTTCAACTAACTAACCTTCAACTATAACTAACTAATCTTCAACTCCCTCAGAGACCCAAGAAGGAAATAATATTAGCTAACAAAAATAAAAACAGGAAGTGCACATAAGCAACTTCCAAAAAATTTGTGAATTGACAGAAACAGACAGCTGTCTGGACAGTCACCTGAGGTTTCTCCAAAGTGCTGGGGCATCATCTTCGGCCTATAGGCTTAGCATATCTGACAGACTCATTTGTGAAGTAGGATGTACACAAGGTCAACAGTTCAACCTCACATTGAGTGAGAGTAGTCCATGTACCAGAAACACCTGAATTCCACTAGTGTCATGTCATGATTCAGGATTTTAAATTCTGGAAATTGTTGATGGTTTTTTAATTCAGCTGTCCATTCTTCTTGGCTGTGTATATATGGCTTCATCTCAGCATCCCATTCTTCTCCATATCCCTCCATCAAATGCCAGTCTACTATTGAGAGGCGTGAGCTTAGTTACTCTTCAAGAATAACTGTTTCAGCTGCTGTTCCATTGCACATCAGAGGCCATCGGCCCACTGCCTGTTCAGCTGCCTTCGAAGAAAAGGGCACTGTACCTTTTTCGAATTGCGAAGGCCACTTCAGGGATGGTGCCATATTGTCCTGGCCTCTGAAGATGCCTTTTGATAAAGCCATAACCACACTTGTTTTGGCAAGAATCAGTAATCCTTTGTTTTATGTCCTGTCTGTTCATTTTGTCAGCAGTTGATTCGAGGATACTTTGTTGTCCAGTGGCTAACTTTTGCCACAATGAAAGTTAACTCCATATGCAGTTTCTTCAATGCCCATATTTTCTCTGAAGTAGATTGGTACTGCCAGGAGCCGACATGTCTCATAGTCATAACAAAAAAGAAAAATTTTCTAAGTTATTAAAACATTTTAAATGCCATATTCTGTAGATCTCTGAAGGGTCTGAAGATAACCTGTCTATCTAAAATATATCTACTCAATCTTGAAAACATACCTAATATAACTACAAGTTCTATTATAATATCTAACTACTAACTTTCATTTCTTTATATCCTAATAGTTGGTAATAACATTCAAGGATCAGAAAATTGCATTACATTGTTAGATGAACAGTACAATTAGAAAAATATATATAACATTTTCTAACAATATCAATTTCAATATATATAATTTGTATACAATATAAAACAATCCAATCCAATGTAAAGTATTTACATTTTTCTTTTCTTTCTTTCTTTCTTTTTTTTTTTAATAAGAACTTTAAATCTAATCTCCTTTGCTTAGCCTTTTTCCTAACCCTTGACAACAACTTGTAACCAACCCCCCTAATCAATGAAAATTATCCCAGACCCAAAACCCATTAAAAGACCAAAAAAACCAACCGCCCCACACCACCTCTTTGGGAATGTGGGCGTCGTATTCTTGAAATTGCTTCCTGCTGGGTATGGGCGAAGGTATCTTTATCCTGAAAGAAAAATTTTAGGTTAATTGTCAAATTCTAGGAAAGGTAAATATATCCTTCGTTATCCAGTCTGTGTATAATGCCAAAATTCAGGGTTTATCTCAAATCCTTATTCAAGTAGTCTTTGAGACTGGATCATCTCAGCTAGCTCTTCTCAAAATTGCTCTGAGCACTTTGTAGTTCAAAGCTGATCTGTAGATGATGTTTGTCAGCTTAGTGATGTTATTATTGTCCACGTGGAATTGTTGTTGTTGTGGGGCCCCATCTTCTTCCTGGAGACTTCAGTTGATGTTAGGCCTGACCGTGATTTCCTGCAAAAAACTGATAAGAGACTCGAACACAAAGACTATATATGCGACTTTTTAGAATTAGTTAGTACTCTATATGACCATTTATATCTTTACAAAGTTTAAAATGTATATATATATATCTATATATTGATCTTGTAAATTTTGATATAAAATTCATACTTTAAGAAAAGTTTAAAGAATCAGAATAGAATCAAGGAGTTGAGATTCGTAATAGAATAGTCCCTTAATTAATTTGGCTTTTCTCCTGTCCCATAGCAGAAGATGGCTCTTTTCCTCTGGCATGATACAGGGAGTTTGCATTTTCCTTTTAACAACATGCTTGAGTTTAAAGAAGGAGAGAGCCATTCTCCAACTCCAAAGTCAGCTTTAAATTTTAATTGAACTGGGACTATTAGAAGTTAAATAGTGTTAAATCTTTAAAGAAAAGCAGAAACAAACATTTAGGAAGACATAAAATTTTTTTAGATAACATACCCATACGCCATTTCACTCTGTTTCTTAGGATAGATGATTTGTTCCTTTTCTTCAGTTGTCTCATTTGTCCAGTGTTCTTCAAATTCGTTAACCTTCATTCTCCTAAAAGACAAAAACAAAAACCTTTCCCCAAGGTTTTTTGGGGATGTTCCTTTTTGACAAGTTATCTGATTAAATGAAAAGGCATGTGTTACTGGTGTAAGTTAGTTTAAATTGGATGTTTACGATAGTTGATGAACTATCACCTCCTCTAATTAAGAGGTCTCTCTTGTTCAAATCGAACCTTTATCAATTTTGATGGTACCCACAGCTTATCTTCTCTGTAGAAATAAAAGCAAAACCTCGTCCCCAATGTAACACATATCCTGGTTTCCATTCTGAGGTCAGCACATCCTTAAAGTATATAGGTTGATTTAATTCTGTAGTTTTTTCTATTATCCAATGTCTCTCTGCAGCTGTTGTTCCTTTCTCATTGGCATTGAGAAAATTCAAAGTTAATAGAGCATTATGTAGTCTATTCTGGGGGGTTTTTGTTACTCCTTTTTGTTTATTTAGCATATCCTTTAGAGTTCTGTTTGATCTTTCTATAACTGCTTGACCTGTAGGATTATGTGGTATACCTGTAACATGGTTTATATTATAATAAGCAAAAAACTGTTTCATTTTAACAGAGACATATGATGGAGCATTATCAGTTTTGATTTGTGCAGGTATACCCATAATGGCCATAACTTCTAGCAAATGAGTGATTACAGAATCAGCTTTTTCAGAACTCAAAGCAGTTGCCCATTGAAATCCTGAATAAGTATCGATAGTGTGGTGTACATATTTCAGTTTTCCAAATTCTGCAAAGTGAAACACGTCCATCTGCCAGATTTCATTCCTCTGAGTACCCTTTGGGTTACATCCTGCTGGTAATGGTGTTTGATTGTAGAAGGAACAAGTAGGACATTTCTTTACTATTTCTTTGGCTTGTTGCCAGGTTATGGAAAAATCCTTTTTTAAACCTTTACTATTGACATGATGTTTTTTATGAAATTCTGAGGCCTCCAGCACATTTCCTATCAATAATTTATCAATCTCATCATTGCCTTGTGCTAGAGGGCCTGGCAGACCAGTATGGGATCGGATGTGAGTTAATATAAAGGATGACTCCTTTTTCTGATTGTATCTTGTAATTGAATAAATAATGAAGTTAATTCTGAAGCATCGTGGATAAATTCTGCAGTCTCAATATGTAATACTACTCTTTCAGCATACTGAGAGTCAGTTACTATATTGAGAGGTTCTGAAAAATCCATTAATACCAACAGAATAGCATACAATTCTGATTTTTGAACTGAATTATAAGGACTTTGAACCACTTTACTTAAATTTTCTGATTTGTAACCTGCCTTTCCTTGTTTGTTGGCATCTGTATAAAATGTACGAACTCCAGATATGGGTTTTTTCCTCACAATTCGAGGCAAGATCCAATCAGCTCTCTTTATAAGATCAATTCTATTGCTTTTGGGATATTTGCTGTTAATTTCTCCCAAAAAATTACTACAAGCTTTTTGCCAAGCTTCATTTTCTATCCATAATTTTTCAATGTCCTCCTTAGTTAAAGGTACGACAATTTCTGCTGGTTCTATTCCTGCTAATTGACAAAGTCTCAATTTTCCTTTCCAAATCAAGTCAGAGATTTTTTCCACATAAGTTTTTAATTTTTTATTTGGTTTATTTGGTAAAAATATCCATTCTAATATAATATCTTCCCTTTGCATTAATATTCCTGTTGGGGAATGCCTAGAAGGTAAAATAACCAAAATGCAATCCAGCTTTGGATCAATACGATCTACGTGCCCTTCATGTACTTTCTTTTCTACCAAGGCCAATTCTTTCTCAGCTTCAGGTGATAATTCTCTTGGACTATTTAAGTCCTTATCACCTTCTAAGGTTTTAAACAAATTATTCAGTTCATCATTTTTTACCCCAACAATAGTTCTCAGATGAGAAATGTCTCCAAATAATCTTTGAAAGTCATTAAGAGTCTGTAGTCGATCTCTCCTAATTTGCACTTTTTGAGGTCTAATTTTTTGAAGTTCTATTTTATATCCTAAATAATTAATAGAATCTCCTCTTTGTACGTTTTCTAAAGCAATTTGTAATCCCCAGCAAGGCAAAATTTTCTTTACTTTTTCAAACATTCTTTCTAAAGTATCTGCATTTGAATCAGCTAATAAAATGTCATTCATATAATGATAAATTATAGATTTAGGAAATTTTTTACGTACCACTTCTAATGGCTGTTTTACAAAATATTGGCACAAAGTTGGGCTATTCAACATTCCCTGTGGGAGAACCCTCCATTGAAATCTTTTAACCGGTTGAGAATTATTATAAGTAGGCACTGTGAAAGCAAATCTTTCTCTGTCTTTTTCTTGTAAGGGTATTGAAAAGAAACAGTCTTTTAAATCAATAACTATGAGAGGCCAGCCTTTTGGTAACAGAGTAGGTAAAGGAATTCCAGATTGTAAAGAGCCCATTGGCTGAATTACTTTGTTAATTGCTCTAAGGTCTGTTACCATTCTCCATTTACCAGATTTTTTTTTTATAACAAATACAGGAGAATTCCAAGGGCTGGTTGATTCTTCAATATGATGAGCATTTAACTGTTCTTCCACCAGCTCTTGTAAAGCCTGGAGTTTCTCTGTTGTTAAAGGCCATTGCTGAACCCATACAGGCTTGTCTGTTGACCATTTTAAAGGTAGAGCTGCTAATGTTTTTGGAAGATTATCAGTTGTTGTGCCCTGTTCTTGTATGACATGGATGGCTGGTGAGCACTCATTAGAATAATATCTTTTAATATTTCTCTCAGAAACATGTACTAATTTATGATTTGTTTCTGAGATTGGAGGGATATTAATCTGAGTATTCCATTGTTGTAACAAGTCTCGACCCCACAGGTTCATAGCTATGTTAGCCATATATGGTTTTAATTTTCCTTTCTGTCCTTCTGGACCTATACATTCAAGCCATCTTACACTTTGTTTCACTCTAGATAATGTCCCAATTCCTAAGAGTTGAATGTTTACCTCCTGAAGAGGCCAAATTGGATGCCAAAATTCTGGTGCAATTATGGTAATGTCAGCACCTGTGTCTACCAGACCAGACAACAAAACACCATTTATTTTTATTGTTAGTTTTGGTCTTTGTTCATTAATAGAAGTTTGCCAAAAAATTTTCTTTGTTTTTTCCTGTATTTCCTATTTTCTCTGTTTCATCATCTCGACTAACATGATTTATTCCAATAGACATTTGGTTATTTAGTTGCTTTGAGTAGGGGTTTCCTCTACAACTGCAGGAAAGGTTTGAACTGGATTTACTGTGGGAGCCTGCCTGAGGCCCCTCTGGGAGTTTCCCGAAGCTCGAGGCAGAGGATTACCCTGTCTGTCCCTTGTTGATCTACATTCGTTGGTCCAGTGTTTTCCCTTACCACACCTTCTGCATACTCCAGAAGGAAGGGGCATTCTGTTGCCAGTGTTCCTTGAAGAAACATTATTTCTAGGAATGACCTGTTTACAATCCCTTTTCAAATGTCCTTGCTTTCCACATCCAAAACATCTAACATTGCTCAAACCTTTTGAAATTGCTTTTCCTACCCACATATCATCATGGTCATAAGCCTCTACATTAACTGTATCTCTAATCCAATCTTCCAAAGGTGCAGATCTTGCCTTTAACGGCCTGATTATTCTTTTGCACGCTGCATTTGCATTCTCAAAGGCTAAAGAGTCAATTATTATCTGACTAGCCTCTGAATTCGGGACCATTTTTTGTACTGCTGAAGTCAATCTTTGTAAGAAATCTGTGAAAGATTCTTTGGGGCCCTGTATAACCTTTGTAAATGACTCAGTTTTTTTTCCTGGTTCTTCAACTCTGTCCCATGCATTCAAAGCTGCCGTTTTACATAGAACTAGGGTTTGGACATCATATGAACATTGTGTTTGTACTGAAGCATATTGGCCTTCGCCAATAAGCTGATCCTGGCAGACTTGTATTCCGCTATCCTTCCATTGTCTTTCTATATTTTTAGCCTCATTACTGAACCACATTTTCCACTGGAGATTTTGTCCGGGTTCAAGAACAGCCTGTGCCAATTCCCGCCAGTCCTTTGGTAGAATCCTATTACAAGTTGACCAGGTGTTTCACATTTGCTTTACATATGGGGAGTGCATGCCATAAGATGCTATTGCCTCCTTAAATCTTCGTAAGTCTAACATTTCAACTGGAACCCAAGTATTTTGTTCATTCTCTTCATCAGGTAGCTGCTGTACGGCTACTGGATAAATTAAGGGTGATTGTGTGAAAACTGGCTTTCTTTCTGTAACCTTATGATCCAATTTTGAAACAACTTCACTATTTATTTTTTCTGTCTGAATTTGAATTTCTCTATAATTCATTTTTACCGGTTTAACAAGTTTTTCTAAGACTGTTATCCTGGCACTTAAGTTGACGATCTTTTTAAATAGTAAAATGAGGATAAGAAAAGTAATAAACTGAATAATTCGATCAATATTAATCTTTTCATATAGTTGTTCCATTGTCAGAGTGCCTAAAATTTCAAACAAAGCCCAATTTTCTTCCAATGTACACATAAAGCCCATTTTTTTTTAATGTAGAAAAAAAATCTCTTTTAAATAGATATATTAATTGACTTACCAAGTCTGGGTAGAACAGTAGAATCCCAGGGAATTTCACAGCCACCTGGTGTTCGAGGTGTGAATCCAGCGAGAGAGAGAGAGAGAGAGAGAGAGAGAGAGAGAGAGAAAGTGTAGCCGCTTGAGCCGAGTCAAGCCTTGGCTTTACAGGCAGGGGCCCTGTTCCACAGGGCAGGTCTGAGTTGTTTGTAGCAGTTGCAAGTAGCTCCAGCTGCGGGTCAGTCAGGCCTGGGCCCAAGCTAGGCAGCCGGGCCGCCCAGGCTGGAAACCGGACCTGCCGCCAAGCCAAGCCAAGCGGTTTTTAATGAATTCTTGTCACGTTGGGCGCCAAATGTAGATGTATCCAACCTTCTTATTAAATAAGAAACACAGAACCAATGCAAAGAAGAAAGCCAAGAGGTCAGAGCTAAGAGCTAAAACCTTACCCTTCCTCCTGCGGTGGTCCTACCTCTCCGAACCAGAGCTACCCCTGTGTTAAAGTCTTTATATAGAGTTCCTGTCCTGCCTTCTCATTGGTTGTAAACCCAACCACATGACCGCCTCCTCACAGCCTGTCTGTATAGGCCTCCAGGTTTTCCATGATTGGTATTAAGATTAAAGGCATGTGTATCCAATAATGGCTGTATCCCTGAACACACAGAGACTTACCCAGCTCTGCCTACCAAGTGCTGGAATTACAAGCGTACACTACCACTGCCCTGCTTTCCTATGGCTTGCTAATAGCTCTGACCCCCGGGCAACTTTATTTATTAACATACAAATAACATTTTAATACAAATAAAATATCACCATAAAGAAGTATCCACATTTCCCTCTGCAAATGGTTTGGATGATGGGTGTGTTCTAAGTGTGCATTGTTAGGTACTAAAGCACGGTTTTGCGTGGGGCTTAGCCTCTGCCCACGCTCAGCTTCTCTTTTCTGTATCACAAAACCCTGTGATGATGCACAGTGACTCGGCCACACCGCTCTCTCTCCCTCTAGCCCCACCATGTTCGTGTGAGGAAGTGGACATTAGGATTCTTAGATGAGGGGCCACTGGTGGGTCAGACTGGAGTGGGTGGGCAGCAGGCAGGAACTCTTCAGGTCTGAAGGCCATGGTGCATCCCCTGAGCCTAGTTCTGAGGCCTGGAAAGTGACAGAATGGGGCTAGATCTTGTAAAGAAGTCTTTTGTTGTGAAGTAGGAGAAACTCGGAGGCAGGATGTGCGTGTGTGCGTGTGTATGTGTGTGCAATAACTATGCATGTGTGCATGTGTACAAGTGTGCATTTGTGTACACATGGGTGTGTATGTGAAGCTTCTGCTCCCTCTGGTGGGCTGCATGGGAGGGAGCTCACCTGGGCTGATTTTCCTGTTGGACTGCTTGGATGTCAAGATTGGGGTTCCTGGGAAAGGCATGGTGACATCGACTGTTCAAGTCTGCCCGGGCTGTGGCCATGATGACAGTTGCCGGGTACTCAGCTACCTTCTGAGGACTTTGTCTTGCAATATCACACCTTCACATTGCTCTTAGGTTGGTCCATGTGCATCCACAGAAGGGTGAGGTGGTACACAAGTATACACTAATTAAAACTTGTATGTGGATGATCCTTGCCATGGTCCACACGTAAATCATTAAGGCAGAGAAATTGACTTGGCCATTGTCACAGAGCTCCTCAGTGGTTAGAGTCTAATGGTAGTTAGCTTGGCGCAGTGGCTTCCCTTGGGAATAATTTGGGAAGACCCGGACTTGGGCCTGGCATCAAAGGGTGGATGGCAGAAGAGGAGCATGGAGTCTAGCCAGAGGTCCCGAAGTGAACTCAGTGCTCCTTCCTTGCTCCTGCAGTCTGGCTTGCACTTCCGGCTGCACGCCTGGATGCCGCTGCTGGCACACTGAGGTAGCTGGATGCTCATAACCATTGCAGGGGAATGGCTCTTAGTCTCCAGAGTTTGAAGCGTTCATTTCTAGCTCCCCGAGGGTGCCCTCCCCACCCGCCCTAGTGGGCCCAGCATGCTGACTGAGCTCTTGCTGTGTCTTCCTCTCTGGTGGCCTTCTCAGCCCTGGGATAGCAGAGCCTGCATCATGCTGAGCTCAGGGCATGGCAAAATGAAATGGATCAGCCCTGAAACCATATTCATGTCTCCCAGCACTTGGAAGGACAGAGTTGAAGATCACCCTATGACACTTCAGCTCTGTCTGAAAAATAAAAAGAAAAGGAGGGAGGGAAGAGCAGGGGCAGGGCAGGAATGTGAATCTAATTTCTCCAAGACTGTGTTGAATCTGCCTGTTTGTTATCTCGCTGCTTGTGCCTGAGTGGACAGAGTCAAATGCTCTTTAACAAGACAGTCTAGCGACCAAAGCAGGAGCCTGGTGACAGTGTGGTACAGGTGTGCCTTTAAAGTTAGGGCCATCTCCTAGAGACTAGTGCCCCCTCTCTGCTCACCTCATGGACACGATCTCATGGCAGTGTTCACAGGCACCTTCTGTCTCCTGCATGAGTCAGTCCTCCGTGGGGAGTCCACACCCACACCTAGCATGGCACTCCCCTCATGGCAGTGGTGTGGTAGTAGGAAAATAGTTTTGGTACATGTGGTTACATGTGGTCCACCACTCAAGAGAAGTCATCAAGACATTTTCTTTAAGAAAATGCTTTTCTTTAAGAAGATTTCTTAAATTTAATTTTTTTTTTTTTGAAACAGGCTAACATCACAGAACAGAGGCTGGCCCCAAACTTACAGCAATCCCCCTGTCTCCACCTCTCCAGGGCTGGAGTTACAAACATGTGCTGCCAGGCTGCCCGAGTGACTGTTTTAACTGAAGTTACTGTTTCCGTAGAAGTCTTATCCACTAGTGGTGTTGGGGCCAGTTGTTAGTCTCTGCCCTCTGAGGGGTGCTGGGCATCTGGCCTGGTGCCAGCATGAGGCCGTGTTCATGGCTACTTAGCTATGGCATCCCCCAGTCCAGTGGGGGAATTACACCTCGGCCCTGCAATAACAGAATTACCCAGACATTACAAATACTTCAATTGAAAGAACATGAGAGATGAAAATTCCAGTCAAGCAGTGTCTGCAGGTGAGGGGGTCAGGCCTTTTTCTGCTCCCTCGCTCTCTGGAGTTGTACAGGCTACGTTAGGCAGATGCTAAGCACGGCTGAGACTTAGGGACAAGAGACATTTCCCCATCGGTCTCCTGCCACGAGGGTCACCCAGTGGCCAGACAGAGGGAAGTTGTTTCCAGAGGAGGTAGGCAGCTGTCTTGTCTATTTGGGCTTCCTCCCTGGATCCATTTCTGTCCCACCTGCCCTAGCTCCCTTCTCCCCTCCATGGCCTTTCTGCTTCCTGCTCCCCCTTTCTCACATTCTTCTAGACTTTCGTTTTGATTTCTGGTTTTCTCTGTGACCTGGATGGAAGAATTTTAATCGGGATCTTGCTATGTTAAAGCCAAGCCTCAGGTTTTCAGACTTAGTGGTTGAAAATGCAAAATCACCAAAGCCATCCTTTCCTGTGCTCCCGACTCCTGAGTCCAAAGAGCTCCTCAAGGCTGGACCAGCGCTTTGATGCAGAAGCGGGGCTGGGACAAGATGGGCACAAATAGGTTGTGGATGCCCAGCATGTGGTCCCGCCCATAATGGGAGCTCATCCCAGAATAGATGGTGAAGAGCCTGGGTGGTTCCTACTGATGTCTCAAAGCCCCTGGCTCCCAACCTGGCTTGACCTAAGAAGTTAATTTAAGAACTTTGACATTAGTTTGTGAAGACTTTATCATGATTTTATTATAATTGTGAGTGTATATGCACACATGTGCGTGTTTGTACCCATCAGGGTACATGTGTGTCCTTGTGAAGGCTGCAGGTCGACATTGAGCGTTGTCCCTTGGGTACCATGCACTTTTTCTCAGACATGGTTTCTCAGTGAGCCAGCCAGTGAGCCCCAGGGAACCTCCCACTTCTGCCTTCCCATCGCTGGGTTTACAAGTGGGGGCCACCACACCCTGCTTTTCTGTGTGGGTTTGGGGCATTAAATTCTGCCCCCTCTGTTGTGCAGTCACCTTACCCAGGGAGCCCTCTCTCAGCCCCTCATCACTCTTATTTCAGGTAGTTAAGGGGTGAGAGGAGAAGGCAGAGGAGCCCGTGTGCATGCTTGCATTTTTCTGGTTTTCCTCCCTGCTGCAGGCTGGTCTTTAGCTCAGCACATTCAGGCCAGGTTGGTCTGTCAACACTCCAGGAAGATACATAAACAAGGCACCTTCCTTCACCAGCAGCACTGGCCCTGGCAGCTTCCCTTAGGCTCTGTTGCCAGAGTTCTCGGCCTGAGCAGTCTTGGCCATGGTCCATCATGCTGCCTTGCGGCACACCCCATCAGGAGCCAGGGCCATGGGAGCTTGCTGCTAGAACTCTAAATGACATGAATGTGCCAGGCTAGGAGCCAAGTGACACAATTAACCTGCCGGAAAGGCCTGCTCAGCACTGCCACCACCGTGGAACCAGGACTGGAATTCTAAGGACGAGCCCAGCCGTGGCTTGGCAGCAGTACCCGTTGATTCCGACCTTCCAGCTCTGCCAGGCAGAGCAGTTCACTCATGGTAATTGGTACTTGCTGGTGCTCGAGGGCCTCTGTGGTGTCTGTCAGTCAGATTTAACAACAATGTTCACTTCCTTCCTCTTCTCTGGAATCAGAAGTGGGGATGATGCCCACTCTGTCTTACACCCACACTCTTAGGGTGCTGGCACCTTACACCTTGGTTCCAGATGAGGGAAAACCCCGGGCCTAGGTACTCCTTAACCCTTGTCCAGCCCGTGTCTGAACCACCCAGCACCCCCAAGTTCTGGCCTCGTTAGCAGAGGAGCTGTTCAGCTGCTTCATCACCGGCACAGCAGGTGCCAGGGCAGGTTCTCAGGCTTCTGCCATCACACCCCAGACAGCCTCACGGTGAGCCCCAGATCCTGCCCTCTCTTCCCAGGAGTCCTTTGCCTCTCTCTATGATTTTAAACAGGCTGACCTTTGAATCTCATTGGGCTTGCCAGGGGGTCGGTGTGTGACTCAGTGAGTCACAGAAGACTTCCAAATTCCTCAGAAGAAAGTTCTTCTCCCACCCCCTGACACTCCAGTCTTCCATGTTCTCAGGGTTTAAGCTCCACCAGGGCTCTGGACACAAACAGGCCTACAGGACTGTGGGCTGTGAACACTAATGCTTCACCCCGGCTTGGACCTTCACAATAGAAGCTGCGGGAATGGAGGCTAAGCCTCTGTTGTTTTAGGAGTCCTGTGGCAGGAGGTGATGTTGTAAGGATGGAGAGAGGGACATTGGGCTGAGTGTATCAGAGTGCTGTAAACGCCATCTCCAGACCTCCGTCGGACCAGAAGCAAGAATGTTGCAAAGGGAAGTGAATGGGTGCTGTGACATTCTGGAGCCTCACTTTGGACCTGCTGTAGATGTGGGTGGGTGGTACACCGGGACCTGATGTCGTTTGGAGATGCATTGAGCAGGACGTGCTGTGTCTGTCTGAGGCGAGCTGTGTGTCTGGGGCTGGTTCTCCTCACTGTGCCTACATTCCGTTATTCTGGCCCACACTATGTGTTAGTTTCTGTTCTTGCTGCCAGGTAGGTGCCTGACAGAAGCAGCTCCGGAGGGGAAGGGTTTGCTTTGCTCACAGTTTTGAGGGTACAGTCCATCAGGGCGGGAAGGCGTGGGGACAGGAGTGTGAGGTGGCTGGTCGTGTTGCTCTTGTGGTCAGGAAGCGGAGAGGAATGTAGTTCTCAGCTGGGTCTTCCCTCCTCGTTAGTGCTCTCTGGAAACACCCCGCCAGGGCATGTCAGCCTCGTCAGGTTGACAGGAGACGAGCATCCCACGTGTGGCACTGCTCTTCCTGTCGGGGCCGCTGCACTTAACAGAGTGTCTTCTGGGTCTGCCGTGCTGTGTCAGATGACACCCTCCTTCGTGAAGACTGAGTACTATTATGTTGCGATTCCCCTCTCTCCCTGTTTCCCAAGCAGACACTTAACTTGCTTCTGTGTTTTCCTAATTGTGGACATGCAGCCATGAACTTACCAGACTTCTTAATGGAGACACCTGAGTCCTTCAGTGCCTCAGCCACCACGATGAGGTGTGATGCAGGCCTGCAGTGAAGCCCTGGAGCAAGGCTGGTAGTCTGTTCTAGTGTTTCCTTGCTGTGCCCTTGGTACTCGAGAGCCTTCCACCGAGCACTGAAGCTGTTAGCGGAGAAGACCGCGGCTTCAGGTTGAGTGCCCACCCCTTTCCTTAGCAGAGGCTGCGTGTTTTAATGGAGTGCCCTCTGTGATGCCAAACACTGAGTTTTGCTGCTTAGGTTCTAATTATCTCGACTGGAGAGTGCTGTGTTCTGTTAGCACCCTCAGTGTTCTGTTTATTAAATGTCCCCACCGTGGCATGAGGCACACAAATGATGCCGTGCGTGCTTACTGATGGGCTGTGGAGAGAGGAGGCGGTGTTTTCCCTCAGCTGCTCTGGGCCTGCCTTCTGTGGGCTGTTGCAATGCCTTCCCTCTTGAGCCCGGCTTCCCGATACATCCGTTAGCCCATGATAACACCAGTGTCTGGAAACATGACTCTTAGCAGCTGCAGTCTGCACGGTATTATCTTGGGTGGTGTGTTTATTCTTTCTGTACTGTAGCTGCTAAGAACTACAAGTGTCCTTCGAGTTTAGGGATCGATGCTAAGGGCTCTTTGGAAACCAGAAGATCCCAGTGGTAGCAGTGGAGGCTAGGTACATTGTAGCACAAAAGGAGAGAGGGCGTGTGGCCCCGTTGTGGCCCCCGTCAGTATTTCTGGTCCCTTCCCTCCTGTGCCTCAGCTCCAGACTGCTTTAGGTTTCTTTGTTTGAGACAAGAGTTTCGTTCTGTAGCCCAGGCTGACCTTGAACTCTGGGCGATCCTTCTGCCTTCCAAGAGTTTGGATTACAGGTGTGAGTCAGTCTCCACTCCTCTCAGCTCCTCTCAGGTCACCTGACAGGTCTGCAGGTGTGGGCACACGGCCCACCCAAGTGCTGACTGGCCTGACTCCCCATTTCTCTACCTGTCTCAGTGTCGCATGCACAGGCCATGGCCACCACCAGCCTAGATTGAGCTCCAATTTTGCCACTGTGGAGTGTGGCAGGTTGTGCTTGGTCTGGTCACTTCTACCATTTGGTCACCTCTGCCCTCATCTGCCTTTGTAAGGGTGACAGAGATGCCCAGACGAGATGCTCTCCTGTGTTGCTGTGTTGTCCATCCTAAGACCACCTGTGAGGTGGACTCTGCTGATTGTGGCGTCTAGACTCCCCGCCATGCTCTAAGGTCTGACCGCAAGGCCCTGGGCGCTTGCCTGTCTCTTCCTCCCCTGCTTGCATGGTGTCAGGAGAGCACAGTGCTGCTGGCTCCCTCCTTGTCTAAGGAGCCATAGGAACTGGGGTGGGGGAGGGAGAGATGATTTACCCTGCTTCCTGTTACTCTCTGCTCACCCCAGAACTTAGGCATATATTCGGGGGAGGGCAAGGGCTAACCCAGAGGAGCAACCCTTGGTGACTTGGTGACTTGGCCTCTGACCAGAACCACCCCCTCCTGCAGCTCTGCCTAGTCTGCACCAGCTCCTGGGGCCTTGTGTCCTGGCAGCACCTCTGCAGATGTGCCCACGCTGCAGAGGTGCCCACGCTGCAGAGGTGCCCACGCTGCAGAGGTGCCCACGCTGCAGAGGTGCCCACGCTGCAGAGGTGCCCACGCTGCAGAGGTGCCCACGCTGCAGAGGTGCCCACGCTGCAGAGGTGCCCACGCAGCAGAGGTACCCACCCAGCAGAGGTGCCCACCCACTGCCACGTTTCCTTCCCAAGATAATCTGCACTGACTTCAAGAGATAAAAACCTCATTAGGTCTAAGAACTGAGGTAACTCAGCTCGATATATGGTAGCGGGTGTGGGCTTAACTCACATTCGTGTTTCCCCATGGCCTGGTCCTCAGCTGCTCTCGATCTCCTCACTGTGAGCACAGAGTCACAGAGGGACAGTCTGCAGACTCTGCTCACCTGCACCATGTAGAAGCCCGTTACCTATAGCTAGAAAAGCAAGCAAAGATAATTCTAGAACATTGTTTTTATGGAGTCCTCACTTTATGATATATGAGGTTCAGGGTCTATGATGGCTTGGAAGTAAAGAAGGTGAGAACAGTGCTTTGAGCAAAGTTGAGAAAGAAAGGGAACTGTCTCCAGAGTGCCTGTGGACTCATCTTTTATACTGTGTACCAAATGCTGTTTCATATTTGATGCACAGTACCTCCCCCAAACCCTGAAATGTTGGTGAGAACGTGTGATACCAGGGTGTTTTCTCCAAGCCTGTAGATGGAGTAATGTGGCTGATAGAGGCCTTCACTCTGAGGGGCCACCATGTTAATGGAGGCCTTTGGCAAGGAGCAGCAGTGGCCCACAGCTCAGGACAGCCTCCATTTCTGGTCTCTGGAGGCTCAGGTTTTAAGAGAGATGGTGTTATTTCAACTCCATGTGGCGGCTCCCTCCTTTGTGGAATCCCAGCGTGGACAGCAGAGACTGAGTGCTGCTGTGGCTTCCAGGCCAAAACTGATTTCCTGGTCTAATAATGAGACAATGGCTTTAAAAATAATAAAAACAAGATTAAAAGAGTACATTCCATCATGAGCACTTACATTATCACTAGATTTATCTCCATCGGGATTGGCCTGTGAACAAGAAGTGGCTGTGTCGTTTTCCAGATTGGCCCTGTTTTCTTCCACAAGAACAGCTTTGCTGTGTGTCGTTAGTTACTGTATCAAGAACAGTGTGTTGTGTCATCTTGGCTCTTATTAATCACCCTCTTCTTCTACCATCGGAAGCATTGTGAGCATCAGTGGATGGAGTTGGTGGCATGCAGCCACCTCCACATTCATCCTAAGCTGGTGTCAGGGAAACACTGGGTTGTGGACCTCCACCCCAGGAGCGTGCTCTGTGCTTCTGAAATCAGTGCTAGACATTGGTCCTTGGAAAGCCCACACCTTGTTTTGTGTCTGAGACAGAGATGGTACCACCCAACCTACATGGAGTCAGGAGCCTCTGTGCAGTGGGATGGATCGGCCCAGAGGAAGGTTCCAGTCACAGGCACACACTTACTCTGTAAGCTCAGGAAGCCACGTGCCTCTCCCGAAGCTCCTGGCCTCTCGGCCCAGGTTTATTTCTCTGATCCCAGGCAGTTAGAAGTCACAGACAGTGAGGAAGACTGACGGCATCTCACCGACCCTAAAGCTTTGACCAAGTGCAGTTAGTTAATTAGCCAGGGGCCCAGTCAGGAGTGAGCAGGGCAATGCCAGTGTACTGTGGACCTGGGAGACAGTATGGTCACATGACTCAGAACTCAGAGCAATGGGAAGGTGGCTTCCAGACAAGTCTTGTGTCTCAAAGGTTTTCTGAGTCTAGCCACCCTGAGTGTGGGCAGTATAAAGGGACAGGTAAGCAGGGTTGAGAGAAGACTCCAGAAGGCTGCAGAGAGTGCTCTGTGTGACTTAAAAGCAGTGGGCTTCAAAACTTGGGCTTGTAGATGATTTCCTAGGAGAACTCAAAGTCACAAAGTTGGGCCAAGGTGCAGATGCCCAAGTGGAGGAGTTTGAGAGAAACAGAGTATAAAGTTCTGTTGGCAAAATCTTGCCAAGCCTGTAGCTGCCCTCCAGGCCTCCTGGAGACAGACACCAAAGCACAAAAGCATTTGTGGGATAGAGTAGGTGACCCTGGGAGGTCTGACGATGGTCGCTGTCCCTTCCTGACATAGACGCCTGCTGTTCTGCAGGTCGTGGCTTACAGCACACTCAGGCCTGCAGCTCTTGCCCACCTATCCCCGACCACTCTTTACTGGTTTTGCTGTCAGTGAGTTGCCACTTTCTGCACTTCATGCCAGTCTTTACTACGCTCATGGCCTTCTCCCTCCTCTGCGAGGTAGACTCCATCGTGGCAGGATTTGGGTTGGCTTTCCCGCCTGTCTTTATTTCCTGATACCAGCCAAGGACACTTCGGGTGTCCTGAATATTTGTTGCAAAAACTAAAATCATTCTAAATGCAACACATATGGGATCCTGGAGCTGGAAAAGACATTATTGGCACCTGGTAAAGTTTTAACAAGGCCTTCACTTAGTTATTATCTGTTTTGATAGTGTTGGTGTGCTCGGGTAAGGTGCTGACATGGGGCGGAGATGCGACTGGTGTGGCTTGCTTGCAGGAGACTGGAGGTTCAGTTCTTGGTCCAGGCAGGAAGTTTGTTTCGAATGATTAGCCCTGGGAATTCAAAGATGCTTCAGCTTTTAGAAAGGAATACACTTCCATCCAGTTTTACCTTCACAGAGGTCCCCTATTTAAAGCAGGCACAGCCCCAGGGCTGCCCTCCCAGCACTTGCCTCAGTTTCCCCTTTCTTTCTAATTTACTGACCATGCTGTTGCCTCAGGTCCGTGTCTGTGAGGATGAGGGGTCCTGTTCTCCAGTCTCCCTCTAGTTCCTAGAGCACCATCTGGCACAAAATAGACTTTCATTAGTTCCCAAATATGATTCATGCTTGAAAATAGAGCTAACTGTGGGTGGGAAGGGACGTGGGGGTGGGGCGGGGCAGGTCTACCTGGTGCCTGCTCAGCTGGCACGCTCCTGCTTCTAGCATGTGCCTGGAGCTGGGACTGTAGTAAGGGACAAGAATTCTAGAAGCATTTGTGTTCAATGAGTATGTGTATGAATCCACCCCAGGGTGTCTGTCACCCCACTTCACACCAGTCCCGGAATTAAACATTGTCTCTTCTGTTGAATTCTGTGAGATGTAATAACTAGCTATCATTGATGGCTTTAGTTTTTAAGAAAGAAATGACAAAGTGGCACGAGAAAAGCTGTTATGTTTGTGATACTTTGGCCCTTAGAAGCAGCCTTTCATGAAACTGGGCAGTGGTGGTGCATGCCTTGAATCCCAGTACTCAGGAGGCAGAGGCAGTTGGATCTCTTAGTTCGAGGCCAGCCTGGTCTACAGAGAAGAGTTCCAGGACAGCCAAGGCTACACAGAGAAACCCTGTCTCTCTCTATATATATAAATATATATAAAATGATGGCCTTACATCCACACAGTCCTGGGACCTGGGTTATCCTGCTCTGTGATGTTGCATGCTGAGGAAGTCAAGTCCCCCGAGAGCTCACACATTGCAGGTTCCAGCAGGGGTGGGACCATCACATCCGATATGGCTTGGGTGGCAGGTAACAGAATTGCTGTCCTACATAGAGCCCACACTTGATGTCTAGTGCCTCCAGTGCCACCTACCTGAAGCACAGAGGCTTGGTGCTCTCTCTCTCTCAGCTCTCAGCACAGAGGCTTGGTGCTCTCTCTCTCTCAGCTCTCAGCACAGAGGCTTGGTGCTCTCTCTCTCCCAGTGCCTCCTGGGATTCTAGGGGGAGGGACCTAACCTCTGGACCTGCTCCATGACCGTCCAGACAGGGAATCCTTCAGCCTTATTTGGAGAATGATAGAGAGAGGTGGTTGTCTCAAGGATGATGTAATGGTATTTCTGTCTGGTCTATTGTAGGAGCATCAGGAAAGCATTCTGGGTAATACCATGCAGAGTGTGATCGCGTTACTCAACAATCTGGTTGCTTACAAAGACTCAAACATGCAGCTGCTTTATGAGCAAGGTAAGCTGGGAATTGAACCTGGGCCCCTGGAAGAGCAGCCAGTGCTCTAACCAGCTGGAGTTGTTAGGCTAGCCCCTAATGGATGGTTATTAGGCTTGGTCTCAAAGGTAAGCCATGGACTCAGATTATCAATCCCAGTTGTGATATTTCACTCCAGATGTCAGAGCTCTGCTTCTACGTGGCTTCTGTGCTCAAGTGTTTCTAGTATTTTTTCCTGTCCTAAGGAAAATATGCATCACCCTCTAATAAGAAATATCAGCAAAAGTTGTGGGGCTTGGGTACGTAGCCATGTTAGTTCCTCACCATGGCAGCACCTTACCCTGTCTGTGGACATAGCTTCGTCTGTTTAGTGTAGGCTATCTCCAGAGTGAGGCAGCTGCAGATGAAACAGCAGCCAAAGGAACTGACAGAGGAGAGAGGATCTGAGCTTCAGGTCACACAAGGAAAGGCTCATAAATCAGAGCGGTGGCCTCCGACCTGGACTTTCACTCTTCTTACTGTCCCGTCTGCAGGTGGTGAAGGTGACCCAGACCCTGCAATTCCTGCTACAGCAAGAGTAGAGGCAAGGGTATGAGGAGTCTGGATGCTCTCCAGGGGCGGAGTGGGGGGTGCGCAGGCTGACGGTGTCATGGGGCCAGGGCCTGGGTGTTCGGGCACAGAGGTCTGGAACTTGAGGAACCGTCTGACCCCAAAGACCTGAGCAGTACTCTTATAGCTAAGGACAAACTTGAACTCCTGACCCCTCCACACTGAAGGGCTGGGATTTCAGGTGTACAGTTGCCACTGGATTTGAATGTTGATGTGTGACTCAGTGGTTTTGCTGTGGGTTTTTTTCCCTTAAACATTTTCATTTTAAATGAAATATTTAGGGGGAGAATTATTATAAAACAAAGTAGGACTGTTAGCTTATATTTGAAAAATATCAGCGTTGTAAACATTTTGGAGCTGACTTTGGGCTCATCCCTGCGCCGTGGCATTTCTATAATGGATCTGAACACCAGCTTGCCTTTCCCAGCAGCGCTCCGAGGGTAATGGATTTACACAACACAGCACAATGCCACCAAAGCAGAAAACAAAACAAAAATGAAACAGAGTACCGCCGAAGAATCATTTAAAGAAATTCTTTGTCTTCAATGGTTCATGGAGTGTCAGAAATCAAAACACTGATTTTTTTTTTTCAGTCAGGTTTATATTAATCTGCCTAAATCAGTGTTTACTCAAGAGGCCAGAAAATCACGGCGTAAGTTGTTTGTGCTGTGAAAATAAAGAGACCACACACATGACAGCCTTCTTAGCCGCCTTTAAGAATAGCATTCAAGGGCTGGAGAGATGGCTCAGAGGTTAAGAGCACTGACTGCTCTTCCAGGGGTCCAGAGTTCAATTCCCAGCAACCACATGGTGGCTCACAACCATCTATAATGAGATCTGGTGCCCTCTTCTGGTGTGCAGACATACATACAAACAGAACACTGTATACATAATAAATAAATAAATCTTAAAAAAAAAATGAATAGCATTCAAAGCTGGGTGGCACATGGCTGTCACCCCTGCACTTAGGAGGTCCAGGCCAGCCTCAGCTGCATAGTGAGTTCCAGGCTAGCCTGGACTACATGAAACCCTGTTTCAAAAAACACACACACTAGACAGATTGGCAGACCTGTTCCCAGGAAATACAGTAAGTGGCACTTGGGGGACACAAACAACCTTTGCCAGGTGGCTTTGGCTAGCCTCTAGCCTGCAGCAATCCTCCTGCCTCAGCCTCTTTAGGTCTGGGATTTCAGATTGTCCACCAGGCCTGGTTTAGTGTAATTTTTTAAAATTGTTTTATTTTTAATTATGTAAGTGTCCATCTGTCTGTCTGTGTCAGTGTGTGCACATGAGTGCAGGTGCCTTCTGATGTCAGAGGCACTTGCTGCCCTGGAGCTGGAGTTAAAGCTGATGTGAGCTGCCTGGTGCAGGTGCTGGGAACTGAACTCAGGTTCTCTGAAAGAGCAGAATGTGCACTAGCTCGAGCCACTGAGCTGCCTCCAGCCCCTACTCATTCTGTAGTGATAACTGCCGTGCACGTGTTTAACCTGGTGGTGGCGCTACAGTAGGAAGCTGAAGTTGTTTTCTGGCTGGTCTCCAGGGCCAGGCATTGTCTTTCCTTGGTGTTTAGCAAAACCTGAGAAAATCCTTTAGTGTTCTAAAATGTGTTCTCTGGAAGCTTCTAGATGCCTTAGCTACACAGATGTGTTAAAAGTTTAATCACCCAGTGTAGATGTAACCGTCTTGTTAAATAAGAAACACAGAACCAATGTAGAGAAGAAAGCCCAAGAGGTCAGAGCAATAACTAAGAGCTAAAAACCTTACCCTTCACTGCCACTGCTGTCTTCCTCAGCAAGAGACCTACATTCTGTGTTTGTCCTTTTTATTGACCTTCTATTCTGCCTTCTCATTGGTTGTAAACTCAACCACATGACCTCCTTGTCACTGCCCATCTATACAGACCTCCAGGTCTTCTATGGTTGGTATTGAGATTAAAGGCGTGTGACTCCATGCTGGTGGTATCCTTGAACACACAGAGATCTGCCTGTCATGTGATTGGGATTAAGGGCGTGTGCTACCACTGCCAGACTTCTGCTATGGCTTGCTATTAGCTCTGACCCCCAGGCAACTTTATTTATTAACATACAAATAAAATCACATTTCAGTACAAAATATCACCATAACCCAGACTGGGACAGTTCTCCTTAGACCTGTGCAGAGGCAGTATCTGAAGGGAGCAGTGAGTCTGGCTAAGAGGCCGCATCTCCACAGCCATGTACACAGCATAGATACTGTGTCCAGGCTCCCTGGCTGTGAACTGGCGGAACAGCAAGGGCTGGCATGAAAACTGCTGGCATTCACATCTCAGCCCTGCCGTCATCACTTGTAAACCTGAAATGTCTACTTCATGTCTCTGCCTCTGTTTTCTCACCTCTGTGATGGGGATGATGACAGCACACACACCCACCTGGAGGGTTAAGCTGTTAGATGGGTGTGAACCACTGGGAAGGGGCCGGCACGTAGAAAACCCAATCGAAGCAATCAATCACTTTTCCACAAACTGGTCAGGTTCCCCGAGGAGAATTTATACTCTCCTTCTTCTCCCTGACACTTCACACCTGGAGAACTTAGACATTTCCTGGACTCAGTCTTCCTGACACCCTGTTGGCATGGGAATAGGATGAAGAGCTGTGGTGTGGGCATGTGCCACGCACTGCATGCGAGGCTGTGCACACGGACAGGGTTAGCGAGATACGGTAAGATGACACGTGAAGTGCGTGAGAGATACAGCTGCTCAAGAGCAGCTGTGGTACCCGCCACTCCCCAAAGGTCCGTCCCAACCCTGTGTCCCTGCCTCTCACCTATTTTGCTGGCACTTTTCAGTGTGGTCTTAGCTCTTCATCCTCAGGTGTGGTCTCGTTTCAGGATGAAGGACTTCCCACTTGGCCTCCATTTTGTGCTCAGCTCTGGTCCCGAGTACTCTGCAGTTCAAGGGAGACTGGATGGCCGTAAGGGACCATCTGGGAGCTGTGGCACCCACTGGTCACCTCTGCTGTTCTCTGAGCTGCTTGTTTGGCTGTTGGCTTGCTTCCAGGGTCTGTCCCAGATATCACTGTGAAAATCTGTTCAATGGAAAGAGGGTTGTTGGGGAAAGGGACAGTTGGGAAGGGGAGGTGGCATTTGGACAGTGGTGAACCTTCCCTCTAAGGTAACACCGGTGGGATGTGTTCATATTCTGTGTAGTTCACCCACTTGGCATGTGCAGGTGTGCCGACCCTGCACTCCCTTCCTCAACAGTGAAGCACTCCCTCCCCCTGTCCCTCCCCCCCCCCCCCCCCCCCCCCCCCCCCCGGGTACCGTTATTGAGAACCTACTGTGTGTAAGATATGATGCATTGGAAGACCATCAGGATTTGTAACGGCTGCCATGCTCCTCTCTTGACCCTTCTCACCCAGCTTTGCCAGTTATCACCCAGCTGGCTGGGGTGTTCCCCATCCATGTCTGGGAGCTGAAAACATTTCATGCAGTGGCCTCATCTCATTTTGTCTATTTCGAAGTAGCAACAGCAACCTGTCAATCAACAAACATGTGTTTCCTTCTTTATTGTTTCATGACATTTGTGTGGCTTCCTGCTGGAGCCCCTTCCTCAGTGCTTAGCCAGGTTCTTCAGGTCTCCAGTGTTTTAACACACAGCAAAATCATCTTACCAGCCACCCAAAAGCTTCTCAAGGAAATCTAACAAGCTTCCTCCTCCCTCTTCTGGTTTTTGTTGTTGTTGTTGTTGTTATTGTTTTATTTTTAATTTGAGACAAGGCCTCACTGTGTAGCTCTGGCTGTCCTGGAACTCACTGTGTGGATCAGGCTGGCTTTGAACTCATAGAAATCCACTTGCCTCTGCCTCCTGAGTACTGAGATTAAAGCTGTGTGCCGCTGTACCTGGCCTGGAATAGATTTTGAAACATGAAAGCTGGCAAGGGAAATACTCAATAGAAAGTGAGTGTGAGACACTGGAGGAAGACTCTGGCAGATGGGCCTTCAGTGGGTCTCAGGAGCTACCAAAGGGTGTGTATCCATGAATTAGGAAACATTTGAGATGCTCACATGCTCATCAGAGAAGGCAGCATGGCCTGGCGGGTAGAGTAGGTTTGAATCTGCTGTCTGCAGCTTTACTCCCTGAGACGCTCCGAGACTTATCTCTCTAGAGATAAATGTGCCACTTCCAAATGTTTGTTTTGAAAGTCAAATGATAATATATGTAAATTTTCCATGCATAATCACTGGAATTAGCATAACTATTTAAAGGTAAGTAGTAAAAGCCAGTGAGCCTGTGAGCTTGGCATCTGACCATGTGGAGATCGTGAGGAGGAGGGAAGGGAAGCTGCAGCTGAGTAGTTAGAGGAGACAGTGTCGTCTCTGGTTCTAATTGAGATAGCCTTTACCAACCCTCAAAGAGGAAACAGTGTCGTCTCTGGTTCTAATTGAGATAGCCTTTACCAACCCTCAAAAAGTAGCCAATGCACCAGAGTCCCTGTTGTTGATAAGTGGAAAAGGAGTGACTGCAGGATTCTGAACAAAGGACAGTTCTGTCAGGAGATGAGGAGGAAGGCTTCATCAGGGAGGTCTGTGTAAAAGCACTGATGGAGGTGAGGTCCAGGAGGCAGAACCATGGGGCTTCTTTCTCACTACCAGACTGAACTTCTATGCAGAGAACTCTGGCTTGATCACAGCTTGTGGAGAAGAGGAGCCACACTTCCGGTGGATTAGCACAACAGACGTTGCATTAGTGTTCATTTAACAGTAGTTTAGCTAGCACTCCTGATCTGGGGTTGACTTTCTGCTTCACTGTATCTGGCGCCTTCTTTCATGGCCCATCACCCCCCAGGGTCTTAGAATCCCTTGCACTTGTCAGTGGAAGAGTGGAGAAGGAAGGTATCCTTCTATTTCAGCAGAGGAATAAATGTCTGCAAACCATGCATTTGAAGAGAAACTAATATCTGTAATATATATAAAGAACATCTACAACTCAATGATGGGGAAGCATACAGCCTAGTTTACAGTCGAGTAGAAGATTTGAGTAGACACGGTGGGTGTCTACAGACTCGCATCTGCCTGCCCTGCGGGGTAGGGGGTAGGCCAGACTTGAATGGCTCCAGAAGGCTGGGCCCTGAGGTGTTTCGTGGTGGTTTCATTATTCGTTGGCATTTTTTTTAGTTTTTCCTTTGGTATATGCAGAGCATCAGTTTCAGCCCCCCTGGTGAATACTGAAGTTCACAGCTTCTCAGATACGATGGCATGCAGTCTACATGTAGCTTAGGTGCATCTTCTGGACATTTCATATCCTCTGGGTTCCTGACACAAGAGCAATGTCACGGAAGTGAGGACCCCGAGTTCTATTGGAAGTCCCCAGGCAGCCACTTTATGTTTAACAGACTGGAGACTGGGGGACATGGAGGTCAGCTCTGGACCTGGGTACACACTGCACTGTGACCAGGGTGAGAGGCTGGCCTTTGGCCTCGGAGCTTCAGCTGTGAGATGCTGATTCCTGCTTGCACCGAGTTTACTGAAGAGCCCTGCCATCTCCAAGATGAAATGCAGGGGAGAAGTTAATGTGAGGAAAGCGGGCTATTAAGATGTAAATTGTTTTGTGTGTAAGAGCTTTCTTGATGTGCAGGCACACATTCACTTTTTATTCCCTTCTGTCGAGGCTGCCACATTTGGGAACTGAAGATGGAAATGTGGAAGCGAGCAGGTTAGACTCATGCAAAAAAAAAGCGACCAACATCTGCGTCTTGCCTGTGATGGAGTCAGCGTTCTGGTGCCTCCTCTTTTATGTCCTTGGAGGAAAACAAATCTCATGCAGGCGGCAGTTACTGCAGCCCATCACTTCAGGATTCAGCATGCGGGACATTAAAGCGAAGATGGTTATTAATGGGATTAAAACAGTAATAAAACTTTATGGAGGCATTTAATAACTCCTCCACATACCATGAAACAAGGCTAAACCTCACCCTTCACGGGTGAAGTGTGCTGTCTATCTTGGGGCCCACTGCTCTGACTTAGCTGAATGTCAAGAGGTAACTTAGATGAGATTTCTTCATGTGCATTTTATTGTTAAAACCCTCAGGATCCCAAACACTTAAGAGGTGAGACCCCCCAGAGAGCAGTGATCTAGGGGAACATTTTTGATAAAGAGTAGGCCATAGGCCCCTTTCACTTGCAGATACGTAAACTGGGGGCTGGCAGGCAATGGGAGCACTTGTCTATGCGAGCACTGAAGCGTGAGCTAAATCTAGTTTCCTCTCTTACCCGGGCTCAGTTACCCACAAATAGTCGAGTGCACACAGGCTGCTGTTCTCCGCTTCATGAACACTTCCATAACTGGCTATTTCTGGATATAGGTGTGGCTCCTCCCTCCAGCAGCTCCCTGTTTTCTCTGTACCTTGTCTGGAAGAGTCCCTTCCTGTTGCAAAGGTTGTTCACACCTGGTTTTGTTTCCTTCACTTTTATTGAACAGACCATTTGGGTTTTTTTTTTTAAGTCTGTGTGTATTTAAATCTGTGTGCATTCATGAGTGTGTGGATGCATACATGGAGGTTGGACAACAATCTCAGGTGTTGCACCCCACTTCCCACCTCTCTTTATAGATCCCACCACTGCAAATGCCGGGCTAGCTGGTCCCGTGAGCTTTTGGGGATTCTCCCACCTCAGCTTCCCAACAGAGTGCTGGGATTACAGGCATGTGTCACTGTCCTGGCTTTTATGTGGGTCTTTGCCCTGTGTGGCAGGTGTCTTATTCACCAAGTCTTGTCCTCAGTTGTGAACAAGTTGTCTTTGAATCACAGAGAATTTAGAGCCACAATAGGTTTGGAAGCTCTTCGTAGCACGAATCTTAAAAGGTCTTAAAAAAAAAAAAAACAAAAAAAAACAAAAAAAAAAAAAAAACACAAAACCCAGAGCCAGGTGAAAGCTGAAAGATCAGAGAAGCAGAGCAGCCAGCCACCAGCTTACCTCTACGAAATCCTCAGCCTCAAGGGAGTGAGGTCCTGTTTCCTCACGCCCTGCATCACTTCCTGGGATTAAAGGCGTATGCTTCCCAGTACTGGGATTAAAGGTGTGTGCCACCACTGCCTGGCTCTGTTTCCAGTGTGGCTTTGAACTCATAGAGATCCAGACGGATCTCTGCCTCCCAAGTGATAGGATTAAGGGTCTGTGCCACCACTGTCTGGCCTCTATATCTAATCTAGTGACTGGCTCTGTCCTCTGATCCTCAGACAAGTTTATTAGGGTACACAATATATCACCACAGCTCTTCATTGTTCAAATGACAAAAGGTAGAATAATGGAGGCCCAGATGCTTGCTCAGGACCCCAAGTTCTTGCTAGGAAGGGCCTGAGATGATCAGAGATGTGTGGCCCAGGCCCCTTCTCTCCATATGTTCGTCTCTCCAAGGCCAGTGCTTAGCAGAGGTACCACTGGCCATTCTGTCTCACCTCCAATCTGGCCCCGGCTTTTCTTTAGTTTTTGTGAAGTGGATGGAACAGTGCCTTCTTTTGAAGGCCCACAGTAGCTACAGACTGGCTGATGAGAGCCTCATGATTGCTGGGAGTTGAGTTGGAATGTTGCTGATGGTTGTGGTTTGGATATGAATCATTCCCCATAGGTTCATGTGTTTGAACACGTAGTTAGTCCCCAGCTGGTGGCTCTGTTTGGGAAGGTTGTGGAGCCTTTAGGAGGTGGAGCCTTGTTGGTGGATACATGTCATTAGGGCTGGGTTTTGAGGCTTTGTAGCCTGGTCCTACTTCCTGTTTTCACTCTCTACTTCCTGTGTGCAGATGAAATGTGATCTTTCTGCTTTCTGACTTTGAGGCCAGCCTCACACTCATGCAGGCAAGCCTTCCCTGCCATGAGATACTATGTCCCCATGAAACTGTAAGCCCAGATTTCTGTGGGATGTCTTTCTATATGCTGTGAATATGTGTTGCTTCCATTGGCTAATAAATAAAGCTGTTTTGGCAAGGCAGCGTAGAGGCAGGTGGGAAATCCAAGCAGATACATGGAGAGAAAAAAAAAGAGAGTAGGGAGAGATGTCTAGCTGCCACCCAAGGAGCAGCAAGATGCCAGCAGACCGGTAATGCTATGGCCATGTGGCAAAACATAGATTAATAGAAGTAGGTTAATTTAAGATAAAAGAGCTAGCTAGCAAGAAGCCTGCCATAGGCCATACAGTTTGTAAATAATATTAAGCCTCTGAGTGATTATTTTATTAGCGGTGGCAGAACTGTGGGGACTGGGTGGGGTAGGGGGTTGCGGGAGGAACTGGAGAAACTCACCACTACACAAGATGAACCCTTTTCTCTGCTAAGTCGCCTTTAGGGCATTTTCTGACAAAAACAGCAGTCAGGAAGCAGAGAATGCAGGGCTCAGCTCGCTTGGTCTCTCATTCACTGTGGACCTGGCCCATGGGATGGTGCTCCCAATACTTAGGGCGTGGGTCATTCCACCTTCGTTAAATTAGTCTAGAGCAGCGGTTCTCAACCTTCCTAATGCTGAGACCCTTTAATACAGTTCCTCATGTTGTGGTGACCCCCAACCATAAAATTATTTTTGTTGCTACTGCATAACTGTGATTTTCTACTGATATGAATCGTAATGTAAATATCTGATATGTGGGGTATCTGATATGCGACCCCTGTGAAAGGTTCGTTCAACCTCCAAGGGGTGGCAACCCACAGGTTGAGAACTGCTGGTCTAAAGAATCCCTCATGGATGTGCCAAATCATGGGAACTGACATTCCAAGTGTAACCACCACAGAGCCATTTGGTTGAAACTGTTGGTAAAAGCCTTTGGTATCATCATAAGAGACCTCTGGTGTTCGTTCACCAACTCAGATGTAAGATTTTATTAGACTCCAAAACTCAAGGCAGAGATTCCCTGCTGTGCTGTAACCTGCGTACTGATGACCCAGCAATATATTTAGGTAGGTGGCTTGATTTGTGACTTTCATCTTTTTGTCATCTGACTGTACAAGTTTTTATCACCTCTTCCACAGCAGAGCATGTCAAGGCAACCCAAATCCATGGTCACTCATCGTTAGTTCAGGGTAATCCACACTCATTCCCTTTGAAGCAGCAGCGTTTGGGGTTGAAAGTTGGCACCCCTCCTGGGGATGCCCTCCCATCTACCCTCCCATCATCTGCACCCTCAGCTGGAGACTCACTCTGGTGCCCTGGCCTGAAGCACCGTGGAACACCCAAGGCAGATTTCAGAAATAACTCTGAAAGAGAGGATTTGTTATGTTTGAAAGAAAGTCACTGGAGGCGGGGCCCTCGTGGATTGACACAGTGAGCGGGTCAGCACTGCCAGCACAGCAGTGCAGTCCTCGTCCCATCTTGACCTTTATGGTCACTGAGTGGACCCTCTCCAGCCGACTTGATCAGATATTTGTCCTTGCATAAAGGGATATGCTTTCTAGTATGAGCCCTGGCATGCCATTGCTGCTCAATAAAAACTGGTCAGGAGCAGAAGCCATAATAAATGGTGATGTTGGAGCAAGAACCTCCTGCGGGAATATCAATACAATTAGCTCTTCCTGCCTGGAGGTGCTTCTGCAGAGGCTGAGGGAAGAGAGGTGGAGGCACCTCAGCATCCAGCTTCAGCAGAGCAGCAAAGCAATGCTCCTTGAGGAAGCTACAGAGGCAAGGGGGGCCTATACTGATATCAGGCCCTCCGTGGAAGTGTGGCTCTGGTTCTGCCACTGTGCTGTGCTGGTTGAATTGGGGTCTGCACTCTGAGTGGGACCCCATGCTACTGTATTGCTAGCTATGGGCTTCTTCCCTGTTCCTTCCCACTCTCAATCCCAGCAGGTATTGTGTGGAGTCATCATCCACTTTTGCAGTGAAGACAGAGGTAGCCATAAAATTGTTGTGTAGTGATACAGGGTCAGTGACTCCCTGCTAAGCCCTGGTCCAGACAGATTCCTGCCGTGAGGGATCACAGACGAAGACGTCAGTGCCGTGCACTTTGGTTCCGGCCGCTGGGTAGTATGACCTGAAGTCAGGAATGTAAAGGTCCTAGCTTTGCTTTTCTTGGGGTTGCTTTGGCTTTTCAGGGTCTTTGTGCTTCTGTGAACTTCAGGATTTAATTCTAACTCTGTAAGGAAAGCCGTTGGTATTTTGGTTGTGATTCTAAGGGTTTCCTGGCATGGATGTTGGGAACTGTTCTCTGCCAGAGAAGCAAGCTCTCCTGACACTTGGGCCATCTCTCCAGCCCTGTGTGAGGTTTGTTCAGTGTTGATTTGACTTGCGAACAATCTATAGAGTGGGTGTGCATCTGTGTTTGTCTGGATATGAGTCTAGTCTTTGTGTTTCCATTGTGTCCTTGTCAGGTTTTGGTAGAGTAATGATTGTCTCATAAGGTGCTTAGGGAAGGGCACTGTCTCCCTGGGTAGTTTGGGGAGGACAATGTTCCTTTCCTTGTTTGTTTATATTGATAATTAATGTTGGCACCCAGACAGCCTTGTTAATATGTGCCTTTCCCTGGCTTCAGGGCCAATGGCCACAAATGTAGTTATTATAAAGCCCATTTGCAGTGGGTGCATAGCTGTGTTTGCATCTGGATCTTTCTGTGTATATGCATGCAATGACACATGTATTCCGGGTGTCTGTGATTAAGAGCAATGTTACTCTTTTTCTTTAAGAATTATTTATTTAGTGTACGTGTGTGTGTGTGTGTGTGTGTGTGTGTGTGTGTGACACCTGTGCTGGTGCCAGTGGAAACCAAAAGATCCCCTGAACTGGAGTTACAGGTGGTTGTGAGTCACCATGTGAGTGTTGGGAACTGAACCAGTGTCTTCCACAAGAGCAGCCAGTGCTTTTAACAACTATCTGTCTCCCCAGCTCAATGCTAGTTCATTTTAAATTACAACTTTTGATTAGACTGAAAATTACCAAGACATAAAATGTTATCTCTAAATTTATGTTTATGGTTTGCATTTCTAGATTTAAGTATAACTGAATCAATGTGATGTATTCAGGTATGGGGCAAAGTTAAACAGATAATTTCTACGGGGAGATGATGGCCATGTATTTCCCCTCTGAGAGCCGTCATGTATAGGAGGCATGACTATTTCCTTTCAGGTCACTGAGGGAGGGGGTGTCTACAGCTTCTTTCTTTTCAGCTGTCAGGTTTAATTAGCAGCTGATCAGACACTGATGGGAAATGAATTCAGAATATCTGTGTCAGTCTGAAGGCCTGAGCATCTCACAGACCAGAAACACAGAGCTGGCTTTATTTCCAGTTGCTCATCATTTGTGTTTGTTGAGGATGGACCAATTGTAGCCACTGCTACAGACTGGTCACAACTGGATAAATCAAAGGCCCCTTCCAAACAGCTGTGCCGTGGTGTGTGGTGGATTGTCAGGCAGCAGTGGGGTGAGCAGGAGGGCGGCATCCTGAGATGCAGCTCTTGTGTACAGGGCCAATGGCAAGGCCTCTCTTCTTATGAGCACATTTGAGCATAAACATGGAGGTTGGAGAAGGGATGAAGGGAGGTGAGGGGGAGGACCAGCCATGCCATGTAGGTGACAGGCATTCTCTGACCATCTCAGTATTCCTGTCTTAATTCAAAATAAATAGAACAGTTAATACTTCTCTATTTCTATGAAGATTGAGATTTTTGTTTTCATGGACTCAGCCATAAGTGTTTTTTCCTATTGCTGAAAAAAAAAAACCAAACAAACAAGCAAAACCCAACAACAATAAAAACACTGATTCTATTAGTATTTCTAGGACTTTAAGGTCTAGAATTAGACATTTCTAATACAAATTCATTTTTATTTCTAAGTAAAATTCAGACCCCAAACAGACACACAGTGCTTCTCTATGTAGTTGGACATTTCTCTCCCGCCCACCACTTCCAAAATAACCACTCAGAAGCTTAATATTACTTCTAAATGTTCAGCCAATAGATCAGGCTTATTACTGTGGTGATATTTTGTTGTATTCTAATAAAATTTGCCTGAAGATCAGAAGATAGAGCCAGCCAGAGTTAAATACCAAGGTCAGGCAGTGGTGGCACACACCTTTAATCTTAGCACTAGGGAGGCAGAGATTCGTCTCGATCTCTGTGAGTTCAAGGCCACACTGGGCTACATGAAATTGATCCAGTCTAGGAGAGAAACAGAGCCAGGCAGTGGTGGCACACACCTTTAACCCCAGTATTTGGGAAGCACACAAGCCATTAATCCCAGCACTAGGAAGGTTGAGACAGGAAGTGAAATGGCTGGGTGGAGAAAGGCGTATAAGGCGTGAGGAGACAGCAGTTCAGCTCCCTTTCAGGTGAGGACTCAGAGGCTTGCAGTCTGAGGATTCATGGAGATGGGATCTCACCTCCCTTTCCGCCTGAGCATTCGGTATCGGTGAGAAGTTTCTCTAGTGGCTTGTTCCTTTGTCTCTCTGATCTTTCAGCATTTACCCCACTATCTGGCTCTGGGTTTTTGTTATAAGACCACTTAGGATTCATGCAACAATTACTAACTAGCTCTTACCTGTAAATTAACCCATAATTCTTATCTATGTTTAGCCATGTGACTTGGTATCTTTTCTTAGTACAACATTCTCATCTTACTTCCTCTGTGTCTGGCTGGTGACTCCTGACTCCGCCCTTCTCCTCCTCCTGACTCTACCCTTCTCCTCCTCCTGACTCCGCCCTTCTCCTCCTCCTGACTCCACCCTTCTCCTCCTCCTGACTCCGCCCTTCTCCTCCTCCTGACTCCGCCCTTCTCCTCCTCCTGACTCCACCCTTCTCCTCCTCCTGACTCCGCCCTTCTCCTCCTCCTGACTCCGCCCTTCTCCTCCTCATCATTCTGTTTGGCTTTCTCACCTAACTTCCTGCCCAGCTATCGGCCTGTCGGCTTTTTATTAACCAATGAGAATAATACATATTCACAGTGTAGAAAAGGATTGCTCCACAGCATCTCTGTGTTATGTCACGATGTTGAAATGTCAGATAATAGTGACTAGGTCCCCCACTTTCCTTTTAGGAAGCTGTCCATGTGAGGATGACTAACTGAGATCCTACAGTTTTTCTATATGTGTTTTCCAAACTCCTTGTGCTTATATTTTGTTTTGTTATAAAAAAAGAAAACAACTTTGGAAGGGGCTGGAGAGATGGCTCGGTGGTTAGATGCCTCTGCTCTAGTAGATAAACTGAGTTTGGTTTCCAGTACCCATGTGGGCAGCTTACAGCCACTTAAAACTCCAGCTCCATCCATACTGCACTTGGTGCATACACAGACAGACCACACACACACACACACACACACACAATTAGAATATTTTTCTCCCCATGCTTCCCCTTTCCTCTTAATCTCCAGTTGTGATTCATATGAAACAAATGTCTTCTATGTACTTATATATGTACTTGAATCTCATCTCTGTTTCCCAATTTAATCTTTCTACTTTTCTTAGATGGAGTCATTTCTACAGCTCTGTCTTCAGGTGTGCTGAGTCCCCTCCCCGCTTCTTCCCACCAGGGATGCATCATGCACTTTTTGTTTCAGATTCATAAGTTTTATGTCTCGGGGTCCACTGTTAATTTGTTATGCCTGTGTTTTCTATGTCATTGTATATTATCCTTGGCTACTTTAAAACGCTGCTGCATCACCTTGGTGTC
This sequence comes from Peromyscus californicus insignis, assembly GCF_007827085.1. Classification (NCBI taxonomy): domain Eukaryota; kingdom Metazoa; phylum Chordata; class Mammalia; order Rodentia; family Cricetidae; genus Peromyscus; species Peromyscus californicus. The sequence goes on along the minus strand of NW_026294402.1, from coordinate 115,674,490 downwards.
TCTCCTGCCCTCTGTCTCTCCTGGGTTGTAGATTGCACTTCCTGGCTTCTGGTGAATTCTGCTTGTTTTGTTTTGCAGGTGGTTATTCTGGGGCCTGTGCTGCACATCCGAGTCCTGTCTGTAAACAGAATGCCAAGTCTCCTCTGGCTGTCACTTAATTTATAGGTGGTTCAGCTTGAGTCTTTCAAGGCTTATTTGAAATTCCTGTTGCCTCAGCTGTGTTAATAAGGAATGGCACTGTGGGTCTTAGTTAAATACTCAAGAATCTTTAGCAAGGCCTCCCCTCTGGGCTTTCAGAACTTGTTTCCAGCTGTGTGAGATCGGCAGCTTCCACAGGGCTCAGGCTTGCAGGGATGATCTTCAGCACACTTCCCTCTGTTTCATACAAGGAACACCTTAGAACTTACCTTGAGCTAAGTTTGGGGAGCAATGTGCAGGTCTCTGAGTGGGTCTTCATTTCTCTGCCCGTAACCTTTGGCTTTCCCGTCTGACACTAACTCCAGTGCCAGCTTCTCCTCACTGAGAAAGAGGGCCTGCTCTGCTCAGGCCTGCCGCCTGCTCCTGGGAAAGTCCCACTAGCCCCACACTGCAGGAGTAAGGGAACTGGATTCAGGTTTCTCTCTCTAGAGCTGGAGCCTTGCCAGTTTCTGTAAATCCCACTGGGTGAGAATAAGACCATTATCACAGTTTTAGAGCCAAATTTGAAGGAAGCTTCATTAAATACTGACCAGGAAGATGGACACTGACCAGGTCCACACCTGGGATCCCCAGAGAATGCTACCAAAGTATGTTAGTCAGGTGATTATAAAGGCAAGCTCCGTAAGGCTACGTACTTCCTGCCTTTGTCTGATGGGGGCAAGCATACATCCTGAGGTACTTCCTGCCTATGTACCTCCCTCCTATGTGTTATCAAACACGTCCTATGCCACTGGGGCAACTGACCTTGTTTATAGCAGTGGAAACATGTGGCTTATTACCTTTCATGAACAGCCCCCAGCATTCCAGGAAGTAATCTGTCCTTGGGCAAGTGGGGCTTACAGGTCAGAGACACTTTTGTTTTATAGATCTCTTACGCACAGTCATTTACACTCAATACATCGCCCTCACATGTCCTGTCTAACATTTGAGGAACAGTCATCTCCTGTATTTAATCTGGCGTTAACGTCATGGGTTAGGACTGGTGTGTACCAGTTACATCATCATATAAAAGTATCATCATGCCTTGTAGGACTGGTGTCTACTAGTTGTGCTATCATCTAGAATTAATTAGGAGGTTTGGTGTGTGCAGTCATGTTTTTTCACTAACTTTCTTTTTTGTGTATATGAAAACACTCCCATTTGTGAGAGTCATAACTTTCCCCCTAACTATCATTCCTGTCCTTTGTCTGTTTTTCCTGCTGCCGAATTCACAGACATTTACTTGATATGGTGTTGGCTATTGAGAGGCTCTGGGCCAAAGGAAGAAGTCCTCACCCATACCCTAAAGCACAGTCACTGTGCCTCAACTTCCTTGATGATTGGTTAATCCAAAAACCTACCGACTGAATACTTTCTGTGTTCCAATGTCATGGTCCTCATTGTAGAGCTCAGAAAGGACCTTACTCAGTTTAAATACATGCTCTCCATTTTAAAGGTGTGTTCCTTCGTTAGTTATCCTTTCTGTGAGGAGCTTGCAGTCCAGCTGGGAAGAGACGCCTTGTCTGAGAGGATGGATGGTGTTGCAGACTTGGAAAATGTACACAGACACTCTTAAAGGGGAGAGTGTTGAGTGCAGAGGGGTGGGTTGAGGGGAGCCAAGGCTGTGATGGTGTAGGGCAGTACCCCTGCACAGGGCAGTGGGAACAGGGTACCTTGGTGTGAAGGATGACTGTGGAAGGCAGTGGTTGTGCACTGAGGCTGGAGTGTGGAGAGGTGAATGTGGGGCTGGACTCAATCTCAGCCAAGTAATGGTTGGCACTATGCCCAGGCTACGGCAGCAGTAGAGGGTGTTGTGCTGGGGTGGTGAATGCAACATTGTACCAGGAGTGGGGGTCACATGGTCCTTTGACCTACTGAGCTGTTTGCAGGACTTGGTTCTATGATCAGAGGAGCTCCTCTTCAATGACCATGCTGCACCAGGACCAGTGTGTCAAGTCATAACAAAGGTCATCACTGCCCCTAAATGCACTCTGTCTTCAGAAGTCCCCATTGTTATCTCTTTGCTTCCAATCGAGGATGGTTCCCAGCCGACTAGTACTGAGCAGCAGAAAGCCCAGCCAGGTGGCGGGGAATAGGCAAGTGGGGAGGATGCTCATAGAGGGCCCACCAGCAAAGCATCTTTGGGAAAATGCAGCCTAGGCTGGAGGGTGAAGTGTAAAGGGGAACAGCCTGTGCACTGGGTCGGAAGTGGAGAGGATGGTGGGTTTTTTCTTCTCTGAGATGGGCTGCTAAGCATCAAACCCAGAGCCTTTTTCACACTGGAAAATCCCACCACTGACTCACACACCCGGCCCAGCATGGTGCTCTAAGTACCAAGAGTGTGTTTAGCAGAAGACAGAAGAGATGGGGGTAAAGCTGACTCATGGCAGCGGGATCCCACGGGAGGGGAGAGGTTGCAGGAGGCAGAGCGGACTGAGATGGCATGAGCTGTGGGGGGAGGGGATGGGCCCCTCCCACTCAGAGGGCCCAGGAAGGATTGGTGGCACTGTGGTGTCTTTCAGACAGCCAGGCAGCACTTACCCTGCATCTGCCTTTCAGGATCTGAATTTCAGTGCAACTCTGAAACTTTCTTTAAAACTGGGACAAGCCAGGGGAGAGTGTGAGCAGGAAGGGAGAATTTCTCTTGCTTTTGAGAGTTCAAACCAAAGCCTTACAGTGAGCTAATTAAGCTTCCAGCCCCAGTTATAAAAAATGCTTCAAGTCCTGTCAATCATTCCTTTTGATTTTTTTGAAAGATGTAAAATATCTGTATTTTTTCTGATCACCCAAGCAATGCATATTCATTATAAAAATTTAAATAATGCAGAAGTACATGAAGGTAAAAATGAGCCCCCCTCCCACAGAGGTGACCCACACTATGTATCCACCTGTGGAGAGCTTACTTACCCAGCAGCCTGAGGTGTGAGGAAGAATCTAGGACTGAGCCAGCTTTCTTCAGCTTTCTCAGAAGTTGGCGCTCTCAGCTTGGTGGAAATAAGGACTGTCTGGCCGGAGCAGATCACGTCTGTACAGGGATGCCATGCGTGGCCCAGGGGCCCTTGACATGACTTGTTGTAAAAGTCACACGCTGCGCCTAACAGGTGGTCACTGAAAAGGCAGGGGGACAGTTCTTGGTACATTGTCTTCTGCTGTTTTTTCCCCGTATTGGGTGCCAGAGATGTGTCTCTTTCTTAGTCTGAGTTTTTGTTGTTTTCATTTTTTTTTTTTCTGAGACAGGGTTTCTCTGTGTAGCTCTGACTGTCCTGGATCTCGCTCTGTAGACCAGGCTGGTCTCAAACTCACATCGATCTGCCTGCCTCTGCCTCCCGAGTGCTGGGATCAAAGGCGTGCGCCACCGCTGCCTGGCTTTGTTTTCCAGCTTCTCTACTTGTTCCCTGAGCACTTTCCACGGAACCGTCATTTGTGTTTCTGTCCTTTACTTATGAGTGTTCCGACTGTTCACGCTCTCCTTGATGCTTTGTAAGGGCTCTGGTGCTTTGGGGACACGAACACACTTTGCATACACTTGAATTACTCTCCGCACCTCTTGAACTGTAGTTGGCTGACCTTCATTGTCAAATCCATCCTGTTTTCTTGCTCTTGCTGATGACCCCACCCCCCAGATGAGGGCTTGGTCTCCTCTGTCTAAGGCTTCTGTCAGGTTGGATTGTTTCTGTGAGTCACGTGAACTGTAGACTTACCCCTAAAGTGAGATTTTTTTTTTTTTTTTTTTTTTTATGATGAAGTTTATTCCTACTAGGGCTTAATGCCATCTGTTCACTTCCTTATGTACTAACAGGTTCCCCTGACGTCTGTCTGGACTCTGTCCCCTGCCGGACCTTTTCATTGCTGTGTTGGAATCCCAGCATTTGAGTTTGTGTCTGTGGAAATGTTTCCTGGGTAGTGACTCAACCTCTTAAGAAAACCCGCCTGGCTATCATTTTCTACTTATGTTTCAAACAAACCTTGAAGCTTGTTTGCTAAAGTCTCTAAACCTCCAGTAAGATTCTGAACCCCTGTGGTGATTCCATGGGCATTCGGGTTTGGTTTTATCCACACTTTCCACGGGAGCTCACCTGCCTTTCCATCTATTCAAGCCTCGTCTGTCTTTTTTGTTGTGTATCTCATAATTCCTTACATTGTTCTGTTTCTCCTCAAATGCATCCCTGAGCCACTGTTTCGGATTCGATGTCACTAGGCCATGAAGGGTTTTCCGGTTGTGTGGGAAGCCTTACGCTCTGACTGGTGATGGACATTTCGCCGAGATTCATGTTATGTAAACAGTGACAAGTTTCTGTCATTGTTTGGAGATTTTCAGCTTACTTGCTGCCTGCCTGTTCTGGTCATCCCGAGAGAATCCAGAATGGCAGCCAGGAGACGCCTCTTTTTCTTGTTTCTGACTTATGTGTTCAACCTCAAGGCCTCAAGTTCAACCTCAGGGCCAGCTACAACTACAAGAAACCAAATGTGTGTGTCCCTAGCCAGAAAGAAGGTGCCCTGTGTCCTCTAGCTTCCTGGCGCTCCCACCTTCAGTGAGGCACCCCAGGCCTCTCTGTCTCTATCTTACGGCCCTCCAGCCTCTGGCTGCCCTGAGATTTGGCTCCCTCACTTCAGCAAGTTCTAGAGCTGCCTTTGAAAGTTCCCCTTCAGGTAACTTTGGTTTGTTCTAACACAGCCGCTAATTGCCATGGTGAGTAATGGGCTTGTTAGTGAACAGCAATGAGTTTCTGGACTGCTCAGGCCTCTGGCCACACTGGAGTGTCAGTGACTGGGCACCTGTTCCTGAAGTACCTGCTAGGAGCCAGGGCTGCACAAGCAGTGGGTGCCCATGCAGAAGGAAGACAGATATTTCTCAGGCAAGTGAGCAGCTTGCTTCTATGTTGAGGTGGGGGATGGGGGTCCAAGACATTGAGGAGTGGGGGAGGGTATTCCAGAGCCTGGTGTCCTGCAGGCAGTGGAGAGGTAGGTTCTAGAGGTATCAGGAGCCATCAGAGGCCCAGGGCGTGGAGGAGAGCGAGCACCATGCCGGCTCGTCTGTTTTCAGCAGTGTGTCCTCATTTCCGAGCCCCGTGCTCACTGCTGTGTCTTCATGGGCTCCATTTAGATGTAAGTGAACACGCTGTGGTCCCCTCAGGACCTGAGTTGATTTTCATTGTAGCTTCAAAGTCTCCAGAAATTTGACAAGTTAAGGCTGTCAGTTTTTTCCTAAATAATATTTATTTTCTCCACAAAACAGCAACAACCCCACCACACAAAAGTCCTTGGAGATGCTGTGTGCACTCCCCGCTGGGTGTCTCACTTCGAGGGTCTGACATTGCTCTGCAGCAGCTGCAGCAGCTGGAGTGGCACCTGTTAATTAACTGTTGCTGACGATGTCATTGAAGTGACAATTGCTGTGGGATTACAGGCTGCTGTCTACAGGGGTGAAGATACACAACTTCAACAAAGCAGGCTTGTTTTTAAAGTTTGTTTTTTTAATTAACATATCTGGGGGGAGGTGCAGTTCACTTGGAGGCCAGAAGAGGGCCTGGAGCTAGAGTGACATGTGGTTACGAGGCACCATGTGGGTGCTGAGAGCGGAATTTGGGTCTTCTAGAAGAGCCACGTGTGCTTTGAACTGCTGGGCCCAAGTTTATTTTAAAAGTTAGCCTAAAGCAGAGTGACCGAAGAGACTTGACAGCCCACGTGAAGGCCCTCCCCACACTTTCCTGATTAGACTTTAAACACTACGTATGTGTTCAGACTTTGGACTTATGGGATACCCATGTGTCCCTCTTTATGCAATCCCAGTTGTGTTGGTTACAGGAAAGCAGCTGCCCCGGGCCGGGGCACATGGCCCTCTCTGGGGATGTCAGCTGTGGCTGAGCTGTGGGAGTAGCAATGGGCACATTGTGAGAATCCTAGAGGCACTGGGTGATTCAGTTCCCTCGAGCTGGGATATCACGATGACTGACTTTAGGTGTGGGCAGACATTGGTTTATAAACAACAATCAGAGTTTAATGTACATTGTTATTGAGCTTGTGTGAAAATGATATTTTGTGTAGCGTACTGCCAGGTTCCTAGATAACCATTCAGAAGGCGCTGCTTCCCTCTTCTAAGTACATAGTGCTGTTGTTTGGGTCTGGGTTGCCCCTCCCACCCTCGTGTTGAAGGCTTTGCCCCAGCCCTGGCACTATAGAGAAGCTGTCGGACCTTTAGAAGGTGCAGCCATTTAGCTATGAATCCACCTGTGATTGGCTGGTATAGTCACAGCCCTCAGGACTCAGTCAGCTCTCAGGGCCCAGCTCTGAACACCGCTGCATGCAGGACAAGCCTTGTGCACTTGAGTCTGGAAAGGCTCTCCGTACACACCACCTCATATTTGTTTGCAGTTGTTGTAGCAACTGTGATGATAAATGGAGTGTCCAAAACAACACAGGTGATTGTTCTTGTGTGCTGCAGGGGGTCAGAAGTCCAAAGTGTTGGGCAGGCTTGATTCCTTCCAGAGACTTAGTTTTATGCCTCGAGAAAGAAAGCTGGAAAGCTTCTGACAGTCCTGTCCCTCTTAACCATGATCCCTTCTTGCCAAATTCCAGCATTTTGCTTCTGAGGTCACAGTCCCCATGACTTCAGTGTCTCAGGAGACCTTAGGACTCACTGAGTCCACCTGGGTCATCCAGGTTACTGCCTCAAGCTTTGTTCTTTCATTCAATCATGTTTGCAGAATCCTGTTGCCATATGAAGTCAGTTCACAGGTTTCAGAGATTAGGATGAGGGCATCTCTGGTCAGGACATGTGTGGAATGAAGATAGACCAAGATGGCTCCGAAGCTTTTAACCTCAGTGAAATGTGGACTTGTGTTTACGTGGCACCATGGCTGCTGTGGCTGGTACTTGCTATCCTCAGGGAAGGGAGGCTGAGCAGTAGAATGCTCTGTGACTTAGAAACCCACATTTCACCAGTGTTTCCATTCATACCCGGCCACAGGGTCCAAGACAGGCTCCTCTGAGTTCACCCTGCACATTCTGTTGAAGCAGTTTTAGGCTGGGTGTGGTGGTACATGCCGGAATCCTAGCTCTTGGGAGGCAGAGGCAGGAGAATCACAGCCACAGTTTGAGGCCACCAGTGTCCATTTGGTGAGTTCCATGCTACTCAGGGTTATGTAACAAGATTTTTTTCTCCAAAAAGAACAAAAACCAAAACCACATAGAAGGACGGGGCAGAGGGAATCGAGGAGGGAGAGGAAAGAGGGAGGGGAAAAAAGGAAGAAAAAGAGAAAAGAAGGAATGGGGAGGGAGGATGGACGGAAGGAAGGAGGGAAGAGGAAAGGGGGTGGAGTTGCCTTAGCCGATGGACTAGCTTCAGTGGTAAAGCTTTGATTGACTGTGGGAAGAATGACTTCCACACTCCTGACCGCCTCTTCCTACAGAGGCCGGTGTTAATGAACCCCAGGAGAGGTGACCACAGGTTTGCAAGATGCAAATGTGACGTCTCCCAGAAGGAAGCCTGTGTTTAGGCAGGGTCACATTAGACTTTAGAGCTGTTCTGACCTTAAAGGCGAAGTGTCTTCCACAGGCTTAGATGTCCCCACAGTGCTCCAGAATCTGCTTTCCACTCCAGTAGATCACAACAAAGTCACGATATAATAAGGACGCTGTGACCGGAGCTGGGGCAGCTCGTGCACATTAGTATTCCCAGAACACTGAATGCATGGAAATGGGCTGTGAGGGGGGCTCCTTGAGGGTTTGCTCATAATTAATACAAAATCATTCTCAGAGTTTTTTGATGAGTTGGTTATAATGAATGCAGAATAATTCCAGGGTTCTCTGACTTAATGAAGTTTGGTTTCCTTTAGAGATGTTGGGTTAGAGCGGTAAACTGTTACGATTGGGGCTGGAGACATGGCTCAGTGGTTAAGAGCACTGGCTGCTCTTGCAGAGGACCTGGCAGGTGGCTCACAACCACTGCAGTTCCATGGGATATGATGCCCTCTTCTGGCCCCAGTGGGCACTGCAAGCACATGATGTGCATACACACATAAAGGCAAAATACCCCACACATAAAAATTTAAAAATGAAAATAGAAAATAATAACCTAATGGCTGGGGAGTGCTAGAATGCTTTCCACGTGCCTTTACAGGGTGTGTGTGTGTGTGTGTGTGTGTGTGTGTGTGTGTGTGTGTGTGTGTGGTGAAGCTTCTTGGCAGTTGTGCCATTTGTACCTGGTTTTACCACAAAGCTACAACTCTGAAACCAGTATGGTTTAGATATAATTTACCCAAATTTTTATCACTTTTAGTGATAAAATGTTACTTTTTCATTTGTTGGGAAAATTTGATGTGTTTGCTGGAAGCCACACTTCACACTCTGTGGAAGACTGGAACCTTCAAGGGCTGAACTTGACCAGGTCCCATCCGGCTGGTGGTCTGGGGCTCAGGCCAAGTGCACTGTCGGTCCAGTGGAACTGGTGCTAAAGGCACGTCCTAGCTCTTTACCTGATGCTCCCACATGTGTGAGATTTTCGCCATGGAGAACACGTGGGTCTGCTTTGCATTGTTTTCCACAGCCCTGTTTGTCCTTTATGTTTGCAACATCATTTCCTCTTGTTACTTTGGACTCAGTCCTGTAAACTAGAGGATAATGCTAAATACAGTAACAGTAACAACATAAATGTTCACAGCATCACTGCACCACGCTGAGGGTTGGTAATGTGAGGCTCAGAGATCACAGTGGTACAAACCCACCAGTTCATGAATGAGATGTTTCTCTAAACTGTAATTAATCGCATTGTTTAAATGTATGAGAAAAAAATGCTTGTATTTTCTCCTGGAAATCAGCCAATTGTCCATGTCCTCTTGAGACTACTGGGTCTACCCCGGTCCCTGACTGGTTGGCCTGGAGACTCTGACTTCTGGTGCTTGTGTGTAACATGTTCTGTTTTGGTCAAGCCTGCTGGTGTGGATGTGTTTCTGAGTATGGTTTGGGGCTCTCTGCCCCTTGGTGTGAGTTCATGTGTGCAGCTGCCCTACTCCGTCCTGAGGACACTCTGGCCTTGTACTCAGCCACTACCTCAGGCTCTTGCAGCCTTTCTACCCAACCCCTTCCACAATGACCCCTGAGCCTTAGGAGGAGGGGTGAGGTACAGATGTCCCACTCCGGGCTGAGCAGTCCACAGGCTCTTATCCTCTGCACTTGGACCATTTGTGGGTCTCTGTGTGACCCGGCATCCACTGCAGGAGGAAGCTTCTCCGATGACATCGTGCACAGCTAGCTCAAGCCAGACCGCATCTCTGCATGGAGAGGGGAGATGGGCACAAGGTCCCCATTCTGTCCCATCGCCTGCCCTCCCCCTCCCCAGCTAGGGGGCTATTGGCAACTGATGGCTCTTAGGGGAGTGAGTTTCAAGAAGGTTGTTCCTGCTAAGTTGACCACATTCCAGGGGAAGGCCACGTGTCCAGGGATATATGGGCAGCAGCATAGATTGGACTTGATCAGTTAAAACAAAAGGACACAAAGTTGGGTGAGTAGGAAAGGGGAGTGGATCAGAGAGGAGCTGGGAGAAGGGGTGACCGAAACATGTTACATGAAATTCTCAACGAACTTAAAAAAAGAAAAGATCCCTTGGCCCATTCTAGACTCCTGAGCAGACACTGGGGATTTGAGGCTTAGAAACCTTCATTTTAAGCAGCTTTCCCAAGTAAACAGTGTTAGTGCCCAGTCCATACCACATTGAGCCACAGTGCCTCTGCCGGGTCACATGGCGTGTTATTTTTATCATCTTACGACAGAACTTTTCCTTTTTTTCTACCGTCAGGACTTGTTGGTCACGTCTGTAACATGTTCACAGAAACTGCCACACTGTGCTTGGACAGTGACAATAAGAACAGCACAGAGCCGGCGGCCATGCTGCTGACGTCGCTGCTTGATATCCTGCTGGGCATGCTGACGCACACCTCCAGCATCGTGCGGCAGGCTCTGCAGGTAAGTCCTCCTGGGCCTGCTTGTTCTGCCTCTGTGGTCTCCTCTGTGTGTCTTCCTCTAGCTTGGCTTTGCTTTCTCAAAGAATGTCTGTTATAGATGCAGCCTACTCAGGCCATGTGAGGTGGGGACATGACCAAGGAAGGCAGAGAGGGTCATAGAATCTTAAGGGAAGGCAGGAGAGCCTTAGTGGGCATCATCTGGGAAGCCACTCCTGTGTGAAGACAGCTTTTGCCTTGAGTGCATCAGGGGTTGGCCAGTAGTGGACAGATCTCTTTGCCCACCCTCAGCAGGAAGCTGAGCATGCCAACAGACTGGATGGTTATACATATGTTACATATGTGCCTGAATCTGTAGTAGTTATTCATTCTTATCACAAAATACCTGATTAAAAAGCAGTTTAAGGAGGGTTTTATTTGGCTCACAGTTAGAAGGGGCATAGTCTATCATGGTGGGAAGGCACGGGGCAGGAATGTGAGGTTACTGTCCCATTAAGTAGCGGTGAGATAGCAGACAGACGTTAACACCAGGGCCCATCCTGCTTTCTCCAGTGAAGGTTAACTATCTCAGGCATCTGTCTCCACACATAGTCCACATAAATTCCCTCACTTGCTTTCCTTTATAACTGATAAATATCCGGAACTGTGAGATGAGTCTGAGGATCTGGAATGTGTTCCACAGCCATAGACAGCATAAGTCAACCACGAATGTGACCCCTGTTCTGCACTGTGCTCTGTGAAAGGGAGAGGTGTGGTGTTACTGATGCCGCTGTGTGCCGGTGCCTCCCAGGCCCGCTTCATTTGATGCTCACTGACCAACTGAGTCATGTGACTCTTAGAGCAGGAGAATGGCATGCTGCAAGGTCAGATCATTGGCCTGTTTAAAATCTTGGTGAAATGACTGAGCCGTGTATCAGATGGTCCCTCTCGGCTCGGAGAGAAGCAGATGCTGTGGTTGAGGCTGAAATGCTACCTACGTGTCTCGCCCCTTTTCCTGCCCCACCCCCATGAGTCTCTCTTCAGCCAACAGCTTGGCGTTCTCACTGCTGCTCCCACAGTGGTGGTTTGTGAAGAGCTCTGAGTGCCTTGATGATCACCCTCTGTGGAGGTGATATCAGGCCACAAAGGCTGTAAATTGAAGGATCAGAAGTCGACAGACTCTGGGACGGTATTGTTGCTCTTTTGAATTCCAGGTGATTAGGTAGATAAGACACTCAGGATTTTAAGAACTAAAGCTCCTTGACACAAAACGTTTCCTGGTCTCTTCAGGCTGCCCCTCTCACCCCAGCCTCACTGGCTGTTGTGTGCTTTCCATAGCCCTTGACCCCCTGCACTCTGACTGCGGCTTTCTCAGTCCTCCTCACACTGTGGGCCGGATTGCTTTCTGAGGTGGCGGCTGACTTTGATCTCCAGTACCTGGTGTCTGTCTGCAGGAAGTGTGGCCTCAAGACTGAGTTAAAGGAAGGAGCTGGGGAAAGAAGCAAAGTCCTCATCAAAGACAAGTCCATCCATCCCGGCCTTGGACGCTTTGCACACCTGAGAGTTTGTTCTGGCACTTTAAAAACCCTCCACACTGGGGCTGTGCCCGTCAAGCCCCTGTCTGCGTCTGGCAGGAGCTTCTTTACAGGGGGCAGTGGAAGGGTATCAGTGTAAGGTGTGAGTCTCAGTCAGGTATGTGAGCAGCTTTGCTTCCTGGGGAAGAGAGACTCAGCAAGAGTAGGGGTGAGTGGGTGAGGGAGTAGGGGTGAATGGGTGAGGGAGAGCCGGGAGAGCAGTGACAGCAGGAGTCAGAATCCTCACCAGTTCCTACCCCAATGGTCCCACGATTCAGAATCAGTCCTAGTTCATCTCCCCAGGTGAGGGGGATGAGGGGCAGGAAGGCACAGAGAACTCAGGGGTATGGTGAGAGCCATCTGTTCCAATCCCAGACATACCACCTTTACCTGAGCAGCTCTGAGCCATGTGCCAGCTGTCTGCACACTGGTTTCTCATCCATGAAGCAGATACTGTAACTTCTGTGAAGGATTGCTATGAAACCTAGAAGAGAGACTAGAGCATACTCCATCGTTGTGTGTAAGCATCGTCCACGTCCTGGGAGGTTAGCAGTAACCATGAGCTTGTATCATGAGCATCAGGGAGAAGAAAAACACTTACCCACCCTGTTGGCAGGAGGCTTCCTTTGCTGACAAAACCAACCCCTGGGAAGCTGATGTGCTAGGGTGCTATTCTGTTTTGCCCTTAGGATCCCAGGACAGAACCAGGCACTTGTAATCTCAGATCAGAGAGAATGAGGTATGATAGAGATGTCCATTTGGACCGAGCATCCACAGTCTCGCAGTCGCTGTAGCTGGTCAGCTGTGCATCTACGTGTTCTTTGCCATTACTCTAAGAAACAGCATCTTTAATGAAGGTTGAGAGATGCAGTCACCTGCGGGTAGAAGAGTCACTGGGAGTCGTTTTATACTAATATCAGTAGTAGGTTCTTCGTACCCACCCCCGAGGCTCAGGGATACTGGGGTCTAAGAACCAGAGGCAGTGGATGGATACAAGAAGACTGCCGTCCAGACACAAAGGGCAGATGCTCATATGAACTCTCGGTGACTGAGACAGCACACAAGGCCTATGCAACCAAGCCAGACAGAGTCCCAGCATGGAAAGGGCTGGTGGACGTGAGCCCCACCCCTTGCTGAGGAGCTATTGGCAGGTGATAGTTGCTTGGAGAAAGTCTGTTTTCCTCAAGGAGTGGCCCCTGGTAAGTCAACCGCTACTCAGGACAGGCCCCGCTCCCAAGAGTATATTATCAGCATAAATTGGGTGGATTAAAAAAAAAAATAGGGAGCAAGAACATGAAGTTGGGTGGTTAGGGAGTTGTGGAAGTGGATCTGGGAGTAGTTGGGGGAAGGACGAATATGATCAAAATACACTGTATAAAATTCTGAAAGAATTGATAAAAATGGTTTGTTTGTTTTAAAAGGAATGTTAGTTTTTAGGGAATATCCAGTTGTTAAGTTAGGGAAGCTTGTCAATATACGAATGCTGATACGTGTGGAAATTCGATGATCTGAAGGTCAGGGTACTCTCTGGTGGATAATGGGGGCTCCTGAATCCAGCCGGGGCTCTGTCTCTCAGTGCTGAGGTGGCATAGAAAGCTTGCCGCCGTGGGGTCCTACGGTGGGACAGTCAGGCCGTGTTGTCTGGTGACAGTATTGTCCACACACTGAGCTGTGCGTGGTCTCTGACAAAGCCTGCAGGCAGCTGGGCTCTCCTGTGTCTGTGGTGCATTGTGGGACTCCCCACTTTGCATCTCCATGGTCTTCCCTTGTGACTCTGCCCCACGAACCAATATATGTGACGTTTTCGCCATCATTATGGTTAAATCTTGCCTTTCTTTTAAAAACAGCAATGGTCCATCGTTCCCTATGGTGTGACTCTCTGACTTAAGAGGAGATAATCTGGGCCTTGAACCCCCCTCCCCTGCTCCAGGGTACCTCTGTAGCCTCCCCTGCCTCCTCTCTGCCTACCCAGCCCTAAACCGAGCACTTCCATCATGGTTTCCTCCCCTCCTCCCCTCCTCCCCTCCCCAGAGCTGAAATGACCCTAGGGCCTGAGCATCTGAAGCAAGGGCCCCACCACAGGGCTTTATCCTCTAAATAAATTTTAGGGCCCTAAAATGTATCTGGTCACAATGGTTTTAGCATGACTGTCCCATCACTATTGGCAGAACCTTTTTGTGGTGCTGGGATTTAAACCCGGTATGGTGGTATTTTATTTGTACTGAAATGTGATTTTAATTGTATGTTAATAAATAAAGTTGCCCAGGGGTCAGAGCTATTAGAGCCATAGCAAGAGCGTGGCGGTGGTGGTGCACGCCTTTAATCCCAGCACTTAGTAGACAGAGCTAGGTAGATCTCTGTGTGTTCAAGGATACAGCCAGCATTGGAGACACATGCCTTTAATCTCAATCCCAACCATAGAAGACCTGGAAGTCTCTACAGACAGGCAGTGAGGAGGCAGTCATGTGTTTGGGTTTACAACCAATGAGAAGGCAGAACAGAAAGACTATAAAGACAAACACACAGGAAGTAGCTCCCTTTTCGGAGAGCTCTCTTGGCTGAAGCAGGAAGGGTGAGGCTCTTAGTTCTGACCTCTTGGCTTTCTTCTCTGAATCGGCTCTGTGTTTCTTATTTAATAAGACGGTTGGTTACATCTACAAATGGCGCCCAACGTGTTGGCAAGAGTTTCCACCTAAAAACTGAGAAAAAAGATTCTAAAACGGAGCTAAAAACAGTTCCTAATTGTCTCTCTCAAATGAGCGGCAGCTGCCGGTTTGAACTACTGGTGGGTTCCTAGCATGCGTGCTCAACCTGCCGTATGGCGGGAATTAGGCCTCTGCAAGTGGCACATTAAGCTGTGTGGTGGATATAGCCTTTGCTAGTATTAAAAAAAAAAAAAAAAAAAGGTTTCTGGGCTACACGCTGCTTGGATAAAAGCATAGACCCACGATAGCTCCCAGAGCTGGCGGAAAACTTACTACCGCCATGTTGGGAAGCTGAGGTGGGTGGAGCCAGCAGCCACAGCTGCTGCAGTTTAAAGCAATAGATTCACAATAAGACAGATTCAGATGTAATAGTTTAAATGTGTGTAAAATATACGTAGGCTTGAAAGAGACAAAAAAGGTGATATATACAGTTATATAAACAAATACATAGTTTTAAAAAATAAAGTCTTTAAAGAGACAGTAAAATTAATATAAAAAATAAGCCACATGAAGATGAATATTACACAGACAATCTGGATTGTGTTGTCTTTGGAATTTTTAACTGCAGAAAAACATTTGATTGTAAAAGCTGTTGAGTTATGCCAATATGGATATTTTAAAGATGCCTTGACTTCAAAATTTGGATATAAGGATATGTTGCTTTGGAAAGGAGACTCTGCTTTTGTTCCCACAGAAAGCCAGAGGCTATGGATTTGTTCCATATTAAGATACATCAGGTTTGACCAGCCAAGACCCCCTGAAAGGTCTCCGATGACACCATAGCCCAGATGATCCAACATCCAGAATGGTTTGAAGGCAACTGGCTCAGACGATACACCCTCACGGACTATTCCATGATCCTAAAATTTTCTTTGTGTCCCCATAAGATACAGCGCCACCCTCCAGCAGGAAGTAGTAAGAGAAGCTACGCCCAATTTCCCAAATTATATGAAATTTTCTTTGTTAAGGTTAAAACCTTCCTTTTTGAAAAAAAAAAGAGGGGGAAGTGCTGTGGGATGGTCTGTATGTCAAGTGTGTTGCTAATTGGTCAATAAATAAAACACTGATTGGCCATTGGCTAGGCAGGAAGTATAGGCGGGACAAGGAGGAGAATAAAGCTGGGAAGTGGAAGGCTGAGTCAGAGAGATACTGCCAGCCGCCATGATGAGAAACAGCATGTGAAGATGCCGGTAAGCCACGAGCCATGTGGTAAGGTATAGATTTATAGAAATGGATTAATTTAAGCTGTAAGAACAGTTAGCAAGAAGCCTGCCACGGCCATACAGTTTGTAAGCAATATAAGTCTCTGTGTTTACTTGGTCGGGTCTGAGAGACTGTGGGACTGGCGGGTGAGAGAGATTTGTCCTGACTTTGGGCCAGGCAGGAAAACTCTAGCTACAATCTGGGGCCTCACACACTCAGTCAAGTAATGGGTCCTGGGTAGACCTCATCAGAACTGATGGAATCATCATATCCCTCCGTCTGCACAGATTGTCTGGCCTCTGCTCATCAGCAGACCTGTGTGTAGTGCCTGATGCCATCACTAGATTCAAGTGGTGACGCTGGAGTGACAGGATTGTAGTTAGTGCTAGGATGTTTTATACTGAGATCATGTCACATGGCCATTTACAGTTAAATATGGCCCATAAGTTGAGCCATGTTGAGAAAATATCATGTATGTATTTCTCCAAGAGTTCTCTGAGATCCGTGCTCATATATATCTAGCAGTTTGCTTGGTGTGACGGTCAGATGCCTTGGGGCCTAATGTTGAGCTTACCATATGTACCCCAAGACCATTCCCCCACTGCAAGCCACGCAGGCCTCCCCCTGCAGCAACCCATTCCCCCCTGCAGCAACCCATGCCCCCCTGCAGCAACCCATGCCCCCCTGCAGCAACCCATGCCCCCCTGCAGCAACCCATGCCCCCCCCTGCAGCAACCCATGCCACTCCCTACCCCCCCCCTCAGCAACCTTTTCTGCTGCACAAACCAGGGACCCAGGAGTCACTCTTAACTTTCCTCTTTTTCGTTGTCCACACCCAGCCTGCCATTGAGTAATGCAGAACTCTACCTCAGGTGTCTAACAAATGTACTTGCTTCTCTGCAAACCTCAGTCAGGCTTCTGTCTTCTCTGGCCTTGACTACAACACCTGGGCAGGTCAAAGACACTGAGTGGCAAGGGACAGTGTCTTTAGAAAAGAGTCAGTGGGGTCGGAGGTAGAGGTGGAGGACCTGGATGGCGAGGTTAGTGGTTGTGTCATGGAGGGACAGGAGCCCCAGAGTGCCCAGGGGGCCCGAGAGCTGGGAGTCAGGGGGCCTGCCTAAAGAGTGAGATGCTGAGATGTGAAGTGAGGCAGGCCTGGACCTCTGTACCTTGTCTGGGCCTCTTTGGGGGCTGCCTTATCCATTCAAAGGCCTCTCACTGTACAGGGATTCCATCACAGACTGCGTGAGTCCTTTGTGAAGGGTGTCGCTAAGTTTTTAATGTGTTCTTCTTACAAAACTGCCAAGTTATGCGAAGTTGAGGTCTCTTTCTGGAATCCCTGTCCACTGTAGAGAGTCACATGACTGCTGCAGACAGGGTCTAGGCATTACTGATGATCCTTAAGGCACTGGAGGGTCTGAAGGACCACTGGGTGTCTTGTGGGCAAGTGTCCAAATATGGGCTTGTTCTGTGGCCTCATCCACCAGCTTAGAAAGCTTAGAAATGGAGTGCTGGCCCCACAGCCCTGCTGCAGCCACATCCTCATTTGTGAGCCTGTCTTATCCTTACCAGTAGACATCAGTGTCAGCTCCAGGATGATGTGTTAATGTTTAATGGGCAAAGGCTGTACTCTGCTCCAGCCTGTGCCTCGGAGGGTGAGGGATCAACAGCCATGATGCTGAGAAGTCCAGGTCTCCAGGAGAAAACTGCCTTTCTGAGAAAGGTAGGCAGGGAGGGGCAGAGAAGAGCAAGCCAACAGTTGCTGGTTCCTCCCCTCAGCCAGGAAAGGTGCAAGCTGTTGGGAGGGTGTTGGGTCCTCAGCAAAGACCTTCTGCACCAGTAATAGCAATCAAGCAATCAGGCAGGTGAAATTCTATTTGCAGGCCTGAAGTGTGGGGGAATCTTGGCTTTCTGGGGAAGGACCTTGGAACCGAGGTTCATGATCTGGGGCAGAGAGGCCTGCACTGCAAGATCAGGCTAAGGTCATGTTCTAAAAGCAGCCTGAGAAAAATGTGCACATCCTAAAGCTAAGGTGCCAGAAGAATCTGTTCTGAATGTGAAGTGATCCATCTCTGTGGTAAGATGCTTGCTATTAGTTCTGTGGAGGCCCACGGGAGAAGATGGATCTCAGATCAGAAGGACTCATCTCTTATTCCAGTGTAGTTCAAGCCTATGTGTAATGGTTGGTGGTGTCAGCTTCCTGGGATCTGGACTCACCTGGAAAACAAGCCTCTCGGCATAGCTGGGAGGAATTAGCTGTGTTAACTGATGTGGGAATGCTGTGATGTGGATGTTCTGTATGCTGTGAATATGTGTTGCTCTGATTGGTTGATAAATAAAAAGCTGATTGGCCAGTAGCCAGGCCGGAAGTATAGGTGGGGTAAACAGACAAGGAGAATTCTGGGAACAGGAAGGCTGAGTCAGAGCAGACGCCAGCCTGCCATCCAGGGAACAGCATGTAATGGCACACAGGTAAAGCCACGGAACATGTGGTGACATATAGATTAACAGAAATGGGCTGAGTAAGAGCTCAGTGGTAGGCCTGAGCTAATGGCCGAGGAGCTCTAATTAATATAAGCTTCTGAGTGATTATTTTATAAACGACTACGGAGTCTGTGGGGCTGGGCAGGATCAGAGAAAACTTGACTGTGGGCAGGACCATTCCCTGGGCAGGAATCCTAGACTGTGGAAGTGAAGGAAGCTAGCTGAGCACACATGCATTCATGACTCTCTGCTTCCTGATTGTGGATACAATGTTGCAGCTGCTTCACATCCCTGGCATCTCAGCTTCCCTGCCTCCGGAGATGGGACCCTTGAACACTGAGCCAGAATAAAACCTTTCCCCTTAAGGTGCTTCTGTCAGGGTATTTTTATCCCAGCAACAGGAAATTAACTAAGACAGTGTCCCAAGGAGTGGAGAGCCATCCTGGAAGCCTGTTCATGTAGGTTGGGTAGACACACGTGTCATAGGTGTGCATAGAAACACCCAGAGATGAGTAGTGCAACTTGGCATTGGATGGTCTTGGTTTGACCTTTGGCCTTGTTATTTATTATATGACTTTAGAAAAGCAGATTAAAGTCTCCTTTGCTCCCACCCCCAATGTTTTGGGATGTGCGTGCGTGCGTGCGTGCGTGCGTGTGTGTGTGTGTGTGTGTGTGTGTGCGTGCGCGCGCGCGCGCATTTACAAGTACCATGTATATGTGTCTGGTATGGGGCATGCATGCATTCAGGTGCACTCACAGGCCAGAGGTGAAGGCCAGGTGTCCTGCTCCTTTACTGTCTGCTTCCTTCCTTTGAGTAAACCTGAAGCCAAGATGGAGGCCAGCAAGCCTCAGGGAGCCTCCTGCCTCCTCCCCCACAGCCACGTCTGGCTTTTCATGTGGGTGCTGGGATCTAAACTTAGGCCCCTTGTGTCTTTACATAACAAGCTCTCTAACCTGGCCACCATCCAGATGGGACAGATGTTGCAGGAAGGGTCTGCCCTCTTGTCACCTTGTCATGAAATCCTTCCAGCACTTGGAGAGATAGCAGCACTCCTCAGCCCCTCTTATCGGCCGTCCACGGGTACCTGCCTCTTGCTGCCAGGCTGACTGATCTCCAGACCACTTGCATTTCTTTTCCTTTCGTTCCAGGCCCAGAAGTCAGGCTCGAGAGGGGACACACAGGCTGCAGAGAACCTGCTGCTGCTCAGCAAACCGCTCACAGACCTCATTAGCCTGCTTATCCCACTGGTAAGGGCTTGTCTGTGCGTTGGTGCGCCTGTGTGAGGATGCCTGTGCCAGGGCTCGCCTGTGTGAGGGCTCAACTGTGTGCTTTTTCAGAAATGCTGAGACTAAAGTGATTTTATCTGAATTTCAAGAATGCCTGAGTTCCTGTCACTTTAATTCCCTTTAAAACTAAAACCAGTGGCCAGGCGGTGGTGGTGCGGGAGGCAGACCGAGGTGGATCTCTGTGAGTTCCAGGCCAGCCTGGTCTACAGAGTGAGATCCAGGACAGGCACCAAACTACAGAGAAACCTTGTCTCAAAAAACCCCAACAACAATAACAACAAAACCCTAAAACCAAAGGAGCTTCCAGAAGGCCATTTATTCTTTAAAAATACTAATTTTATACTTGACTTTTAAAACCAGGTGGCATTTCATTCATTAAGATAATATTTAATGTCCAGGCTAGATGGCACACACATGTTAAATGAACTCCTGAGAAGGAGATGTATCACAGTGTGTGTGAGGTCAGCCAGAAGTACACAGTGAGACCCTGTCTGAAAAAGGATAGATGGATACATAGATAGATAGATAGATAGATAGATAGATAGAAAGGTAGGTAGGTAGGTAGGTAGATAGATGCATACATACATACATACATACATACATACATACACACACGTACATACATAGACAAACTAAATAAGGCAGAATCAAATTTAGTTACTTTCTTAATGAAAGTGTGATGAAAATGCAATGAATTCCTGTAAGGAAGGACAAGTCTCTTGAGCACCCAGTCCCTCCCAGGAGAGATTGCTGAGTTGTGCAGGACACCACAGAGTTAGAGAGGTGCAGGTACAGCACCCCTCCCCCAACCATGAAGAGCAGGGATGAAAACAAGCAGGATTACACAAGGCCACTAGATTTCTAGGTGAGACCAATGCAAACCTTGAGCTTTGAATAGCTCAATGGTTTCAACCAAATGGAAGGAGAACCCAAACATGGAGACAGGTGACTCCCCCTTAGATAGCTGGAGGTGCATTGGTGAAATTCTATAAACCTCAAAAAAAGCAAAAAGCCTCAGGAAGGCCCATGAAATCAAGGCCTGTTTGTGCCTCCAGAACCAGATGAACAGACCCCGGCCTATGTTAGGCTGGCCGCTCACTGGTCGGGTCGGGACTGAGGCTGGCAGCTCATTGGTCGGGTCGGGACTGAGGCTGGCAGCCCATTGGTCGGGTCGGGACTGAGGCTGGCAGCCCATTGGTCGGGTCGGGACTGAGGCTGGCAGCTCATTGGTCGGGTCGGGACTGAGGCTGGCCGCTCACTGGTCGGGTCGGGACTGAGGCTGGCAGCTCATTGGTTGGGTCAGGACTGAGGCTGGCAGCCCATTGGTCGGGTCGGGACTGAGGCTGGCAGCCCATTGGTCAGGTCAGGACTGAGGCTGGCCGCTCACTGGTCGGGTCGGGACTGAGACTGGCAGCTCATTGGTCAGGTGGGGACTGAGGCTGGCAGCCCATTGGTCAGGTCGGGACTGAGGCTGGCCGCTCACTGGTCAGGTTGGGACTGAGGCTGGCCGCTCACTGGTCAGGTTAGGATAGCTGATGTTTGGTGTTTACTGCCCTGTGGCTTCAGGATCAAAAATGCAGTTTTGGGGCAAATAATTGTATAGGTTTGATTGTATCCAGGAAGTAAAGGTGTGGCTGCCAGTAATCCCAGGACTCAGGAGGCTGAGGTAGGAAGATTGGCATGAACTTACACTCCAGCCTGTGTCACAAAATGAGATCTTGTTTTATCACTCAAACACACCCAAATAAATGGACAGCCAAAAACAACTCTAAAGGTTCAGCCGGGGAAGAAGGAACAGTCGCCAGTGGGTTTATGTCATAAATTACAAATGGCAGAAGGAATATAGGGCGTGTGAAGTAGGCGCACGTGAGTTGGTTAAGTTGCTACAGTAATAAGGAAGGACACTGTGTATGGCAGGCACTGTGTCCATGGGCCTGGACTTAACCTTGCTCTGCACTTACCAGCAGGGGGAGGGGGACGCACTTAGCAGTATGTGACCTTATTGGTTGATTCCACCAGTGGTAATTAGTTCATGAGGAGGCCCGTGGGCACTCAGTCAGCTGGACTTGGCTCTGTGAGCACCATGAGGTCTGGCCAGTGCTGACAACAGCGAGGTTTCTCTCTGCTTTAGCACAGATCTTACTTAATCCCCCCTTTTCTGTGATGTGGGGCCCTCCTTTACTTGACAGAGAAGACCCCCTGGAGCTGTCAAATCTAGAAACAAAACTTCAGAGCTTAAATGTCTGTTCTCAACACCCACATGCTCTTCATCAAAGTCCTCCTTGTCCTCTGGATTTGCTTTGAACCCATGAAACCCTAAACTCGTCACGTTCAGAAATAGACTGGCAAGGAGTATGGCAGGTTAGAATGTTTTCTGACATTGTTTTAAGTGTGAGGGTTTCCACGAGAAGAGGACAGGTCTGACTGCAAGCACAGCCTCCACAGCTGAGGTTCTCGGCCTCAGAAGTGTGGAGGGGAGGCTGTGCACATTCTGTCCCAAGGACAGTGACAAACACATCCATGGAAAAGGTGCGTGCCAACCTCACAAAGCATTTTTGTTTAGGAATAGTGAAAGGTTGTTTTACATTCCTGCTATGGAGTCATATCTGATTCCTTAGCAGAGATAAGTAGGGAATATAAATGATTAAGAGATGCCTTCAAAATGTGGGCTGCGGCCTCACACCGTGGCTGTTTTCCAGAGCTGCTAGGACCTCCCGACATTGCTGGCATTCTCAGGGTAGGAGGGCAGTCAGTCCCACCCCCTCCGGAGTGATCAAGTCTAAAACATAAACAGGCTGCCATGAAACATCTCGCTCTGGAGCAGAGCAGACCCAGACTTGAAAGGCCTTGAGCATGATGCAGAAGACCACCCCATGTTTCATGTGCCGAGCTGATCCCTCCTGTAAGTTAGTCGGCAGGTGGATCTTTGAAGTAGGCAGATGTGGCCGCCCTGCCCAGCACACCTGCACTGCCTACAGCCTCACCTGTCAGCTCTCATCTCCTGCATCTCCACCCTCTACCGCCCCAGGCCTCCGGAGAGCTCCCACAGAAGCACCCTTTTGTCTCAGGTTCCTTTATATGTTACATTGAACCACTTAACACAGCTACTATCTGCCCAGGTTGGCCAACGGCCGGGCATTTCATTTCCATTGAACTTATACAAGGAAGAGAGGACAAGTCACTGGCTAACGTGACTCAGGGTTCCTTACTGGTTGGAGTATGTGTGGCTCAAGGCTGGAAATGGCAAGAGGTAGGGCCACCCAGCCTGTGATCTGGGGGAGGGACTGTCTCTGAGGCCTTGGAGGACGGACAGGAGGAGCAGGTGATGGTACCCAGCTCAGTGACGCTGCGTCAGAAACAACTTGACTTCCATCCCAACTGTGTCACTGGCTCACGTTGTCACGTGTGCGTCTGAATTTTGCTCATCTTCCGCTTATTTGTTTTGTTGGACTGTCTCCCCCTCCCCCACTGAACGCTCCTCTTGTCAGCCCCGCAGCCCCAGCCTACCTGAGACGCTGTGCTTTGCTCCGACCAGAGAGTCACGGGCAGTGTCTCCTTTATAGTCTGGGTTATAGTTCTTCCCAAAGCCCTCCCTTGTCACCTCTGCTTTCACAGATTTTCTTCTGGATGGACACTGCAGTCGGTCTTAGCTCTTGTCACCCGCTGACGAGTCTCCTGTGTTCACATGCAGCTCCCCAAACACCTCCTCTCATTGACTGCTGTAGCGGCTGATGCCTCCTGGTGCCTGGGCCTGTGCTGGGACTGTCCCCAGAGGGGTCCCAGCTCTCTGGGATGCCAGCTGCCAGCCCAAGGCTCTAGTGGATTGGTGGGCATTTGCCTAACGCACGTGACCTGCCGTGTGTACACACAGGTTCTCACTGGAGCCTTCAGCTTCAGCAGTGGCCGGTGACAAGAGTGTTGTCCTGCATCTTCTCGGGAAAGATTAACACACATTTATAGCTTTGCATAAAGGGAAGAAAAATAGTAATAAAGCTACCGAGCACCTCACTAGAGCAGTACCGAGTAAGATAAATTTCACAATGGCTGTTTAAAAATGTAATAGCCTCCAGGAGAAGGCACCGGGATTGCACCGGGGAGAATAAATGGACTTGGGGTTTTAGTTCAACTTGGATGGCTTCTGGACCATTGGCCTAGAGACAGGAGGGTGAACTTGGTAGTTTTGGGGCTTTCTGCAAATGTGGCCCAGGGAAAGGAAGTGCACCCTAAAGAGACTGAAATCAGTCAACCCAGAGTCAGGAACAAAGCGATGCGTTCTTGTTTTTGGTGTGTGTCTAGGACCCTTGGGGATGCTTGAAACCCTGCATGAACTACTCAAAAGCTCACTGGTTTCCTCCTGACTGGCTCCAGCCATGACTCATCAGCTGTACAATGGTGTGTGGATTTTAGATGGGTCTCTCCCTGGGGACATGATAGACAGTAGGGTAGTTTCCTTTTGTGTTGCCATGGCAGCGAGCCCAGCTGCTTTCACCCTCCCATCACTGGATGAAACAACCCACACAGTGCATTGCATTGTGAGCTATGATGTTTGGTGGATGAAGCGTGTTAAATGCATTTTAACTTCCATTTTCAATATACTATGGGTTTAGCTAGAATAGCAGTTCTCAACCTGTGGGTCACTTAGGACCATCGGAAAACATAGATATTTACATTACAATTCATAACAGTAGCAAAATTACAGTTATGAAGTACAGTGAAAATAATTTTACATTTGGGGGGTCACCACAGCATGATGAACTGTATTAAAGGGTGGCAATATCAGGAAGGCTGAGAACCACTGCTCTAGACACAATTCTGTTGTAAGTCAAGAAGCTTCTACATTATGGGGTTTTTTCTGTATGTACATTCCTGTGATAAAGTTTAATATGTAAATTAGGCATGATTTAGGGTGATGGAACAGGTTAACACTAGAGCAGTGAGAGCAGTACATCACAGTAAGTTACCTGGCTGTCAACACCCCAAACACTGTGCTGTTCACATCTGTCCTGGGAGATCCGGGTGACACAGCACTACATGCTGAGCTGTAACAACTGAATGTCACCGGCTGCCGTTGCCCTTCTCTGGGGGCCCCTGAGAAATTATTCTGAATGGTGTGGTTGAATTGCCCACTCTCTGGCTCCATCTGGGTTCAGAGTCGGTACTTGTCCAGTGCATCCACCCTGTATATTCTGCCCTCCTGCTCACTATCATCTTCTCAGTTACCAGATCAGCTGTGCTATTCCAGTGCTTCTACCCAGGCAACCCTGGGAACTGCAACTTAAAATGCATGCACCGTTGCTTTCTGGGAAGTCTCAGCCTGTGGTTGCTCATGGACACAGTGTAGGAGAGTCCCAGTGAAAGGTCCATATAAGGCACCAATCCTTGGTCTGCTCTGACAGCTTCACGACTCCATGTTCTCTTTGCATGAACATGCCTGTTCTCATTAGTAGTGTGCAGCACTCTGCACATAATTCACACCATCAAAGGTTTTCCCAATTCTCACGTGGTGTCCGTAGTGTGAGAACACTGGTTCCTCTGCCTCTTTTGCTGGATGGCTAGCCCTCTTCTGCCAGAGGCCGTATCTCTCTCTCCGTCTCGGGGCCTGGGATGGAGATTCAATACAAATTGCCTAGGAAAGGAAGGATAATACAATAAATCTTCACACTGAGACTGCGAAGGGACCAAGTCTGCTCACCTAGTTGTATCCACCCTCCCGCTGTCCCTGTTGAGTGTCTCCTCAGAAGGTAGGCAGTGGGGACTCACACAGCCACTCCCCTCACCAGCACAAAAGCACCTCCTTGGCGTGAGGTCTCCACTGGCTTTATATTTCTGAAACTGCCTGTACCCTACATCTGACTGAACAGAAAGCACACAACAGCTGTGACCAGGGACTTGGACACTTCTAGAAGATTACTGTACCTGCAGTCTGTAGAAACAAACAAAACACGACCCTCACATCCCAGCAGCTCTGGTGAGAACAGAGGCCCTGGGTGTTGGATATGGATGCCTTTGTCTGTGGCCATACCATCCTCAATGTGCTCAGTCCCGTCAAAGTAGATGCCACACACTGCCACCCTCTTCTACAAGGAGAGACCCAGAAGGTGGCGGTTGGTGTGTAGACTTGGGTAGCTTTAGGAAGGAAGTTTCCAGAACTGCAGGTGTGCTCCCTCCCATTACTCTTTGGACATTTTTCTTGATGCTATTGCAATGTAGGTTTTTAACAGCAGTTTGTTCTTGGTTGGGGTGCCCTGATCTAAGCTTGAAAAACAACCAACCAACCACACACACACACATACACACACACACACACACACACACACACACACACACACACACACAAAGAAAAAAAATTTACTGATGGGACACAAAGGATCCCAACAGCAGTTCCCCCAGAGAATGCTGCTCGGCCATGGATGACCCTCAGGGCAGCAGCCTCATCAATCCCTCAAGCCCACTTCCAAGTAGTAATGCTTTGTGTTTTGTGACTTCCTGGGGAGACATGAACAAGTGTCTGTTCACCCCAGATAGGACACCGAGGACAGACCAAAGAGGTGACTCCCCTCGAATCTAGCTCAGGGAACCAGTGAGTGAGTTTCTTACTGTAGCACCAATGACTCAAAGGCAGATGTGCTGTGGGATGGTCTGTATGTCAAATGTGTTGCTGATTGGTCAATAAATAAAACACTGATTGGCCATTGGCTAGGCAGGAAGTGTAGGTGGGACAAGGAGAAGAATAAAGCTGGGAAGTGGAAGGCTGAGTCAGAGACACTGCCAGCGGCCATGATGATAAACAGCATGTGAAGATGCCGGTAAGCCACGAGCCATGTGGCAAGGTATAGATTTATGGAAATGGATTAATTTAAGCTGTAAGAACAGTTAGCAAGAAGCCTGCCACGGCCATATAGTTTGTAACCAATATAAGTCTCTGTGTTTAGTTGGTTGGGTCTAAGAGGCTGCGGGACTGGCGGGTAACAGAAATTTGTCCTGACTGTGGGCCAGGCAGGAAAACTCCAGCTACACAGATGCATCTCCAGACATCCCAGGCCAGCATGGGTGACAGCCCAAGAGAGCTGGATTCCTATAGCTCTGCCCAACATGTGGACAACTCCACTGAAGGAACTCTCCTCTTTCCCAGAAACTTGCTAGTTATAAAACCTTTCGGAGGGGCCTTGTGAGTCTGCAAGGACAAGTGTCTACATAAGTCTTTCTTTTCTGCCTAGGGGAGGTCTTTAGACACTGAGGTGACTGGGCAGCGGGCATACAGAGGAAATTGGGGAGTGACAGTTGGAGGGACAGAAAATCTGAGATGTGGGTCGTGCCCAAGAATTCCAGTTGATAGAAAGGTTTTTAAGCTCTGTATTCTGTGTTCCCCTGTACACGTAATTATGGTTGGGTTTGTGTGGTGTCCATGAGGACAGAGTCTTAATAGTCCAGCTCATAGCATGGTTGGAAAGGTTGACTCTCAGAGCCAGGTCCCATAGTCAGAATTGACTGTGATTTTTCTATTAACATATCTACATATTGATATCAGGGATGATGATGAGCTGTGGGTTTGGGAGATGCAGAACTAACTTTCACTTTAGTGAGATCAGAAAGTGGTCCAAACCAGTAGGAGCAGACTCAAGAGAGCTGGTCAGAGGAGTCAGGTGCAAGGTTTGCACTGGGTTGTGGCTCTGTCAGCAGAGAGCCCTGGCCTTGGCTCCTGCACAGGAAAAAGCAAAACAACACCCCCCACCCCCCACTCCATCCCCACTCCCACTCCATCCCCCCACTCCATCCCCACTCCATCCCCACCCCACCCCCCACTCCATCCCCACCCCCACTCCACCCCTACCCCCCCACTCCACCCCTACCCCCCACTCCATCCCCCCACTCCATCCCCACCCCCACTCCACCCCTACCCCCCACTCCATCCCCCCCACTCCACCCCTACCCCCACTCCATCCCCCCACTCCATCCTCACCCCCCACTCCATCCCCCCATCCCACCCCACCCCCACTCCACCCCCACCCTACTCCAGTTAACTTCACTGAGTGTGTCAAGCTCATTTAAATAACAAAGGAAATTAAATTAAATAAAACCCAATAAACATGGGTTTTTTACTTTTCACTTTGGAGCTCTTAATTGGTAAATTAAAATGTAAATAGGTACGTGTCAAAAGCTTTCAAATTATCCCTGTCTTTAATCCCACTTCCAAAAACAAGATCGCATAGGAAGTAATTTGAAGTGTGGGTATTTGTGCAAATACATAAACTCGTGACTTTATTTTTAACATCAAAAAACTTAATAACTTACAGATTGCTCAATTAGAAATCAAATTCTGGTTTTTAAAGTTTCTATTTGTGTGTGTGAGGAGGGGTCAGAGGACGACTTTCGGGAATGTCTGAGCTTTGCCGAGGCGGGCCTCTCCCTTCTGCTGCCGTGCTTGGCGCTCCAGGCTGCTCACCTGTGCTTGGTGCTCCAGGCTGCTCACCTGTGCTTGGTGCTCCAGGCTGCTCACCTGTGCTTGGTGCTCCAGGCTGCTCACCTGTGCTTGGTACTCTAGGCTGCTCACCTGTGCTTGGTGCTCCAGGCTGCTCACCTGTGCTTGGTGCTCCAGGCTGCTCACCTGTGCTTGGTGCTCCAGGCTGCTCACCTGTGCTTGGTGCTCCAGGCTGCTCACCTGTGCTTGGTGCTCTAGGCTGCTCACCTGTGCTTGGTGCTCCAGGCTGCTCACCTGTGCTTGGTGCTCTAGGCTGCTCACCTGTGCTTGGTGCTCCAGGCTGCTCACCTGTGCTTGGCGCTCTAGGCTGCTCACCTGTGCTTGGTACTCTAGGCTAGCTCACCTGTGCTTGGTGCTCTAGGCTGCTCACCTGTGCTTGGTGCTCTAGGCTGCTCACCTGTGCTTGGTGCTCTAGGCTGCTCACCTGTGCTTGGTACTCTAGGCTGCTCACCTGTGCTTGGTACTCTAGGCTGCTCACCTGTGCTTGGTGCTCTAGGCTAGCTCACCTGTGCTTGGTACTCTAGGCTGCTCACCTGTGCTTGGTGCTCTAGGCTGCTCACCTGTGCTTGGTGCTCTAGGCTGCTCACCTGTGCTTGGTGCTCTAGGCTGCTCACCTGTGCTTGGTGCTCTAGGCTGCTCACCTGTGCTTGGTGCTCTAGGCTAGCTCACCTGTGCTTGGTGCTCTAGGCTAGCTCACCTGTGCTTGGTGCTCTAGGCTGCTCACCTGTGCTTGGTACTCTAGGCTAGCTCACCTGTGCTTGGTACTCTAGGCTGCTCACCTGTGCTTGGTACTCTAGGCTAGCTCACCTGTGCTTGGTACTCTAGGCTGCTCACCTGTGCTTGGTACTCTAGGCTAGCTCACCCTGTGCTTGGTGCTCTAGGCTGCTTACCTGTGCTTGGTACTCTAGGCTAGCTCACCTGTGCTTGGTACTCTAGGCTAGCTCACCTGTGCTTGGTACTCTAGGCTGCTCACCTGTGCTTGGTACTCTAGGCTGCTCACCTGTGCTTGGTACTCTAGGCTAGCTCACCTGTGCTTGGTACTCTAGGCTGCTCACCTGTGCTTGGTACTCTAGGCTAGCTCACCTGTGCTTGGTGCTCTAGGCTGCTCACCTGTGCTTGGTGCTCTAGGCTGCTCACCTGTGCTTGGCGCTCTAGGCTAGCTCACCTGTGCTTGGTGCTCTAGGCTGCTCACCTGTGCTTGGGTGCTCTAGGCTAGCTCACCTGTGCTTGGTGCTCTAGGCTGCTCGCCTGTGCTTGGTACTCTAGGCTGCTCACCTGTGCTTGGTGCTCTAGGCTGCTCGCCTGTGCTTGGTACTCTAGGCTAGCTCACCTGTGCTTGGTACTCTAGGCTGCTCACCTGTGCTTGGTACTCTAGGCTGCTCACCTGTGCTTGGTGCTCTAGGCTGCTCGCCTGTGCTTGGTACTCTAGGCTAGCTCACCTGTGCTTGGTACTCTAGGCTAGCTCACCTGTGCTTGGTGCTCTAGGCTGCTCACCTGTGCTTGGTGCTCTAGGCTGCTCGCCTGTGCTTGGTGCTCTAGGCTGCTCACCTGTGCTTGGTGCTCTAGGCTGCTCACCTGTGCTTGGTGCTCTAGGCTGCTCACCTGTGCTTGGTGCTCTAGGCTAGCTCACCTGTGCTTGGTGCTCTAGGCTGCTCACCTGTGCTTGGTACTCTAGGCTAGCTCACCTGTGCTTGGTACTCTAGGCTGCTCACCTGTGCTTGGTGCTCTAGGCTGCTCACCTGTGCTTGGTGCTCTAGGCTGCTCACCTGTGCTTGGTGCTCTAGGCTGCTCACCTGTGCTTGGTGCTCTAGGCTGCTCACCTGTGCTTGGTGCTCTAGGCTGCTCACCTGTGCTTGGTGCTCTAGGCTGCTCACCTGTGCTTGGTGCTCTAGGCTAGCTCACCTGTGCTTGGTGCTCTAGGCTGCTCACCTGTGCTTGGTGCTCTAGGCTGCTCACCTGTGCTTGGTACTCTAGGCTGCTCACCTGTGCTTGGTACTCTAGGCTGCTCACCTGTGCTTGGTGCTCTAGGCTGCTCACCTGTGCTTGGTGCTCTAGGCTGCTCACCTGTGCTTGGTGCTCTAGGCTGCTCACCTGTGCTTGGTGCTCTAGGCTGCTCACCTGTGCTTGGTGCTCTAGGCTGCTCACCTGTGCTTGGTGCTCTAGGCTGCTCACCTGTGCTTGGTGCTCTAGGCTGCTCACCTGTGCTTGGTGCTCTAGGCTGCTCACCTGTGCTTGGTGCTCTAGGCTGCTCACCTGTGCTTGGTGCTCTAGGCTGCTCACCTGTGCTTGGTACTCTAGGCTAGCTCACCTGTGCTTGGTACTCTAGGCTGCTCACCTGTGCTTGGTACTCTAGGCTGCTCACCTGTGCTTGGTACTCTAGGCTGCTCACCTGTGCTTGGTGCTCTAGGCTGCTCACCTGTGCTTGGTGCTCTAGGCTGCTCACCTGTGCTTGGTACTCTAGGCTGCTCACCTGTGCTTGGTACTCTAGGCTGCTCACCTGTGCTTGGTACTCTAGGCTGCTCACCTGTGCTTGGTACTCTAGGCTGCTCACCTGTGCTTGGTACTCTAGGCTGCTCACCTGTGCTTGGTACTCTAGGCTGCTCACCTGTGCTTGGTGCTCTAGGCTGCTCACCTGTGCTTGGTGCTCTAGGCTGCTCACCTGTGCTTGGTACTCTAGGCTGCTCACCTGTGCTTGGTACTCTAGGCTGCTCACCTGTGCTTGGTACTCTAGGCTGCTCACCTGTGCTTGGTGCTCTAGGCTGCTCACCTGTGCTTGGTACTCTAGGCTAGCTCACCTGTGCTTGGTACTCTAGGCTAGCTCACCTGTGCTTGGTGCTCTAGGCTGCTCACCTGTGCTTGGTGCTCCAGGCTGCTCACCTGTGCTTGGTGCTCCAGGCTGCTCACCTGTGCTTGGTACTCTAGGCTGCTCACCTGTGCTTGGTACTCTAGGCTGCTCACCTGTGCTTGGTACTCTAGGCTAGCTCACCTGTGCTTGGTACTCTAGGCTGCTCACCTGTGCTTGGTACTCTAGGCTAGCTCACCTGTGCTTGGTACTCTAGGCTGCTCACCTGTGCTTGGTACTCTAGGCTGCTCACCTGTGCTTGGTGCTCTAGGCTGCTCACCTGTGCTTGGTACTCTAGGCTAGCTCACCTGTGCTTGGTACTCTAGGCTGCTCACCTGTGCTTGGTACTCTAGGCTAGCTCACCTGTGCTTGGTACTCTAGGCTGCTCACCTGTGCTTGGTACTCTAGGCTAGCTCACCTGTGCTTGGTGCTCTAGGCTGCTTACCTGTGCTTGGTACTCTAGGCTAGCTCACCTGTGCTTGGTACTCTAGGCTAGCTCACCTGTGCTTGGTACTCTAGGCTGCTCACCTGTGCTTGGTACTCTAGGCTGCTCACCTGTGCTTGGTACTCTAGGCTAGCTCACCTGTGCTTGGTGCTCTAGGCTGCTTACCTGTGCTTGGTACTCTAGGCTAGCTCACCTGTGCTTGGTACTCTAGGCTGCTCACCTGTGCTTGGTACTCTAGGCTAGCTCACCTGTGCTTGGTACTCTAGGCTGCTCACCTGTGCTTGGTACTCTAGGCTGCTCACCTGTGCTTGGTGCTCTAGGCTGCTCACCTGTGCTTGGTACTCTAGGCTGCTCACCTGTGCTTGGTGCTCCAGGCTAGCTCACCTGTGCTTGGTGCTCTAGGCTGCTCACCTGTGCTTGGTGCTCTAGGCTGCTCACCTGTGCTTGGTGCTCTAGGCTGCTCACCTGTGCTTGGTGCTCTAGGCTGCTCACCTGTGCTTGGTGCTCTAGGCTGCTCACCTGTGCTTGGTGCTCTAGGCTGCTCACCTGTGCTTGGTGCTCTAGGCTGCTCACCTGTGCTTGGTACTCTAGGCTGCTCACCTGTGCTTGGTACTCTAGGCTAGCTCACCTGTGCTTGGTGCTCTAGGCTGCTCACCTCTGCTTGGTACTCTAGGCTAGCTCACCTGTGCTTGGTGCTCTAGGCTGCTTACCTGTGCTTGGTACTCTAGGCTAGCTCACCTGTGCTTGGTACTCTAGGCTGCTCACCTGTGCTTGGTACTCTAGGCTAGCTCACCTGTGCTTGGTACTCTAGGCTGCTCACCTGTGCTTGGTACTCTAGGCTAGCTCACCTGTGCTTGGTGCTCTAGGCTGCTCACCTGTGCTTGGTACTCTAGGCTGTTCACCTGTGCTTGGTACTCTAGGCTGCTCACCTGTGCTTGGTACTCTAGGCTAGCTCACCTGTGCTTGGTGCTCTAGGCTGCTCACCTGTGCTTGGTGCTCTAGGCTAGCTCACCTGTGCTTGGTACTCTAGGCTAGCTCACCTGTGCTTGGTACTCTAGGCTAGCTCACCTGTGCTTGGTACTCTAGGCTAGCTCACCTGTGCTTGGTACTCTAGGCTGTTCACCTGTGCTTGGTACTCTAGGCTAGCTCACCTGTGCTTGGTACTCTAGGCTAGCTCACCTGTGCTTGGTACTCTAGGCTAGCTCACCTGTGCTTGGAACTCTAGGCTGCTCACCCCTGAACTTCCTGGCAGTTCTGTCTTTTCTCCCATCTCACCAGAGGCCTTGCAGATGTGAGGCCACTGCTTCGGGCTTTTTATGTAGACTCTGAGGGCTCTAGATCATGTTGCCAGTCTGTGTGGTGAGTGCTTTTCCCCAGTAAGCAATCTCTCTGTCCCAAAATTCTAGTTTTAAGGTAGAATTCTAATGCCACTGAATATGATTTTCAAAGCATATTTAATAATGTGGTGAAATATAACATGGCATTAGACAAAATACTAGGATGTTATCAGATGCTAATTCAATGTATATTTTTATAATGTATATATAATTGGAAGATCTTGTGCATGTAATTTAACCTATATTTAGAATAAGTATTGTTTACATTTATTTAATTATCTTGTGTGTATGAACACATGTCAGAATACAGGTGGGAGGTCAGAGGACAACTTGCAGAAGTCAGCCCTCCTTCTCCTTTGTGGGTCCTGGGGATCAAACTCAGGTCATCAGTTTGGTGGCAAGCTCCTTTTCCTGCTGAGCCATCTCACCAGCCCTTAAAATCAGCATCTTCTAGTAATGGGCGTATACCCAGCATCCTCTAGGATTAGCGCATGCACGCACACAGGGTACTGCAGTCCTTACCCCACAAAGGCTCCCTCTGCTACCAGAAGCAAGTGTGTTAAGCCTTGAACATGGAGAAATGGTGTTCTGAGCTCCTACCTAGAAACACTAGAAACACCTTAGCTGCTGCAGGCACCTATCAGCTTGCCCAGACACCGGCTGCTGGTGTCATCAGGGCAGCTGGTGCCACATCTGAGGAAGGCACAGGGGAGTCCCCTGGGTAAAAGGGGCCCAGCACCTGCCAGGGATGAGCGTAAGGGTGCTTGTCATCAGGCAACTTGTCCTGAGCAGCTGTCCTCCTGGCTAACAGTGTTACCAGATCCAAGTTCAGCTGCTTTCCTGATACCGTGTTTGGCAAGGTCGTGATGTTAGGAGCTGGCAGGTCTGGAAGCTGGATGCCTCTGGCCACATTGCATCCTGTGGGGACACTGACTCAGAAGTAGTTTGTATGTCCAGATGGTGGTCCATCACAGGCTGGCAGGAGCCTGCTCACAGCAGTGTGCCTGATGACGCATGGCTGATGTCTGTCACCCAGTCTGTTCTGCAAGGCCCCCCAAAAGCAGCCGTTGTTTTCTGGAGGTTTGCCCATTTGCTGTTTCTGCACTGTACACTGTGGTCAGGCAGCAGGGTGCCACCACCCTGGGAGATAAGGGTCAGGTGGAGACAGATGCAAAAGCATACTGCAGCAGAATCTGCAGGAAGCTCCCACCAGTGAACTCACTGCTGCCTGGAGACCGGGGGGGGGGGGGGGGGGGGGGGGGGGGGGGCGCGGAAAGCAAGCTCACCCAGAGTCAGCAGAAGCAGCAGTTAAGATTGTGGCCAAACCCACTGAAAACAGAAGGAAGGCAGAAGGACTCCAAGTTCTTTGATTAATCAATCAAGCATTTAGAAAATCACAGAACAGGAATGGAGACTCAGCAAGTGAGGGCAATTTTCCCAGTTTTTAAAAATACAGAGAGAGAGAGACAGTATCTCACTATGAAGTACTGGCTGAGCTGGAACTCAGGGATTTGCCTAACTCTGCCTCCAGAATGCTAGGACTTGAGTTCGATTCCCCCGACCCCCAAGCCCACATGGTGGAAGGAGAGAACTGACTCTCACGAGTTGATCTCTGACACAGGCACCTCAGCATGCGCGTGCCTAGACTTAGGGGTATGCACCTTTTCCATCTTCCAGACAGTGACCTGTGTAGTGAGAGATATCAGTGCTGTGACCCTGATTCTTCTAGCTAAGGACAGTGTGCTGGTCCACTGTATGCAAGCTGAAAATGGTTGGGTTGGCTTTCTGTGGCCACAGAAATGTCTCATGGTACTATAATACCCCATTCAACATGACTGAGAACATGAAACCTTGTGCTGAATTTGAAAATAATACTTTTCTACTTTTAGACAGAGTAAATTCCATGTCTTGTCACCTGGTGTTCTATCTGTGAAATAAAAATAGCAATTTCTTTTGAGAGAGAGAAAGGGAGAGGGAGGGAGGGAGAGGAATGTTTGCGTGTGCCCTCTGTTCTGCTGTCCTGAGGACCTGCTGGGCCTCTCTTCTGCCGCGGACACAGAAGCTTTGGATTCTAACAAGAGCACAGCTCCAGGGGCCACTCTTTCTTCACTACTAGAGAATACAGCTCCTGCCTCCTCCCCAGAAGGACACTGGGGCAGGGGGTTCCTAACTCTGTGCTGCAGATTGACACCCACATGAAGGCTCTGTTTCTTTGCTTCATCTGGGCTAAGCCCTACTCATCACTTCAGGTTGCATCATCGTAAAATCTATCATGAGACAGTAGGCTAAAGATAATGAAAAATAGTCAGCGTGAGTTTGAAATGGAACTCAGCAATAGTCCATGGAATAGCAGTTGAAAAGTGTTCACTAGAGATACTCCTAAAGACATGCTTACAGACCGTTTTCCTCCACTTCTGCTTGAGTTCTCACAGGTCAGGAGTAGCTGAGCACTTGCTCAGCTAAGCTTGCTATTTATTTTTACATAGGTCATTATACAGCGTGTTTGAGCATGTTAGAACTCGGTGCATTTGAGCGTGTTAGAACTCGGATTGCTTCGGCCTCTTTGGCCTCTTTGGCTTTGTGGTTGGAGTTACTTTTCTGCTGTGGTGAGACAACAGTACCCAGCAGAAGCAGCAGATCGGAGAGGGTCCGCTTAGCTCACAGATGAAGGGCGCAGTCCATCCTGGAAGTCCCGGCAGCAGGAGCTTGAGGTGCTGGTCACACTGCATCTGCAGTCAGGAAGCAGAAAGCGATGAACCCTTGTGCTTGGCTCACTTCCCCCTTCCAGGACCCAAGTCCATGGAATGGTGCCTCCCTTCAGCATTAGATTAGAGTGGGTCTTCCTGCATCAGTTAACCTAATCACAATAATCCTTCACAGATACGGCCATAGCCTAGGGCTTCTCAACCTTCCTAATGCTGCGGCCCTTTAATACAGTTCCTCATGTTGTGCTGACCCCCCAACCATGAAATTTTTTTCTTTGCTATTTCATAGCTGTAATTTTGCTACAGCTATGAATCGTAATGTAAGTATCTCATATGCAGAATATCTGATATGTGACCCATGAGAAAGGGTTGTTCAACCCCCAAAGGGGTCATGACCCACAGGTTGAGCAACACTGCTGTAGACTAGCTTAAACAACATAATCCCTCACAGACATAGGCATAGACTAACTTAATCAAGGTACTCCTCAAAGGCATGGCCATAGACTAACCTAATAGGACAATCCCTGACAGACATGACCATATACTAATCTAATCAAGATAATGCCTCATGAGTGTGCCTGGAGGCCTTTCTCCAAGCTGTCTCCAGACCTGTCCAGGTTAAAGTCAGCACTGACCATCACAAGCACAGGTTTCTAGGAAAAGCCACCTGGCCATTTGGATGCTTAGCCTGTGAGCAACTTGGAGTGGGCTTTTTATTTTCAGTTTGGTTGGCTAAGCTATCATCGGTTGGTAAATTCCCAGAGCCTCACTCTGTCCTTGGGAGGGAGCTGGGCTCAGGAACAGAAGTCCTGAGGTGTGCCACCCTTTCCTGATCCTTCTCACAGCTGGCCTGTGGGGTGGCACACGTTCACGCACAACAGGCAGAGGCCCGTCTTCTGAGACACTCAACTATAGATACCTTCACACACTGTTCCTACCGATGTTTCTTTGTGTACATATAGTTTGGAGGGGAAATGTTTTTCAACTCGGAACTATTTCTGTAATTGTGGCTAGCTCATAACTAAAGATTCTCTTGAGGCAAAAATAGGAAACTCATATTTCATGTAAATGAAGTCTCACAGCTGTTTGATGTGCGGAGGCCATGGTCATTACAGAATCCTCCTCACAGAAACATTGCAAATACAGGAAATTCAGTGTTTAACTGGGTCATGGGTTTCCCTCACTTCTCAGCAGGAGGGGAGGAATGGGCTGTTGAAGGGCTGAGCGCCCTTCGTCCTGTAGGCTCCTGTTTTAAAGTCAGTTCATACTGGGACACTTTGACCTAAAGCAGGGTGACGGGGCTGTGCAGGCCGTGCTAGGACAGCGCGTGGCCTGCATGTGCACTTGCAGATCGATGCCCTTTCTACTACTGGTGAGTCACCACATGTGCCAC
Organism: Peromyscus californicus insignis; assembly: GCF_007827085.1. Taxonomy (NCBI): domain Eukaryota; kingdom Metazoa; phylum Chordata; class Mammalia; order Rodentia; family Cricetidae; genus Peromyscus; species Peromyscus californicus. The sequence goes on along the minus strand of NW_026294402.1, from coordinate 115,637,924 downwards.
TTGTCTCCAGGTGTCTGGAGTATTTAAAATGTGTTTGGGTTGTTGCTGTTAAAGAGTTCTTTTTCTTTTTTATGTGTATGTGTGTGTTAGTGGGTGTCCATGCAAACATTCCCTGAAGCCTCCATGTGGTCCTCCGCAAGAGCAGCAAATGCTTTTAACCACTGGGTAATCTCTCCATCCCTACTTGTTAGCTTTTTGAGACAGAGCCTTACTCTGTAGCCCAGGCTGGCCCAGAACTTAGAGTGATCCCCCTGACTCAGGGCCCAAGTCCTAGAATTACAGGCATGAACTGCCACACCCAGCTGTCATGTGCTGTGGGATGGTCTTTCTGTGTGCTGTGAATATGTGTTGCTACTATTGGTTAATAAAGAAACTTCTTTGGCCTATGGAAACACAGGTTATAGCCAGGCAGGAAATCCAAGCAAAGTTACAGGGAGAAGAAAGGCAGAGTCAGGGCAAATGCCAGCCCCACCACCCAAGGAACTGGTAACACCACAGCCACGTGGCAAAATATAGATTAATAGAAATGGGTTAATTTAAGATGTCAGAGCTAGCTAGCAATAAGCCTGAGCCATAGACCAAACAGTTTGTAATTAATAATAAACCTCTGTGTTTATTTGAAACCAAGTGGCTGCAGGATACCGGAAAACTTCAGTATACAGCCATGTGTGGCTTATGTGCTATTCTCCATAAAATAAAACTTACATATATGTGTATGTTTCATATGTAGGTATTATGCACCCAGTAAAAATAATTCAAAATACTTAGGACACAGTGCTCTGTGAGTTGTGTGTCTTTGGGTCTGTAATGGAAACACGTGCCTACGTTTTCCACAGGAGGTCATGGTGGAATCTTCAGCCTACTTTTCTCTCCCTTATAAACACAATTTTATTGATGGCCTTCATGAACACTCGAGAGCTGAGTGATCAAGAGCCCTCCTGTGACCATGTGCCTGCGGGAATGTTTCCTTTCATCTGCCTCCCCATGGGGTGCAGGGCGGTTTTCACTCTCTTAGAATTTGTACCAATCCCAGGTTTCGTGAAGTTGAATCACTTTTGCTGTTCCAACATGTTGAATCTTGAGTCTGAAAATCTTGCATTTCTTTCTCTGTAAATGAAGGAAAGAATCTTTTGTAGGTTGTCTTGTTTTGTTTTGCTGTTTTGTGATGGGGTAGGGGACTCTCTGTGTATCCCTGGCTGGCCCAGGTTGGCCTGGAACTCACAGAGCTTTTGCTGCCTCTGCCTCTCCAATGCTGGGATTAAAGTTGTGTGCGATGGTTAATTATCTTAATTTCTGTCTCTCTGATTGCTTGGTGTGACTTCTGCCCTCTTTTCCTGCTTCATCTGTTTTGAATATTAGGCATCTTTGAATATTAGGAAGGGCATATTTTTGTTGCAACAAATGTACTCTTTCTTTTTCTCCTTGATACATTTTTTTTTATTTTTATTACATTTTCATTACAAAGATAGTGTCTATCTTATGGATAAACATGTCAGTGTCCTTTACCCTTTGAGGCTTCATGTCTGGTTTTTACTGGTTCTCCCAACTTAGAAGACAGATGTAACCAGACGGTCACCTGTGTTTTCTAGTGTCCCTGTGTATAACCGTTGGGTTTACCCACTGCTGTTTTACTATGATGGGTGAGATGGACATCACATGTTGGCGGAAGGTTTCAGTTATCAGGTGCTGAGTAGATTGTGTGCTGTGCGGAGTCCTCATTTCACAGGATGCAGTTGGTATTATTTACTGTTTAGACCACAGTTGAGAATAGCATACAGCTAGGGAGATGACAGCCAAGCTTTGTCCAGGAAACCTTTGTTCCTTGGCTTGAGTTCAGGTCTGATTGAGGTAAACACAGGGCTGGGTGTCAGGGATTCCATTATAACACAGAAATGGAGGTTGAGCACAGTCAGCCTGAAGCTCCACCCATTCTGTAGCCCTGGATTCAGCCAACTGTGAGTTGAAATCACTTGTGAAGAAAATCATGCCTGTAACAAATGTGTACAGATTATTCTTTGCTGTGGAATGTTCTGTATGGCAAATGTGTTGCTGATTGGTCAATAAATCACTGATTGGCCAGTGGCCAGGCAGGAAGTATAGGCGGGACAAGGAGAAGAATAAAACTGGGAAGTGGAAGGCTGAGTCAGAGACACTGCCAGCCGCCACGATGACAAACACCATGTGAAGATGCTGGTAAGCCACGAGCCATGTGGCAAGGTATAGATTTATAGAAATGGATTAATTTAAGCTGTAAGAACAGTTAGCAAGAAGCCTGCCACGGCCATACAGTTTGTAACCAATATAAGTCTCTGTGTTTACTTGATCGGGTTTGAGCGGCTTGGGACTGGCAGGTGAGAGAGATTTGTCCTGACTGTGGGCCAGGCAGGAAAACTCTAGCTACAATTCTTCTCATCATTTTCCAGTCAGTATAGCACAGCAATGATTTGCATCCTGTTTATGTGGTGCTCGATCCTATAGGTGTCCAGAGATGACCCAAAGTCCATTCAAGGGTGTGTCGAGGTTATGTGCAGATACTGGGCCTTCCTTCCCACCTAAGTTAGCATCTGCAGGTTTTAGTAACCTTTGAGGATCTTGGACCGATCTCCACAGACACTGAGGGAAAATGGGAGCATGCTTTGTGTGAAAGAGCTATTCTAGTACATTCTCCAAGGGTCACGCTGAAAGCCTTTTATTCTGGGATTCCCCTATGGAAATGCACCTTTCCCCAGATAGGTTCCATCGTGTACTTGTGATGATGAGGAAGACCATTCAAAGCTGAAGTGCTGATGGTGTGTGGCTAATTTGTTGAAATTTGTCTATTGAGGTCACACTGACTGCATTTTACCTCACTGATGCTAATTAGTAGCTCAGTCTCTTAAACTGGGATTAACCCTTCCCTTGCCATCAGCAGGGCTGACAGTGCAGCCACAGAGCCAGATCACTGGGAAGGGCCATCGTCCTTGTCATCAAACATTCCACATGAGGGTCAGGCCTTTGGGCAGGAGAGCATGGCGTTGCCAGAGTCAGCTTGGTCCACTCTGAACATCATGCATGCATTCAGCTGTGGTTGCATGGACTTGTCTGGTGACAGGTGAGTGACAGCGGTGGGCAAATTAGTACAAGCTTTCCACCTCGAAAGAAGGATGCAGGGCTGGCAAGATGGCTCAGCAGGCGAAGGGGCTTGCTGCCAAAGCAGACAACCTGGGTTTTATCCTGGGACCTATGTGGTAGAACCCACAAGCTGTCATCTAATCTCCACACACTAATAAATGTGGCTTTAAAAAGGGACAGGATAGTTAATGCCCTCTAGAGCTGTTGAGAGACAGAAGGGTTAGGCACGCAGGGTCTTGGCAAGGGCTTGGTGCAGAGTGTGTGCCCCACTGTGCTTGTTTTGTCTGTGTGTTGCGTGGCTCCTGCATTACCTTTACCGTAGTATAACACTGTGTAGTAAAACCCACCATGGTGATGACAGCATTCCCAAGAGTCTAGAAGCTGGATGTGCTCCGTTTTATTTTTGTCCCTGCCCCAAGCCATTTGATTGTAGATGCTCTCTAAAAGGCCAGCTCTGTGTCAAGTTTGAAGCCACTGAATAGCATATAATAGCATTGGCTATTCACCTGTAACTGTGATGCAAGGGGCTAGCTGTTTTGATAACTGTGGTTGGCTTTTTGTTCTGGCTTTGTGCCTGCAGCATTGCTCTGCCGATGACTCCCAGGGGCTTTCCCATGCTGCATGTTCTGTAATCATATTACCCCCGTCTAATAAACAGTCAGCTCATATTGTAATAAGCCCTCTTTGCACACAGCCTCGTTAATGCGCTAAAGTAATGGACCCAAGGGCATTGCCAAAGACTGTAACTCTACAATTAGCTGGCCTCACAGCTAGACAGAGAGTTGATTGAGTTCCCACCATACTGCAGTCACGAGGGTCCTCAGAGCATACCAACCATACTGCAGAAGTGCCGCTGGGCCCACAGAGTCCTTCCGCCCCAGGATGGAGATGGACAGTCTTGTTTCACTCTGTCTGGATGCATTTCTTGGATAAGTGAACTCCCTGCTTTCAAAGATACGACTTTGCCTTACAGAATTCATACTAAACATCCAGACAATAAAGGCTTAACTAAGCTTCAACAGCATTGCACAGACTTCGTTCTATTGTAAATCACCTGGTTGGATATTGTTTCAGTGTTAGAGGGCAGCATTTGTCGTATGGGCCTTGCACTTTTATTAAAGGACAGCCATTGTCTCCTTGGAAATCACATTTTTAAAGAAAAACTGTATTATCTCTTACTTTCTTTGAGGGCATATCTTCTGCCTCATTCCTGGATTTGTTAGATCTGAACTCTTCAGAAAGGAATTACTTTAATGCAAGAGAGAATTTTCACAATCTTGGAGTGTAGCTGGAGTTATCTCCAGTCCTGCCTGGGCCTGCAGCCACTCAGACCCAAATAAACACACAGAGGCTTTATATTATTTAAACTGTTTGGCCTAATGGCTCAGGCTTCTTGCTAGCTAGATCTTACATCTTAAATTAACCCATTTCTATAAATCTATACCTTGCCACATGGCTCATGGCTTACCAGTAACTTTACATCTTACTTCTCAAGGCAGCGGTGGCTGGCAGCGTCTCTTGACTTAGCCTTCCACTTCCCAGAATTCTCCTCTCTCTTTGTCCCACCTATACTTCCTGCCTGGCTACTGGCCAATCAGCGTTTTGTTTATCAATCAATCATAGCAACATTGGAGTCAGTCAACAGTCACTTTTTTCCATTCATGTGTGCTTTTGTGCATGTATGTGTGCATGCTCAAATGTGCGTGGTCACATGTGTCAGGTGTAGATGTAGGTGTACATGTGTGAGCATGTGGAAGCCCAAGGGTCAGCATCAGATGTCTCTCTCCATTGCTCTCTACCTCATTCTCTGAGGCAGGGTCTCTCGGTTGAATCCAGATTGCTTGCCAGCAGGGCTAGTCCTGCTCAACACTCCAACAACCCTCTTCCCTGTCCCCATGTGCCGGGATTACAGGCAGGTCACCATGTCTGCTGGCTTTTACCTGGGGCCTGGGATCTGAACTCCTAACCTCCACTCATGTCCAAACACTTGGACCACGGAGCCATATGCAGATCCCATCATCTTGGCTTCTGGACTCCAGTCCTGCAGCACACTTTCCAGCTTTGTAACAACAAGTCCTAACATGATTTTCCTTTTCTATGGTCCTAATACACTGAGTCTTCTGGAAGCCATCAGCAGTATCCCAAGACTCCAACATCACTGGCAGGTTAGTGTGTGGCTCGTGTCACATGGAGGCCATTTCCCTTGTGTGCCTGGGAAACTTTCCTTTCTCTTTTAATTTTAGGGATAGAAATGGCAGATTTCTTTCTGACATTTTAATTGCAAAAGGTATGATGAGCCATCACAGGAATCCAAACAAGCTAGAGGTGATTAGTAAAACCAAAGCCCCCACTTGTGCATCTGGCTTATGGCGATGGTCTGTCTCTGTTCTTTTCCTTGCAGTCACAAGTGCCTACATCATGGATATATTCTTCTCTGTATTTGCTTCAGTATTACGAACTCTTTTGTTGTCTGTATCCAGCCACTGGTTTTGTATTGCTCAGTAATTATGGACTCTTTCATTGTCTGTATCTGGCTACTGGTTTTGTTCTTTTCAGCCTGAATGTCATTAGTGTGAACTTCAGACGTTCTTGCCAGTGACTGTTTAGGTTGACTGCAGTTAGATGCTGTCCTAGATGCCCCAAGTAACATCCTGATGTGGCGTCCATGCTTCTGCGCTCTCCTCATTTCTGTCAGCTCCCCAAAGTGAGGTGGCTAGGTGTGGTGATGTGAATGTAATTGGTGCCAGTCAGCTCACAGGCAGTGGCACTATTAGGAGGTGTGGCTTTGTTGGAGAAAGTATGTCACTGTGGGGGTGGGCTTTGAGGTCTTGTATGCCCAAGCCATGCCCAGTGCCTCAGTCAACTTCCTGTTGCCTGCAAGATGTAGGACTCTCAGCTACTTCTCCAGTACCATGTCTGCCTGCATGCTGCCATGCTCCCCTCAAGAATGATAATGAACTAAACCTTTGAAACTGTAAGCCAGCACCAATTAAATATTTTCCTTATAAGAGTTGCCATGCTCATGGTGTCTCTTCACAGCAATAGAAACCCTAACTAAGACAGAAGTTGGTACCAGGAGTGGGGTATTGCTGTGCTAGGCCTGATTATACATTTGTTTTAAGAAATATGGACTTCGGGACTGTGGATTAGAAAAGCAGGTGAAAGCTTTAAGCACTGCTTAATGGGCCATACTAGTAGGAGCATGGAAGACAGTGGTGCTGAATGTGATTTGATGAACTGTGGGGCCTGGCTCAAGAGGTTTCAGAGGAGAATATTAATATATGGCCTAGGGATCATTCTTGTGATATTTTGGTGAAGACCTTGGCTATTTTTTGCGCATGTCCAAAGAGTCTGCCTGAGGCTAAAGTGAAGAGTTTTGGTTTAATTCCATTGGCAGAGGAAATCTCAAAACAGCCTAGTATAGACTCTGTTGTGTGGTTATTAGTGGTAACTCTAATGAAGATTTATAATGAAAAGGAGCAAGCTGAGCAAATAAAAATAAAGTGTGCAGATTGAGAAAAGGGGCACCAGGAAGTAAGAATAGAGCTAAATCCTGTGTTCAAGGAGAGAAACAGATCAAGAAATACAATAAAGGGAGTGGTGACCTCAGGACAAGATCCCACCCAGTTAAGTTTCTAACTTGTGAAAAGGAATTTTTAAAAAGCTTACAGCCAGTTGTGGTGGTGCATGCCTTTAATTCCAGCACTCAGGAGACAGAGGCAGGCTAGTCTCTAAATTTGAGGCCAGCCTGGTCTACAGAGTGAGTTCCAGAACAGCCAAGCTTAGGCAGTGAAGGAAACTATCAAAACCAGAGAGCTGATGAAGGTGTAATTGAACAAGGAGACCATGTTCCAGCCCCAGCAAGCAGCAGAACTTGGCAGCTTCAGGCACGTGGTTCTGGCTTTAGAGATAAGCATAGAAGAAACAGGCTATGGAATTGTCCCCGAGACCGTGGAAAGCTGCTGAGGCCAGGCAGGTGTCAGGGGTGTCCCTGAACAGAGGCCAGTAGAGGTGCCATTGCGTGAAGCTGTGAAGTTGAAGCTTGGATTGCCTTGGAGACCCCAAGATGTTAGAGATGACAGAGCCATGGGATACCTGCCAAGGAGAGCTGCTAACAGGGAGTGGAACCAGCCCAAGAGAAAGAAGTGTGTTGCAGTCAACAAAACTGAAAGGAATTGGAGATCTGAAGAGCATTTTGACGTCAGACATGAAGATGCCGAGTTTGGAATTTGCCCAGCTGGTTTTTAGCCTTGCTTTGGCCCAGTATTTCCTCACTGTGCTCCCTTCCTACATTTTGGAACGAGTCTTCTTAGCTTTGCTATGTATGGATGGAAATTCAGCTCATGAGGGTTCAGTTTGGATTTTTTTAGTTGTAGCATTAGAAAGGAGCCACACAATCTCAAAATACATATAACTCTAAGGCATTAAATTTGACAAGTGGAAAAATAGATGATTTTAATAGAAAACTATAAATTACCAAACTTGGCATCAATGTGAGTAAATGTCAAACTCCAAAAATGCACATGTGGAAGCCAGAGGGCAGCTCTGCAGGGCTGGTGTTCTTCTCCACGGTCCTAGGACTGAGTGCAGGCCATCTGGCCTGTAAAGCAAGTGTCTTTACCCACAGGGCCAGCTCATGGCCCCAGTTAGAACAGTGTCTGTTTTAAATGTTGGTTTCTCAGGACACAGTCACCCTGTCTGCCTTCTCAATATCTGACGTGACTTTTTTCTTAGAAGTCACCTCTCCAAGGATTGACTGTCTCATGATAGAAAGTAGGATCTGACTTCCCATGGCTGAGGAATAGAAAGGCACGCTTCTCTTTGTTATCCTGCCAGGGGTCTCTCACAAGCAGTTAGAGCAGCTGCAGTTTTGAAGAGCACACTCGAACTCCCTTAGTCACCAGCAAACACAGAAAACTCAGGAAAAACAAACGTGTGAACGTGGTGTGTCAGGGATGTCTCTTGTACTCAGATTCCTGAGACACACCTCTGAGAAGAGTCTTTATGGCAGGGAGGAAGCAGAGAGCAAGACGGGAGGAGACCATGGGCAGTGTACCCCTAAGAACCGCCCCCCACACCTACTTGGTCTCCTACAAACTACAAACCCTCAGAAAAGCGCCACCTTCTGGGAACTAAGTGCTCGACTCAACGGTAATGGGGCATCTGGCATCTTCATTGCTGGTGTTGGAATGCTGCCCTGTGGTTTACAAGTGAATCCTAGTTCCTAAAGAAACAAACAACCCGACCCATGTTACTCTGATGATCCAGAGCATAAAGCCAGTGGAAAGGCTCCCAGTTCATTCATAAAGTGATAGTGAGTTTCATAATATTTGAAAACGGCTCACAACTGACAATCGTTTTCACTTAGGAGGCAGATGAGAATTATTTTAAATTTATTTATTTGTATTTCATGTATACTGGCGTTTTTTCCTGCATGTGTGTCAGTGTGAGGGTGTTGATCCCCTGGAACAGGAGTTACAGACAGTTGTGAGCTGCCGTGTAGGTGCTGGGAATTGAACCCAGGTCCTCTGGAAGAGCAGCTAGTGCCCTTAACTGCTGAGCCATCTCTCCAGCCCCAGATGAGAATTTTTTTAAAAGAAAATCTAACCTGACAGAAAATTGGAGGGCCAGTGTCAACATGGAAGGAAGGTTCAACTCAAGAATGGCTCAAGCTCTAGGAGCATGAGCTAGTTTGTGGGAATGGGGAGAGTAGGAACAAGACCATAGTTGATGCTGAAAGCCCAGCTAGCCAGTCTTCATTTGTATTATTATATATTACACATAAATATATATCTGTACATATGTATTAGAGGAAGTTTTATGTCTGTGCACCACTCGTGTGTCTGGTGCCTGGAGAAGCCTGGAGGGCTTGTAGGTGGCCTTTCTCTGCAGCTCCTGCAGCCTGTGTGTGAGGCTAGGAATGTTTTCTAATGGATTCTCACGAGCTTCCCAACACCTGAGGCCTCCTAGGCTCTCCTCCAGATTCTCCACAGTAAGGAACCCACTGCCTGGGTTGTGTATGTGTGTTGGCGTGTCATTTGATGTCATTGTCCCCCTCGGGGACACCTACACAGTGCCACATTGTTCCCTGAGAATCTGGAGCTGAGACTTGGCCAGAAGGTACTGCAGAGCAAAGTGTTCCTGATTTCTGCCATGTGTGGTGGACAAGCTGGTGGGGACTCACTAAGGACAGGTTTCCTACTTCACACCCATCATGGGTGGCGTTGAAGCTCTAACTGGTCATGTGTTGCTATGCACCACAGTCCTGCATGTTGAGAGTTTCCAGGTTGGGAATTTTGCTGTGACCCCATGAATTGCATAACTCTGTACCCCTTGCCTAAGTGATTCCCCATGGTAACAGCTGAGCCAGCTGTGAGTGGCAGCGGTGTGGCTAGCTGACCTCCGTGTCTGCAGGCCATGCTCCCTTCCCCTGCTCTTGCCCAGATCCTCTGGCCTGGCCTCACTGCACATTCAGCCCAGCCCTGATGCCTCCTCTCAAGTCCTCACACCAAGCACACTGCCATCTCTCTTTTTTTGGTTTGTTTTTTCTTTTCCTATAGCACTTTTATTAAAGTTCCCAACCGAGAAGTTGAAAAGTTTGCACCCCAACACATGTTACCACCCAGATTCTGGAATGAAGGAATTTCCAGATTTTGCCGTTTCGTCTTCGTCCTTCCTAGTTTTGGATGCATTCCAAAGTGATGTCATGGGCTTTGATGTTGGTGTGGAAACCTTGAAAGTCTTTCCTCCAGCATCCGCATGGCTCCTGCCCTTGCTCTCTGGCCAGAGGACTTTCCTCAAAGGAGCCCAGGCTGATGATGATGCGGCCTGGTGTGATATCATGTGCCCGCTCTAACTGCCTCTCACCTCATACCTCCTGTACTCTCGGCCTTGGGACCTTCCTGACAATAATTGTGACAGTATGACAGCAAAGACAGGTTTATTTTGGTTCACAGTCTGAGGTCTAGTTCATCATATAAGGCAGCTGGTCACTTGTGTCCACAGTCAGGAGGCAGAGAGCAATGGATGCAGTAGATACCTTTTCGTCCACCCACCCACCTCCTTTTGTTCAGCCCAGGACCCCGGCCCAGGGGCTTGCACTGTCCACCTGCAGGGTGCACCTTCCTGCACCGATGAAGCCCCCTGGGAGTGCCCTCCCAGACAAACCATCACCCCTTCGCCCTCTTGCACAGAGGTGCCCGCGCTCTAGTGCTGTGGCTCCTTCTGACAGTGTCCCCATCACGTGGGACCTCAGTGCATGGTCGCACGGTCAGAAGACCCTGGCTGTCCAGTCCTGGCTGTCTCCGCAAGGCCTGAAGGCTGTCACAGCTGGGCAACAGATCCTTCCTCACTCTTTCCATCTTACCTTCTGGTGATGCGTTTCAGGGCTGAAAGCAAATTCTGTTCCTTTTCTACTTGCCTGTTTGGAATCTGTCCTTCCTGCTCCTCCCAGCGTGCTTCACTGTGCTCCTGAGCTCTGTCTACACCTCTTTCCCATCTGTGCTGTTATAAACCAGGTGGAACCAGTGAGCACTCTGTAAAGTGTTTAAAGGACTGACTAGAAGCCAGGAATTGTGCATTTCGGAGAGAAAAGCAGTTGACAAATCAGCTTATAAGATGGGTGTGTCACCCAGAGGTCAGGACAGTGGAACCTGGGACTCCAGAGAGTTCGTGGAGCCAGGTTCACTGTGGGGATAAGGATTTGTGGCAAATACTTCCAATAGTAGGAAAAAATAAAAACACCAAAAACCACTAAATCCAAATTTTTATGTGAAAGCTTGCTATTATTAAAGGTTATAACTCAGTATTTGATTTCTCAAATGACTGTTGACACACTCGTTCTCTGAAGCTTCAGCCGTTCTGTGTTAAGGTGAGGACCTTTCAAAGGAGTTGTGTTCCTACCATTCGGCAGCAAACCCCGCAGAGCGTTGTGGACGCCGCTCAGGACAAGTCAGGACCCATCTCTGCTCCCTGTGCCTTTCGGTTTGTCTTTGGGGTGGTTTCTAAATCTGTGATGTGTAGATTTGGAATCAAATCAATGAAAGGAGTGACAGGTCTTTGTCTTTCTAAATCCCCACATTTCAGAGTATGATGTGTTGGGGGTGGAGACCTATCAGCATCCCTCACTCCAGTGAGAGGGGAGAGGGGCAGCATCGTGGACACTGGGATTTCCAGCCCTAAGTGATACTCTCACTGCAGCCAGGTGGGCAGGCGCGATGGATGGCCTTGGGTGGAATCCTGTAAAAGATGTCCTAACAGTGCAGAGATCCATCTCCTGGCGCGTCAGCAACATCAAAGGGACAGGAAACGTTGCTGTGAAGTGGTTGTTTTTGTTCTTTGTATTTTCTTCTCTGGAACTGAGTTTCCCGATACAACTTTTGACAAAGCACTGTGGTAGGTAATATTTTTAGAATAGAATAGAAAGATGTCTGAAATCCATTGTGTTGGATACATTGATCAAAGAGAAACAAACACACCACAACTGTGATTTTAAATTACTTTAAAACAGTTCTTAAAATTCAAGTGTGTGTTTCCTTAGAATCATGTCCAGGCTGCATGTGTTTATCTGCTTATGTCTCATCGTCCCACAGAGTACTCAAGGTGGCCAGGAAGAATGCTTCCGAGAAGCTAGACTGACAGAGAAAAACAAGGTGCCAAATGGGTGTACTTAAAGTATAACGATGATATGTTTATTTTAGTTCAAATTTAATTGGATGTGGTTGAGTCTATAAATAAAATTAGGAGTATAATAAACATTGAAGATAAAACTAGTGAAGTTTCTACATAGAATAAGCCATTTGCAATAGTGTTAGTTGTCAAGGTGACGGAGCCTAGAAGCACTTGGGAGGTGGGCCCTGCACACGCCCGTGGGGATGATTATGATAACTTTGGTAGAGGTTGGGGCTATTCCCTGGCTGGGATCCGTGACTGAGCCCATGTAGTGGAGAAGGCAGCGGAGCAGCGGCACCTGTCCCTCTCTTTGACCCCTGCCATGATGGACTGCACCCTTGAGCTGTGAGCCAGAGCTGGCCTTTCCCCTAGAGTTACTTCCCTGACACTGGTGGAGCCAAGCTAGGAGTCAGTCAGACAACAGGAGAGTCTTTAACATCTGAAATGAAAACACGCTTGAATTCTCAAAGGAAATTTTCATACGTAGACTTGAACTAAAATGAAAATACATCAAAATTTGTAGGCTATAGCTGAAAGTATCGGTTAGAGAAGAATCTGTAATACCAGAAACTTAAACTCGAGAAAGGAAAGCTGAGCCTGGGGTGGTGGCACTGTGTGTGACCGGCACTTGGGAGCCTGAGGCCAGCCTGGGTTCTGTAGTGAGGATGCTTCAGAGGATGAACAGGGCCTGGAGCTGGCATTTAGCAGCGAAGCGGTTGCCAGGCATTCCTGAGGCCCAGGGCTCAATCCCCAGTGCTGCACAGCAAACAAAATTAATAAGGAAGGAGAGAGGGTGGGGGGTAGGAAGGGGATCAGCAAGCAGAGTGGGGGAGTGCAGGAGGGGAGGGTAATGAGTAAGAGCAAAGTACAGGAACGTGTGTATAAAAATGCTGCGGGGAGACCTTATGGGATGGGGGAGACCTTAGGGAATGAAAGAAGTAAATATAAAATCAACTCAAAGCAAATAAAAAGAGGAAAACAAATTAAATAAAAAAATAACTCTTTGGAAAACAAAAGCAAAATTAAAAGCTTACAAGAAACTGGCAAAGATTAGAGAAACAGAAATAAATGGTGTGGGTTGGAATGGAGGACATGGGCACAGCCTCTGAGAGGAGCCTTGGGAATGTTCTGAACAACTCTGTGCTCATGAAGAAATTAATCGTTCTCTTATAACAAAAAACTTCAACCAAGATGGATACTGAGTCGCTCTAGAATCATTAAAGAAATTGAATTTCTAATCTCTCCAAACCCAGATAATTTCACCAGAATATTCTACCAGACAGAGGATTGGGCAACAACTTTAATTTTTTAGAGAAAATAAAAGAGAGGAAAGTATTTCCCAATCCATGTACTGAGGCTGGGGTCAGGCTGATGTTGACTTGAAAAAAATGACCAGAAAAGCAAAAGAAAAACCCAATACACACACACATACACACACACACACACACACACACACACACACACACACACACACACACACACACACCACACACACACACACGCGCGCGCGTGCACACACACATGCACACACGCGTGCACACACACACACGCACACACATGCACACACACACGCACACACACGCACATGTGCCTTGCACACACAAAACACCACTAATCAAAACAACCACAGGCTGGTGTCTCTCATGACCTAAGATTCAGCAGTCCTTCATGCAGTGTTCATGAATTGAGCACACCTGTGTATAGCAGAACACAGTGGCCCAGAAGGATTCCCTCCAGATGTATGAGGTTTGTTCAGCAAATGTCAGTTAATATATCCTGCCAGATACACAGTATTATGAAGAAATTGGATATAACATGAATCTGTACAGAAAAAGTAGTTGACAAAGTCTTGCACTAGTTTCTGATAAGAACTCTCATCAAACTAGGATTAGATGGAAAGCCTTCTCAAGCTGATAAAACGCCTATGAAAAACCTACAGCCAACATCATATTTAATAGCGAGCGACTCCATCCCACTTCCCAGGATTAGGGGAGTCGTGATGCCGTGGCCGCCCTTCTTAGGTGGCGTGGCACTAAAGTTCTGAGTAGGACAGGGGAATGAGAAGAAAGGCAGCGTTCTCGAAGGAAGCCAGCCCTGCCTGACTGTGTAGACCACACTCAGAGTTGAGTCATTCCATCCAGGCTGCAAAGTCCAGACACGGTGAAGAGCCGACAGTCAAGCTCATCAAAATGTACGACCACATATGATCACGGATCTGTGATTTTGGCATTACACCTGAAAATTCACTTTTTAAAAATCCTGGATGGATGTGTAAACTAACAACGAGTGTATAGAAACTCAAATTAAAAAAACAATACTGTGTAAAATTGTTGCAAAGAGAGTGAAGTGCACCTCAGCCCTCAGGTAGCGGGCATGTCCAGAACACTGCAGAACTCGGGGAAGAAATCAAGGATGACGGAAATGGATGGAGAGAGACACTCACTCCTGCACTGAGGCCTCACCAGCAGATTTCCAGAAACAGGCAGCTGGTTCTAAAATTTATAAAGAAAAGCAGACACCCTAAATCAGCTGAAGTAATTTTTGAAAGAGAAGAAAGCCATGGGAGGGGAGCTCTCTGTGGTGTGTGAGGACAGTGTGACCAGTGGTGGGATAGATATCTGGATGGACCAATCAGAATAAAGAATGCAGCAAGACAATGTAAACATGTCCAGGTGATTTTCCAAAGATTTGCTTTTTTAATTGTGTATTCATGTGTGTGTATCTGTGTGTAGGTATGCACACGTGTGTGGGGGGCATTGGGTCCCCTGGAGTTACAGGTGGTTGTGAGTCTGGAAGCCAAACTGGGTCCTCTGCCGGAGCAGCAAGTGCTCTTAGCGAGCCCTCCCGGATGATTTTTAACTAATGTGTGTTCAGGAGCAACAGGATGTTCAGTGTGGGGAGTGTGTGTGTCGGGGGCGGGGGTGACTCACAAGAAACAGAGTCCTCTTCCTGAGGTCCAGCATCATATATGCAAGTTAACCTCAAATTAAGTGAAACCTGAGTGTAAAATATAAAACTAAGAAATTTAGAGAAAAATATAAGTCAAAATCTTCAAGCCTGAATGTTTACCCAAGACATTCCTAGGAATAGAAAATCCGTTAACTGGAATTCATCAAAACTATTTTTTCTGCCAAAGTCTTTGTGAAGTTGACAAGAAGAACCTGTTCCCAGACCAGAGGGAATGCTTGGGAAATGTAAGCCAGCCAGGGGGAGCTGCACCAGGAATGTTTAAGGAACTTTGAAATGTCAACAGTGAATATTCATTACTAATGGGCAAAGAGTGGATGGGTACAGGGAGGGCGCCAGGTGCCCGAGAGGAGAGGGCATGAACGACATGAAGCTAAGTGCGACGCATGCGAGGCTGGACCGTGCCTCTGCATCAGCTGGACTGTGCGATGGGAAGATACATGACTAATGTTGAGTCCCCCAGGCACAGTCTGGCAGCTACCCTGGGCTTCCTGGAGAATGAATGTGAATGCTTTATTTTAGGACCTGTACAGATATGCACGGGAGTTTTATAGCTTCAGATCTGAAACGAGGCACCTTTTCTTCAATGTGTGCATAAAGAGTGGGATATCTAGTGAGTGGAATGTTACTTAGCAGTAGAAAGTGATAATCCGCTAAGTGGCAGGACACAGAAGCTCCCCCAAAGCCAGTAGCTTATCTGTACCATAGTGAGCTAAGAAGGAAATAAGGAAAAACACCCTGTTGATAAAAGCTTTTTAAAATGTCTTAGGAATAGTAAGCTTTGGTGTCTTTTATGTAGTAGAGGTTTCCTAAACAAGTTACTAGTAAATTTGTGTCTAATTAGGTATTCAGGGACACATCTGTGACTCCAGCATGGTGAGGGGCTGAGGCTAGCCTGGGCTACACAGTGAGACCCTGCCTCAAGAAAGAAAACAAAGGGCATGGGGAGAGAAGCGTCCAAATCCAAGGCTGTCGATGCAGTTGGTGCACCCCACTGTGAATACAAGAGAAAGTGTGTGTTGGCTACATGTCTGAGATCCATCCCGATCACCGCTAGCTGCTGGCCATTCCTCAGCCTCAGTGGATGGTGGAAAGTGTACCAAGTGCTGGACTTGGTGTGGAATAGCTTCTTTAACGCATTGTAGTGTTTAAATGGTGCAGTCCCTTGAATGTTCCTCACCTTCTCCTCACACCTGAGCTCCCATGGTGAAGCCGGTTCGGGCTGGTCTTGAGCCTCCCATGGTGAAGCTGGTTCGGGCTGGTCTTGAGCCTCCCGTGGTGAAGCTGGTGGAGCTGGTCTTGAGTGGCACATCGTACCAGGTAGAACTTACTCAGCTCTCTCTGCCCACTTCCAGCTTCCCAGTGAGGACCCTGAGATCTCTGAGGTTTCATCCAAGTGCCTGTCCATCCTGGTGCAGCTGTATGGAGGGGAGAACCCGGACAGCCTGTCCCCGGAAAACCTGGAGACCTTTGCTGACCTCCTGGTGACCAAGGAAGACCCAAAGGACCAGAAGCTTCTGCTGCGGATACTCAGGAGGATGGTGAGTCGGCCCATGGCACCCACACTTGGCAGGGACCTCATTTCTCATCTCCAGAAATGTTTCACAAGTGCCTTGGCCTCCCAGCTGCCTGTTGTACACAGATGTTGTCATCTGTGACTGACATTGGTCATAGTCTATATGTGTTACGTTTTTCTGAACTATTTGAGAAATGTAAGAGGCATCATTCTTGAAGGAAGGAAGGAAGGAAGGAAGGAGGAGAGAGAGAGGGAGGGAGGGAGGGAGGGAGGGAGGGAGGGAGGGAGGGAGGAGGAGGAGGACAGACGTCTCTGGCTGTAGTAGCCCTGGTTAGGAATTAACGTTGGTTCCATTCTTCCACGCCTGCTGTACGTGTTCTACTTCTGCTGACTGCCCTGGTTTGTAACTTCAGTGACTTTTTTCCCTAGTCTAAGATACCATCCGGTGTGTTATAGTTTAATCTGGAATGGACTTGCACACTCTCTGTCTTTCACCACGTTTGGTCTGCGTGATATTTCCTTCCCATGTCCCTGAGTCCCCAGAAGCAATGATGGCCCTTGCCAGCTCACCACACTCTAGGGCTCAGTACGAACATCTACCCATTACTGGCATGTTAATTTTGCTTGCTTTGCTTACGTGTGGTGTTATTGTATATTTTAGTTTTGTGGCAATTGGAAAATGTAAATTCTGTTGCCCAGCACTATATTCTAAGGGGAAATATCGCCTTCTGTCTAATTTTCTTTCATTTCTCTTTCCTTATTTTTTAAAAAAATATTCAGCTTGTGTCTCTTTAGAGCATTGATTCTCAACCTTCCTAACGCTGCGACCCTTTCATACAGTTCCTCATGTCGTGGTGACCCCCAACCATAAAGTTATTTTCATCGCTACTTCCTAACTGTGATTTGGCTACTGTTATGAATCATAATGTAAATACCTGATATACAGGGTGTCTGAGATGTGACCCCTGTGAAAGGGTCATTCACAGGGACCCATTCACGGGGGTCCCACGTCAGTACTCTTTAAAGCACTCTTGAAGAAAAGCTTGCTTGCCTTCTCTGCTGCGAAGGCAGACACTGAGGAACACGGGCAGCAGCACATCCTGGGGGCCTGTTCAGCACATCTCTCCTGCGGCCCTTCCCTACCCTGAGGTCTGTGGCCGTCACAGGCTGGTGTGGACTTGTTCTTGCTGTGGCTGGAGTGAGTTATAGGGTCTGACATGGTTGTCAGAGGTTACCACTGCCCTGGGTTCCGTGAATGGCCTTTCAACATTGTCTCATTTGTGTCTTACGTGGTCTCAGAGAGCGGCACCCAGGACTGTTCGGGTTTTACAGGCTGAAAAGTAAGGCTCAGTGAGCTTGTGGACTCTTCTAAGCTGGGAGGTGGCAGAGCAGCATGAGAGGCTCCTAGCACATCCCAGCAGCTGCTCTTCTCATCCGCATTTGCATCCTGTGGGCTTCCATCCAAGCAGATGGACAGAACGTTGATCTAGAGCAGCGGTTCTCAACCTCCCGAATGCTGTGACTCTTTCATACAGTTCCTCATGCTGTGGTGACCATCAACCATAAAAATTATTTTGTTGCTACTTCGTAACTGTAATTTTGCTACTGTTATGAATTGTAATGTAAATATTAAATATACAGGATATCTAATGTGTAAGCCCTGTGGGGGTCGCTACCCACAAGTTGAGAACCACTGATCTAAAACACCCTGGGAGAGTCGCTCTATCGCTGCATGTGAAGCAGGGCATTGGGGTGCTGAACTGAAAAGGTCAGCCAAGGTCACAGGGCACTCCCAGTGAAGACAATGGCAAGCATAGCATGTGATGTTTAAATTATGAATGGGAGGATATGTTGGCATCACACACAGAGAGAAGAGAAAATATGTCCCATGTGAAACCCAGAGATCCCTGGAGCTCAACTGGGAGACAGAAATGGACTCAGAGGGTAGAGCCACCAGACCCAAGTTTTCATGGCATTTGAGGCTTGGAAGTGAATGTTGGAACTGAAGATCCTGCTCTCTGAGGGCGGTGGCAGCGTCTCTGTTGAATCCACTAGTCTTGACTGTGAGGTGAAGCTTGCTTGTTAGACCTGGCCTCTAATGGGCATTCAGAGTGGGCTCAGTCAGGACAAGCAGAAAACGCAAAAGCTTTGTCATCAACGGTTGTTTGTTTCTCTTCAATCCTTCAGGATCCTCCTCTTCCTGCCTCCTAGATGTCAATCAGCCTGAGGCCAGCTCTAGTGAGCGTGTAGTTAGTCCCCAGTTTGTACTCCTTCCCCACTGTGCCCCAGCCCAGGTCTGAGGTAAGATTGGACAGGCCCTGTACAGGGTTGGAGTCAGGAACTCAGCAGGATCTCCTGTGTCCCTGTAACCTGCCCATCAGCTCCCTGGACCATAGCGGTCGGGTTCCACAGAGGGACTGCCTGGTGTCCATGATGGAGTTATGGAGGACACACTTAGGAGTATTTGAGTTGTAAGAAGTTACAGAGGGACAACCTTCCCTCAAGGGTCTGTCTGAAACAAGGTCATTGGATGCACATGCTGGCCAGGAGCACATGGACATGGCTCCATATCTTTTAACGTCCTGAGGTAGGTTTGCCCTGTGGATTCAGAGAAGGCAACCCTGAAGTACAAATGGCCCTAGAAGGAGCACGTCGTGACTGGAATACTGTGGCTGTCACTGGTGGGTTTGGGGGATGTGTGGTCATTAGAAGAAGTACCCTGGCATGTCTGCGTAGGGTCACGTCTTGGGACAGTATCTTTCTGAAATCATAGTTTTCACTAACAGAGAAGCAGGCTGTTCAATTTCTGCTGATAGGTGTGAATGTGCCCCCAGGTCCTCTCCCTTACTCCGTCATGTTTAGTGTACTCAGAAAACAACATGGAACCTGTGGAACCTGAAGACCTAGTTACCTGTCTCTGTGTACCAGGAAACTGGAGGTTTTTAATTATACTTTGTGCTTTTGCTTTAAAGCTGTGGTGGGCATTCTTCCAGTCCCTCCCAAGCCTACGTGTCGCTCAACTCTAGGAGGCCTGCAGATTAGCCTCCACGTCAGTTAACTAAAGCTAGCGCACTCCAAAACTCAGCATGATGACTGCCTGTGAGGTACCGCTGACTTTCTGGGGTTAAGACTGGCTGAAATAAGGCTGCTAACAAGACGATGACTCCTGTCATCCTCAGGCCCATGTGTCTGGGGCAGTGAAGGTGTCAGGTGTGGAGTAGTGAGGTGACTGAAGGTGATGACATTAAGATGTCTCACAAGCGTCCATTCCTCGAAACATCTCTGTCCTGTGCCTTGTGCCTGTGGGGACCCGGGAAGCCCTGGGTGTTGTTGGCATGGGCATGGGCATGTCAAGGACACTAATGCCTTGAGCCTCCAGGTGAGGCTTAGAGGTGCCATGACACCTTCCTCTGGTCCAAGTACAAGTGTTTAGGAATGATTGACTAGTGCGCACAAAAACTAGCAATCCCAGGTTTTTGCTTCTAGATGAACACAGCCTGAGACTGCTAACACGCCCCCGGTACAGTGTACATAATAACGTGCTGAGGTTCTGGATTGCTGCATAGTTGGTGCCGTTCCGTCAAACACTGCCCACCTATCACAGATTTTTTTGTCTTTCTTTATTCCCTCTTCGTCTGAGTCAGGTCAAGTCCCTGAGCAGTGTAGAACGTGGCAAGTGACCACCTGTCACTTCCTGTCTGAGTTCTGACGTTGGTCACCAGGTGCCTTCCACCAACACAAGGACAAGTGTGAGCATCAGTGTCACATGGCCACACCCTCTCGGGTGTGTCCAGCTTGCAGGCCCTTGGCCTCCCAGGATGCCATGAACATGGTCCAGGCATTTCAGATGGCAGCTTCATGTGGGCAGCTTTGTGGAGCAGACGGCGTGTAGGGTTCTGTGACGGCAGGCTTGGGATCTACTGCATGTTCTTGTTTTTCTGTTTTATAACTAGGGGGAGTTGCAGAACTCACACTCACAATGGACCTAATTTCACCACAAAAGTAAAGAAATATTGTTAGAGGTATAGCAAGATAAAATGAGGTCTTTCCCTCCTCACTTAAGTGTCTCAAGCTATTCTGGAACTCGCTATGTAAACTAGGCTGGCCTTGAACTCACAGAGATCCACCTTCTCTGCCTCTTGAGTGCTGGGATTAAAGATATGTACCACCAAGGATGGGTCAGGATGGTCCAGGATGGGTCAGTGTGAGTCCAGAGAAACTGTCAAGAGCCAGTACCATTTACCCAAGTTAGTATATAGTCAATGTGAGTGTCGTGGAGTCGTGAGGCTTCTGCAGTTCTGGTGGGAGGCTCTGGAGAGTCTCCTGGGCAGCCCCCCTCCCCCACCCCTCCCTGGGCTCCATGTATGCTGGTCATGGATGTGCTGGGCAGATCTTCCTGCCAATGACTGCCAGAGGCTGCCAGTTACCTTGGGAACTCCCCGAGTGAGTTCCCTGTATCTATCTTTTCAACAAACAAAAGAAAGGAAATATCTTGCCTAGAATTCTTAATTACCAGAGGAAGACATGTTCCGGAGACTGTGTGTGTGTGTGTGTGTGTGTGTGTGTGTGTGTGTGTGTGTGTGTGTGTGTGTTCATGTGCAAGGAGTTGTAAACTTTTCCTGCATGTGACTACTCCTTTACACGTGAGAAATTTCCATGCAGCCCTGGGTATATAGGTATATAAAACAGGAACACAAATAAAATATTTACTGATAATAAGTCACAAAGAAATTTATTTTAAAACAATTATTTGGCATTCATATACGCTTATCATTTATTAATAGCAGTGTATTTGCATACCGCTGAGATGGATGGATGCCTTTATTTCTGCGTGAATATTTAATCTCAGCTGAATGTGACTGCTGGACCAGGAGCATTCTTCACATTTGTTGGGCTCCAGCTGCACTTTGGTTTTGTTATTGTCAATCCAAGCACACCTCTTTGTATTACATTACAATGTGGCAGATGTGTGTTTAGGGTCATTTCAGAAATTCTGTTCTAATCTCAAGCTAGAATTCATTAAACAATTGTGTATGAAACTCAAACAGTAATTTTTAAAACCAAATATTCTAATGTAATACAATCCAGAGATAGACCAATTTGATCCTTACATGCTGAGTCTGCGTTTGCTGTGGCTGAACCCAGGTGCTCCAAGCATCACTCGGTGCTGTGTGATGGACACTGCACAGGGCTGGTGCATTCACAGCGAGGCTTCAGTAGCACTGAGCGGTGCGACATGGGCCGATGCTGCAAACACCTCCATTTAATTATGATAGTTCTCCCTTCTCCCCCCACCTCCAAACCCGCCCATATGCCCCTCTCACTCTCCTTCAAATTCTTGGCCTTTTTCACTAATTGTTACTACATGTATATATGTATTTGTATGTACATATATTTATATTCCTAAGTATAACCTGTTGGATCCGTATGATGTCCTTGTACCCAGCTTGACTCAGCTATGCACTGGATCTGAATCGTTTGGCATGATGCACACTCAGCAGCGTTCCCCTGACCCTCACCTTCAATTCCACAGACCCATGTGGGGTCATGACCCACAGCTAAAGAACTTGGGCAAGACACAGATCAAGTCAGACATCGAGGCCCAGCGTCCCAGGGATGACACCAGGGCCCCATCAAAGCTTTCCTGCCTTGGGACTAGCTCCTTCAAATGTCTCCCTAAAGGGTCCATTTCCAGAGTATTCCAGGGATCATTCCCCTTGGTGTCGTGGCTTCCATTTCAGCTGAAACGGTGCTGCTGTCAGCTCCTTCTTGAAGCAGTGACGGCCTCTCACTTCATGTCACCTGTGCCTCTCGCTCTGGTTTATACATGGGGTGTATTTATCTCTGCTTCAGAGAGGCTCTCGAATTCACACCCAGCATAGGTCTTTTTCAGGACACTAACCACGTTTACTTACCATAAACCAATTACACTTGCCATCTTTCTAGGAATGGGTGCTAGAAACATTATAGATTGTATTATTCGCAGCTCTAGAATATTTGCTTTTTAAGTACCATAGAAGTTTTGATGCCACTTAAAAAAAATCATTATTATGTCCAGAACCCAAGCCTGGTTATGAACTCCCGACGGCCTTTTGTGCAATGGGTATGAGCAGGGTTTAATGAAATTTGAGTGTCTCTAGAGATCACAGATACTTGGGCCTTTAACATTGTGGCGTTGCTTAGCAACCTGGAAGTCATTACCTCCCAGGCACTGTAACAACAGGCCGCACTTCTCTTTGCTGGTCTCTGATGAAAATGTAATGGAGACAGTCCCTTTCTAAGGGCTCCACTCTATGAGAAGGCAGCAAATGGGTTTTTTAATTCTCTTTACAGCCTGGGCAGTTTTTAATCCACTGTAGAAGTATTGAGTCCTGACTGCCGTGTGTAACTGAGAGAAGCCTGTTCTCGGATGATGTTCTTAGAAGCAAGGCCTCCTGTTGTGATCCGGAGGAACTGCTCCCCAGTGTCACTGTGGCCTCAGCACGTTGGGGAGACAGCTGGATTTACCGATGCCTGCTGGTTAACACACAGAGTCGCCTTAGCTCATTCTACCTAGACATTTGAAGATCTTAGGTGGGCTTGAAGAATGTACCGATAGTGTACACTTTAGGGGTGTAAGAGTAGTAATAATCTGAATTACTGAGAAGGGGACTTGCAAAACATACATTCTCAAAGGTTTTCTAGAAATGTCTTTCATTATGTAATAAACAGACGTTCTGTTTATTAAATTCTAAAAAGCATTGTTCACAAGAACCAAAAGGAGAAACAACAAAAATTAGTTGATGAATGGGTAAATACAATGTGATATGTCCATGTAATAGAATATTAACCATCAAAAGAAATGAAGTTGTGACGTGGTAAAACTTTTTTTTTTTTTGAGACAGGGTTTCTCTCTGCAGCTTTGCGCCTTTCCTGGAACTCACTCTGTAGCCCAGGCTGGCCTCGAACTCACAGAGATCCGCCTGCCTCTTCCTCCCAAGTGCTGGGATTAAAGGTGTGCACCACCACCGCCTGGCTCATGGCAAAATTTTTATAGATATATATACTTGGAAGCAGTAAGTGATTACAGGAAAACGCAGAGTACTGGCCATATGATTCTGTCACCTGAAAGATCTGGGATGGATAGTGACTAAATGAATCTCCAAAGCTACAGAAAATGATTGGCATGGCTAGGAGGTACAGAGTGTGGGCAGTGCAGTATGTAACGGGTGTGTGTTTCTTCCTGAAATGATGGAGTCTTCTGGAATTGACTGTGGAGACAGTGATGACTTCATGGGTTTTCTGAACACTAAGTTGTATACTGTAAGATGGTCAGTTTTATGATATGTGGATTTTTTTTTAGCAAATTGAAACACCAAAAGGAAAAAGAGAAAAGAACTCAGCTAGCTTGAGAAGCCTAGGAAGGAAAGGGGATGAAGGTGTTTCCAGGGGTATGTCTTGCAGACTCAAGGCCTTCTATATCTTCTCTCTCTCTCTCTCTCTCTCTCTCTCTCTCTCTCTCTCTCTCTCTCTCTCTCTCTCACACACACACACACACACACACACACACACACACATGTAGAGCTGAGTGTGCATATTCACATACACATAAACACACTTTACAAAATGGTCAAAATAGCTATAAAAATGAGTCAGAATGGATGTCACTGATAACAGGAAAACATCAGTTATAGAAGCCCAGGTCAAGAAGTTTCTAGAAGATAGCATTGGCTTGAGAGAGTGCATTTATGATTGAGGAGTCCTCAACCCACCACAGGCAGGAAACAGGTACACTGTGAGGAACCCCAGCCTCGGACCACTGAGAGCTGCAGCTAACAGCCCACCATGTCTGTCTGGCAGTCTGAGTTTTGTCCCTGGACCCATGGAAAGATGGAGAGAGCCTACTCCACAAAGACGTCCTCTGACCTCCACATGTGTGCCCTAGTACATGCACTCACACACATACATTATACATGCATGCAATAATAGTAGTTTTAAAAAGAACCGCAGCCCCAGGACAGCAGGGCTCAGAGGCAGGACAGAGCATGGGCCCAGCCCCGCATAAGAGCTGCTTACTCCCCAAGTGCTGCCATCCCCATGCTTCCCTGCAGGTGAGCACAAGAGTCCCTGAGGTCTGGGGCTGACTTCCAGGTTCCCAGAATCCACATACCCACGAGAGGGCAAGCTTAGCCTCCACCCTGTTCCTTGGGGTGAAAGATGTTATTAGTGCTTTGCTAGCTCACTGCAGGACAAGGCTGCCCTGGCTTTCAGCAGGCTCACAGAAGGAGGAGGTCCTTAGGGAAGCAAAGCCAGGCCTCCCAAGCCACTGACTGGTGACCAGGTGGTCAGTGCTCACTCACATCCTCATTACAGCGATGACCCAGAGGACCAATCACCGGACTTGAGGACTGTGCAGACATGGAGAGAGGTCACTGAGTAGTCGATGGCCACAGAAGAGCACAAGATGACCTAAGAAACCCTGATGAGAGGGCTCAGGTGCTGAAGGTGCTGGCCACCGAGCAGAGCAGCCTGAGTTCAACCCCCAGACCCCCACACATGTGCCGTGACCTTTAAGCACACACATGCACAATAAATAGTAAAAAACTTGAGTATAGGGTGAGAAGTGTAAAGACTTGTGGCATGTGCCCCTGAGGACACATGTGTCACTCTGAGACCAAATGTGAAGAATCTGCTTCCTGTTTCCAGCCTCTGGGACTATGGAGTGGTTAGTTCTGTGTCCGGGACTGTGGAGTGGGTAGTTCTGCGTCCAACGCTCTGATTTTCTTTGAGTTGAAGGCTAAACCTGAGAAGTGCGGAGTGGATAGTGCACTTTTGTTGACATTACCAGGTAGCTCCTGAGAAACCCACCTTGCAGTAGGATTATTGGGGTGGGAGGTGATTTACATCTTTCACTAGGAAGTTCAGCCCTAATTTAATTGACATTTTTAGTTTATTTGACATGATCGTATGATTCAGTCACCTCTCCATTGGTGTAGGTGAAAATTAAACTCTTTTGTTTGTGTACAGGGAGGAGGTGTGTGTGCCTGTGTGAGGCTGGAAGTCGATGCTGGGTGTCTTTCTCTATTGCTTTCTCTAGATGACCTCTCGCTGAGCCTGGAGCTTGCTGTTTTCCTGGGATCCTCCTGTCTCCACCCCAGTACCAACACTGTGCTTGCAGGCACACACCCCACGCCCAGCTCTACTTGGGTACTGGGTAATGCTGTCCACAGCAGGCTTGTTACTCCTGAGCCATCCCCTCAGCCCCTATCCCTGTACATAAACTTTGTAGGAGAAACTTTAGTTATTTTTCAAATATGCAGGACTTTCTACCGTCTCATTGTAGGACACATTAGCATGTGAAGTGCATCTCAAATCTAG
The DNA here is from genome assembly GCF_007827085.1 of Peromyscus californicus insignis. Lineage (NCBI taxonomy): Eukaryota > Metazoa > Chordata > Mammalia > Rodentia > Cricetidae > Peromyscus > Peromyscus californicus. The sequence continues at coordinate 115,612,303 of NW_026294402.1, read as the reverse complement.
GAACAAGATTTTGAATATGCGTCATTGAGTTTTTTATCAAAGTTCTGGGCTGTGACGGCTGCCACATCTTTTCAAACTTTATTTTCTTCTTTCTCTTTAATGAGGTGTTATCATGAGCCATGACTTGGAGAAATGCCCCTCACAGGCTCTGATAGGAGGTGCAGACCTCCCACCTTGACTATTGATGACTCAGCACAAAGAGCGCAGGGATCCGGAGCAGAGTGGAGCAGATGCTGGCGGCTCTGCTTCTGGCACAGTTCTTGGTGTAACGGAGTGACGGGACTCCAGCCCTTTCTAAGAACTGCTCCTGGCCTGTGGCTGCACAGCCACCAGGTCCTCAGGCCTTGTGGCAGGGTTCACGAGGCCCCTGGTGCTTTCTGTGCCCGCCATCAGCACTGTGGAGAAGGTGCTTCCGTCAATCTGGCATGGGTGCATGGGAGACAAGCCTAAGAGACACCCTGAGCTGTCCAGTCGCTCACACAGAACCCATGGCTTGCTGGGAGGAGGGCACTGCGCGGGTTGGTGTCTACCCACTGATTTCTAGAAGGCCCACTCACATCTGCCTTTAAACACCACCACCCCCTGCTTGCTGGAGATGGTCAGGCCATTTCAAATGGGCATTTCTGTTAGGGTCTTGTGTCTCTAGAGCCTACTTGATCCAGCAGAGAATCTACACATAGGGAGCCTTGGAGCAGCACCAGTCTCAAGAAGAAGTGAATTAATAAACCCAGGGTACACACTGGTCCCATTTCCTCACATGTTCTGGTGATGCCGTGTGCCTCCCGAAGCATCACCGAGAGAGCTGCCATTGCCATTGGTCAGTGCAGGGGTGAAGTCAGGAGATGGGGGCAGGAGGAGAGCCTTCACTGAGCCCAAGCAAGTCCTTCCAGACAGAGAGAGGAGACCCAGGTCGAATCCTGTCCCTCACCCCGTGTGCATCCTTGGGAGTACCACTGACCATCTCAAGGCTAAATGCTTTGCCATGTGGACCCCTTGGAGAGCTACAGGACAGAATGATAAAAGTATCTGTCACCGAGCTTGGAATAGAGAAGGCATTCATGAGAACATGGACTCACAAACATGTATGCAGAAAACAACGCACTGTGGAAAAGGGAGTCACATCCAAGCAGAGCATATGCTTCATCCCTTGGTTCTCTCAGTGGAGGGCCAATGATTCTGCTTGCATGTACTCCCTCTGCCCAGGGTTCAGTGACAGGGGAGCTAAACATACCATGATGCACGTCATTGCTGTCTACTGTGCATGTGATTGTGATTGCAGCCATAGATGTGGGGAAGAAGTGTGGGCCAGAAGGTGCTTCACAGCCTAGAGGAGGCTCTGTCACCATCTCCAAACCAGAGACGGGATCGGCCTCACCGTGCCTTGCTCAGGAGAGCTCAGCGCCGTCAGAGCTTATGACTTATGCATGAGCACAGATGACCCCATCTGGCCTCCCTCAAGGTTCTGACCCTTCCCCAGCCTTTCCTTGCTGCCAGTACATAATCCCCAGCAACCGAGGAGCCAGAAGCCTCTTACCAATTACCGTGGGCATCTCTGTGTGCCCCCCAGAGAGTACCTTGTGCCTTGTTAGGCTTAATTGCATGGCCATGGAGAGCTGGAGCCTCTGACAGTGTTTCATCCGTGGCCCTGGGGCATCCTGAGGATGGGCAGCTTGGTGTGGGGGAGTCCACTGGTTAGCGGAGCACAGGCTGACTGAGTCCATTACCACTACAAAGGCTGGAGAAGGGCCCCAGCTGCAGGCGTGACACTGGACCGACCGTCCACAAAGCTTGCTGGGAAGCTCTGAGCTGGAGTCAAGTGCGAGTGTTCACTGCCAAGCCCGTCTCCCAGGCTGATGAGGTCATCAGCACGGACTACAGGAAGTGGTTTCATTCTTGGTTACTGTGTGGTGATATTGTATGAGGCATAGTGTATAGAGCTAGCCCTGCCCACGACCCCACCATTGAGCTGAGTTGATGTGATGGCGCAGGAGAATCTCCAAGTGGAAGGATGGGGGCAGCTCCATCTTACAGTTCCAGAGAGGCATGCAGGAGGCCAGAGGGGCATGTGGTAAAGCCAGGATTTGAACCTGGATTGTGTGTGTGTGTGTGTGTGTGTGTGTGTGTGTGTGATGAAACAAGATGTATGTGTGTTTGTAGCCCAGCTGCTCTTGAATTCACTCCGTAGCCCAGCTGGCTTCAGACGCACTACATAGCCTAGGCTGGCCTCTAACTTCTGTGATCCTCCTGCCTCTGTCCTGATCAAATACTTAACATTTAGTCATCACTCATCGTGCATAATGTGATGTTTACCCATGAAAAGGAAAAGCTGGAGCTGGGTGGTGGTGGCGCACACCTTTAATCCCAGCACTTGGGAGGCAGAGGCAGGCAGATCTCTGTGAGTTCAAGGTCAGCCTGGTCTACAGAGCGAGATCCAGCAAAGGCGCAAAGCTACACACAGAACCCTGTCTCGAAAAATCAAAAAAAAAAAAAGAAAAGAAAAGGAAGAGCTGGCAGAACCCTCTTGGATATTCTCAGGAGCAGTCCCAGTGAATGTGCTTTATCCAGGCTGGACTGTCACCTCCAGTCGGTCACAGCGTGGGATTCTACCTTTCCTGTTCAAGTGGGGTTTCCTCAGGGGGCGGGCAAGAAGAAGAAGCCCCCCAATAGCTCTGTACTGTCACACACAGCTGGCAGATTCATGTGCTGTGGTTTGCTCTGCCCTCGAGACTGCCCTTCTTCAGGCTTGTGGTCCAGGCCTGTGGCTTTCGAACCTCACGTCCCACTGTCTGACAGGCCAGGAGAACGGGCTTTTCTGTTAATTGAGGCCTCAGACCTGTGGGCCTCACAGGAGCTGCCCTGCAGAATGGTGTGCCCATCTGCAAAACTCCTCTGGACAAGGCTTGTCTTGGCGTGGCTGCTTGAGCTCTCTGAGGTGACATCGACTCAGGGACACTATGACGAACAGGATCCTCAAGTGCAGGCTTGTTCAATTACTGTGCTTTACACGCAGGCTGAAGCCCTTACATTATATTGATGTAAATACAAAAATAGCCACTTTCCTGAAAACATCGAAAGAGTTGGTCCTCATAAATATTTCATGGCAGGAACCTGTATTAATGCAAATCCATTATGTCATGATGAGCCAGGAGCTTTACCATCTATGAATATTTCACACTCAAAAGAGTGAGAGATGGTTAACATTGGTAAGCCCACTGCCAAATAAAATGCTGTTTCAAACAGTATCCCAGTGAACCATTGTACAAGCACACACCTGTAACCCCACAGGAGGTGGAGCCAGATTATCCCTCCCTATATAGTGACTTGTGATTTCAAGGCTAGCCTATCTCAAAAAAAGAAAAGAAAAAAGTTCTGGCTAGAGCAAAATAATAAATACATATAATCTGCTACCCAATAAAATGTCTTTAAATATATGTTCTCATTAATTGTATGAGGATATAAACTTATCCCACAGTTATATTGTGGCTTAAAACTATCTCCCAGGGATAGTGTACTTTGAGCCATGTAGCTTTGAACCTTTCTGCAGCTTGATCTGGATCCCATTTCCTGCTTCCCCAGAGAACAGTCCACTCAGAAAATCAAGAGTTCGTGTCTGAGAGACCCTCCAACAATGGCGTGAAGATCGGCACTTTGGGTAACTTCCTGTACCTATCTTTTCCTGAGTTTTGTCTTACCGCATAGGCTTGCTCTCAGTCAAATGTAAGTTTGCAGTTTTCTAATCTTTACAAATGTGTCCAAGTGTCCTGTCAACTTCTCTCAGACAGTCCTCTATCTCTCTCAGGGTGGCTGAGCCCGCGGCCTGTGTCTCCTCTGAACTCCACCCCCGGCTCCTCAGTCTGCTCTGCTGTCTCTAAATGCGTTCTTGAAGCTCCATCCAGAGACCCTGCCTCTCTGGCCTTGTCTGCCCCTCAGGGGCTGCAGCAGCTGCCTGCTTCCAAGTCACCTTCAAACTAGGACTGATTTTTGTTCTCTTGGGCCGTTCTGGCTGTGGCCCTCCGGACTGAAAGTCATGGGGTGCTCCATCTACCTGCTGACTGGTCACCACAGCCTCCCAGCCTTTCCCGGTCTGATGCTTCCTCATGCGTGCCCACCTCATGATGACCTTAGGGTTCTTAAGTCAGTTTGGATGCTGCTCCAGGAGGGAACACCCGAATAGAGACCTGGGGGAGGGTGTGAACGAGCGAGGCCCTCCTTAACCCTTCCCTCATACATCTGCTCACCTAGAAATTACGACAGCCCTTCCTTCAACATACTGAGAACCTGATTCTTCCCACCTCTTCTGTTGGCTTCCTGAGTCTCACTTCTCACGGGTTCCGTCAAAATCACCAAGGAATCTCCTGCCGCCTTCTGTCTCCCTGCTCTCCTGTCTCTCCTGTCTCGGGGGACCCTGTAAGTCCTACATAAGATTTTGCTGCTCAAATCTTCCATTGACTCTTGTCTATGGAATCCAAGTGCACCCTGTCCCACAAGGCCACCATCTATTCGGCTCACCTCTGTGGCTATTTCCTTTGCTCATCCCAGTCTACACAAATGTGTGCCTGGGGCATTGGTATGTGGTGTGCCCTGTTTCTGGAAGATTCCACACCCCCACCTATGGCCTTTCTTTAATTTCTTTGGGAGTTTCCTTGCAGAGCAGCCTACAGGACAGAGCTGCCCCTTGCCCCGCCTCCGCAGCTCCCCGCTCTGTGTCCCCCTCGGTTCCACTCTCTTTATTCATTGCACTTACTGTATTGTAGCCCTGCTGTTTGCTTTTTTCCCCCCTGGGATTGTCGTCACTGTGAAGATTAGATATCTGACCATGTGTCTCCTCTCTGTCCCTCTAGCACCTGACTTGTACAGGGCATATTGATTGTTTAAAACAATGGATGGTCTTTGTACAATTACACCTGCCCCTCCCTGGATGGACTCAAGCCTAAACTTTCTTCAAAGCCCACCCCTCTCAGTGTGTTCTTCCCAAATGGCTTGTGTAGAGATTGGGAAGGGGCGCTGTGCATTTGGGAATGACAGCTTGCCCAGCCACACTCCTGGTGTGCACCTGGCTCCCGTGTGCAGACGGCTTGCCCAGCCACACTCCTGGTGTGCACCTGGCTCTCGTGTGCGGACAGGTTACTAAACCTGTGTTCACTTCCAGTCTTCTCCCTGGTAAAGTGAACCAGGGCTCCGCAGGCCTCTCCTTAGGTAGGGCTGTTGACAACATGTGAGGGTTGAGCCCCGTCATCAACTTTACAGGATCTAGAACCTCTGGACATGCCTGCAACATGAAGGGTTAACTAGAGGGAAGACCCAGCCTTAATGTGGGTGGCCATCCTGAGTCAGGGGCCCAGCCCAAGTGAAGTGGAAAATACAAACTGAGCACCAGCGTTCATCTCTTTTCTTCCTTCACGTGCGGATGCATGTGACCAGCTGCCTCATGCCCCTGCCCTGCGCACCCAGGGATGGACTGCACCTTCAAACTGTGAGCCCAAATAAGCCCTTCCTTACGTTGTTTCTGTGATGCACAAAGCCAGATAGCACAACTGGGGCACAGCTGGGGAACAGCTGGGGCAGCACCCGGTACCTGGCAGGCGCGAATTTCCGGCTGTTTTCATCACTGCTAGGCAGGCCCATGTCTCCCGGAAGGTTGGTGTTGGGTTGGTGGACAGCAGACTTCTCCTGGGGTCATTTCCAGTCACAAATGCCAGCATTGGGTGTGAGTTCTACTATGTGCTGGGCTCCACTGGGCATTGGGAAAGTGAGCAAGCTGAGGTGACAGTCTCAGGGCTTGGAGGAGGCCAACAGCGCCCTTCTTGGTGTCAGGCTCCTGGTACCCTCTCTGAGGTGCTGGCAGTTCAGGAAGCAGACTTCCTGTAGACTGAAGTGACTTACAGTTCCTGCCCCTTCCTGCCAGTCCTGCTTAGTGCTAATACCCACAGAGGTGTGTCATGCCCACGGTCTATGAGGTGTCCTCACACTTGGCACAGCCCTGTGATGGCCATGCTTCTTCCTGAGATCTTTATGACAGTGCAATGCTCGGCCTGGCCCTAGGCCTGAGTCTCAGCTCTAGGCCGGGAAGGCCTGGACAAGTCACTTCTACCTCCTTAATGGCCCTTCGTCAGTGAGGCACAGATCCCAGCATTTGCCCACAGGTTCCATAGAAGTTAGAGGCTCACCCTGATGCCCTCACACCCTCCAAGCTGCTGGCCCTTGTTTTGTGGGGAGCTGTCTTGGTCAGAGTTTCTATTGCTGTGATAAACACCGTGACCAAAACAACTTCAGAGGAAAGTGTTTGTGTAGTTCACCATGAAGAGAAGTCAGGGCAGGAACTGAAGTGGAGACCATGGAGGAATGCTGCTTCCTGGCTTGTTTTTGCTCATCCTGCATTCTTACACACCCCGGGACCACCTGCCTTGGGGTGGTACTGCCCAAAGTGGTCTGGGCCCTCCCCCATCGACCACTTATTAAGACCGCACCACAGGCTGGCCCGCAGGCCAACCTGGTGGAGGTGTTTTCATAACTGATGTCCCTCCTCCCAAGACTCTAGCTGTGTCAGGACACAGAACTAGCCAGCATAGATGTGACAGGGTTGGGTGGGCACAGGGATCACCACACCTGATGCATGGAAGGAGCATAAACTGTCTTTGCCATGTGTACCCTAGATTCTTACTTACTGTTCACAGTCACACTCGCAGCTGCTGTTGTCCCCTCTGCCCCTGCGGCCCGAGCCTGGGCCCCGGTCCCTCACCCTCAGAGTCCCCCTCACTGCGTTGGGAGGGTGTCATCTGCCCTTCCCTTCACCTCCAGGCTCCCAGGACTCCTGGTCCCATGAGCTGCCTGGTTAACCTTCCGTTTCCTCCCAGTCCTGTCGGGTGTGGCCCACTTGGACCTGAGGAACATTTGCTGTCTTAGCAAAGTTGAATCTTTATTTTCATTTGCTGACTGAATAGCCAGCATGTGACTTTTGAGGTGCACAAATTGAGCATCACAGAAATGACTGAAAAATGAAAGGGGTTCTCACAAACACCTGAAAACAAACAGGATTCACTATTCACACTGCCCCCCAGGACTCTCACTATTCACACTGCCCCCCCACAGGACTCTCACTATTCACACTGCCCCCCCAGGACTCTCACTATTCACCCTGCCCCCCCACAGGACTCTCACTATTCACACTGCCCCCCCCACAGGACTCTCACTATTCACACTGCCCCCCACAGGACTCTCACTAGTCACACTGCCCCCACAGGACTCTCACTAGTCACACTGCCCCCCCACAGGACTCTCACTATTCACACTGCCCCCCACAGGACTCTCACTAGTCACACTGCCCCCCCACAGGACTCTCACTATTCACACTGCCCCCCCACAGGACTCTCACTAGTCACACTGCCCCCCCACAGGACTCTCACTATTCACACTGCCCCCCCACAGGACTCTCACTATTCACACTGCCCCCCTACATAGACAGCTGCCTCTTTGCTCCAGTTTGAATGGCATAGGGTTTATGCCTGCCTATTCTAACAATAAAAAAATAAGCCTGTATTTTGGGGTGCTGTAGTTTGGGACCTCTGTGAGCAAATGTATCTAAAAAGAAGCACCATGATCACTGAAAATTGGGAGCTGGGAGAGGTTCTGAAGGAGAGCTAGGCGGTAGACGGCACAGTTGACAACAGCAAATCAAATGTATTCCATGCAGGAGGCTTCGGGCCTCATCTGTGTGTCTGAAACATCCCAGTGATTGCCACGCCTCAGCCTCTCCTAATGAGACTTGATGGGTCTTAGATGATCCTCGTTCCTTATAGGAAATCATGTAACATCACCAGCAGTTAGGCATGGAGCCCAAGGGGACAGGCTTGTCCCCGGGGTGGCCTTAAATATGGAAACACACTGAATTTTAAAGCCTGCATTTTTCATCTTACCAAGGTCAAAATGATAAGCAATTTAAATTACATGTACGGGGGAAAAGTACCTGAAGTTAAATGCGATCCAGGTGTTTGTCTGTAAGAAGCTGCTGGGTCGCCTCAGGGCTGGAACGGGCTTGCACAGGGCATTTGCTCCCCGAGTTTTCTGTTCTGATTTTGATGACATTTTTAGGCTTTTTCATTTCCACACAGCCAATAATGAGATAAACAAAGTGCAGACTACGGGACGATGCTAGTTAAACATTTATACAGTCTACCCTGTCATTCCTTGAAACTATTAAAATGTAATGTTCTTACACAAAATCATTATAAATTGATAAGCAGTCTGATGGTTGGTGAGGTGCCGTCCTGTGGCCCGTGGCTGACTGTTCTGGATTCGGGCAGCAGCTGCTCTCAGAGTCGTGGTTCTGAGGTGATTAGATCCCATGATGCCCTGGGAGATGCTGCTGCCTTCTCATTTGCATGAAACACTCAGCTGATTATGCGTTTGGGTTTGAGACCTTCTGAAATGCTTTCCAAACAATCATCTTGACAGCTCTCTTATGGAAGGAAGGTGACTAGGAAGGCTGCCCTGAAGACTTCCTACCTTAAAATCTCTATTAAGAATGTATCCAGAAAGAGGGGTTCACTTAGTTCCTGGGACTGTGTGTCTCTCCTCAGGTCCACTGTCACGGCACCACCCTGCAGTGACATGGAAGAAGGGCGGGGAGCCTTTCTAACATGGAAGGGGCCTCTAGCAACAGTGTGGCTACAATTTCTGTAGGACCGCCCAAACTTGACAGGGAGTTTGAGGCTTTTCTCTTCTCATATGAACAGTAAATGCCAGTGCTGGTCATTGGAACCCTGGGATGAAGGATGGGCATTGCATGTGTCCTTGGCAGGCAGCATAGGAGTTTTGTAACTATAGTGAGGGTTGTACCATTTTGGGAGGAGGGCAATCAATAGTTCCTGAGACCAGGTGGTCACCACGAAGCAAGTCAGAGGACAGGGACAGCCAGGGCCAGTGTCCTAGGCTCTGCCCTTTCCAGTCCCTTTTTATCTTTTTATCTCATTCTTAAAAGGGCCAGTGACCCAGAAAGCCAAGAAAAACAAGATCAGACATAACAGGCATAGAATAATGTGCTGCCCTTCATGATGGAGAAAGTCAGAAAAGCTAGGATCCTGCGAGGCTCTTCCTTCAGCTTCCTTTACCATCAGTCGGTGTTGAGTATGAGGATGCTAAACTTGATGAATAGTGAGTGTGCATAAAATATGGGCATGAGTTGTGTTTGTGAAGAAATGGCTTTCACAGACCTCATTTATCATAATGTAGTATTAAATGATGAAATATATACCACAAGCATGGAAAATATACCCATGATATAGCCTGGAGAATTTATGTCCATATCAATAATGGCAAGATGGACAAACTGATCTACATCTGATTTTTCAGAAAGGTTGTGCAGCCTTGGGAGTGGTGCTGTGGGGATATTTCCTTTTCTTTTATAGGAAAAAGAAATACATAAAGAAAAATTATGCCATTTCATTCAAAGCTGGAATGTGGTGCCTTGGGCCCTGAATTCCACAGAGAGACTCCTCCAGAGAGAAACCTGTGTGTTTTATACGTGTTCCCTGATCTCCAAGAGGAAATGAGGTTCTGTGTGCACCTGCTCAACAGCCTGTGGGTGAGAAAGTCTGCTTTTGCATCTCTTGGGCTGACTTTGCCTTTCCTAGAGCTCAGTTTTACAGGAGGCAGAGGTGCCCACAGGTTGCCATGTGCTGACTTCATGCTTTGGGAGTCAAAACTGGTGCCACTGGTTGCTTTCCATGTGGGCCCATGTGAGCAGATGGTGGCAAAGAGATACATTCCATGCTGCCAAGGACGGGCTGAAGGGAACGTGAGTTCAAGTTGTCCCAACTAAAAGGGACCTGGATATCAACTTTCAGAGCCAACCTAGATAGTCAGGTCTCTTTAAGAATGTCCCCAGAGCAGGGTTAGGGGACATATGCCCTCCAGCAGGTTCCTGTGCCCCTCCCTGGGCCAGTACTGAATGTGGGACTGGCCTGTGGGAGTTGTATTGGTATGAGTCGGGGGATGGCTGGGTTTCCAGTGACACTGAGTGTGGCCTGTGTGGTGCTGTGGTGTTCCAGATGTGCTCAAAGACAGACCGACCTGACATTCCTGTCATCTGTTGGCCTGTGTGTTAGACTCGATGCCACTCAGACCTCAGTCCCACGAGGCACTTTGGCACCTTGGACATCTTGGAGAGATCTGGTTCCATGCGAGCAGAGACGATCTCGGCTTGCCTGGAGTCTCTGAGCTTTCTACATCTCCTGGAAGCTGAGAACTGGGGGACTCTGACTCTCTGTAGTGAGGTTTAGCTGGACCCTGATTCTTGGTTCCTCCCTGGTTCAGATGGTGCTGAATCCAACAGACACACAGACTCACATGTAGGGCCTCCAGGTTGTAGAAAACTAACAAGGCTCACAGGAGTCTTTCTTGTTTGTTTTGTTTTGTTTTTCAAGACAGGGTTTCTCTGTGTAGACCTAGCTGTCCTGGAACTCACGATGTAGACCAGGCTGGCTTTAAACTCACAGAGATCTACCTGCCTTTGCCTCCCAGAGTGCTGGGATCAAGGGCGTGAGCCACCACAGCCTGGCTGCTCAAAGGAGTCTTAGCTCCTGCCTCTGCCTGAGTGAAGCCTAGTGTGTGTGTGTTCCCTTAAACAGCTCCTGGCATCCAAAAGGGAGAGACACACTTTGGTGGCAGAAGGACTTAGTTGTTGGGTCCTCTCTAATTTACTCATGCTGACTCTGCTTTGTAAAGCAAGATCACCATATGAGCGTTCTGGAATCTCTTTGAGAAATAATAGTAAAGCCCTTGTCCAAGCTCTGGTGCTGCGTAGGTGCTGAAACTGGCAGCCATTAGCCTGTTGTCTGTGTCCCCTCATGCAGGGACCCAGGTGACTCTGTCTGTGTGACAGCACCACCCTGTCACATTGGACACTTGTCTTCTGACATCTCATGGTCCATTTGCTTTTCACACGATGTCATAACATTTTAGTACCTTATACTCGTGCATCAAAGTTCTTCCTCCTGCTGCTGCATAAAATACTGACAGGAACCACTTAAGGAAGAAATTGTTATTTCAGCTTGCAGTTCAAGGCTACAGTTCCTGACAGCAGGGAAGCCAGCCAGGCACAGCCGGGCACAAAGCATCTGCAGACTGGAAGCAGAGAGTGACGAGTGACTGTACCAGCTGGCTTTCTCCCTCTTACCTAGGCCAGGATCTCTGTCTAGGGAATGGTGCCGCTCACGACGGGCCTGTCTCCCACCTCAACTAGCCTAGTCAGTGTTACCCTCCACCTAGGGGTGATTCTAGATCTCATCAAGTTGACAGTTAACAATCACATCATGCAAGCCGCTGGCACTGATGTCTCTCTTAAGGAGAAGAGTGCAGGAAGGGTTCCCTGGGAGTACCTGCCCTTCAGGACCCCGAAGTGGATGGCACAGTGCAAGGTGAAAACTGACCCTTAGCTCTGGAGATAAAGAAACGAGCATCTTAGAGAAAGTCATGCTGAGATGAAGTGTGCAGGGGTAAAGGGACCTGGGACCACCATCAGCTGCAGCACTGAGGCAGGACATGCACACATGGACATAGTGTGGCATGTAGGTAGAATGGGAGGAAGGAATGAAGTGGACAGGGTCGAGCAGAGCCTGCCCTAGGAGGCCCGGTCACATCGCAAGTGTTGAAAGCTGGGGACAAAGGGCCTGTCTTGACGTGTTTGCCTGGGTGTGGGCTGCGTGGTTCTGCAAGGGCTCTAAACCAGAAACATTCAAAACAGGAATTCCTTATTTTATAGTTTTTCCAAAAATGAAAAGGCATTTTGCATACTAAAGCAGTACATGCATGTGCAGTCTAGCTCACACAGGCATGGCCGAGACTGAGTTGATTAGGGGGTAAACTTTGAAGCTATGGGCCAGAGCCTTTGAACTCAGCTGGGGCCACGATGATGTTGCTTTTCTTTGGTGCCTGTTCTATTTAGAAAAAGGTATAAATCTTGTGAATCATTTTTTTTTTCTTCTCTCTAAACTCCTTTCCTCTGTCTGAAGTGGGGTATTCCAGTTACCACGTTCTGTAATTGGCATTCTTTGAAGATAAATCCTGGGTAATAACTCATGTGTTATTTTTAAATCATTAGAGAAGTTTGAGACTCCTCAGAAGAAGCAGAGCTCCTGTGCCCTCCCACCCCCCACCTCCGGTCCAAGAGAGTGAGGTACCCTCTTCTCACGCTAGGTTCAGTGTCCCTAGAATACCTGGGAAATGATTCCTCAAATGAATTTTAAATTTATTTAATTTTGTTACTTCTTTTTTCTTTTTTCTTTCTTTTTTTACAAAACCAACTAAATCTTTTTATCATCATCTTTTGTCAATTATATTATTTTACATTTGCTTCTGGCAGCACAAAAACAATAACCCTTCCCTCCTTGTGTAGTTATTATAAACAGTAGTTCATGGCAAAAGTAACATAATCCAGAAATTTTCGAATAGCAAACCAATCCCCCAAGTAGCAGGAATCTTCCCCCAACTCTGGCCTTGCCCCACTCCCCGGTCTCTGCCTCCACATCACACTTGTCCTGACTCAACTCTGGCCTCCAGGAAGCCCAGTGTGCACCTTGGTAGGAGGGCTGAGCCAGGGTTTACTCTCCTAATTTTTGCAGAGAATGAAGAATAAAAGTTTCCACGCTCCTAAAGGATATGGCTAATATTATCAGAGAAGAAATCCACTGTTACCTGCAACAGAAATGTGAGAAGACAAAGGTGAATGAATGAATAGTGAGTGAATGGACATAAAGTTTAACCCCCATGTCCTAGCTTGTATCCAGATGTGAGCAGTGAGTTGTAGGAAAAGTGAGAAAGGAACATATAGTCCCAGGGAGCCAGGAGCTTGGCCACCAAGATGAGGCAGCCGGAGTTCACCTCATAGCCCCAGAAAGTAGCCCATCAGTGTCCCCTACCCTCAAGAGGACGTGGAGGCTTCCAAGTCCTCCCTGTGCTTGCCAGGGGAGCACTTTAGCAGCTGAGCCGCCTCCACAGACCCTAGAGTGCATTCTCGAGGTGCTTTTAGTGATTTGTGTTTCTTCTCTGAAAGGTAATACCATCCACATAAGAACACAGAATGTGGACTGGGGTCTCTGGAGACGCTTGACTGTATCTGCCTCCCATGTCACCCTCAAGCCCACACTGCTCACTGATTCCTTTGTCACAGAACCTATAGCGACCAGCTATTGGTACACCATTCCTCATCGGGAGAATGTGCGTCTAGCAGTTCCAGCTGATCTAACCACAGCTTCGTAAATGGGGCTCAGTTTGCGTAACTGAATATGGGGAGGGGTCACGAAAATTTGCTGACAGTACAAGTTTTCTAAGACAACAATTAATTCAAAATCTAGTGCCTTGGGAATTATCAGTGCTCCTGGAAGTGTTCATGTGTGTTGCATTGTATGACTTCACTGCAGCCTTGACTTTGACTACACACACACACACACACACACACACACACACAGGAGCATGCTCACCAATACACGCTTACAACACAACACACACCACCAGGGCATGCTCCTGGAATGCCTCCCCTCTGCCTGGCAACTGCTCTGCACTATGACCTGCATGCTTTTCTAGAGACAAGAGACACAAGGTTTCCTACACTGTTAAACCTAAAAGTTATGAGGAGAAAGACCAAATCCACGATTGTCTAATTAAAGCAAGCTTTATTTTAGAGGTGCACCCAGGACTAGTCAGCTGGCTCTCTCACTCTAAATATATTGGGATTTTTGAGAGCAGCTGTGGATGTGAAGAAGACAAGGTTTTTATAGCTCAGGGGTAGGAGGTTGTTTGTGGGGGGGCGGTTGGTGGGCAAAATAGGCGGGGTTACAGGAGCAGAACATAGCATAACAAGTTAGTCATAACGGCCCCTGAACCAAAGACGGGGTTGCAAGGTGATTGTAGCAACAGGTGGTCATAACAAGGTAGCCAGATAACCCTCCAAAACAAAATTAGGCTTGCAAGATGGTTGTTAAGTTTCTGAAGCAAAACCATGGCCGTTTTCTGGAATAGAGAACAGAACCATTTGTAGTTAAGACTACAGGTGGGGCAAAACCCAATCCTCGAGAGACAGAGATTTAATCATAAACAGGAATAGACCTAGTTTGTCTTTGCTATAGGATGGCTTTTCCTAAGATGGAGGCAGGCTGGTTTTTCAATACAGACACATGGGCTCAGTTTTAGAAAACAGAGTACCCATTTTCCTGCTGGCCTTCCCTAGTACAGAAGTATCAAATCAGGATAGCTTTGGAATGTACTGTTGAAGGCTGTTTGCTTTTTAGAAATTACTGCTTGGATTGCTGACTTGAGTTTCATGAAGAAAAAAAAAATGGCCTTTGCCTTGAGATTGGAACAAAATGTCCAGCAATTTCTGCCATGTAGTTCAACACCATCCTGAGTGGTCTATACTGATGGACAAGTTCTCTCTGTACCTGCCCCTGCAGTAGCCATGGGCCATGTTGGCTATTGAATACTCTAGACACGGCCAGTGCTGCTGAGGCATGGGAGTTCAGCCTTATTTAGTTTTAATTAAACTTAAATTTCCATGCCACATGTGGCTAGCAACTATTACATTAGACCCTGCCATCTAGTTAATCCCTTTGCAGCCAAGAGCATTCATCAAATGTATTCCCTGTCTATTTATTGCTAGTAATAGAGCCCAGGGATTTGTGTGTGCTAGCTAAGCTCTCTACCACTGAGCCACCCCTCCTCCCACTCAGTAGGTACTTCCAGAGTGAATGAATGAATGAATGAATGAATGAATGTGGAGAAAATGACCCTACCCAAATTCATATGACCCTCGTGACCCTGGGGCCATGCACAGGCTGGCCCAAAAACTTCCTGCCTGGCTTTTCCACCCCCAAAGGTGGCCTTTGCACTAGTGTGGCCTTAATCTTGTCACTGAATCCCTTGAGGGAGAAAAAAAAAGAACAGAAAAACAAAACTGTTTTTTTGTCATTTGTAATTTGAAGACTGAGCACTAAAAACCCCAATCAAACATCAAATAATTTTCGCAAGTAGAAATAATATATATTTTGCCACCCAAATGAAAACATGTGCTCCCAGCAATTTAATTATGCAAATGTGACCCAGCAATTTAATTATGCAAATGTGACCCAGGCAGCAGAGAAGCAGGGTTAAAGGGCAGAATGAGGGTTGATAGGCTCATGTTTCTGGTGACATTTTCCATGTTCATATCGTCTTTGCGTTAAACTGCTCTGATTTCCATGCACTGTGTAGGTGGATGCCATATTTCTTTCTGATCCTGGCCCCTGCAACTGTATGTGAATGTTAAAAATTACTGTAGAAAATATCACAATACCTCCTGCTGCCCACACACTGGGCAACAGGATCCGATGGATCTTGCAATGTGACCCTCTTAAGAGCACTAGTAAGCAAAGCTGTATGTATCCACTCTAGCTGCATGCAGAAGCTTGACATCTCGTTCCCACTTCTGCTAGAGGGAGTCCAAAGCAAAAGCCTGAAGATTTCCATAGCTAGGGTTTGTCATGCCTCCTCTAGATCGGAGGCCCTGCTCCTCCCAGACCTTGGTAGTTGGAGCTCTAGGAATGGCCTTTCCAGTGTGGATCCCATGAGCGAGGCTTGGATGCAAGGCACACACACACTGAGGAGGTGTTTAGGGGAAACCAGAGTAAACCAGGGCTGACCAGGAGAGGAAGGAAGACAGCCAAGTGTGTGACCTTCATGTCTCGGAGAGTGACCCCACTCAGATCCCAGAGGCAAACAGACATTAGGCCTCAAAATGTGTCTCCGTTTGAAACCAGGGAGCTGGGCGTCAGGTTTGGCAAAGGCTACCTTGTAGGCCTGTAATCCTGTGTACTTGAGGCTCTCTGGGAGAGCAGACATGGTTGGCGAGCCAAGGGCGGTCTCTGACTAAAGTCCCTGAGAAGGCCTGTAAGGACTCTGGCCATGTCCCCATATTGCTTGTGGTTGACACTTTTGGGTATGTTTGGGGGGTGCTTCTGTTGAACCAATAGACTGGTGAGTGGGTATCACCAAGCTGCTGAGAGCCTGTAGAGGCAGGAGGAGGCCTTATTCTCTCTGGCTGATGGCTTAAGCGGGTCTGTGCATGTGGACCAGCTGCCTTGCTCCTTAGACATTCACAGCTGGATTAGAACCTGTGCTGTCGGCTCTCTGGTCTTCAAGCTCCCTGCCAGCATTCCCAGGTCCAAAACAGAGCAGCAGATCAGTGGCATCTCCACAGTTGCCTGAGCCTGTCCATCACAAAAAACTCTTCCTGTATAGAAACATGCACTGAATGTGTAGATACACACATGTGTGCATGCACACACACTGTCCTCCCAGTCTTTCCTGAACAGCCCTGACTGACACCCCGTCTATCCTATGCAGGACACCTGTCCCTTCCCTGGAGACTTCCTGGTAAATTAGGTCCAGGCATGAATTTTTTTTTTTCAAAACAGTTTTTATTCTATTAGATCACATTTGGACCTGGAGAGTTTGAAAGGAAAGGGGTGAATGATGACTAGAAGGAACTGTGGCAAAGCCAGTGGGAAACCGGATCCACACTGGAGGAGGCTAATTGGAAGACACCAGATGTGCAAACTGAGTCTATGACTTCCTCTGCAGCACCTTAGAATTCTCAAAATCCACAGTGTTGTGTTGATGCCTGTCTTCTCACAGTCAGGACATCATCTGAGGTGTTTTCCCTGGTCCCTCCTGCCATGCCTGCACCTCTGTTACAGTCAGGGGCAGGGACGCTGGAATCCCAGGTGTTTTTTGAGGTGCTCTGATCCGAGTGAAGAAAAACTGGCTGCAGATCCTTCTCTCTGTCTCCTTATTTACTTCCTGCCTTTGAAGCGGGTCCCCCAGGCTCTGTGTGCAGCACAGGTGCCATTTTCAAGGTGACATAAAAGCTTTCTTAGTAAAGAAATTGCTTTGTTCCATCTGGAGGCTCTCTCTGCCTTTGAGAGAAGAGAACCTGATAAGCTCTCATCATCTCTCTGGTTTCAGATGAGGCCAGACAGAAAGGTGTTCCATGTCCCTCTGTTCCAGGGACACCAGCCCATCCCGTATAGCGGGACTTCAAGGGTCACCACATCCATAGTTGCCTGACATTCTAGGACTTCAATTAGGATGGGAAGCCCAGAGGGCTGGCCTGGCGGTCCATGAGGAAGAAAGGAAGCAAAGCACACAAGCCTGTTGCTGAGGCTGGTTCTCCTGCTATAGGGCTGAAAGGTTTGCCAGTAAGTGGAGAGCAGAATGATCAACGCTGTATGAAGGTACATTAAATCACAAGATCTTTCAAGGTTATAATTGGTAATGAGATCAAGGCCCCAGGACCTGGTGTGTGTGTGTGTGTGTGTGTGTGTGTGTGTGTACCTGTGTATATATGTGTGTATGTCTGTGTGTGTCTATGTGTGATTATGCACATGTGTGTGTGCCTGTGCATGTGTTTATGTATGTCTATATCTGTGTGCATGTGTCTGTGTGTACATGTGTGTCTGTGCATATGTGTATGAGTGTGCCCGTGTGCGCACGTAACTTCTGCCTTCTGGTGCCAGCCTTCCCCTTCCCTCCCCTGGCCCCTCAAACAGGTAGGATTTCACTTCCTTTGTGACAATGACAGTTACTCTTGAACTCTACCTTCGCCCCACCCAAGGGACCTGTCATAACAATGTTGACTTTAATTTATCCAAATAGTCCAAACTTCCTGTTTCCATACATGTGAAGTAAATGCACACAGCAGTCCCTTTGGCATCTGTGGAGGTCTGCTGCCAGGGTAAACAACCCTCCCTTGCAGGTCACAGTCCTTGGGTGCTCAGGTCCCTTGCATATAGTGACATGTAGTTGGTGCCTAACCCATCCCATCTCCCTGTGGACCTTAAATCATCTCTGGTTTATGATACTCAGTGCAGCTTAAGTACTTATTATACCACATTGTTCTGTGACTAGTAACAAGAATAAAAATCCTGTACCCATTCTGTACACATACGACCAGGCCTGAGTGTGTGATACCTAAGAAAGGTGCAAGGCAGAGTTCTGGAGAAGCTCTGAGAACAGGGATGGATGGAGAGTGGCCAGCGGTGTGTCTCGGGGATGCTTGTCCAGTGCTTGACTCGAGTGCATTCAGTGAGGTGTTTGCTTCTTGGGAAGCTTGGTAGGAAGCCCCATGTGCCCTTCTGATGAAGGAGGATGTGGCTAGCACCACACTTGTTGGCTGCCCGAGCATCCTGCCGCCTAGCTCCCACCACATCTAGTCCCACAGCTGTGGGAAAGCCTGCTCCAGGGCAGGCTTACAATGCCAGTGACACAGCTCTCCTTGTTCTCTGTTGTCTTTCTTTAAAAGAGCATGGCTGGCCTTCTATCTGGGTTGTCTCCTACTGAGGAATTCCATTTTTAGAATCCTCTTAGAGGCTTGGGCTGGAACTTTTTTTCTTATCTAAAATAAGAAATAGCTCAAGGTAAGACTTTGGGTGACATTCAAAGACCAAGTGTTCTTCTGTTCTTCCTGCCCTCCTGCCTCTGGCGTCCAGCCCCCTTCACGTCTTTGCAGCCCAGACACTTGTTTGGTGACTGTGGGTTTCAGTGTGTACGTCAGCATGGTGGCACTGAGTTCTTCAGCAGAATAGCGTGTGCTTGCTCGTGACGACAGGCCACATCCCTAGCCTGTGCCATTAGTGGGAGGGATTTAAAGAAGTCAAATTTGATCTCAGCATTTCTTCTCTTTTAATTATATTTCCAAGAAGCCCTGGGGACCACTGAGAAATTCCTCATTCTTTAGCATTCCCACTGAGCCAGAGAAGTGTAGATGGGACATTTTCTTTTAAAAACTTAGATTTGTTTGGTTTAGAGGTAAAGTCTGTGTAGTTCCAGGCTGGCCTCCAACTCAAGGCTACCCTCTTCCCTAAAACCTGTAATCAAGGGGTACTGAGGCAGAAGGATCACAAGTTTCAGGGGGTGTATGTGGCTGTATCCATGACAGCAGGAGCTGGCCACACAGCTCATTCCGTATCAGCAAACCAGGATGCAGAAAGCTTAGGTGGGAACCTGGGCTGTAGCCTTCCATCCACCCAGCCCTCACTTCAGACAACCCCACACGGCTGCTCTCTTCACGTCCTCCTCCTTCTCACTGTCACCTCCATTCCTGCTCCTTCACAGACCGAGTTCAACTTGAGTGAGTTAAGCAGGAACTTTAAAGAGAACTTACAGTTAGCTCCTCCTACCACAGTCCGGCTTTCCCATGTATAATTCACATTTCCTGCTTGGGGTGAGGTGTTTCAGAGACCAGTGTTCTTTGTTTCAATGCTGTGTGAGCTCACATTTGGAGGACCCTGGAGTTAGTAGGTGAAAAGCTTAACAGTTCTTTTCTGTTCCTCACTCTGTGTGTGTGTTCTCTTGAAAGTTAGTGCAGTAAGCTTTGTTTTTTTGTTTGTTTTTTTTTCCTTTGTGATCTACAGAGAAAACAGCCCAACAGCAATCTAAAATTACTAAAATCATCCTGGAAGGCCGCAAATTTCAAACTGGAAAGAATGTAGGACATCAGGGTGGGGTGGCCTTTCTGCAGCCAGTGCTGGAGTCCCCCAAGCATAGCAATTGGCAAAAACCTGAGCGGCTACTAGAACCACAAATGACTCAATAGGCCCCCACAGCTGAAGATAGACTGAGTCATTCCATTGACGGGGACAGAATTAAATCCTCCCACTGATAGGGACAGAGTTGAGGCCGCCCTCTGATGGGGACAGAATTGAGTCCTCCCACTGGCAGAGAGGCAGCCTCTTCACCTAATTTGTGGAAATCCTAACAATGCTTTCTGTGGGCTAAGCCCTCTTCAGCTTGCAACCCCCTTTTCCAAACTCCCTGGCTCCTGTCCTCTTCCTGTCACTATAGCAACACAGATTTCATGATAAACAATTGAGGAGGAAGTTGTAGAGGACCTCCGCCTGCCCCTAGATCTGTCACCACATGCTTTTCTTGGTCATGCTGTCATGGGAACATTGTCTTCCTCTCCAGATCTTGATGCAGCACATGACACCTGACCATTAAGTAGGTGGGTGTCAACTGTGTGGCACCCACCTGTGGCCAGGCTGAACGACCATGCCTAGTCCTGACACTGCCTGTCACTGCAGGTTTGGACGGTCAGGGCTTATTTTCTGCTCCCTTCCCAAACAGCCACCCGCCTCACCACCCTGCACAAACGCAGACAGCAAAATAACTCACCTATGTCCCCAGAGGAAAACCTCAGGAAAACATCCACACGAGAAAGTGGAAGACCTCCTGAAGGTGGCACCACACTTGGTCACCCTCACAGAGACTTGGAGCTTCAGAATGCAGTTCTAGACATCAAGGTTGAGGCGCCCCGGGGGCCAGTGTGGGCTGGGGACACCATGAGCTCTAGTTCCCGCCGAGGGCATGGCTGTCCAGCAGTGGGCCTCTGCTTCTGGTTCTCAGTCCGGTTCTCAGCACGGAGTCCACAGCTCTCCATGCATCTTCCCAGAAAGGAAGGCACAACGGGTCCCCGTCACAAACAGAAACAAGTGGGGCCCACAGAGCCCGGTCCCTGGACAGATTTTGTTCTCACAGCAGTGACCTCACAGTTGGCAGCATGTGCTGTTCAGGTTCAGTCCAGTGACCCCATGTAGAGTAACTAATTCAGGATGTCTCCGTGGTTAATTCTGCCTCTGATAGCACCAGAAAAGATTTTGGGAAAGGTCTCTTCTCATGATGTGAAGTAGCTGTCACCTGCCCCATCTGACTCCCAGTCTATCATGCTGTGCTTTGGGAGAATGTGTCAGGGATTCCAGATGAGAAACTGGAAAGCATTTTTAAAAATCTGGCTAAGGTTGTCATAGATACTAAAGGATGGTACTAGCTCCTAAAGAAAGGATTTTTCTTTTCTCTTCTCTTCTCTTTTCTTTCTATGTAGCTCTGGCTGTCCTGGAACTCACTCTGTAGACCAGGCTGGCCTCAAACTCACAGAGATCCGCCTGCCTCCACCTCCTGAGTGCTGGGATTAAAGTCGTGCACCACCGCAGCCTTTGAGGAAAGCATCTTGAGGCACTTTTCTGTCTGTCAGCTGCACCATCAGCTGCATGATCAGTTCGCAGGCAGTGCAGTCTATACAGACCTTGCCTACTGTGCCACTGGATCTCTGTCTCCCACCTCATCTGCTCCAGGACAGGTGGGGAGGTGGGGGTTGTGTCCTTCAGTAGGAACCGTGATGGAATCAGCACAGCTGATGACTTGATGGAATTCCTAGAGCAGAGGTGAAGTGGCCGCAGATCTGCTTCCTAAATACTGGTTTGGGAGCATATAAGCTTTGGAGATATAGGTATGTTGATTTCTGATTTTCCTTCTGGAAAAATCTCTGCTTATTGGAGGAACTTGCCCCACCCCGTGGACCACACAGTGCCATGAACTTTCCAGTGGGTTCTGGAGTCAGATACACTACTATTAAGCCACAAGGTCCTGCTTTTTTTTTTTTTAGAAAATTTTTTCATTCATTTACATACCAATCAAAGATCCTCCTCTTCCCTCCTCCCGCCCCACCCAGCCTCCCCCTCACAACCCATCCCCTACTTCCTCCCACAAGAAAGCTAGGCCTCCCATGGGAAGGCACATCCAGTAGAGGCAAGTCCAAGCCCTTCCCCCTGCCTCAAGGCTGCACGAGGTGTCCCATCATAGGTAGTGGGCTCCAAAAAGCCCCATCATGTACCAGGGATGGATTCTGATTCTACCACCGGGGGACCCCCAAGCAGATAAAGCTACACAATTGTCTCACCATGCAGAGGGCCTAGTCCAGTTCCATGCAGACTCCACAGCCATCGATCCAACTTTCATGAGTTCCCACTAGTTTGGTTTGGTCATCCCTGCATATTTCCCCATCATGATCCTGATGCACTTGCTCATAGAATCCCTCTTCTCTCTCTTTGACTGGACTCCTGGAGCTCTGTCTAGTGATTGGCTGTGGATCTCTGCATCTGTTTCCATCAGTCATTGGAGAAAGCTCTGTGATGACAGTTAGGGTATTCACTGGTCTGATCACTGGGGTAAGCCAGTTCAGTTCAGGCACCCTCTCCACTATTTCTAGTAGTCCAAGCTGGAATCATCCTTGGGGATTCCTGGCAACTTCTCTAGCACTGGATTTCTCTCTCTCCTCCATGATGTCTCCCTCTATCATGGTATCTCTTTCATTGCTTTCCCACTCCATTCCTGTTCCAGCTCGACCATCCTATTCCCTTATGTTCTCATCCCCCATTCCCTACCCTCCATTGCCCACCTCTCATCCCCAGTTTACTCATGGAGATCTCATCTATTTCCCCCTCCCAGAGCAATCCATGTGTCCCTCTTCGGGTCCTCCTTGTTAGTTAGCTTCTCTGGAGTTGTGGGTTATTGTCTGGTTATCCTTTGCTTTACATCTAGTATCCACTTATGAGTGGGTACATACCATGTTTGTCCTTCTGAGTCTGGGTTACCTCACTCAGGATGATATTTTCTAGTTTCATCTATTTGCCTTCAAATTTCATGATGTCATTGTTTTTCTGTGCTTAGTTGTACTCCATTGTATATATGTACCACATTTTCTTAATCCATTCTTCAGTTGATGAGCATCTAGGTTGTTTCCAGTTTCTGGCTATTATGAATAATGCTGCTATGAACATAGTTGAGCATATGTCCCTGTGGTATGATTGAGCATTCCTTGGGTATATGCCCAAGAGTGGTATAGCTGGGTCTTTAGAAAGATTGATTCCCAATTTTCTGAGAAACCGCCATACTAATTTTGAAAGTAGCTGTACAAGTTTGCACTCCCACCAACAGTGGAGGAGTGTTCCCCTTGCTCCACATCCTCTCCAACATAAACTATCTGCAGTGCTTTTGATCTTAGCCACTCTGACAGGTGTAAGATGGCATCTCAGAGTCATTTTGATTTGCATCTCCCTGATGACTAAGGATGCTGAGCAGTTCCTTAAATGTCTTTCAGCCATTCGAAATTCTTCGAGAATTCTCTGTTTAGCTCTATAGCCTATTTTTTGATTGGATTGTTCATTATTTTGATGTCTAGTTTCTTGAGTTCTTTATATATTTTGGAGATCAGCCCTCTGTCAGATATGGGGTTGGTGAAAATCCTTTCCCATTCTGTAGGCTGTCATTTTGTCTTATTTACTGTGTCCTTTGCCTTATAGAAGCTTCTTAGTTTCAAGTTGAGAGCTGAAATCAATAAAATAGAAACAAAGAGAACAATACAAAGAATCAATGAAACAAAGAGTTGGTTCTTTGAGAAAATCAACAAGATAGACAAGCCCTTATCCAAACTAACCAAAAGGCAGAGAGGGAGCATCCAAATTAACAAAATCAGAAATGAAAAGGGAGACGTAACAATAGACAATGAGGAAATCCAGAGAATCATCAGGTCATACTTCAAACACCTACAGTCCACAAAATTGGAAAATGTAAAAGAAATGGACAATTTTCTAGATAGGCACCACATACCAAAGTTAAATCAAGACCAGATAAACAATTTAAATAGTCCGATGGGTTCTAAAAAAAAGACTTGGGAACTTTTATGATCCTACATCCCAAGATCTCCATGTAACAGTGATTTTGTGTTGGCATAGTGTTAAGTCTTGCACATTTTTTTAAAAGATTTATTTATTTATTATGTATACAGAAGAGAGTGCCAGATCTCATTACAGATGGTTGTGAGCCACCATGTGGTTGCTGGGAATTGAACTCAGGACCTCTGGAAGAGTAGTCGGTGCTCTTAACATCTGAGCCATCTCTCCAGCCCAAGTCTTGCACATTTTATTTTTAGCAGTTATTTCTTAGCTTGGAAAGAATTGGTTAGGAAGAAAAATTACCCAGAAATCCAGGTGACATATCAGTTACAATTGTGGCATATTTCCTTGCTGTTGCCTTGAGCCAGGGTCTCCTTATGTAGATAGATCTGGCCTTGGACTCATAGAGATGCACCTGCTTCTGCCTCCTGAATGCTTGGTCTATAGGCGTGGACCACCACACCTGGCCATTTTCTTCTAATTCTCTGTCTACTCATTCCCTGTTAACATACATTGATAATTGTCTTCTAAAAGGCACCAAGATAGAATACATGTTCTTGACAGCCAGACAAGAGATCAGTTGAATCACTCAAAGGGATAAAACAGCTGAGAAGTTACCTTAAAACAGCTTTAGATATGGTTTGCTGGACAAAGATGCCTGACAGTTTCTGATGGGTGGATGGTGTAAGTCAGTATGGTAAGAAATCCAAGAGAGCATCTCATACCATAGCCCAGGCTGGCCACCTTGAATTTGAACCAATCTCCCTACCTATCTTAGCCTCCCAGATGCTGAGGTTACACATGTGGCCCCACTCCAGCTGCTGTGAACAGCTCTGGTGTGCACTGTTGAGGGTGTGGCAGAGAGGTAGAGTGCAGAGAGAGGAAGTTCCTTATCTATCCTGAGCCTGTGCAGGATTCAAGAAAAATGTATAAACAAACAGAAAAAGTAAACACCTGAGGACCTCAGGTGGCCTCATGACACTGTGACACTTTGGTCATGTTAGTGTCTGAGAGAAGTCCCATAAAAGACCAGTCATGATGCAATCAACAAGAGCGTTTATGACCAACATGTTGGGGTCTAACCCTCCAGCAAAGTGGCAGAATGGCAACCCCAAGAGAAGCTCGCAGGCTCTTTTATAGACAACTAAAGGAATTCTAAAAGCAGTGTGACCATCCTACCTTGGATTGGCTTACCCAAGTGGCAATCATATTAGTACATTTCTTATTGGTTAGAACAGCAGGGGCGGGCTAAGGCTACAGCTTTCCATTCTTGGGCAAGTCTGGACAAGTCCCAGGCTTTGTCCTTTGGTTATTACCTGTGATGGGGGAGGGGTTTGACCCAGGCCTAGTATGTGCAGGAATTGAGGCCTAGTTCTTAACTGAGTTATCAGGAGCCTGTCATGGTACTTGCCTGGCCTTCTCAGGTCACAGGTGTGATGGGAGTGAAGTTTCATTTCCCCCTGAGACCCACATACACGAATTAGTCTCAGTGATATTTTATTCTGCAGCTGCACTTTGTGATCCTCAAACGTTGGAGCAGTTTAGCAATCACACTGCCTGGTTTGTACCCATTTGCCCGAGTCTCCACCTTCCACCATGAAAGACTGTATCCCCCTCAACCCTGAGTCTGTGTCCTTAAACATCTGGGTTTTCAGTAGCCATGGATTTTTTTTTTCTAGAATTAAAATTAAATACCAGACGAAAGACAGAGAAGACAATAGATTCCCTAACTCCCTGAAATTAGATCCTGAACTCTCAGATTGAGCCACTGGGACAGGGGATTTCAGAGTATGGAAGGTATGCCAAAGAGTATGCCAAAGGTGGCCTAGGACATGGTTCCCTGTATCTGACATTCTTAAACCCACACGTCCATGGGGAGCTGCACAAGGTCTCGGTGATGAAGACCTGAGCCCTGACTGGTGGTGAAAGAGATCACCGTATTAAAATCATGATTTGTACACAGGAAAGGTCAGCTCATTGCAAGCTAATTTAAAACAGTAACAACTTTTAAAAAGAAAAAACAATGGAAGACACAACGAGCCAAGGAAGATCACCTATCTGAAGTCACATGTCTGAACAAGGCTGTGGTTTTCCAGGAGCAGATGTCCACCCCATGCTGAGTCCCAGGAACCACCTCAGCCTCACCTGTCCAGTGCCTTATTTCCTCCCTGGAGAACTGTACGTCATTGTCCAGTTTCTCTAGGTGTTCACGACCTTTCTTGGTGCTGTGACCAGTACCTGCTGGGAACCATTTAAGGACACACACTCATGGTTTGAAGTGTACAGTCCATCTTGGTGAGGAAGACACGGCACAGTGTATGATGGCAGGAAGGTGTGACTAAGATTCTGTGTGTCTCAGTGGGCCAAGAGAAAAGGGGATGTGTGGTGGTATTGTGTTCCCCAAAATATTGTGCACCCTAGTAAACTTATCTGGGGTCGGAGACAGAACAGCCACAATATTAAACATAGAGGATAGGCAGTGGTAGCACACACCTTTAATCCTAGCATTCCAGAGGCAGAAATCCATGTGTTTAAGGATACAGCCAGGCATGGTGACTCACACCTTTAATCCCAAGAAGTGAGCCTTTAATCCCAGGGAGTGATGGCAGAAAGCAGAAAGGTATATAAGGCATGAGGACCAGAAACTAGAAGCATTTGGCTGGTTAAGCTTTCGGGCTTTGGAGCAGCAGTTCAGCTGAGAGCCATTTGGATATGAGGACTCAGAGGCTTCCAGTCTGAGGAAACAGGACCAGCTGAGGAACTGGCAAGAACTTTTAAGATTCCTGCTACAGGGATGTTCTTGTTCCCCTAGCTCCCTCCCTTTCCACTTTTCACTCAGTCCTCAGCTCCCAACCATGGAATGGTCCTCCCACATTCAGGGTGGGTCTTCTCTCATTAGACCAGTGTGCAAAAGTCAGCACAGACACATCAACGGTGCATCTCATTAATGCCCAAGATGTCTCTCTATCCAATTGAGTGGACAGGTGAAATTAACAGTTGCAAACAAAACCTGAATCAGGAAACCCTGCAAGTTTTAAAATTTGATGTTGGATTTACATGCATGCCTTTTATGGAGGCTCAGCTTCCACCCAAGGGATCTCATTTTGCTCAGTGACATCACATAGCATCAACCCCTCTTCTGTCACAGCTCTATCACTTGATCTGAAATGGCCCCTAAAGGCCCATGTGCTGCTATTGAGATGTGACATAGTTCTTTTTTTTTTGGTTTTTCGAGACAGGGTTTCTCTGTGTAGCTTTGCGCCTTTTACCTGGATCTCGCTCTGTAGACCAGGCTGGCCTCGAACTCACAGAGATCCGCCTGCCTCTGCCTCCCGTGTGCTGGGATTAAAGGCGTGCGCCACCATCGCCCGGCTGAGATGTGACATAGTTCTTTAGACACTGGTGGGAGGCCTTAGGTCCACCGGGGGTGTGCCTTCCTTCCTCTGTCTTTTCACTCCCCACTATGATTAGACTGTTCTGTTCCGCCTCTTGTCCTACCCCAGCCCTAAGAGCAATGCGGGCTGCCAGCCATGGACTGTGAGAACTCTGAAATCGAGAGACAAAGTAAACTCCTTCTCTCCCACAGTTGATTGTCTCAGGCCTGGGCTGCAGTGGTGGGACGCTTGCTGACACGCCCTCCATCCCTGCCTCTCTCTTCTCATCCTAGTCCATCCTGGTCCACACCTTCCCCTGCTCTGCTCTTGCCCCTGCCTCTTTGTCAGCATCCCTCTGAAAGTGCACTGTCCAGATGTGCCTGATTCTCTGTGAAGTTCTGCTCCAGGGCACAGGGCTGCTCTTCTGTGGCCCTGACACAGGCTTTCTGTTGAGGATAACACGCCACCCCTAAGAACCACATCCTCCGGATGCCAGGCATGCAGATAGTGTGGTCACGTATGCCCTGTAGCATCTCATCTTCCCCGTGCTCATGGGAGGGGAGTTCTTCCTTTTCATCATGGAGTGCTCCATCCTTGTTCCTTATGTCTTCCTAGGGTTGGCCAGCCCAGGCTGTCCAGATGCCCCAACAACTTCAGGGTTCTGACATCGGGCATGCCTTGCTCTTCCAGCTCAAGCTCAGACGTGCTGAGTCTTTACTCAAGTTGGCAGTGTGCTCTGTCTTTACAGAAGACTTGAGGAAAGGAGGTGCTCAGATCTCAGTTTCCCCTCACCTCTGACTCACTGGACCAGCCTGTTCCCCAAGGGAGGAAGGGCCGCCTGCGCTGAGCTCTGCTCTGATTCCTTTCTGAGAACTACTCTGCACTCTGAGCTGTAGCTCTTTAGACTCCGTGGTTAATTGCATGCCGCCTTGGTGCTCATGTAGGTGGCTGGGGCAGGATGGCGCCACATAAACACAAGTTATCATGGTAATTAGCACCGCCACGTATTTACACAGGCTGGAAACCCGGGGCTGCCTCCGGCACAGAATGGGTGTGTAGTTATGATGCAACCACCGCACATCTGGATTCTGATTTCCATAATGTCTGTACTTGAAAGGTGGTGTCAGTGGGGCCTGGTCTAGAAGGCGAAGGTGTTAATTACACTAACAGGGATCCTAGGCTGCTGCTGTCCATGGTGGGGGTGTGTGGCTTCAGGAGACCACAGAGAAGGCAGGGACCAGTGAGGGGACCATCGTGGGGAGGAGGATGCAGAGGATGTGGAGACTCTGCCAAGGAAAGTGGGGAAACGGCATCCAAAGTGGTCATGGGGCAGTCTGCTGTGACTGAAATGCATTTGGTATAATGAGGTAAACTCAACAGGTTGGGGATTTGCTGTAATTTGCTCTTGAACAAAGTGCCCTGGGGGCTTTCTCCAGCAGGACACGTTTCCTAGGATGCCACAGAGCATGAAGGTAAATGGAGGCTGCCAAGATGTCCTTGTCTTCCCCTCTCAGAAGCCAAGCTCTTACTTTCTTCCCAGCTGCTGCTGCTGCTCCTCCTCCTCCCCCTCTTCCTCCTCCCCATTCCCCTCCTCCCCTTCCTCCTCCTCCCCATTCCCCTCCTCCCCTTCCTCCTCCTCTTCCTCTTCCTCCTCCTCCTTCATTTTCTGTTCATTTCCCCAAAGGAAATAAACCAAATCACCCTTAAAGCTAAAATTCTGTGCCAGTCTACCTCGTGAAAACTTGGAAATGGCAGGCAGACACCCTGGTACCTACAGTGTTAGCAGAGCAGATCTATTTTACATTGTTGACCTCCAGCCCTTCTGTTAGATGTTAGAGCTCCTCTTACCTACAGAACCTACCAGTGCCCTGCCACCCTCCCTCAGGAGGCAGAAAGGAACTGTGCCTGCTCTCACTGAGTGCTGTCTGCCTATGGTATCCTTGTCTTCTGGGCCTTTTGCTGTGTCCACGTCAACTCAAAGCATCATTTGCTCCCCCAGAGGCCTTTCCAAATAGCCTTGAAACAAACTGTCCACCCACCAGGGTGGTTTTCCTTTGCCTTGGAAGCATCTATGTTGTGTCCTGTCAGCTGCCTTTGCCTTGAGACAAGCGTCCACCCAGTGTGTTTCCTTTGACTCTTAACAGAGAGGGTAGCACGGTAAACGTCTTTCTCAGGGTCAGTCCTTGGCCAACCCGATATAGGGTGATGGAGTTGCAGCAGAGAGCTGGGAATTGTCACTCAGTAGCTCCATCAGTGCTGCTAAATTGCACTTTAGTTGATAATGAAACTCTTACAGGAATTAACTGCAAATGTGTATTTGGGAGTCAGATGTGAAGAGTTGTCCATATTGATTTGTGAGGTGTGATGCTGCTCCTCAAAACTGGAGTGCTGTATTCACTGCCTGCAGAGAAGAAAGAATTGCACAGAGCATCTCTGTTGGAGAGCCCCAGCTGCAGACACCCCCACACTCCCGGCACACACGTGCCGAGGCTGGAGTGCCAGCTGGTGGGAGCAGTGGCACCATTGCTCCCAGAGCAGTGGCTCTTCCCAGATCCCAAAGACCTTTTTCGTTCTGTCACATCCGTGTACATGCATCATGCAAATGTGTAGTTAATTCATAAGTATACATGCATGAATCTGTGCATATAATTCATTCATAGTGTAAGCATTTGTATATAAGAATAAAAACCCCTCTTTTACTTGAAAATGCCTTCTTCAGAACTAAGAACATCCCACCTGCAATTGCAGCATCTAGATTTGTTTGTTGGAGGCAGAGGTTCATGTAGAGACTAGCTTCAAGCTCCCTTTGTAGCCTAGGGTGGCCTTGAACTCCTGATCCTCCTGCCTCTAGCTCCCGAGTTCTGGGATTTCAGGCATGTTCTTTTATGCAGTACTGGGGATCAAGGCAGGGCTTGGTGCGAGCTAGGCAAACTCTGCACTACAACCCCAGCTCCAACCAGGACAGTGACACCTGTTCTAGAATTTACTAAATGGGTAAGCATCTGTATTAAAACTGTTCCTTACAGAACAACATGAAATCCTCTTTCATTTTCACTTTTTAAAAGCATTCCTCCTTGTCTTTATTTCTGTGTCTGCACACATATGTGCGTGGGTGTGCATGTGTTATGGCACACACATGGATGTCACAGGACAGCTTTGGGGAGTTGGTTTTCTTCCTCCCACTATGGGACCTAGGGAGGTAAGCATGTTATCAGACTTGCACAAGATGCACCTTTACCCGCTGACCCAGCTCACCAGCCCGCCTTTCCAGTTTAGAGTTTAACTTGTCTTTCATTGAAGAGAACAGTAAAGAATTTCTGTTGCTCCTCCTATAAGCCTACCCATGGCTCACATTGGTGCCTCAGCTTCCCGTGACACCCCACTGTAGCTAGAGTTTTTCTCTCCAGGTTCCGCCAAGCCCCGGCAGTCCCGTAGCCCACTTATAAAATAAACACACAGATGCTTATACTATTTAAACTGCTCGGCCATTAGCTCAGGCCTACCATTGTCTAGCTCTTACTCTTATACTCAGCCCATT
The DNA here is from genome assembly GCF_007827085.1 of Peromyscus californicus insignis. Classification (NCBI taxonomy): domain Eukaryota; kingdom Metazoa; phylum Chordata; class Mammalia; order Rodentia; family Cricetidae; genus Peromyscus; species Peromyscus californicus. The sequence continues at coordinate 115,581,857 of NW_026294402.1, read as the reverse complement.
TCTGTTAATCTATATGTTGCCACATGTTTTGTGGCTTTACCTGTTGTCTTTACATGTTGCTCCCTGGACGGCAGGCTGGTGTCTCCTCCTCTTCGCCTTCCTGTTCCCCCAATTCTCCTCTCTGTTAGTCCCACCTATACTTCCTGCCTGGCTACTGGCCAATCAGTGTCTTATTTATTTACAACATACAGGACATCCCACAGCACTTCCCCTTTTCTGTTTTTTTTTTAAAGGAAGATTTTAACTTTAACATAGTAAAATTACATATAACAAAACAGTTATCTAGCAAGAATTACAGTTACAATATCTGGTCTATTTGTATTTGGCAAAATTAAAGAAGGTATCGTATCTATCTTATATTTGTGAGTCTAAGGTTTCATATCTAACTTATCTCTTATCATAACTAAGGAAATTATAACTATCTAGTCTTCAACTACATCAAAGACCTCAGAAGGATATAATATATATAATATGTCAATATAATACCTGAGAAATAGAAGATGGATGCAAGCAACTTTCGGGAGTCTTGCAAGAGTAGACAGCTGGCAGCCTGGACAGTCATCCAGAGTTCCTCTGTAAAGTTGGGGCATCTGTCTTCAGTCCACAGGCCTAGAGTCTCTCAGTCACTTTTCTCTGTGTCCTGTAGAATGTCTGGTAGTTTCCTCTTCAAAGCAGGAACCTGAAGGACCACTTTGTCAAGCAAAGTTCAGTGGTCACCTTCCTATGGGTTCTGCATGTGCAGTCGATCAAGCAGTCCAGGCAAGAACAGTTTCTTGCCCAAATGGCTATTTTTGTCAAGGTGAAGATAAACTCCATGTGGAGTGTCTTCAATGCCCATCCTCCTCTCTGAAGTAAATCGGTGCTGCCAGGAGCAGACACGTCTCACTGTCCAGAAAGTCTAAATTTTTAAAACATTTTAAATGCCATATTCTGTAGGTCTTTGAAGTGTTTGAAGATTACCTATCTACCTGAGATATGTCTATGTATACCTAGAAGACTTAACTAGCATGGCTACAAGTTTGACTATCATAGATGACTAATTATTAATCTATTTCTTAATTATCCATTACAATTTTAAATGAGCTGTACAAACATAATACCTTAAACAAGAGTAGAAATATACACACAGTATAACAAAATTAACTTTAAATTTGTATCAATAAACTAAAATCTATACCAATGTAAAACATTTCAAACAAGTTGTTGCTCTTTAAAAGTAGGTTCATTAATCTACCCTTTCATCCTATCATATCTGTATCATATCCCCTTCTTTTCTTTAGAAAGAGATCGCATTTATAATCAGCCTGATTTAAATAAAAATATTGTTTTTTTCTGTCCAGAAGGATCTTCTGATATGGGACAAAAGAATCTCTCAACCTTTTTTTTTTTTTTTTTTTTTTTAGCAATATGGTTGGGTTTAGAGAAGAAGTGAGCCAATTCCATCTCCAAAACCAGCTTGGTATATTTGCAAATTTGGGCATAGCTTCTCTTACTACTTCCTGCTGGAGGGGGGCACTGTATCTTATGGGGACACAAAGAAAATTTTAGGATCATGGAATAGTCCGTGAGGGTGTATCGTCTGAGCCAGTTGCCTTGAAACCGTTCTGGATGTTGGATCATCTGGGCCATGGTGTCATCAGAGACCTTTCAGGGGGTCTTGGCTGGTCAAACCTGATGTATCTTAATCTGGAACAAATCCATAGCCTCTTGCTTTCTGTGGAAACAAAAGCAGAGCCTCCTTTCCAGAGCAACATATCCTTAACATCCAAATTTTGAAGTCAAGGTATCTTTAAAATATACATATTGGCTTAACTCAACAGCTTTTACAATCAAATGTTTTTCTGCAGTTAAGAATCCCAAAGACAACACAATCCAGATTCTTTGTGTAATATCCATCTTTACATGGCTTATTTTTATACTAACTTTACTGTCTCTTTAAAGACTTTATTTTTAAAAACTATTTCTTTATATAACTATATATTCCTTTTTCTCTCTCTTCCAAGCCTACATACATTTTTACACACATTGTAAAGCATTTAAAGTCTTGTTCCATCTGAATCTGTCTTATTGTGAATCTGTTGTTTTAAACTGCAGCATTACTAGGGCTAAAATAGCAGCTTTGGCTGGTGGCTCTGCCCACCTCAGCTTCCCAACATGGTGGTGGTATGTTTTCTGGCAGCTCTGGGAGCCATCAACTCTCAGAAATAGTGAGTCTATGCTTCTATCAAAGCAGCGTGTAGCCCAGAAACCTCTTTTTTTTTTGTACTAGCAAAGGCTAAATCCACCACGCAGTTTAATGTGCCCTTGTAGAGGCCTCATTCCCACCATACTGCTGGTCAAACGCTCACACCAGGAACCCACCATAGTAGCTCAAACCCACAGGCTGCCGCTAACTTGAGAGAGACAACTAGGAACTGTTTTTAGCTCCGTTTTAGGATCTTTTTTCTCAGGTTTTAGGTGGAAACTCTTGCCCTACGTCGGGCGCCATTTGTAGCTGGAGAGTTTTCTCTCCAGGTCCTGCCCATCCCTGGCAGTTCCTTAGCCCACTTATAAAATAAATACACAGACGCTTATATTATTTAAATTGCTCAACCATTAGCTCAGGCCTACCCTTGTCTAGCTCTTACACTTATACTCAGCCCATTTCTGTTAATCTATATGTCGCCACATGTTTTGTGGCTTTACCTGTTGTCTTTACATGTTGCTCCCTGGGCAAGCTGGTGTCTTCACCTCTCTGCCTTCCTATTCCCCCAATTCTCCTCTCTGCTAGTCCCGCCTATACTTCCTGCCTGGCTACTGGCCAATCAGTGTTTTATTTATTTACATATAGGACATCCTACATCAACCCCACCTTCAGGGCTGCTCTCAGTGGCCTCACTTTTCTGAGTGACCAAATTGGTATCACCATTTGTTGAGAGGACAGCTTTGCCTTGGAAATTCCCAGAGGATGTTCTCCTCATTCTCATCTTATCTCTAGACCCTGAATGTATGAGGTCAAGCTGGACTTAATGAAAAACAGGTCTTTTCAATCATCAGGTCATTGTAGGTGATACTTGAGGACCCCAGGGTGTTCTCGCAGCCAGAACAAACCCACATTGTCCCTCACTCAGTGCTCTGCTGCTGCAGATGTGGGGCTGGGTGGACATCTGTCTTGGAGACACTGCCATGTACCTGAGGTCTCAAATCTCAATGGTTTTCTGAGGAGATATTTGAGTGTCTCACTCCCCTTCCACCCCCAACAGTGTGTCGTCAGATGATGGGTGGAAACAAGAAAAAGCCAAATGAGATTTTTCCGGAGACCACGGTGGAGGAAAGCAGTGGAGGGAAATGCACAGACAGCAGCCACCTCCTGGCGTGCTGAGTCAGCCCTGCTCTGCTGTGTGTGCTGTGCGGCTGCTCCCTGATTGGACCCTTTGCCTGCTGGAGGTTCTCTATGCCTTGTGTTTGGATAGTTGCCTTTTTGCTGAACTTTTCCCTCTCTGCCAAAACAAGGCTCAGGTCCTTTCTTTAGGATGTCTTTCTATAGCTCTGAGGTGTGAGTCTCTGTGCACAGAGCAGATACTCCATAAATGCACTGAATTTGGAAAAGACCAAATTCAAGGAAGCGAGTGTCCAGCATCCCCTCTCAGCGGATTCAGTATCCTTACTCTACAGACAGCTGACTAATGGCCACCGAGGAGCAAGTGTGGTCTACACAGCCGGGTGTTCTCTCTGAGGCCAAGGCCTGTGTCTTTGTGGTCTCTGTATACTTTGAGTTCACCAGAGAGTCCCAGAACCTTCCTGTTGAATTGAAGAAAGAGGAAGGGCTGCCTGCTTAAGCTAAGGTCCCAGCCGAAGTAGCTCTGAGGTGGGAATCCTGGGCCGGGGCTCACACTACAATGACAGCCATCCCTCAGAACAAAACCATGGTAATGCTGCCGGATCCAAGAACAGCTCAAGGTGCCAGGGGCAAGCTTTGCCAGCTCCCTGTCATGTGAACCCAGGAAACTGATTTTACTGTATAGCTCACACAGGAGATATTTCAAACCCATGTCTTCTATTTTTGTGTTTCCCTATCCTGAAGTCTCTCAGTTCCATGGTCCTACAAATTGCAGGTTTTGTGAAGTCACCTGCTGTTGACTCAGTAGAGACACCCTGATGTAGCCTTCTTCTACCTCGTTTGCCCCTGATCCCACGTACAGGTGCTCGTGGGAGGGAGTGGGATGTGGAAGGGCTGGTGGGTAATCAGTGAACTTTTAGGTGTGTTTACAGCCAGCACTAACTGCTGAACACTAGTAAGGCCATGTATATGGCTGCAGCATGCCTGGTTGTCAGCTCTGGCCATATGCTACGATATATATAGTATCATGGTATTATATAATATGGCAGTGTACATACAGGACGGTCTCGGAGTGGTGGGGCCACTGATACGTAGTCAGGAATACGCATTTACTTAGAAAATTCTCCTTTGTCCTTGAGCTGCATTTAAATTCCTTTCTCTAGATAGACCCACCTTGCTCTCGTGGTTTTCTGTTCTACCGCTCAGCCAGAGATGAGGTTTTAAATTTCTTTTCAGTGTCTCCTCCCAAGCGAATGTAGTTAATGTATGTGGGCTACTCATTCTCAGTGTGCACAGGTTCAAGTGTGTGAATGTGTGTGTCTGTACATATTGCAACTTGAGTGGAGTTTAAAGGGATGTGTACACAGCTCTCGCGCGTGTGCCCTTGTGGAATCCCGAGAGGAAACACACCTCTTTAAATGTTTGTGTTTGTAACCTGTCTTGTCGATAGCCTCCTCTTTTTGACTCTGTTCTAACCAGACGCTGCACTTCAGCACTCTGCCCTGTTGCTGTACCTCAGCTACCTCTGCCTCTAGAGCAGAAATCCATGCTGTGCGGGCTTGCTGGGCCTCAGGGCAGGGGCGTGCTTCCTCTGTTCCCCTGGGACTGTTTCACTGAGGACTTCCACCAGCTTAAAGTCTCCACGGTGGGCCCATCACGCCCAGGCATTTGTATCCATTGTAATGAATGCAAATAACAGAGAAAACTCTGGAGTTTTCTCTGCGTCTCCTCTGATCTTTCCGTTGGCGTTCTGTCTGCTCCTGCTTGATGGACAGGCATCGCTTCTGTTTTATAGATATTTATGCCGATCCAAAATGGCAGGCATCACTTTGATGATGAATGTGTGTGTTCGCTTTACCCACATTGTCCTTCATTCACAAGAAAAATCTCAACTCTGGGTTTCTCACTTCTACTTTAGAACCTGGCTGAGCAGTCTCCCTGACCCCTGATCACAAGGACAACCTCCGGCCATGTTGTTGTTTTCGCCTCAGGTTTGGCATTGCAGACCCTTGACTTCCAACTAGTTCTGGTTTTGTCTAATTTGAGGGAAGCAGTCGCTTCCAATACATTTTTAATATGTCTGAGACTATTTGATAAACAGTGCACTCTGAGTGATTGGCCACTTGACCAGGCATCACTTCTGTGCCAGTGGCTCTGTAGCTCTGGTGTTCATGGGGCCCACAGGGAGCCTTCTGAGTCCACAGGGAGCCTTATGGGTCCACAGGGAGCCTTATGAGTCCACGGGGACCACAGGGAGCCTTATGGGTCCACAGGGAGCCTTATGGGTCCACAGGGAGCCTTATGAGTCCACGGGGACCACAGGGAGCCTTATGGGTCCACAGGGAGCCTTATGGGTCCACAGGGAGCCTTATAAGTCCACAGGGACCATGGGGAGCCTTATGGGTCCACAAGGAGCCTTATGAGTCCACAGGGACTACAAGGAGCCTTATGGGTCCACAGGGAGCCTTATGAGTCCACGGGGACCACAGGGAGCCTTATAAGTCCACAGGGACCATGGGGAGCCTTATGGGTCCACAAGGAGCCTTATGAGTCCACAGGGACTACAAGGAGCCTTATGGGTCCACAGGGAGCCTTATGGGTCCACAGAGACCATGGGGAGCTCTGTAAAAGTGCAGATTCTTGGTCTCATGTGGAGTTCTGGCTCCTTGGCTCTAACACGGAGCTGGGGACTGTTTTCCTCTGGTGCAGGTCTCGGTAGCCAGCCCTTTCACAAAGGAAGTGTCATGGAAGACTGACCTGCAATTCAAGTTCAGTCCTGAGTACTGTGGTAGATCTGGTTTGTAGGCAGATTTTTCTGTCCCACCTGCTACTCCCAAATAACGACATGGAGACTTAGTATTACTTATGAAAGCTCAGCCAATAGCTTAGGCTTGTTTCTAACTAGCTCTTTATTAACTCATTTCTATTAATTCACTTTCTGCCTTGTGGCTTTATAACCATTACTGTACTACCCATGCTGCTTTCCTGCTTCCTCTTCACCAGCCAGGGACTCTGTTGCCTTCTTCCCAGCATCCTCTCTGCCTTGAAAATCCTGCCTGGCTATTGGCCATTTAGTTTTTTGGGGGAGGGGCGGATTTGGTTTTTGGTTTTTCTGTGTAACAACCCTGGCTATACTGGAAGTCACTCTCTAGACCAGGCTGGCCTTGAACTCACAGAGATCGGCCTGCCTTTGCCTCCTGAGTACTGGGATTAAAGGTGTGTGTTACCATTGCCCAGCTTAGCTTTTCATTAAACCAATCACAGGGACATCTTCACACAGTAAAAGGAATACTCCACAACACTGGTTGGATATTTTAACCCCCTGGGTCTTCTCACATTCACATTCAGCTTCCAGAAGCACCGAATCTTCTGAGAACTAGCTATGGTTTCTGGGGCATTGCACCCTAATTAATATTCCTCTTTTATAGGAACACCATGAAGTGTGGTATTGGACATGTGTGATCTGGGAAGAAAGCATCTTCCCGGGGTTTGTTGTATTATAAAGAGAAGTAAGAGCCAGAGAGACCTGGCAGTTAGTTTCCAGGCTTCAAAGGTGGCAGTAAGACATAAGTGCATTAATTTGATGAATTTTAAGACTTGTCCCAGGGCGGCCTGGACTTTACTTCAAGGATGGTGTCTCCAGGGTCATTTCAGGAGGATGTTCCCAGCTGAGGATTCTTGTCCAGGATCAGTGAAGCAGCCAGACTTGTTCACAGTGCCCAGCCTAGGTTCTGGACCAGGCAGGGCCATGGCTTCTCGGTTCCACAGACTCTGGAGGAGGTGATGCAAGTTGGCCAGACTCCAGGGATCCTGCCATCGTCTCTGCCACTGGAGAAGATGTTACATCTGGGGTCACAGGGACCCAGCCCGTAACCCCAGCACTTGGGAGGTAAAATCGAGAACAATGAGTCTAAGACTAGCCTGCCTACACAGTGAGACTCCATCTCCGGGAAGAATGAAAAGTGTTGTGATCTGACAACCATGAGTGACCATGCTCACAATGGTGTCTTTAGGATTTCTGTAGGGAATCACAGGGCTCTCCAGATGATGTCATAATGATGGCTCCTTCAGTCAGTACCCAGGAGCAAGTACGTGCTTCAAGTACATTCCCTTAATCTTCCTAAGAAATCTGACCCCACCCTCGTGTGTGTGTGTGTGTGTGTGTGTGTGTGTGTGTGTGTGTGTGTGTGTATGTACCTAGAGGCCAGAGCCTACTCTATCATTCTCGATCTTATTCCCTTGAGCTAGACTGGTGGCCAGCAAGCCCCCATGATGCTCATGTCCCCATCCCCAACATTGCTGGGTCACATGTGTGTGGCTGCCCTCAGGTGGGTTGGTTTTAGTTGTTATTAATTTTTATTTTTCAGAATTTCTTACATCTATGCCGTGAAATATGAATCTGGAGCCAGTCTGAGAGCCTGTTCTAATGACAATATGGTTTTTGTGTTACCTGACATGATACACAGTGTTTAGGAAGGCAGCAGACATGAACAGAGGTCAGGTGTTAGTAAACAAATATGGTGGCATAGTGGCCTTCACCCTAGCCAGTTGGAGACAGTGATGTCTTGCTTTGACCGTGCACCTAAAACCAGTAGGAACTGCAGTCCCAAGCCTGTCCTACACTCAGCTGCGGAGGCCTACTCCCAGAGGTGGTGCACAGGTAACCTGGGAGAATAACTCGGCCTGCATCCACAGTTGCTGCCTGTGATTCCATGCTGATCTCAGCTCCATCCTTCATTTTCATGGACCTATTGCAATAACTCGGAACCTTTGAGATTTCCACGCTCAGAATCCACTGTAGATGTAACCAACCATCTTAATAAATAAGAAACACAGAGCCGATTCAGAGAAGAAAGCCAAGAGGTCAGAACTAAGAGCCTTACCCTTCCTGCTTCAGCCAAGAGAGCTCTCCGAAAAGGGCCTACTTCCTGTGTGTATGTCTTTATATAGTCTAGCTGTTCTGCCTTCTCATTGGTTGTAAACCCAAACACATGACTGCCTCCTCACTGCCTTTCTGTAGAGACTTCCAGGTCTTCTATGGTTGGGATTGAGATTAAAGGCGTGTGTCTCCAAATGCTGGCTATATACTTGAACACACAGAGATCTACCTAGCTCTGTCTACCAAGTGCTGGGATTAAAGGTGTGCACCACCGCCGCCACGCTCTTGCTATGGCTCTAATAGCTCTGACCCCCAGGCAACTTTATTTATTAACATACAATTAAAATCACATTTCAGTACAAATAAAATACCACCATATTTCCCCTTTTCTATTTTAATAAAAAGAAAAAGATTGTAACTAACAAAAGAAAAACTATATACAAAAGTACAATAACTATATACAATATATACAAGTAATAAATACCTAAACAATGTCTAGTCCATTTGTATTTGACAAATTCAGAGAAAATAATTCCATTATCTAACCTATTTTGGTAAGTCAAAAATGTACCTAATTCACTTTCTATCCTAACTAGTCTTCAACTAAAACTAACTAACCTTCAATTATAACTAACTAATCTTCAACTCCCTCAGAGACCCAAGAAGGAAATAATATTAGCTAACAAAAATAAAAACAGGAAGTGCATGCAAGCAATTTCCAAAAAATTTGTGAGTTGACAGAAACAGCCAGCTGCCTGGACAGTCACCTGAGGTTTCTCCGCAGTGCTGGGGCATCATCTTCAGCCTATAGGCTTAGCGTATCTGACAGACTCATTTGTGAAGTAGGATGTACACAAGGTCAACAGTTCAACCTCACATTGGGTGAGAGCAGTCCATGTACCAGAAACACCTGAAATCCACTAGTGTCATGTCATAATTCAGGATTTTATTTTATTTATTTATTTATTTATTTGGTTTTTCGAGACAGGGTTTCTCTGTGTAGCTTTGCACCTTTCCTGGATCTCGCTCTGTAGACCAGGCTGGCCTCGAACTCACAGAGATCCGCCTGCCTCTGCCTCCCGAGTGCTGGGATTAAAGGCGTGCGCCACCACCGCCCGGCATGATTCAGGATTTTAAATTCTGGAAATTGTTGATGGTTTTTTAATTCAGCTGTCCATTCTTCTTGGCTGTGTATATATGGCTTTATCTCAACATCCCGTTCTTTTCCACATCCCTCTATCAAATGCCAGTCTACTATTGAGAAGCATGAGCTTAGTTACTCTTCAAGAATAACTGTTTCAGCTACTGTTCCATAGCACATCAGAAGCCATCGGCCTACTGCCTGTTCAGCTGCCTTCGAAGAATAGGGCACTGTACCTTTTCCGAATTGCGAAGGCCACTTCAGGGATGGTGCCATATTGTCCTGGCCTCAGAAGATGCCTTTTGATAAAGCCATAACCACACTTGTTTTGGCAAGAATCAGTAGTCCTTTGTTTCATGTCCTGTCTGTCCATTTTGTCAGCAGTTGATTCGAGGATATTTTGTTGTCCAGTGGCTAACTTTTGCCACAATGAAAGTTAACTCCATACGCAGTTTCTTCAATGCCCATATTTTCTCTGAAGTAGATTGGTACTGCCAGGAGCCGACATGTCTCAAAAAAGAAAAATTTTCTAAGTTATTAAAACATTTTAAATGCCATATTCTGTAGATCTCTGAAGGGTTTGAAGATGACCTGTCTAAAATATATCTGCTCAATTTTTAAAACATATCTAATATAACTACAAGTTCTATTATAATGTCTGACTACTAACTTTCATTTCTTTATATCCTAATAGTTGGTAATAATAGCATTCAAGGATCAGAAAATTGCATTGTTAAATGAACGGTATAAGTACAATTAGAAATATACATATAGCATTTTTTAACAATATCAATTTCAATATATATAATTTGTATACAATATAAAACAATCCAATCCAATGTAAAGTATTTAAAACTAGTAATTGTCTTTTTCTTTTCTTTTCTTTTCTTTTCTTTCTTTCTCTTTTTTTTCTCTCTCTTTTTTTTAAACAAGAACCTTAAACCTAATCTCTGCTTAGCCTTTTTCCTAATCCTTGACAACAACTTGTAACCAATGCCCCTAAACAATGAAAATTATCCCAGACCCAAAACCCATTAAAAAGACCAAAAAACCACTCGCCCCACACCACCTCTTTGAGAATGTGGGCGTCGTATTCTTAAAATTGCTTCCTGATGGGTATGGGCGAAGTTATCTTTATCCTGAAAGAAAAAATTTAGGTTAATTGTCAAATTCTAGGAAAGGTAACTATATCCTTCATTATCCAGTCTGTGTATAAAGCCAAAGTTCAGGGTTTATCTCAAGTCCTTATTCAAGTAGTCTTTGAGACTGGATCATCTCAGCTAGTCATCTCAAAATTGCTCTGAGCACCTTGTAGTTCAAAGCTGATCTGTAGATGATGTTTGTCAGCTTAGTGATATTATTATTGTCCACGTGGAATTGTTGTTGTTGTGGGGCCCCATCTTCTTCCTGGAGACTTCAGTTGATGTTACGCCTGGCTGTGATTTCCTGCAGAAAACTGATAAGAGACTCGAACACAAAGACATATATATGCAGCTAATTGAAACCTTTTTTCTAGAATTAGTTAATACTCTATATGACCATTCATATCTTAACAAAGTTTAAAATGTACATATATCTATATATATATTAATCTTGTAAAATTTGATATAAAATGTATACTTTAAGAAAAATTTAAAGAATCAGAATAGAATCAAAGAGTTGAGATTAGTAATAGAATAGTCCCTTAATTAATTTGGCTTTTCTCCTGTCCCATAGCAGAAGATGGCTCTTTTATTCTGGCATGATACAGGGAGTTTGCATTTTCCTTTTAACAACATGCTTGAGTTTAAAGAAGGAGAGAGCCATTCTCCAACTCCAAAGTCAGCTTTAAATTTTAATTGAGCTGGGACTATTAGAAGACCAATAGTGTTAAATCTTTAGAGAAAAGCAGAAACAAACATTTAGGAAGACATAAAATTTTTTAGATAATATATACCCATACGCCGTTTCACTCTGTTTCCTGGGGTAGATGATTTGTCCCTTTTCTTCAGTTGTCTCATTTGTCCAGTGTTCTTCAGATTCCTTAACCTTCATTCTCCTAAAAGACAAAAACAAAAACCTTTCCCCAAGACTAATTTTGGGGATGTTCCTTTTTGGCAAGTTATTATCTGATTAAATGAAAAGGCATGTGTTACTGGTATAAGTTAGTTTAAATTGGATGTTCATGCTGGTTGATGAACTTTCAACTCCTCTAATTAAGAGGTTTCTCTTGTTCAAATCGAACCTTTATCAATTTTGATGGTACCCACAACTTATCTTCTCCTGTAGAAACAAAAGCAAAACCTCGTCCCCAATGTAACACATACCCTGGTTTCCATTCTGAGGTCAGCATATCCTTAAAGTATATAGGCTGATTTAATTCTGTAGTTTTTTCTATTATCCAATGTCTCTCTGCAGCTCTTGTTCCTTTCTCATTGACATTAAGAAATTTCAAAGTTAATAGAGCATTATGCAGTCTACTTCTGGGGGTTTTTGTTACCCCTTTTTGTTTATTTAGCATATCCTTTAGAGTTCTGTTTGATCTTTCTATAACTGCTTGACCTGTAGAATTATGTGGTATGCTTGTAATATGCTTTATATTGTAATAAGCAAAATCTGTTTCATTTTAACAGAGACATATGATGGAGCATTGTCAGTTTTGACTTGTGTAGGTATACCCATGATGGCCATAACTTCTGGCAAATGAGTGATTACAGAATCAGCTTTTTCAGAACTCAAAGCAGTTGCCCATTGAAATCCTGAATAAGTATCAATGGTATGGTGTACATATTTCAATTTTCCAAATTCTGCAAAGTGAAACACGTCCATCTGCCAGATTTCATTCCTTTGAGTACCCTTTGGGTTACATCCTGCTAGTAATGGTGTTTGATTGTAGAAGGAACAAGTAGGACATTTCTTTACTATTTCTTTGGCTTGTTGCCAGGTTATAGAAAAATCCTTTTTTAAACCTTTACTATTGACATGATGTTTTTTATGAAATTCTGAGGCCTCCGGCACATTTCCTATCAATAATTTATCAATCTCATCATTGCCTTGTACTAGAGGGCCTGGCAGACCAGTATGGGATCGGCTGTGAGTTATATATAAAGGATGACTCCTTTTCCTGATTGTATCTTGTAATTGAATAAATAGTGAAGTTAATTCTGAAGCATCAGGGATAAATTCTGCAGTCTCAATATGTAATACTACTCTTTCAGCATACTGAGAGTCAGTAACTATGTTGAGAGTTTCTGAAAAATCCATTAATACCAACAGAATAGCATACAATTCTGATTTTTGAACTGAATTATAAGGACTTTGAACCACTTTACTTAAATTTTCTGATTTGTAACCTGCCTTTCCTTGTTTGTTGGCATCTGTATAAAATGTACGAACTCCAGATATGGGTTTTTCCTGTACAATTTAAGGCAAGATCCAATCAGCTCTCTTTATAAGATCAATTCTATCACTTTTGGGATATTTGCTGTTAATTTCTCCCAAATAGTTACTGCAAGCTCTTTGCCAAGGTTCACTTTCTGTCCATAATTTTTCAATGTCCTCCTTAGTTAAAGGTATGACAATTTCTGCTGGGTCTATTCCTGCTAATTGACGAAGTCTCAATTTTCCTTTCCAAATCAAGTCAGAGATTTTTTTCCACATAAGTTTTTAATTTTTTATTTGGTTTATTTGGTAAAAATATCCATTCCAATATAATATCTTCCCTTTGCATTAATATTCCTGTAGGAGAATGCCTAGAAGGTAAAATAACCAAAATGCAATCCAGCTTTGGATCAATACGATCCACGTGCCCTTCATGTACTTTCTTTTCTACCAAGGCCAATTCTTTCTCAGCTTCAGGTGATAATTCTTTTGGACTATTTAAGTCCTTGTCACCTTCTAAGGTTTTGAACAAATTATGCAGTTCATCATTTTTTACCCCAACAATAGTTCATAGATGAGAAATATCTCCAAATAATCTTTGAAAGTCATTAAGAGTCTGTAGTCTATCTCTCCCAATTTGCACCTTTTGGGGTCTAATTTTTTGTAGCTCTATTTTATATCCTAAATAATTAATAGAATCTCCTCTTTGTATCTTTTCAGGAGCAAGGCAAAATTTTCTTTACTTCTTCCAACATTCTTTCTAAAGTATCTGCATTTGAGTCGGCTAGTAAAATATCATCCATATAATGATAAATTATAGATTTAGGAAATTTTTTACATATCACTTCCAATGGCTGTTGTACAAAATATTGGCACAGAGTTGGGCTATTCAACATTCCTTGTGAGAGGACCCTCCATTGAAATCTTTTAACCGTTTGAGAATTATTATAAGTAGGCATTGTGAAAGCAAATCTTTCTTTGTCTTTTTCTTTAAGGGTATTGAAAAGAAACAGTCTTTTAAATCAATAACTATGAGAGGCCATCCTTTTGGTAACAGAGTAGGCAAAGGAATTCCAGATTGTAGAGAGCCCATTGGCTGAATTACTTTGTTCATTGCTCTACGGTCTGTTACCATTCTCCATTTACCAGATTTCTTTTTAATAACAAATACAGGAGAATTCCAAGGGCTGGTTGATTCTTCAATATGCTGACCATTTAACTGTTCTTCTACCAGCTCTTCTAAAGCCTGTAGTTTCTCTGTTGTTAAAGGCCATTGCTGGACCCGTACAGGCTTGTCTGTTAACCATTTTAAAGGTAGAGCTGTTGGTGTCTTTGGGAGATCATCAGTTGTTGTGCCCTGTTCTTGTATAATATGGATGGCTGGTGACCACTCAGAATAATGCCTTCTAATATTTCTCTTAGAAACGTGCTAGTTTATGATTTGTTTCTGAGATTGGAGGGATGTTAATCTGAGTATTCCATTGTTGCAACAAGTCTCGACCCCACAGGTTCATAGCTATGTTAGCCACATATGGTTTTAATTTTCCTCTCTGTCCTTCTGGACCTATACATTCGAGCCATCTTGCACTCTGTTTCACCTGAGATAATGTCCCAATTTCTAACAGTTGAACATTTACCTCCTGAAGAAGCCAAGTTGGATGCCAAAATTCTGGTGCAATTATGGTAACGTCTGCACCTGTGTCTACCAGACCAGACAACAAAACACCATTTATTTTTATCGTTAATTTTGGTCTTTGTTCATTAATAGAAGTTTGCCAAAAAATTTTCTTTATGTTTTCTTCTGAATTTTCTATTCTCTCTGTTTCATCATCCTGAGCAACATGATGTATTCCAATAGGCATTTGGTTATTTAATTGCTCTGAGTAGGAGTCTCCTCTACGACTACAGGAAAGGTTTGAACTGGATTTGCTATTGGGGCCTGCATGAGGCCCCTCTAGGAGTTTCCCAAAGACTGAGGCAAAGGATTACCCTGTCTGTCCCTTGTTGATCTACATTCGTTGGTCCAGTGTTTTCCCTTACCACACCTTCTGCATACTCCAGAAGGAAGGGGCATTCTGTTGCCATTTTTCCTTGAAGAAACATTGTTTCTAGGAATGACCTGTTTACAGTCCCTTTTCAAATGTCCTTGCTTTCCACATCCAAAACATCTAACATTCCTCAAACCTTTTGAAATTGCTTCTCCTACCCACATATCATCATGCTCATGAGCTTCAACATTAACCGTGTCTCTAATCCAGTCTTCCAAAGGTGCAGATCTTGCCTTTAACGGCCTGATTATTCTTTTGCATGCTGCATTCGCATTCTCAAAGGCCAAAGATTCAATTATTATCTGACTAGCTTCTGAATACGGGACCATTCTCTTTACTGCTGAAGCCAGTCTTTGTAAAAAATCTGTGAAAGATTCTTTTGGGCCTTGTATAACCTTTGTAAATGACTCAGTTTTTTGTCCTGGTTCCTCAACTCTGTCCCATGCATTCAAGGCTGCTGTTCGACATAAAATTAGGGTTTGGACATCATATAAACATTGTGTTTGTGCTGAAGCATATTGACCTTCTCCAATAAGCTGATCCTGGCAGACTTGTATTCCGCTATCCCTCCATTGTTTTTCTATGTTTTTAACTTCATCCTTGAACCAAGTTAGCCACTGAAGCCTTTGACTGGGTTCCAGAACAGCTTGTGCCAGCTCCTGCCAGTCCTGTGGTACAATCCTATTATATGTTGACCAAGAGTTTAACATTTGCTTTACATATGGGTAATGCATGCCATAAGATACTATTGCCTCCTTAAACCTTCGTAAATCTAACATTTCAATTGGAACCCAAATATTTTGTGTAGTCATTTGATTAGGCAACTGCTGTATGATTACTGGACAAATTAAGGGTGACTGTGTGAAAACAGGCTTTCTTTCTGTAACCTTATGATCCAATCTTGAAGCAACTTCACTGTTAATTTCTTCTGTCTGAATTTTTACAGGTTTAACAAGTTTTTCTAAAGCTGTCATCCTGGCACTTAAATTGACTATCTTTTTAAATAGTAAAATGAGGATAAGCATAGTAATAAACTGCATAATTTGATCAACATTAATCTTCTCATATAGTTGTTTCATTGTCAGACTGCCTAAAATTGCAAACAAAGCCCAATTTTCTTCCACTGTTTTAAAAAAAACATTTTTTTTAAAAGTGGAAAAAATTTCTCTTTTAACTAGTTTCCTTTAAAATATCTGATATGTTAAGTGACTTACCAAGTCTGTGTAGAACAGTAGAAATCCGAGGTAATTTCAAAACAGCCACTTAGTGTCCGAGGTGTGAATCCAGAGAGAGAGAGAGAGAGAGAGAGAGAGAGAGAGAGAGAGAGAGAGAGAGAGAGAAAATAAGTGTAGCCACAAGTTCTGCCTAAGAGCTTGAATCCAGCCATGTGTTCCCACTTGAGCCTAGTCAAGGCTTGGCTCTAGCTTCCTTAAGCTCCAACCACGTGTGTTGGCTTTACAGACAGGGGCCCTGTTCGGCAGGGCAGGCCTGAGTTGTTTGTAGCACCGGCTTTAAGCTAACCATTTGGGGCTACAGTCAGTCCGACCTGAGGCCAAGCCGATCTGGGCCCGGGCTAGGGAGCTGGCCGCCTGGGCTAGGGAGCCGGCCACCCAGGCGGGAAGCCGGACCTGCTGCCAAGTCAAGTTAAGTGGTTTTTAATGGATTCTTGTCACGTTGGGCACCAAATGTAGACGTAACCAACGGTCTTATTAAATAAGAAACACAGAGCCGATTCAGAGAAGAAAGCCAAGAGGTCAGAACTAAGAGCCTTACCCTTCCTGCTTCAGCCAAGAGAGCTCTCCGAAAAGGGCCTACTTCCTGTGTATATGTCTTTATATAGTCTAGCTGTTCTGCCTTCTCATTGGTTGTAAACCCAAACACATGACTGCCTCCTCACTGCCTGTCTGTAGAGACTTCCAGGTCTTCTATGGTTGGGATTGAGATTAAAGGCGTGTGTCTCCAAATGCTGGCTATATACTTGAACACACAGAGATCTACCTAGCTCTGTCTACCAAGTGCTGGGATTAAAGGCATGTGCCACCACTGCCACACTCTTGCTATGGCTCTAATAGCTCTGACCCCCAGGCAACTTTATTTATTAACATACAATTAAAATCACATTTCAGTACAAATAAAATACCACCATAATCCATCCTGACATAACTCATGGTACAGCCATCACTACGGCAGTGTCCTTTTAAATCTGGATTAGCATTCCTTGAGCACTATGAGTTTGCAGATGCATCTGCCATCTTCTACAGGGTGTGTGTGAGAGCATTACTGTTCAGACCTCAGCACTGAGAGGACAGCCCATTTGCTTGCCTAGCCATAGTGGGCTGCACAATGCCCTGGCTGTTCACTGGCGTTGACCTCAGGAAATATATTAATGATTGTCTCTTCTTCAGGAGTGATCCCTGGGGCTGGCCCCTGCCCTCAGTATTTCCCTTGGCCATAGGCCCCAGCTCTCTCTCTCTTTCTCTCTCTCACACACATACACATACACACAGTCCCACATGGTATTCTAACTCCAGAGAAAATGTTCTGTGTCCGTTTTAGGATAGTAGCAGCCAGAATCCCAAACATAAAACTTGACTGTGACATTTCTTCCAGATCTTTATCTTGGTGCTATCATTACAGTTTAAGAAAATTAAAGTGTAGAGCAAAACCCCAGATATGACTGCCAATCCACTGAATTCAAAGCAAATCCTGTTTTTATTAAAATACACAATTTTTAAAAGCTAATTTGACAGCTTGGTTCAAAGCAGAAGGATACTGGAGTGTGAGGCTGGCTTGAAAACAGCGATGTAAATGCCATTTCTGTCCCTGAAAAGGCCCCACCTGTTACTGTCTGTCACACACACCGTGGGAAAGGAAGCACTTAAAAAGACATTTTCTCTGTGCGTGCCTTTTCTCCCCACATTTACCCCCTTGGGTTTTCTCGAGAGATAGTATTAAAAAGTTAAGAGCCACGTCTGCCTTTTACCTCATTAATAATTCACCTTCCTCCTGGTGCAGAAGTGTTGGCTGGACCCATTAGCTACAGGGTCAATACAACGCCACTGGCAGCAGCAGGGGTCGGTGGCACTAGCTGTAGCTGTACTAGCCCAGGATCCCAGCACACATGCCCATCATTTGTGCTGCCGTGAATAAGCTCTGGGAATATCTGTGCATGTTTCATTTTCCTGGGCATAAACCAGTGTGTGGCTGCTGGATGGGTTGGAGCGTAACCTGGCAATAGCGAGGTGAGCGTCCTGCCTCCGAGCCAGCTGTCCCCGGCCCTGCTAACCTGACGGGTTTCCTGGGGTAAGAAAGACCCCTCTGAGCCGTCTCTTTAGTTCTTGCTGGCAAAGAAACTGGGCTACGGTTTTGCTGGTACCAAACTTCTGTCTGTAGAGCATCCTTAGTCTTGAAGCTCTTAAGCCTGTTTGAGGGAGGGCAGGGCCTATGGGGTTCTGATTCTTCCTTTAAAATAAGGTCTCGCCGGGCGGTGGTGGCGCACGCCTTTAATCCCAGCACTCGGGAGGCAGAGCCAGGCGGATCTCTGTGAGTTCGAGGCCAGCCTGGGCTACCAAGTGAGTCCCAGGAAAGGCGCAAAGCTACACAGAGAAACCCTGTCTCGAAAAACCAAAAAAAAAAAAAAAAAAAATAAGGTCTCACTCTGTAGCCCAGACTGGCTGTCCCTGAATACATAGGTGACTCTTCTGCCTCAGGATTATAGGCATGGACTACCTTACCTGCTTTGCAGTTCTTATTCTCTGGGGCTTCCCCTTCCCCTGCACAAAATCTGTGTGCTTCGACTCAGAAACTGTGGGAAGACATCGTGGTCCCTTGAGAGTGACATTCCTGCCTCAAGAGTGAGGTAGAGTAGGAACCTCTGGCCTTGCTAGTGTGCCTCATCCATAATGCAGCCATGCTTTGAGAATAAGCTGAGATGAGGGCCATCCGAGCCCCCACTCCCTGAGCAGGGGCTGGGTGGAGGGAGGAGACTCCTGCCACTTGTCTGGTCATCACGTGAGGAGCCTGTGGGGGCCTGGAGTCCCTCCTGGTTGTCACCTCTCACTCTGTAGCTTGCTGTTCTCAGTTTCAACCCCAGTCATTCTTTTAGGCTCCCATCTTCCCACACAGCTCAGTCCATGCACAGGTGTACTCCCAAGACTTGCTCCCAGAGGAGCCTGAGTTATGGAGGTCAGAAGGAAGCTCTGTGCAGAAGGGGATGTGTAGCCGTGACCCTCAAGCCCTGCTTGTCCTGGCCCAGGAAGCCCCTTATCTCAGGACCTTGCAGCCAAGCATGCAGAAGCCCACTTCCATTGTGCATGATTGACAGTTCGCTGTCTGTATTTTACTGTATGGAGACAGACAGAGGAACCAAGCTGAGGCCTCAATAACCTGACTGGGTCCCTGGGGACATTTGTGTGTTATTCCTGGCATGCCTGCATGTACATGTCATGTGGCCACAAGATCTTAATTTGAATGAGCACCACTTCTCCTGTGTTCTCTGGAAAGTGGAATTAGCACTCAAGCACAGGCTGGAAATGCTAAGTAGTTGGCGGCCCCCTGCCTCCCAGAGCCTCTCTTCTCGCACTGACTCTTCTAATGATTTAATCTTAATTTAGGCAGAATACACTATCCCTGATCAGCTCATGAGCTGGAAGCTCTAAATGTTATTAAAAATAAGGCAGACTTTTGAACTCTGAGAAGTATGTCAAAATCATTTAAGAGCCAGCTTGCTAATAGAAGCAAAGCTGTGACTTGCCTTAAAAATACTGCCTGCTCATTTGTAGTTGGGTGTTTGGCATCTCATTGTGTTTGAATATGATGCTGATTATGTTCTGACATAAATGCACAGTTGTATCTTCTGGTCTCTAGCTGTCGACTCTTTCAGCATATTCCATCTTTATAAAAAGTTCACTCATTCTTTAAATATTAAAACATTCCCCTTTGCCTGCATTGAATTAGTTAGGCTTAGATTATTAAGATTTTTGAATTTTTAAGTTTGTTTACCTAAAATTTGACATACACAGATCCATGGGCAGATGCTTGCTAACATGGACCTTAATTTTCCCTAATCCCCCAGCAGATGCTCAGTATAAACTTTTTAGTGGAATTAAAACTTTTTGTTGCCTTCATTTAAAGATTGTCCCTTTGCTTTGATCAGTGCTGTTTGCAACTTGGAATCTGAACTTTTGGGAGAATGATTGAGAAGAGAATAAATGTGTGCTGAAACCGGACACTGTTCTAAATATTCAAGTACTTTGCAAATAGCTACTTCAGTGGTTCATTACAACATGCTGATGCTGTGGGATGGGCTGTATGTCAAATTGCTCTGATTGGTCAATAAATAAAACACTGATTGGCCAGTGGCCAGGCAGGAAGTATAGGCGGGACTAACAGAGAGGAGAACAGAGAAAACAGGAAGGCGGAGGGAGTCACTGCCAGCTGCCACCACGACAAGCAGCATGTGAAGATGCTGGTAAGCCACTAGCCACATGGCAAGGTATAGATTTATGGAAATGGATTAATTTAAGCTGTAAGAACAGTTAGCAAGAAGCCTGCCACAGCCATACAGTTTGTAACCAATATAAGTCTCTGTGTTTACTTGGTTGGGTCTGAGCCACTGTGGGACTGGCGAGTAACAGAGATTTGTCCTGACTGAGCAAGGCAGGAAAACTCTAGCTACATGCTGACCTTAAAAAAATCCACAAAGCAGCTGTTTTCTGCCCTAGTTAGCTCTGTCAACGTGATTCAGCCTAGAGTCCCCTGAAAAGGGTCCCACTGAGGGATTGCCCAGATCCGATGGCCTGGGGGCTTCTCTGTGGTGTTTCTTGTGAATCTTAATTTATGCAGGAGGGCCCAGCTCACTGCGGGCAACACTGTCCTCTAGGCAGGTGGTCAGCATGAGCCTGAGAGGAAACCAGCAAGCTAGGTTCCTCCATGGTCTCTGCTTCAAGCTCCTGCTTGAGTTCCTGCCCTGACTTCCCTCCATGATGGACTCTGACCGGGAATTGTGAGCCAGATAAATCCTTTTATCCCCTAAGCTGATTTTGGTCAGAGTGGGTGTTTTGTCTTGTTTTTATCACAGCAACAGAATGAAACTCAAACAGATGTCTTCTGCATGGCTGGGTCAGTGGTCATGACCTGCCTTGGTCTGTGCTTGTCTTGAAATGTCCTTACCCCTCCATCAATTTTTTAAGGACTCTTGGTTAACATTTATTTTCAGGGCTTGAAATACATCATTCTAAATGCTTTTAGGGATCTGCTGCTGTTCTGATATTTCTGACTTTGTAGGTGACTTGAGGTCCCCCCACGGTGTTTCATATTGTCTCTTGGCTCTGTGTTGTGAGCAGGGCCTCTAGGTCAATGTCTATTGAGGTTCTGAATACCACTTGTGTTCTGAATACACTTGTGTTCTCAACCTGGGAAATTCTGTGCCCATGGTTTCACTAAATAAAGTCTCTGCACCCTGAGTGTCCCCCAAGTCCCTCCTACCCCATGGACTCTGCACCCTGAGTGTCCCCAAGCCCTCCTGTCCCATGGACTCTGCATCCTGAGTGTCCCCAAGCCCTCCTGTCCCATGGACTCTGCACCCTGAGTGTCCCCAAGTCCCTCCTGTCCCATGGACTCTGCACCCTGAGTGTCCCCAAGCCCTCCTGTCCCATGGACTCTGCACCCTGAGTGTCCCTAAGCCCTCCTGTCCCATGGACTCTGCACCCTGAGTGTCCCCAAGCCCTCCTGTCCCATGGATTCTGCAGTTTGGTCTCTGGACTGTATCCCAGAGTTTGGGGGCATTGTGGCCATGTCCATTGATGTCCTTGTTGGTGTTCAAATGCACGTTTTTTCACCTTGACCTCTGTCTCTCATGTGCTTCTGCTTGGCTGGATCACTGGCAGTGCCATCCTTGGACTTTTATTTGGTTCACTGAATTTTTCATTTCCAACCTTGGTATTTGATATTCAGGAATCTGTTTCCTTGCTAAATTTCCATTCCATTGTTTTTCTCATTCATTTTACTGACTTTTTCGGGGGTGGGGAGAAAAGCTGTGCTCAGCTTCTCTGTTGCCAGAAAGTGTCAAACAAATCACAGAAATATTTGGGAGTCAAGATGCCCAATCCTATTTGAGAACCTTAAACTAAGTTTTCCTGCAGTGACCATGGTCAGTACTGTAGAACTCAGTGCCGCAGACGTGATGGATTCAATCTGACGTCTTTTTCCTGGGCAGATCTTGTCGCTGTTAGCATCTGCACCTCGGAGTTCTGCAGTGGGGGCACATCTGGCGGGGTGCAAGGAATGACCGTCCCTCCCTGACTTATGTTCATGTTGATGCTTTCTCCTGCTTCTTCGTTTGTATTGACTGGATTTTAAGTAAAGACGCTTTGATTGCCTCACTTAAAGTAAATGCATGTACTCACGTCTCACCAGAACCGTTTCTGTGGGAAGCATTGATGAGTCAGTCACTCACTCCACGGTGTGGATGCCATCCTGCCGTCTGGTTGAAATTTAAATAAATCAGGATGGTGTGAACTCTTTTCAGCCACCTACACACTTGAAGTAAGTCAGTGCTGACCTGTCACATCCACTCCTGGTGTGCGGCCTAGAGCTAATTAGGGGGACCTTGAGCCCAGTAGCATTCTGGTCACTTCTGGTCTGTCATTGCACTGAAATGCACATCTTCCCTGATCTTAAAAGACGGAACAGTATTTCACTTAAAATTGAAATAAATGCTGGCTGGTTAAGCTAGTCTAGTGTTCTCCCCCAGGCACACCCACCTCAGTGTGTTGGTTGCTCTCCATCTGCGGGGCTCTGTTCTTGCTAATAGAGGCAGCGGGCAGCCTGCATGGCCCACAGGCAGTAATGACCCCGAATCGTGTCTTTTCTGGTGTCATGAAATGCAGCAGTCTCCTGAAACCCCTTGAGCCTGGTCCTGCTCCGTCCATACGGGCTGCACAGTCTTGGGTAAATCCAAGTCTGAGGGATTCAGCTGAACCAGATGACCATACTTGAGCTCTTTGCCTTCTGGGTTTAACTACTTCGCCCCCGTGGCTTCAGGTCCCGGCTATTGTAGATCTGACTGAGCCAGAAACACGTGACATGGTCAAGCTTTAGTTATAATAAATAAAAGATAAGGGTCCCTTATCAACTTAAAGGCTTGAACTGGCCTCAGCCACAAATTTTGTCCATGGTGCTCTCCTTGCTAGACCCATCAGTGTGTTCACATACATGCACCTGTGAGTGTGGGAGTGTGTGGTAGCAAGTGTGAGCATGTGAGGTCAGAGGAAAACCTTGGCTTCTCACCTTCCACCTCGTTTGCCACAGGCTAGCTGGCCGGAAGCTTCAGGGGCTCCTCCTGTCTGTACCTCCCGCCTCACCACATCTGGCTTTTACATGGGTTCTGGGGGGTTAAAACTGAGGTCCCCATCTTGTGCGAGAAGTACTTAGCTACTGAGCCATGCTCCCAGCCCTGATTCCCTGCTTTTGCATAATGAGCTGTTGTGCTTCAGAGGGTTCCAGGCCTCACCAGCATGTGCAGTGATGAAGGGTCACCCACGTGTGGTCATTGCACACCAACACTAGTGAGGGCTTACTGTAGTGTCCTGGGAACAGGGTTTGCTCTCCTTTGGGTGGTTAGCTAGGTCCTTGGTCTAGACATACATTAAGCTGTAAGTTACATGCACACAGGTATTAAGAATGTCTCTGGCGCTGAGAGCCCCTCCTTACAAAGCTCACCAGAAAAACAAAAAACCTCGAACTTCGCCAACTTAGAGATATGTGAATGTTCTAGAAGGTCAAAGCAGTATTCACTCACATCTCTAGGATGCTCTGTGTGCCTGTGTTCCTCTGCCATGCGAACATGCATTAGCATGGGGGACTTGTGATGGCCTCAGCCTCCGGTGCAGAGCTCAGTTGTGCAGACATCAGTAGAAAGGCAGCAGGAAACTCCTCAGGTTAAGGAGACACAAGGCAGAGATCTCAGGGAGCTTCTGTCCTGTAGAGAGAAGCTGAGGGAAGCTCAGGCCCTATCCCTGACTCTGACCTGCTGGGTCTAGAACTCTGAAAAGCTGCCAGTGTCCGAGGGTTTCCCACTGTGCAGAGGGGCTGAGGACAGTATCCCTCCACTCCTGCTCTGCCAGGACAATGTGCTAGAACCTTCTTGGGATGCTCATGTGGTGGGATCCACCTCAAACTCAAGTAGCTAAGGCTCACCCTCTATTCTGCCTTCAGAGTTCACAGCAGGAAGAAGCCACACCCAATCCCACCTCAGTGGCCACCCGGGCTCCTGAAGGAGTCCAAAGTCATGAAGCTCTCCATGAGCTGACCCCATTGTGCTGAGGCTCAGCCAGCATCTGTGGAGCTGGCAGGACGTAGAGCAAAGTCTGGAGATGGATGAGGCAGGAGAGGATGACCCCCTGCTGGGGAGGGGGTGTAGCAGTACAGTCCTCGCTGGCTCAGGCCACCCTCCTGAAGGCCAAGGCGCCATGGCCTCGCATGTTTGCTCACGTGGTTCTTCCCGGCACCCCCACCCTCTTGTCCTCTCTCGGCTTCTGTATTCACTCCCTCCCACCCGTCCTCTCTGTTTTCTCACCCCACCCCCACTTCATTTATCCATTCTGTTTATTCTTAGTCTCGTATTCCCTCACCCCAAGGCCTGTGCAGTCCCCTTGTCTCCTTACCACTCCCAGGGAGCCTTAGCTGCTTCCTCTGGCCCTTAGTCATCAGAGAGCCCCTTCCAAAGACCTCTGGTGTCTCAGGAATCACACACACACACAGAGTCACACACACACAGAGTCTCTCTCTCTCTCTCTCTCTCTCTCTCTCTCTCTCTCTCACACACACACACACACACACACACACACACACAGAGTCACACACACACAGTCTCTCTCTCACACACACACACACACACACACACACACACACACACACACACACACAGAGTCACACGCACACAGTCACACACACACAGTCTCACCCACCCTTGTAGCTGGATGGTGGAGAGCCGGAAGGTTCAGTTCCGACTGCCGTTGCACCCTCCTGGGGCCTTTTCTTCCACACTGAGTTATGTGGCTCCTCTTCCATTTTTACAAGAGACCATTTTTAGATCCATTTTATATTCATGGCAACATTCAAAGGAAGGTGCAGAGATTTTTCAACACCCGTCCACGTGTGGCTTCCCAGTCTGGGGGAGAACATGGCCCTCTCCGCGACCTCTTGATTCCAGCTCTGAACATCTTGGCGGCTTACTTGGGCCTGTAACCCTTGGCCTGGAGGTTGTTTATAGCTGATGAACCTCCCTGACTCTGTGTAGTCCACAATTCTCACTAGGGTTCACACTTAGTGTGGGGTTTGGACATCCTGTGGGTTTGGACAAATGTGCAATGGCACACGTCAGTTGGTATAATGCAGAGCCTCACACTGCCCCGGACATCTGTCCTGCCCTACCGTGTTGTTCCTTTCTTGTCCCCAGACCTTGCCATCCTGTGGTCATTTTTACTGCCCAGTAGTTAGTTCTTTCTCTACAGTGTCACAGACCCCTTTCGGATTGACTCCTGTCCCTCATAACATTGCGTTGACATTTCCTCCATGTCTTGTCACTGCTCGGCAGCTCATTTCTGTCAAAATGGACCAATATTCCTCATCTGGATACACCACACATTACTCATCCTTTTGCCTTCTGGAAGGTGCTGGGTTTGGTTGCTTCCAGATTTTATCAATTTGCTGTAAGCTTCTGTGAGCAGGTTTCTGTGTGAATCTGTTTCCACTCCTCTGGGTACCCAGAGTGTGGTCCCAGGAGCACATCGGAAGCATTGACGCAGTTCATAAGAAACGCTCGAAGAATCTTCCAAAGCAGCTGCTCATTTTTGCATTTCCAGCAGCAAGGAACCAAGTTCCCGACGCCCACACCCTTGTTATTGCTTGATGGCATCAGCCCCTTAGAGCCACCACTGTTCCAGTCAGCAGCTCTTCAGATTCAAAGCAATCTAGTAAAGGTCTCGGCAAGTTATTTTGCAGATGCCAACAGACTCATTATAAACATATGGACAGGCAATAGACCCAGCCTAGCACTGGCCTGGGCTTTGGAAGCAGCCTGGGAGTCCTGGCTTCCCAGATCCTTGACTTTACAGCTGGATTGAAGTGACTCACCTCTGTATTGTTTGCCTCTGTGTAAATGGTAGTGCTTTCTGAACCTGCCTGCTCCAGGCTTGTGGGTGTAGATGTAAAACCCCATACACAGCAGGCCTTCCAGAGCCAGCTCCATCATCTCACACTGTCACGTCTTCTGGTGTAATGGGAGGCAGGCCCCAGGCTGGCTCACGCCTCCTATGGCTTCCTCTGCCCCTTTGAGCCCTGAGCTGAGTTTCTTGTACTGAGGAGAAGTTAGGTGGAAATACCTCGGAGACCCCCTCTGTGTGGCATCTGAGACTGGACAGATGCCTGAGGGGAGGAACTCAAGGCTCTCACTGTAAGAACCGCCTTAACCTCCACCTTCTCAGCATAACATATGTTCAGGCGACTCTAGCATGGTGAACTCAGAGCTGTGTTTATGATGACTATGGAGAAGTCATGATTGTAACATCTAAGAGAAAACTTGGAGCGTGTGGAATTGCCCTTGGAGGTTACTCTAGTCCTGTTGCTGTCCTGTGGCCCCTCAACTAACATCTGACGCAGTGAGCCTGGCAAGCGCTGGCCATAACTGAGGAGTTCAGAGCGCTCAGACAATGACATGTTATTACCAAATTAGGGACACACTAGGTATGCAGTTTATGATGCCCCAGGATTGTCCCGACCAAACCAAGAGGTTATCTAAAAGGTTTTAAACAGAAAAATAAATGAGATGTCCGGGAGTGGACACCCGCTTCTGCTGCCCACCCCCAGCACTGTGGCACAAACAGATGGAGAGCTCTGTGTGGAGGTACCTATTCTCCTGGGAACCAGAACACGGTGGGACCCTGTGGCTCACTGTCTTTGACCAATCTGTGCTAGCCGGGTACCCTGGCCATTCAAAGAGGTGTTCTTCTCTGGAATACAGCCCCAATTGCTCCAGAAGTACACTAGATACACTTTTTCCCTAAGTACCAAGTGTTGGGCCCATCAGGGCTCTGGGAACTGAGGCTCCTCACAGTATTCCAAGGGCCCTGTATTAGGAATTACTTACATTATCAGCAGGAACTAGATCTTCCATGTCAGATTGGTGGAGATAGATCGAGCATATACCCCAGCACAGAGAGCCCCACCAGAGGGTATGTACCTGCTTTTTTTTTTTTTTTTTTTTTTTGGTTTTTCGAGACAGGGTTTCTCTGTGTAGCTTTGCGCCTCTCCTGGAACTCACTTGGTAGCCCAGGCTGGTCTCGAACTCACAGAGATCCGCCTGGCTCTGCCTCCCGAGTGCTGGGATTAAAGGCGTGCGCCACCACCGCCCGGCTTGTACCTGCTTTTTGAGGGTTTTCTGAGACACAAGAAAACCTTAAAGAAGGAAACCTTCTCCTGAGGCCTCCACCCACTCCTGCTGAGGCCCTACTGACCTCAGGCTGAGGTGCTATTCTAGAAATCAATTTGTCAGGGTTAGCTCAGGCTGCCCAGGTACTACTTTGGGGCTCCTTTCCTCTGGGACAAGCTGTGTGGAGAGGAATACTTGGACAAAATTGTGTTTGGAAGGAAAGGAGGCAGGAGCTGGATTTTACAATCATGTGCTGTTCACTGCCTGCTGGGCAGACACCAGACTCATACTGAAATTTAACAGTTCTCATCAAAGAAGTCACTGTGTTCCCCATAACTCAATTCTCACCCACCTCATAGACACTGGCAGCTTGAAAGTTAACTCCAAAGACATTTAATCCTCTGACTGTATTTACACAGGCTCACGGGATCAAGGTCCAAAAGGCTTTTTGGCCAAGCTTAAGAAAACAGACATGTGTACCCTGTCCTCACACGTCCCTGTGTGTAACCTTGGTAAATAAGACTCACAGGAGTAAACACTGGTGACTCAATGTGACTTCCCCTTGAGTGCCTCACTTGCTCACCTGTACCAAGGACTCTGGAAAGTGAGACCGTCATCTTAGGAGGAGGCGAGGCTTGGACCTTGTTCCCAGAAATCAGAAGATATTTAATCCTCAGTGCAACGATGTTAGGGGCTGGTACCTTTGAGTGGTGGTTTGTTCATGAAGACTCTGTCCTTGAGAAGTAACCACGGAGTGGGCTCCTGATGCATGGTGAAGTGTTCCTGCCTCCCTCCCTCCTTCTCGCCCTCCCTCCCCCTTCCCCTCCCTTGCCCTCCCTCCCTTCTTTTTGCCCTCCTTCCCTCTCCCCCTCCCTCCTCCTTCCCTCTCCCCCTCCCTCTCTCCTTCCTCCTTCTCTCAGTTTTCCTCTTTCCTTCCATCTTTCACCCTCAGTGACAGCAGAAAGGCTGTTGCATTGTGGCAGGACCTCGGCCTTGGAGCTTCCGATTCCAGAGAGACATAAATCTTGGTTCTCTGTAACTCACCTCTGTCCTGTGTTCTGTTTTAGCAACATCAAATGAGCTAAGGTGCCCTAGAGTGTCTGTGCCCTGGGGCAAAAGGAGAACCGAGGCTACCCTCATTGGCCCTGGCTCTCTGTAGATCAAAGTCACAACCAAATTTCACCCCTTGGAGGTTCTGTTTGATCTGATTTTATTTCTGGATTTTGGACCAAGAAAAATCAATATAAAGATAAGCATCCTGTTCCATTCACAGCTGAAGTCCATACCCCAGGGGTGTAACAGGGGAAGTTTGCACCCTCACATCACCTCAGTTCTCTAGCCAGCAGGAAACCGTATCCCTCTGTCTGCCCTGAGTCCTGTTTTTCTTCCTTCTACCAAATTCAACAGAAATTATTTCTTCCTGCTTGTTAGAAGAAAAAAAAAAAGTCCCTAAATCTTGTGCTTGTTCAGCCTTCACACAACCCAGGTCTTGCCTGCTGGGTAACAGTCCCTATCTGTGTGTGTGTGTGTGTGTGTGTGTGTGTGTGTGTGTGTGTGTGTGTGTGTGTGTGTGTGTTTCAACTCTCAGCTCTATCGGTTGCTGCCAGGCTCTCTGAGGTTCAGGATTGCTGGGGCATCTTTGAAAGCCTTCTGCACCATTTCCTCTGCCACGCTCAGTGAGAAGTTTGCATGCACAGTGCAGCATCCCACCACCAGGAGGGTGTGGCTTGTGACCCTTAAAGACCAGTTGTGGGGAAATGGCAGACATCTGACTCCTAAATACCTGTCACTGTTACGGGGAAGTCTTGCAGAGAGAAAGCAAGAAGCAGGGTGAGGAGGCTTCATGTAGGAATACAGGAGCATGGAATAGAAGGAAGATAACCTGTGTTTTCAACAGGAAGCCATGTCCCCAATTTCCTTCCTGAGCCCCACTCCACCTTTGGTCACTTGCCCCAGCCTTCCCTTCTCCAACGCCGTGGCTATGGCTGCACCCTTGGGTGCTCCTGGGCCCTAGAGAAGCATCCTCCCTATCTTGACCCTTGGTGTTCCCTGCTTCCTCCTCCCTGTCTGCTCCCAGGTGGACTTGGGGGGCCCTACTTAAGCTGACAGCAGGTTTGTAGCCTCGGAGTCCCAGTCTTGGTAGATCTAAAAATCGAGCCTTGCTCACACTCAGCTACTCATTCGTGGGATTTCACTTTGTGACCTTACTCACCCCACTTCTGAAAAGCAAAGACCCAAGAACACCAACCTCACACGGGTCTCACAGGGATACAAGGCAATAATGTCCGGAGGACCTTCACAGGCCATAATGTACCCTCATCAACCTATAGGACATCATAGGAATTTATCTCTGACGATGGAAAGAGTCCCTCATTCAGTCAGGCCTGTCAACACGTCCGTCAAAGCAAGGCCCCAGCAAGGATATTCTCTCAGGATTCTGACAGGATTCTAGCTTTAAGTCAACTTCTCAAGTTTCTGTCAATAGTGAGACTAAGACATGAACAGCCTCCATCCTGTCCTGTCCTCTGGATGTTTCCGTTTTGTTGAGCTGACCTCATGCTCACAGATTTCTGTCATCCCTTTGTGCAGGAAGGAGACCTTTGTGACAGTCATTGTAGCTGTCCTGCCAGCCTTTGGTTCTGTTCACACTGACTGTTTCTGTGTAGAATTTGATTTTATGGTGTTGGGTTTCTGTCTGATTTTGAAGAAGAGCGGCTGAGCTCTGAGGTCACCCTCAGACCAGCTCGTCTTGACCTTTCCCACTTCGGTCACTTGTGACCACCCACTGTCATCCTCTGACTCACATAACCCTGAGCCAAATGAAAGACACAACAGCAAGAGATGACCACGGAAGCAACAGCAGCCGTAGGCCAGTTTGAAGTGAAGAGCTTCCTCCAAAGGGAACTAAGTCTGAACTCCTGATGCTCCGGGAAAGGAGTCGTTGGTTAAGCTGGGTGTGGGTTACAAGGCTAGTGTACACTAGAACTACCAGGCAACTATGAAAGCAAGAAAACCTGGCCGGAGAAACCACTGCCCGGGGCCAGCCGTGTGGCAGGGCCTGTGTTCAGGGCATTTCCAGCACATTCTCTCTTCTGAGGTACTACCAAGTCAGGCCCATGCGGATCAGCAGGTGTCTCCCTGTCATACAGTTCACTGTCTAGAACCTGACCCTGGTGAGGGCGCTGACCCCCTTCCTTTGTGTTGATGCCCCATTCAGTCTCGTGTGATGTCCAGGTCCAGTCGGGACCCTGGATGAGTCACCTGCTCCTCCTGGAAGTGGGAGCTGGGCCAGTCTTAGTTGAGGGGCATGGCAGCATGTTTTTGTTGTCACCTTGGCCCCTTGAAGTGTGTGGGAAGAGTCTGACCATGTTCCCTAACATCTGACCCATGCCTCCACTTGTCAGGACAAGTTTCCAGAAGCTTTCTCCCCAGCCTTCAGCCACCCTTCAGGGTGGGTTCTCATCTTTCTTTGAAAAGGGTATTTCTCAAAAGACAAACTTTCTGCTCTGCCAGACACTCCTGCAGCCAGGGATGAGCAGGGACTTTGATCCTGTGGGCGTTCTTTAAAGTTTGATCTTTTGATCTAAGGTTTTGTTTCTCTGTTCTTAATGGCTTGCCTCGGAATTGCCTGAGTGGCATGTCAGGTAAGACAAACACTTTCTAAAGCAAAATCCATGTGCAAACGTTGCCACAGAGTCCCTAACCAGGTGCCATAAGTCACCCTTGAAAACTGGTGGGGGGTTTGAGTGCAGGACATCTGCTCTCCTCTGATTGTGATCATGACCCAGATGCCCCCAGAGTCCAGGTGACCCCTCACCACTCACCCTGCTCCATCACTGTCCTCTTGGTCTTTATAGAGAATAATAAGGAGCCTTTCCAGGGTATGTGCCACCCGCTGTGGGCTACAAGGAACTCACTCACTCACTCATTCATTCATTCATTCATTCATTCATTCATTCTGTCTCCCTCCCTCCTACCTCTCTCTCCCTCTCCCTCTGTACTCTCTCTGCTAGGTAACCCACTTCTCTGCTCTGGCTCCCCTGGAATGCAGACCTCTGAGCCAGGTTGAAGGGCAGCCCAGGGAGCAACCATAGCCTACTAAAAATTCATGTAATCTTACCCAGAATTCCTAGCAGGCAAAACCCTGAGTCCAGGGTATCTAAGTTGTGTAGCTGTGGCGGCAGCAGCTTGTCATATAAACCTTTCTCATCTTTGCCATCACACAATTAGAAGCTCTAGGCTCCTACATCCAATACACGTGAGACCCAGAGAACCGGAGCGGTACCAAACTGGAACCCAGCTTCCTAGGGTGGAAAGGACCACACTGCTCATTAGAAATCCTGGCAATCCATGAAAACTAGTCACTTGGATCCATGGACATTTTTATTCTGGGCCACTGTTGTTATAGCCGTGGGTTCTAGGCCAAGACTTGACATTAATTTGGATTTGTCAGTGGCAAAGATCTCATGAATAATTTAAATTGGGATTCTGAGGATGCCACCAGTTTTCAAGAGTCAGTCCTTAGGGTTTTAGGGAAGTTAATTAATCTTTATCTCTGGAAGAAGAACACAACCACCGTCACGGAGTTGTGGGCTGTTGTCTGCCTGTGTTTCTGGGTAACATTAAAATATACCCTAAGCTGAGAAGTGCTCACAAACCAAAGAACTGGAAACTCCTGTGGCCAGAAACAGGGGAGACATTAGGTGGGCTTGGGGAGGTAGACTGTTATAAATTAATATTAGGATTTCTGCTTCTGGTCAACATGGAGTTATACAGATCAGATTTACCCTCCTGTTAAAAGTAGTTAAAAGGAGGAATGGGTGGGTGGAAGAGGAATTAATATGACACTATACACTGGCAGTGACAGTTAGTGGTCCCTAAGAGGTGGCATGCAAGCAGGCAAAGGACCCAGCTGAATACCGGGAGCATCTGTAGCCACAGCTTGTAGAAAACTGGCACGGACTGCAGCAGAGTCCCTGAGCAGAACGCACAGAGCAGAGGGTAGAGGGAGGCCAAGGCAGCTGTATTCCCAGGACACAGCTCTGGACAGGAAGCCTGGGATCCTATGTACCCCACTGGGTATTGAGTAGAACTCATGAGCACCTGTGTGGGAAGGATTCCCAGGGAACTGTGTCAGAGTGCTCACCCAGGGCCAGGTCGGTATTGTAGTACCTGGAAAACATACTGGGTGTCAAGTAGAACATACAGCACTTCTTGCCTCTGGAGGGGAAATGTTAGCCCTGGACAGAGCCCGAGCAATGCGGAGAAGCAAGACCTCAGAGAATCACAGCTGCACTGCAAACACATAATACAAGTCATTGTTAGAGGTGTGGAGAAGAGGAAAACCAATCCAGAGCCGACTCATCCTTCAAAATGGGCGGATAAGTTAGTACCCAGTGCATGTGCAAAGTCTCTCTCCTGGCCCCACAAAATGGAGTGAGATTAGAAGAGCAGCCACGCCCATCTGTGGGCATGGCCTTGGTGGTTCTCTGTGGGTGGGCACCAGAGTGGCCTTATTTTTGGTTTGTGCATGATGACTGTAGGTGTTATTGGGTACAGTGTGATTTTGGTGTGTGCACAGTGTGCAGCAACTGGGGTGAAAGGCTGTGGGGAGGGGGAGCAGCGGGAGGGGGAAAAGGAGTGTGTCCTCTTCTCTCCTCCCCTCTTCTACTTCTTCCCTGCCTCCTTTGGAGGGAGCTCCTCAGAAAGCTTTTGCATTTGGACTGGGGATGGGGGCTGTGGACAGAACCTGAAGGCTTTTCTTTTGGATTCCATTCTGAGGCTCTCAAGAAGGCTGACCTTTAACCTTAGGCTAGTGAGAAATGTGTAGGAACCACGGACAGGACAGTCAGCCTGTCCCTGGGATTCCCCACATCGCGCTGCAGTCACCTCCACAGGTGTCCCAGGGAGATCAAGACAGAGCCCTTCTTCCTCTCAGAACTCCAGGCGGGACTGGTCTCTGTCACATCCTCGTGACTCCACCCACTGGAGGAGACTCAGCCCAGGGCAGCTTGTGTGTTTCTGCTAAAGTGTCCTGTGCTTTCCAGGAGGACATGTGAGTGGCAGACCACCCGGTGTTCACAGGTCCCCTGAGTGCAGATCCTAAACCCTGTCATGACAGGGACATCAGTGCTCTCACCTCTCCCCAACACTTCCCTTCAGCTAGGTCCCCTGGAGGACCCAGCAGCCAAAGGCCAAAGGTCAGCTCAGCTTCTGCCTATCACTGAGGAGGCTGAGAGGCCCAGAGGCTCTGGGCCTTGCTTTAGTTAATAATGTATATGTGGAGGCCAATTTAACCCTTGGCCAGGAAGTCCTTTCCCATGGGTCAGCTTGGGGTTTCCCAAGCCCCACCCCACCCCCACCCACCATAGTTCCTTATCTCCCTCAGCCATGTGTCTGCTCTCTTGCAAACAACCTCCGTCAAGGCACCACCAAAGAAAGTCCTCAGAGTGTGACCCTGGTGGAGGGAGGGAGGGTGAGCCACAGGGGCTGCTCACTGGGGTAATCTTTCTAAAGAGGCCGTCAGCATTTGATCAAGACCCGTGACCAAAATCACAGGAGTGTGGGAATTCCTGCGATCCAGCACTCAGGGCCAGGCTTAAATTCTAACTAATCGATGCCTGACGACTTTAATCATGAAGCCAAAATATACTTTGATTCCAGTTTTCCTTGTTGTTTTCTTTTCCTGCCAGTTTTGCTAATGGGAAAGAATCTCAGTGCCCCTTAGAGAAAGACGTTCAGGTGAAGTCTGGAGGACAGAGGAAGGCCCAAGAGGGCCTGAGTCGCTGTGGGCTTGGGTGGCTGCCCAGGCTCCAGCTGGTTTCTGAGCAGGTCCCTGAGATGAGGGCGGGCCTCAAGGAGGTGCCTGCCTGCCTGCCACTGCACCCAGGAAGCAGGCAGGCCACTCCCTGGGCCCATGCATCTCTGCCTCCGGCTTCCTTGGCTGTGTACCTGCCCACTGGCCTGGAGCAGCACCTCACTGGCCTCCCTGAGTAGAGACTCAGGCCTGGCCCACACTGAGAAGGGCAGGACATGGCCTCAGCCACCAGCTTGGCCACTGTGGCCTCCTCTCCTATTCCTCTGACCCCAAGACCTCCTGTTTTACATTAAAATCCCAACTATGTTCAGAGTTTTGTGCGCGTAGACTCCTCAAAGAAGTTTGGGGACCAGGCCACCCTGTAATGTCCGTCTCTGTCCTCCTTCCTTACCTGTGGGTGTCATGCATTCCTGTAGCAAAGGTGTTTCTGCTCAAATTAGGAGCAAACCCCACAGCTGGTCATATCGTCTATCCTGTCACCCATTGTAATGTGGTTCGGAAGGTTCATAACTCACTGATGTAACAATTTTGTGACGTATTAAGAAGTGATCACCTACCAAAATGTCCATGTAGTAAGTCTATTGAGAATATTATGAAAATTGTCAGTTAGCTGATGTCCCCTATGCTCCATGTTAGTTAGTTGGCGGTGTTGTGCCCTTACCCTGCAAGGAAATGTCATGAAACACGACAGAATCCGCTAGTAAGAGTTTTATTAAAGATAAAGGGACAGAGAGTGCACAGGCCTGTAGGAAACACGTGTGTAGAAAAGGAGAACCTAGGAACATGGCGCCGGATTTTAAAGGCACTACTCCACGAAAGCGCGTAGATCACATGGTTACGTTGTGCGCTCTTACGTAGCCATGCAACGTCACAGATCCTGGTCACGTGAGACGCCTTGACCCAAATGGCTATCTTGACCTGGAACTGGCTTGGCGGAAGTGTCCAGGTCCACTGGGCATCCTGGTCACGCGAGATGCCCTGACCCAGAAATGGCTATCCTGACCTGGACCTGGATTGGTGGAAGTGTCCGCTGGGCATATACAAACACCCCGACCGTGGGGACGTGTTGTGAACCCTTCACTCCACACTTCCAATCTTCAAGTGCATGCTCCATGGCCCACCCTGGCCTCATCTGGAGAGTACAGAGCTACTTCAGTTCTCATGGAAATGGAGTGTTCTGGCTTATAGACTGCAAAGGAGTCAGGTTTCTTTCCCCTACCCAAGGACTGTTTAGATGTTTAACCCCACAAGAGAAAGAGCTGTAAGATGTTTGGTGACTTCACCCAACCAGGCCACATCCCATATCTGCACAGAGGCACTCTGATCTCAGTCCTGTTGACATCTGCAGGACCCTTAAAGATCACCTGAAGAGCTGTTCACATGTGCTCAGCTCACATGCTATGTGCCCATTTCTGATACACTGAGGGCCTGAGCTTGGAGTCTCCATACTTGCTGCAAATGCTCGTGGGGACTCACATTGTGACCGGGGACACACACACACACACACACACACACACACACACACACACACACGACTTCGTACAGATTTTCTCCTGGCCCTTGTGAGCAGTGGCTGAACAGCACAGAACCGCTAAGTGGCCAACATTTCTTAATGTCTTCTGTGGTGATATATTGTGTACTCCAATAAAATTTGCTTGAAACTCAGAGATTAAGAGCATGGACTGTTCTTCCAAAGGTCCTGAGTTCAATTCCCAGCAACCACATGGTGGCTCACAGCCATCTGTAATGAGATCTGATGCCCCCTTCTGGCCTGCAGTCATATATGCTGTACACATAATAAATAAATAAATTTTTAAAAAACCTTAAAAAAAATTTGCCTGAAGATCAGAGAGACAAAGGAACAAGCCACCTCTTACCTCTAGGACTGAAAAGCTTTCCTCAGCCAGAAGACTTTAGTTCCTGTCTCCTCACGCCTTATGTACCTTTCTCTGCCCAGCCATTAAAGGCGTGTGTGCTTCCCAAGTGCTGGGATTAAAGGTGTGTGCCACCACTGCCTGGCTCTGTTTCTCTCCTAGACTGAGTCAATCTCATTTGTATACAAATTGTGTATATTGATACAAATTTGAGATTAATTTTGTTAGAAAATACTGTACATATATTTTAATCTTGTTCAAGGTATTGTACCTATACAACTCATTTAACAATGTAATGCAATTTTCTAGTACTTGAATGTTATTATTACCAACCAATTAGGATATAAAGAAATGAAAGTTAGCAGTTAGTTGTTACAATCAAACTTGTAGTCATGTTAGGTATGTTTTCAAGGTCAGAGATATATTTTAGCTGACAGGTCATCTTCAAACACTTCAGAAATCTATAGAATATGGCATTTAAGATGTTTTAATAACAGATTTTTTTTTTGACAATGAGACATGTCTGTTCCTGGCAGCACCAATCTATTTCAGAGAAGATGATGGGCATTGAAGAAACTCCATGAGCAGTTTACTTTCTTTGTGGCAAGTTAGCCACTGGGCAAGAAACGCCCTTGCCTCAACTGTTGACAGTATACTGCCCAAAATGGACAAGCAGGACACAAAAGGACTGCTGAACTTTGCCAAGACAAAGTAGGACAGCCCTTCAGAAAATCCTGCTTCACAGAAAAGTCTGTCAGATATGCTAAGCCCGTAGGCTGAAGATGGATGCCCCAATGTTTCGGAGGAACCTTGAGTGACTGTCCAGGCAGCCAGCTGTTTCTGTCATTTCTCACATTTTTTTGGAAGTCACTTGTTCACACTTCCTGGTTACTCAGTAAATAGTATTTCCTTCTCAGGTCTTTGAGGGAGTTGAAGATTAGATAGTTATAGTTATAGTTTTCCTTGTTAAGAAATTCAGAAAAGAAACTCACTAAAGAGGTGTAAAGTGTATAAGTTTGTAAGATATCAAAAGACAGTTTTGGGTTGATAATACAAGTTAGGATAGAACGTGAATTAGGTACAACATTTTGGACTCACCAAAATAGGATAAATAATGTAGTATTTTCTCTAAATATGTCAAATGTTAATAGACTGGGCATTGTTAATGTGATTCTTGACTGTATATATTGTATATACTTATTGTAAATGTTAGTTATAACCTTCTTTTGTTATTTTAGACAAAAAAGGAGAAATGTGGTAATATATTGTGTACTCTAATAAAGCTTGCCTGAGGATCAGAGGACAGAGCCAGCCACTAGATTAGACGTAGAGGTCAGGCAGTGGTGGCACACACCCTTAATCCTATCACTCGGGAGGCAGAGATCCATCTGGATCTCTGTGGGTTCAAAGCCACCCTGAACTACATGAGATTGACTCAGTCTAGGAGAGAAACAGAGCCAGGCAGTGGTGGCACACACCTTTAATCCCAGCACTTGGGAAGCACACACGCCTTTATTGGCTGGTCGGAGAAAGGTACATAAGGCGTGAGACAGGAACTAGAAGTCTTTCAGCTGAGGAAAGCTTTTCAGGCTGAGGAGTCCTAGAGGTAAGACATGGCAGGGCTTGTTCCTTTGTCTCTCTGATCTTCAGGCAAATTTTATCAGAGTACACATATATCACCACATGTTCCCTTTGTAAAGAGGTGAAGGAGGCTATGACATTAACTTAGTCTGTCAACCTGACATAGCTCCACTTAGCTTTCCTCCCTCCACAGGTAAGTCCAGAGAAATGCCAGAAGATGGTAGTCATTTTACTTTCCCCCTCCAAGTCTTCTCCCTCTTGCCCTCCCCACATATACATACACACACATACATATACATACATATGCATACACACATTACACACATGCACACATGCACAGACAAGTAGACAGACATATACATACATACTTTCACACATATCCCCCTGACTCCGAGCACAAAGTCAGTACCTTCACTGTCGTAGGGCCAGCTTGCTATGATGCTACGACTCGAGCATACAGTGTCTACTCAGTGGCACCTCGCTTCTTCTGACCCAGGCCCTCACACTTGCCAAGTCACATGATGGCTACTACCTGGAATGTTCTCTCTAGTGAGGAATCACTCCAGCCACATCCCCTGCCACCTGCTGTTGCCTTGGAGACGCCCGCTTTTGTTTCTAAGTGCTTACTTTAGGTCTCTTGGCAAATGTGCACCCTGACTGTACACTTCACTAGAACTGTGTCTGGGTAGGCTCTAGTTCATGCCTAATCCCACAAGAGGTTCACATCTCGCATTCATTTCTTGCCAATTAAACCTGTTTCTTCCTCTCACTTATGTTTGGGCTGGCTGGTGTAGGTAGGTAGTTCAATCAGGCCTAAAAGGTTTCCCCAACCAGCTCTCTTACATTCAACACTTTAAACATATTGGATTCAATGGCTGGAAATGGATGTAATTATGAAGAGTTTCTAAGCAATGAGGGCATTTTTACCTGCCCTGTGGGGAGCTGAGAGAACTGGCAGGACTCAAGTGAGAGAGGAAGCAACTATGGATAAATTTCATCTAGAAAATAATTGTGTCTTATGGGGTGAGAAAGAAAAACACTGAAACCCTCATCTTGCCACCATGGCCTCTGGCTGGGCAGGTTCAGTGTAGGTGTGAGGGAAGAGCAGGTGACCAGTTAGGCCGAGGCGTGGACAAGCCAGGAGGAGGAAGGGCAGGTTGAAGAGAAGGAGTGAAGGCCACCAGCATCAGTGCCTAGCTGAGGCCGGCTCTCCTAGGTGCAGGCTCTCCACCTGCACCCCTCTGCATGATCCCTTCCCACATCTGGATACCTTCCCACAACTGGAAGGATGTGCGGGGATGGGCTGTGCGCTGTGTCCCTTTTGACCCCAGTGCCAGCAGCTACTGTCTTGAACTCCACAGACCCCTTAACCCTCCCCCTCTCTATGACCCCACTTCTGCCTTCAAGTCAGATCTCACACATGGGAGAAAAAAACACCACAGCTGTCTTTCTGAGGCCAAGTTACTTCACTCGACATGATGAGCTCCCCATCCATTCTCTGCAGAGGACATCATCCCTCTTCCTCTCAGCCATCTGCGCTGGTCCATTTCCTGGCTGTTGTGAACAGCAGCAGTAAACATGGCCATGCAGTTCTTGTGGTGTGCTGACTAGGACTCCGGTGGGTGCTGCACCTGGGGTGGTTTGTGGGTCATGTGGTGATTTTCATTTCAGGTTCATGAGGAACTCTGCACTAATTCCCACAATGGCTGTCCCAGTTTACATTCCCACTAACAGAGCTGAAGTTTCCTCTTTCCACACCTTTTTGTTTTCTTTTTTTTATTTTAATTTATGTATATGGGTTTTTTGCCTGTATGTATATATGTGGACCTTCTACGTGCAGTCCCCATAAAGGCCAGAAGTGGGCACCAGATCCCCTGGAACTAGAGTTACAGGTGGTTTTGAACTGCTGTGTGGGCTGAGAATTGAACCTGGGTCCTCTGGAAAGGCAGCCAGCGCTCTTGATTACAGAACCGTTGCTTGTTTTCTTGATGCTCGACATTCTGATTGGGGGAAGATGGAATTCCAGTGCAGTCTGACTTTCTTATCTCTGCTGGCTGAGGCGTGCAGACTGTCCCCAATCGTACTGGCTGTTTATATTTCTCCTTTTGAGAACTGCCTGTTCATTCTTCTGTCTACTTACTGATCAGGTTGTGGGGGTTGAATAAGAATGGCCCCACAGGCTCCTGTACTTGAATGCTTAGGGAGTGACACTAGGAGGTGTGGCCTTGTTGGAGGAAATGTGTCACTAGGGGTGGGCTTTGAGGTTTCTTTCAAATGCTCAAGCCAGGCCCAGTGGCTCTCTCTCTTCCTGCTACCTGTGGATCTGGATGAAGAACTCTCAGCTACTTCTCCAGCACCATGTCTGCCTGTGTGCAGCCATGCTTCCTGCCATGATGATACTGGACTGAACCTCTGAAACTGTAAGCCAGCCTCAATTCCATGTTTTCCTTTCTAAGAGTCACTGTGGTCCTGGGGTCTCTTCACAGCAACAGAACACTGACTAAGACAGTCGATTTGCCTTTTGAGACATCTCTGGACTTCTTTCAGCATATCCCCCTGTTTAGGAACCCAACATGCTTTTGTGAGAAAGATAAAACTCTACAGGGACACTGGAGAACCCCCACTACTACCTCTGATGCAGGTTAGCTGCTGAAGACTGTGAAAATTCTCCATCCATCCATCTGGGATGCGCTCAGTCAGCACCCAGTGATTCAGGAGAACTCAAGAGCCTTCACCCAGCAGTGTGGGTGAACACAGGGTGAGACCTTAGCAGCTGCCAGAGAGAGAAGCTTCTGGAAAGACCCAGAATGTACCCCACAACACATGATGGGGGGCAGGAGAGGAACTGGTCCATGTACCCCATGACACATGATGGGCAGGAGCGGGACTGGTCCATGCCATCACACCAGCTGGCTCTCCTCAGATCTGGCCTGGCATCAGATGGCAGAAGGAAGACGAATGTGTCTTGAGAAGCAGTCTAGAGAAATGGCTTTGAAGAAATACGAAAATGCAGCAGAGAAGGCAAAGGATACGTAAAGAGGCCGGTGTGAGGGCTGAATGGAGAGATTTGTTTTTGAAATTTAACTCTGTGAAGTAGAGTTGTCATAGTTACCTGCTTGTTTTTGCTTGTACCTGTGGGATCTGAAGCCACAGAATTAAAAATAATCCTCCTCGCGTGATGCATGCATCTGGAATAAGTGCTGTGGAGCACCTGGGCGGCCCGGTGCGTCCTGCCTGTCAGCGCTGCCCGGGCCTGTTAGAGAGGCTCAAGTACCTTGGCTTTGTTTTTGTCACACAAGATCCCCAAAGATATTAGCAATCATAAACAAACACTAGGGCCAGGGCCTGTCCACGCGAGACTGTTACAGCATAGTCCATTGTGATATGCAGGCTTGGATCTGTCTCTGATCAGCAAACCAGTCCTCCGCTCTCACAGCCTTGGCTGCATGCTGAAAAGGCTGGCCATCTTCAAGGTCCTGCCATTACTGGATGCCTAGGATGGCTTCTCATGCTGGGCTGCTATGGTGGGAAGTTGGAGTCTAGATCAGAGAAGCAGAATCTCCTGAAGGGTAGTCTGTACAGACACACTAGCTGGCAGTTGTGAGACTGGGACCTGAGGGCTACTCTATAGGACAGCGATGTCTCTCACCAACATTGGGTTATTTCAAGTGGTTTGTGCATGCTGGTTTGATGGATGCTGACTCAGGGAGCCATAGTGGAAGGCTGAGGAGTCAGGCTGGGTGTTACCCAAAGCATGTTTCCAGGTCTTATGTGTTTATATAGACTGTGTATGTATACCTATGTATATGTGTGTATGTACATACACATAAACATATATTTATATGCATGTGTACACACACACACACACACACACACACACACACACACACACACACACACTAAACCATAGCCCCAGAATTACTTCTGAACTCTTGGTTAATTTTAGTTGTCAACTTGACACCACCTAGAGTCACCTCGGAGAGTCTCAGTGAGGGACTGTCTACATTTGCTTGACTTGTGAGCTTGTCTGTGGGAATTGTCTTAATTAAGTCAGCTGATACGGAAAACCCCACCCAC
This sequence comes from Peromyscus californicus insignis, assembly GCF_007827085.1. Classification (NCBI taxonomy): domain Eukaryota; kingdom Metazoa; phylum Chordata; class Mammalia; order Rodentia; family Cricetidae; genus Peromyscus; species Peromyscus californicus. The sequence continues at coordinate 115,540,331 of NW_026294402.1, read as the reverse complement.
TGTGGCAGTACCATTTCCTAAGCAGGGCATTCTCCACTGTTTAGGAACAGGTACCTTGAGCTAGGCACTAGCTGTCAAGCAAGCAATTATGCATCTTTTTTTTCTGCTCTTGACCATGGATGTGATATGACTTGATGTTTGAAGTTCCTGCTTTGCCTTCACACAGTGATGGACCGTAGCCTTGAATTGTAAGCTGAAATATCCCCGCTTCTCCCCAGAACTGCTTTTTGTCAGTTTTATCACAGCCACAGAAATGAAACTGGATAAAACTGGTCTAATACTGAGCTCAAATTCCCCAACTCTAATGAATGGGTGAGCTTCGTGTATTCAGTGGAATTTCTGTTTCTGTTTTGATGTGATGGTACCAAATACTACCAGTCACCTTGCCAGCATGAAGTCCTGACTGGCACGCTGGACCTGGCTGATGGATCAAGATGAAAATAAACCTGAGAAATGGGCTCCTGCCATGTGACGTTGTGAATACTGAATGCCTCTGGGTATGTGAGACTTGGCGACTGCAGGTGGAGTGCTTACTGCCGGGCATCTCCACCAGCTCCCTCTGAAGGGCTCTTCCCAAAGTCTTTGTCAGCCTCCCAGTGAACAAGTGTCAGCTCACCTCCCCATCCAGAAGGGCAGCATGTTTTTCCAGGTCTGTTTGCACAGAACAGACCCAGCTCCAAAAATGAGTGACTGTGAAGAGACCCAGTTTGGGTTTTGGTGAAACTGAAGTATTGAGAAAGCAGACAGTCAAAAGAGAACAAACCTTTTCTTCTCCAAAAGGTTTGTCCTCAGGCTCATTTCCATTCCAGGGGACCAAGGAGCCACAACTCACACCTAAGTGTCCTTGACTTCTTCACCCACCCCCTCCTTACGGTATTGCAAGGTCACTCCAGCTCCTGAGGGGATCTTAAACTGGGCAGCATGGCTCTTCAAACTATTCTGTTCCCCCAAGGTTCCTTTCCAGTTAGTTATTTCTATCTGAAGAAATTCTTCCCGGGATTCCCATCATAATTTGGTTAAACAGTTTGGAGGCTGGTGGTGTGGTATGTTGCTGGGCCATTTTAAACCTCATTTAGAAACTCTCTTGCTGTGTGTAAGTTGTCTACTCTGTGGGGTCCTTCTTATTTGATTTGGTGACTCGCGGTGCTGGTCTCCTGTCCAGCTTTCTTTAGTCTACTCAAACATGTGTTACGTTGTATCTCTGAATGTCTTCTGCCCTTTCCTATGTCTCTGCCAGCTTCAGTGGTAGTACCGGGATCATAAAATACTTTCACAGGAGGTTGGAGAGATGGCTGAGGAGTTAAGAGCTCTCCATACTCTTCCAGAGGACTGGCATCCAGTTCACAGCACCTATGGTGGACGGCTGAACAGCCACCTGAAATGCCAGTTCCAGGAGACCAAGGGCCATCTCTGCAGGCACCAGCACCCATGAACACAAACCTGCTTGTTTTGAGAAAGGGCCTCAGGTAGCCTAGGCTAACCTTGAACTCTGTACCTCATAAGTGGTGTGCTACAGGCCTGTGTCACATGCCTGGCTGGGTTATGGGATACCTGGGTGTGAAGTGCGGGATTGTCGAGGTGGGCATCACCTCTGTTTTTGCCACAGCTGGAACATCTGCAGCTGTTTTCACACATTCTTTCTCCATCCTCCTGTTCTGCAGCTCCAGCAGCACAGACTCTTCACTGCTCCATCTCCAAGACTGCTCACATGAACATCTCTTTTCTGTTTGAAGAACTGATGGGTCTCTGCTCACGTCATCACTGACATCCCATTTTACTCCTGAGCCAGTCCTGTGCGGGCATGTTGGTTGGCTCTTTCCTTTAGTGCTAAAAAATGTGTGTGTGTGTGTGTGTGTGTGTGTGTGTGTGTGTGTGTGTGTGTGTGGTGGTGGTGGGAACCTGTTTTCTGCTACCATTTGGCTCCTTCTTATATCTTACCTGTTTCTAAAGTGTTAAGTGGTTGCCAGTTCAGACTTAGATGAGCTGAAGGCTTGTGTCACTGTAACCCTGTGTTTCACCACTGTGTCTTCTTGTTTGAGACAGTGTCTCACCACAGAGCTCTGGCTAGCCTTGGAACTTGCTACACCGCCCAGGCTGGCCTGAGTTTCACCTGCTTCTGCCTTCCAAGTGCTGGCATAAAAGGTGTATCCACCATGCCCAGCCATGATTATTTACTCCAAAGCAAGTTTAGATTTTCCTAGATGCTTGCATGCTAATTTCAAATTGCATCCTGGTCATTTAAAATGTCATGTTATGCAGTTCTGTCTGGTTGGAAACCCACCGGCAATACTGTTTTTGTCTTGGCAGCAGAAATTGCTCTGTAGATTCAACCACAAGTTGAGACTCCTGCTTTAGACCTGGGCCGAAAGGTTTCCAAGTGCTGTGTGACTGTATCTTGTGTCCCTGCCCCTGCGCTCAGGCTGGGATGTAAGGTGTGGAGGTGTCTGGTATGCTGTGTCGGATCATCCCATGTCTGCACAGTCAGGTGGGGTACAGGGAGCTTAGGCATTTGTCCACCGTGCTGTGGGCTTGCATTCCCGGGCCCCTCCCAGATGATATCACCCCAGGGTCTTTCACTTTGTCTGCTGTGAAGCTGCCTGTGTCACATCAGAAGCTAGTGTTGTTAGAGCAGAGGAAGGTTTCGGGTGCAGACTCCAGTTACCAGCTGCTCTTACAGCCACTGAGGGGCCACAGGATCGCCTGCCGCTTAGGACACACCAGAACGGAAGCTAAGGAGTGGAACCCGTACACCCTGGGAGTTTGAGCAAGCTCTCCTTCCCATGTCCCTGGTTGAGAATCTCCTGGAGCTCTCTGTCCACTTCTCTGTGGACTTCTGGAGATGAGGCTTGTGGAGTTCAAAGTGGCCATGCCCAGCAAAAGCAGGTGCACCTCAGCTCGGGCATGTATGGCCTTCTTCCCATGCTGGCCTGCTGTTCTTGACTGGACAGCCCGCTTGAGGGCTGGCCACATATCCTGCTTGGGCTTGGCAACTATGCTCAGGGAGACAGAATGGGTGGCATGTTGGTTCTCTATCTCACCCAGCAGCTCTGGAACTTTCCATAGCTCTAACATTTAATGTACTCATCCTTATAAGACAGCAACTGCTATTAAAGTTCAGGAGTGCCTCAAATCTGTTTTCAATGAGTTCTTTTAGCTTGCTTTAAAAATTGTGGTATTTCTCCCACTTCCCTCCAGCTTCTCCCACATCCCCCAACATGTCTCCTTGCCCAACTCTGTCCTTTTAAAAAACCCATTAGGTCCAGTTAGTGCTGCCCATGTGCAAGATCATCCACTGGGTCATGGGAAACCGACCAGTGGGGACACAATGATTCTCCCTCCCCCAGCAGCTGTCACCTGCCAACAGCTCATTAAGAGATGGAGCCCTGAGAGACCCCCAAACCCCCCTCGCCCCCCCAGCACAAGAGGCCCTATGTCCAGATGACAGCACTTCCCAGCCCTCCTCTTCCCTGAACCTTCAGTGTGTGTTTGGAGATGAAAGTGGGCACCGATAAAGATGTCACATTTAGATTGGAGCACCCAGGCTCTTGTTCTCAGTGCATGGATCAGTTATCTCTTCAGTGATGGCTGCACACATCGGAAAGCAGTTCCTCTGACCAAGGTGACTTCTCGTGTCTGGGTCGGATCCAGTCCACCTTCAGCTTTCTTTATGCCTGTGCTCATGGAGCGACTATGGGTGTTACCGTGGCCCATTCCCTTGGCCACTTAATTGTCCCTGTAGTTAAGTTCCCATTTGCCTCCTAAGCAGTCATCTCGCTGCAGTTTATGGGGTGATTGCCCAGAAGTACTGCCTCTGCATGCATCCCTGTGTGCACCATGTCTGCATGCCCCTTTGAGGGGCTGGGGAGAGGAGGGAATGGCCCTAGATATATCTGATGCAGCCTGTAAGTTTGTGCTTACTCCAGCACTCGGGGGGCCACAGCTGCCACTTTCAGACAGCTGTCTTTATGTGCTGTCCCTGTAAGTCTCAGGTCTTTGCAGGAACCAGTTAATGGCAGTTGAACTGACAGCTTGTTTCTGGCACACCCATGTTTAGACCTAACTGCCCCCGTGACCTGTTCATTCGATTTCTTCCCGAGAATGAGGGATGCTAATCCTGCCTTAGTCGCTATGAATTCTTGAGCAGTGGGGCTGACCTGAGGCCAGCCAGCATCAGCTCCATGGAGATGGGAGCAAGGCCGTCTTGAGTTCACTAACCCGATGACGTTGGAACACAGGCAGTATGCCGACCTTGCACGCTGACTATGGGGCATGTGTGATTCATCCAGCAGGCACAGTCAGGGAGGGAGCAGCTGACTGTTGTCTTCTCCTCCCCTCGCAGCTCACCTCCAATGAGAAGCACCTGGAAAGCCTCAAGAACACTGGCAGCCTCCTGCGGGCCCTGGAGCACCTGGCTCCAGCTCACAGGTATGCGGAGTCAAGTGACTGCTCATGTCGGCAAACACTCAACCGTTTTTGTCCCCCATGTCCTCCTGTTATCAAGGGCCACCAGCTTCTCCACTGTAAGAACACAAGCCTGCTGGCGGGAGAGCATGGTAGTCAGCAGGAGTCTTGGCCCTGACCGAAGCACCAGGCTGCTTTCCTCAGCCCATCTTTGGGGGAACTACCCCCAGCAGTGGCAGTGTGGGGCTGCCCTGCCTCCTAGGCCTCACTGGGCAGTTTGTTGAGAACATCTGGGGAGTGAGGCCCACTGACTAAGGGTTGGCCTATCAGCCAAGGAGTATGTCACATACACTGAAGACAGATATGGTATCCCAACAGGATGGCACTTGCTGGACTGATAGCCAAGAGTGACAGGAACCCAACTTAGAAAGCAGGGCTATGGTTTACAGTTCCACCCATCAGTTCAGTGCTGCAGCCTGGCCAGGATAAGGCCCAGTGCCCCAGACCAGGGAGATAGCTCTGGTCCCTGCATTCCCTACCCTGGGGACGAACCACCTCCTAAGGGGAGACCAACCTTCATGGTATCTGGCATTTCCCGTGGTTTGTTTCAGAAATAGTGTGTCTGGGATTTGGGATCCACTTGAAGGAAACTGGCTGAGGCCCTGCAAGGGTGATGCCATACAGCAGCTCACACTCCAGTCCTGAAAGATTAGAGAAGCTGGCTTGGATGGTAGGGCCCTCCTCATCTGCTGGGACCCATTGTGTGAGGTACAGGCCAGGAACACCACTCAGTGCTCAGGGTGGCCAGACCAGTAAACCAGGAGGTCCTTCCTCCTTCCTGCCAGCCATGTGGGCCTCCACACCTGCTGAGGCTGTTTGCCCAAGAGACTAAAGGTAGCTTATTTTTGTGCTGGACTTCAATTTGGATCAAATGAGTCCAAAGGAGGCTTAGTGTTCAAGGCTTGTGCCCTCTCCACCCACACCCGGATGCAGGCAGTGTGGCCATGTCTGTCTGGGTTAGTTCAGATGTCCCCACCTGCAAGGGCTGGATAAGTGGGTGGGTGGCACTGCTTTGTGTAGATCTATCCCTCCTGGGAGGCTGGCCTTCCATCCATGCCAGCCCCTCTGGGGCTTTGGTGGGCAGCGTGGCCCCACAGGACTGGCCTGGACTCTGCCAGAAGCAGGCCAAGTTCAAAGACATTCCACCCCCCTCAGGGCCTTTGATGCGCAGAGCAGGAATGCAGGGCACTGTCCCACTGGCCTGCAGCTTTCATGCGGCACCCCACCCACCGTTCACTTGCTAACAGCTCTGTTTCCTTGCCTTGGAGAGCCACCCACAGCCTCACCTCCCCCTTCAAGGGGCTGCCCCCCCCTCAAGGGGCTGCCCCGACGCTTTTCTTTGCTCACAGCCTGGTTTACATGGGTCTCAACCCCAACGGTTTCTCTTTTAAGCTCCTAATTGTCCACTTGCTATTCCTAAGCAGTATCCCACAGTTCCTGGTGGACAAGGCCCACAGCGGCCAAGAGCGAGCACTGCAGAGCGGGAAGGGGCAGAGTGGGTGTGGAGAGGCTTGGGCTTGGGAGGCAGGCTGGCTCTGTCCGTCCAGGCTGGCAGGTGGTGCCCAGGGCCTGAGGCGGAGGCACAGCTGAGGCACTGATCAGCTGGGACTGTGGCACTGAGGCTCTCGATATGGGCTTTTCTGAGAACCAGCTGGTCTTTGAGGTAGGTGAGCTCAAGAGGCCCGCCCTGTTAAAGGGGCCTTTGACCCATATGTGCCTGTTAAACATGACCTCTCTGCTCTTCCACAGCTCGCCTGTTGACAGTGCCGTGGCTTCCTTGGCCCTAGAGCTCCTCCAAGCTGCTGGGCACTGACAAGGCCACCCAGTGGCTCCCGTTGGTTGCACTGAGAGGTCAGATCCCACACATCCCTTCCCACCAGCCTCAAGTGGAGCCAATAAAATCGTTGGGCCAGGACCTGGTGCCTCAGCCCTCTCTGACTGGGTGACTACCCTCGTCTTCCCTCGGGTGAGCCAGACCTCTGCAGCAGCTCCTGAGCAGCCTTCTGTAGGCCTCGCCACCCCCTGGTGCTCTATGGCCACTTCCTTTCCTTTCCAGGGACACGATCCCAAGAACTCTAGGGAGGCCTGGGTGAGACACATGCAGCAGTTCAGTGTGCAGGCCGGAGTGCGGAACACGGGAGTCCACCCAGCTAGAGGGGACGGCAGTGTCAAGGCAGATTTGCTGTCCCCACCCCCAACCCCCACCCCCTAACCTCAGACTTTACCATTTCTGCCAAGTGCTCAGAGTCAAGTCTGGTGGACGCTGAGGGAGGAGGGGTTGCTGTGTGGGGTGGGCCTGAGTCAGCACCGGAAGGTAGGGTGGGGCTTGGGCAGTTCCAAGCAGATGAGCTGGCTGAGGCCTCTGGAACAGCTTTGGACCAGGTTTCTGGCCCATTTGCTGCTCCAGGCTGCTTCTCTGGGGGAGGTGTACACAGCGGGACCATCCCCAACAGCAGTTAGCCCAGGGGTCCTACAGTCAGTGGCCAGCAGCCCTGCTGTGACGTGATCTGGGTAGCCTGCCAGCTCCATCTAGCCTCGTGATGAAAACACCAGCCGTCCCCTACCACATCAAAGGCAGCCATGCCAATTACCTTTAGTCTCCACAGCCACCTGCAAAGGCCTCAGCTTCCTCAGCCAGACCCTCCTCTTGCCTACAAGGATCCATGGCATAGCTGGATTCAGGGTTGACTCCACTGTCCTGAGCATCCCCAAGCAGGCCTTGGCTGGGGTGACAGACACGGAAGCACCAAGGACTTCATACAGCCAGAGGTGGTGTGTCGCCAGGCTGTAGTGTCACCAGGCTGTGGGCCAAGCGGTCCTGGCCTGGCTGCATTATGGACTCAAGTGGCTGGGCGCTCTGAGAGAGTAGGCCCAGGTCATCTCTCCCCGTCCCTTTGTTCGGTGCCTGAGCTCTGGAATCTTGCAGGGAACTGCTTCAAAGCGATGGGTTATTCCTCCTCCTCTGCCCTTTTCACCAGAACACAGAGCAATCTAAAACAGGAAGGCTTTAACACTCCAGAACATTCTGTTGAGTGGCTGGCTTACAGGCAAGGGGCCTGGTGGTGCGAAGCAGGGCTGCTGTCTTGCTAGAGGCTAGGCCTGCCAGGGCTTGCCCCTCCGCCACCACACACACACTTACAAATTCATGTTGGAGACCATGAGCAGGCTGGTTGGGGGAGAGAGCAAATACAACTGCTCCTATGAGCTCCCCTTCAAGAGAGCAGACATAGTTGGCCTTTCCCGTGAGCACTAGGATTCTGGTGGTGGCAAGTGGTCCAGACCTAGGTTTCTGCCTGCACCTCCCAGGGAGTCTCATACCCTAACTTCAGCAGCCACTAGGCACACATCAGTCACAGGGAGGTGGCTGTCTAGGCCTAACCTTCTCCCCCTCTACCAACAGCCCCCAGCTCAAGCCTTAACACACAGCCAGAGAGTAGGTGCTGGTTGTACTGTCCCTCAGGAAACGCTAGTGGGTAAAAATGGCCACAGCCAGCCTGGAGGATACCTAGACAGCCGTGGTGGCCCGCCTATGGGTGTCCGTCTTTGTTTCCTGCATGAACTCACAGGATATTGGGCTAACATTTTCCTATACTCTAGTCCAGAAAAGAGGGGCTCGGGTGGCTGTGGCTGCTGACACCGGACAGCTCACAAGACGCCCTTTACCACCTTCCCCAGGCACTGAAACACAGTGTGCCAATCAATCTCCCTGCTAACCCGCCATGGGTGCAGCAGACAGGACTAGCTCAAGTGCCTCCCGAGGGCCACACTCCCCAGTCCCTACTGTCATTTGTTTCTGCAGGTGCGCATGTTCGAGACCCCATACACCCCAAGGCCACCAGCCATGAATGCCTTGTCCTCTGCTCCATGCTGGACTCTCTCCTCAACGGCTTGCTTAGCTGCTGTGGTTCAGGGCTCTGCCGGCTCTGGGCCCTGCCCCACACAGACACAGGGCAGGGGCAGGTAGGGTTTCCACTGCTCATGCAGATCTCCTCTTTGGATACAAACGGTGCTGTTCCAGCCTAAGTTGTCTGTGCCTCTCCTTTTGAAAAACCACGCATGCCCTTCCCAGTGCACACGTGGAGACCAGGCCACTACTTTCTGGAATCAGTTCTTGCCTTCCACCTTGTTACCTTAACCCATATGGACTCTACAGACCCCAACTGGCATCTCTGTGAAGAAGGACTTCCTCACAGGGACCTCCTGTGGCTTAGAATGCTGGCTAACAGGCACAACCTTAAAACCCAGGAAACCAAACAGCTCTCAGGCACGAAACATTCTTTGTAGAGGACTCAAACACGAGTCTTAACAGGTCTGTGTAAGAAACGTACAAAGCCTGCTTGTCAGACCCACCACCAGGACAGATCTGGCAGGCTACATGGAAGGCAGCCCATTCTAGTTCTGATTATGTTTAGATAAACATTAGCATTTAAACATAATTACTGGTTCAAAGGAGTGGCAGGATTGCCCTCTCCAAGTCCAAGTGAGCCACACTCGCAAATCCAGGCATTGCTTCGTTACCGCTCAGTGGGATGACCCTGTCCAAAGGAGGGGCTTCTTTGCCTTCCAGCTTTAGTCACTGCTCAGTGTAACACAGAGACTATCGCGGGCAGCACACTTAGGTATCTGGGCAAGAGGGTGAGCTGAAGGAGTACAGGCTCCACAGCAGTCCTTCCAGGCTGACACACGCACTTCCTTCCTCTAGTGTGCCGGGTTTGGGTGTGGCGCTGCCAAGGGATGCTCCCGTGCAGACTCAGGCCTTCTCTACCCGGACAACCTGGGCACCCCGATGACACCACTTCCTCAGGGCAAGCTGGGTGCCTTCATTACCCTCACCAACCATCTCGTGACAAACAAATCAAAGTGACACAAGCGAATGAATTAAAAGTTTAATTCTGAACCATTTTTATAACCATTTTCTCTTGAAGCATTGTATCACAGCAGGTTACAACAACTTTGGGATAAAAGGCAACTGGTAAACTGTCCAAAACAAGGCTCAAATAACACCTCTTACTGATTTACCCTACCGCACGTATCCCCAATAAAGTTTTTGTTCAAAAACATGAAATAGATCCACCTGCTTATTTTAAGCATATTAAAAAGGAAACTAATCGGACCATTTCTATCTGTCTATTTATACAAAAGGCTACACAATGTTACACGTCTCCAGATTACGATTAGCGTGATTATGAATTAGTGTTCTACACCATTACTCAGTTCTTAGAAATCAGAAATTGCTGTAGCAGGTTCACTAGAACATAACACTACGAGACTTAAAACTAACAGTTACTGCAAAAAATAAAAGCTACTTCAAAGCAAGCAAAGTCAGTACCATTACAGATATTTAAAAAAAAAAAAAAACAAAACAAAAAACCAAGCAAGGCTAGGGTTTGATAACGCCATCTTGTGATCCATTCTTGTGCATTCTTCACTGCGTGAGTCACTCCCCAAATCCATTTGTATTGTTACTCCTCGACCAAAAAGGACCAGAACAAAAAGTTTACTTCGACTGTTCCCACAGGAAACTGAGCTTGGTTAGCGTGTCAGGCACTTTCTGAGATACCAGCCCACCCCTCGAGCCCTCTCAGCAACTCTACAGGCCAATCCCAATGCAAGGTCAGACAACACAGCTGTATAGAGAGAAAGGCTGCTATTAATGTTGAAAACAGCAAATGTTACTCGTCTGAGTAGAACGCTGCAAAAGCCGTGGCAAAAACATCAAAGTGAGAAACTTTCACACATGAACATCTCCTTCCAAGGTATGTATCTGTTTTGTGGCAGATTTACAAACAGGCCTAAAACCATTCCCACCCCACCAAGTCTTTCTGGAGTTCTGTAGGCAGAGTAAAGGATTTCACCCACACTGGCTTTATAAGCTGCTTACCTAAAGGACGATTTACAGGTCAGTATCAAACCAGGCCAGCTGATTGCTGTCACCTGGGGGCAGCCCATCCATGAGGTCCTGGGCATGTCCCAGATCTGGCAGCCCATCAACTGGATAGTCAGCACCAGGGTGGTGGCCACCCATCTCATGCTCCATCATAGGGTCCATCCCCAAGGCATCCTGGCCATATCCACCAGAGTGAAAAGAGCGGTAGCTGGGATCTGGAAGAGTCAGGGTGTCCACAAGACAGGCAAAGGAGAGACAAGTTAACCACGGTCAGGATGCCCAGAACGCTGCTTTCTAGTCTCCTCTTCCAAGCAATTACACAACACCGGGCCTCAGCAGCTCCAGACTACTACACACCAACAGCAGTCTGCCTTCAACATATTTACCCTCACAGAGCATGAGGCAGTTGTTAACTGAGCTTCACTTCCTGAGCGTGGCAGTCTCAGGAGACTGAGGAGGCCTACCTGGCAGGCAAACTGCCTATCACAGTTCAGGTGAGAAGCCAGAGAACTCCGCAGTTCCTTGGATAAAGCCTCTGGGACGGGGTGATGGCAGTAGCTCAATTAACCCTGCTCAATCTGGATCACTTTCCAGAAGGCTCTGATGGACCAGCTATGAATCACCCTTCCTAGACCCTCCCTTCTCCAAGACAAAGGTATGATGATGGGCTGTGTAACCAAAGAAGAAAAGCCAGGGGACAGCAAGGGCTGGCAGCATGCCACAGCCAAGCTCCACATGCTCTACTAAAGACACTGCTGCTAACTCTGGAATTCAGGGACCACCTAAGTGCAGCTACCACTTCCTCCAACCCAGGCTCCCTCCCAGATGAGGGGACCAGCCCTGTGGATAAAAGCTTTACAACATACCATCCTGGCGATATCCAAGTGCTTCTCCCTGGGCACCAATGTCCAGTCCAAGATCAGCCGTCTGCATGGGTACAGGACAGAATATAAATTTTCAAAACCACACTTGAGTGTTTATAAAAGTAACATCAAAAGACAAAAGAGCTCAAACTGCACATAGCATTAAAATGTCCACTAATTGATTCTAAAAGGACACCTACAATGCTGTTCCAGAGGCAGGGGTACAGCAATAAACACCCAACAGGCAGACTGCTCCGACACAGTGGACAGTGGGAAGTGGTTGGACTAGCACAGCAAAGCTGCCATTATCCAGACAAAGGAATCAATGGGAGCAGGTTTCGGACGGGGTGGGTGGGGAAAGTCAAGGGCTCAGGTCAGAACATGTTAAGATGCTTACAAATGCCTACTCAACACCCAGCTCTCACATTACTGTTTGGAACCTGAGATTGCATTCAGCAAGCACCACTTATTGAGACTATGTATGTACCCTAGTTAGGAACTACGGAGTGTCTAAAATGTACTTCTAGGGAAGTTTACCAGAAACCATGATTCAAAGAATAACTCTATAGAGGATGATTAAAAACAAAACCAAGGAGAAAGTATATGGAAAGCAGACTGTTAAAACCGACTCCCAACCACCTGCTCAGCAGACTACTTTCCTCCCACCCTTGAAGACTTCTATAGGCCCTTCTCACCTATGTTCCTGTGAGTTGTGAGGACAGGACTTGTTTACAAGCCCTGCAGAGCCAAATGAATGCACAGGAACAAGCACTGATTGCTTACCTCATTCCAAGCCATCGGCTCTGTCCTGAAGAGGGAACTGGTCAGCTCAACTGAAAGCCGTTTCTTGTAATCCTGTGGCTTGTCCTCAGACATTCGGAATAAAACAGCAGCTGCATAGGTTGCTGGGAAACGAAGACAGAGTGCCCTTCAGGACAGGTCCAGCACCAGTGCACATGGCAGTAACAGAGCTGGGTGGCTCCTCTACTTACCCACGCCTTCATTCCTGGAGTGGAGTAATTCTGTCAGGGGAGCTGTGGCTCCCTCAGCTTCAATGGCCTCTGCAGCCTCCTTGTCCTGAGCAAGTTCACAGAGGACCCCCGCAGCTACTCTTTGGATGTTTTCAATGGGGGAATAAAGCAACTACAGAGAAAACACAGGAACAAGACTCAAACCCGAAATAAAGCAAGGCATGGACCCAAATGTGGTACAAACTCGCCCAATGTGGAGTGTCAGCAGCACCTACTCAGCTGTGTTCCATGTCTGTGTTCACAGGAGAAGGCTACTCTGCAGTAAAGGACTCCCAGGATTGTTCTCAGCCAGGAACCTTTTCTTTGGGGGTGGGGCAGGGGGCGGGAGGAGGGCTATGCTCCGGCTCTTCCTGAGGCTCTAGGCCCAATGCTCCTAAGGACTTCTGGTCTGTAATCCTCTCAGTTTTTAGGGGCCTAAAGTCTAGAAGGCCCCCATCTGAAGTCAACGCACCTGCACAAACAGTGGAATGGTATTGAGTCCTCGGATTACAATCCGGTTGTGAACATCCCGAGCGAGGATGTGAAGAGCTCCGGTACAGCCTTCCACTATCTCCTCCATGCGGACACCCTCCTGGAAGGAGAAAGGCAATTAACAAGCTGGTACTCTCTTCCTCTAGTTCCTGAGCTCTAAGCAGCAGGTGCTACTATTCCCACTGTCTCCAAAGGTCCTCACAGCTCGCCCAGTGCTCAGGAAGGAATGGAGGGCTCCTACACTCTGAATATCACGAGGGCTCCTGGTAGCAGGCCTTTTCCCTGCACAGAGCCAGCAGCCCTCCTGTGCTCTATGGCTTCCGTATCTGCAGGTTCAATCAACCATGGATCAAATGCAGCCGCAGAAAGGCCTACACTGTGCCCAGAGCAACCTGCCCGGTCCATTAATCCTCAGCGACTCATTCTCGCTTCATTCCTGCACCCTACAGGGTTAGTGTGACCCGAGGGCAAACATAGGTACAATGTAAATACCGAAAAGTTTTGTGTAAGAGACTTGAGTTTCTGCAGATACAAACCCACGGACACTGAGGGATGGTGTGGGTTCAGCTTTCCCACGCTTCCAATCCCAAAGCCGGCTTTCTCACTGCACAGAAGAGCACCACCCACTCTGGGTAAGCCGCAAGTGAACACAGGTCATTCTGATGGCTCTTCCCACATGTCCCTCTATTTTTTTACATGTGTCTGGTGAAAACTTTACTCAGCTTTATTCCTACTGCTAAAATCCCAAAGAGCTGCCAGGAGAGTGCCCACTGCTTGTCTCTCCTGAGACTCTGTGTTAAGTACTATTTACTTTCTAATCTAGGACAGCATTATGACTCTGCTACTTTGATTCTGTGAAGACACATAAATTTCCTTCTTAGGCTGTAGGTGGCACCTTAACTATGAAGCCATCCTATGGAGAAGGGCCAGTGACAGGCACTGGAGAAATCAAACCCACACAACTACCAGCAGCAATGTGGCAGGGTTCGTCCTCTCTGTGTTCTCATGTGGGGGAAGAATGCGACAGAGTTGGATTCAAATATGGCTATTCCTCCGTGAGCACATGCATTCAAGGCCTAATCCCACAGCAGCACATTATACTCCATGTTTCCGTTTTAAGGCTGACCAGGGAAACACCACCAGAGCTTATGTCACACCCCTCTTCTCTGGAAACCAGAAATGGTCAGTTTTTTTCAGTCATTAGTAGCCCTTCAGAAAGGGGTGGGGGTGGGGGTGGAGACAGCATATGTAGATTATGCATTCACTCTCACACACCTCCAAATAGGCAAGTACCAAAGGTTCACCTACCACAAACTGCTGCTGTGTTCCACCCATGGAGGTGCGCCGCTGGGTGTCCTGATGGGCTCGAACAAGCAGCTGAACTAGTCGTGGAATAGCACCCTGCTCCCGCAAAGGTGCATGATTTGCTGGGCAAAGGGCAAGGTTTCGAATCAGTCCAACAGTCGCCTACACAGAGGAAGAATTGGTATACAACACAACCAAATCACAGGCAGCACTGAGTACACAAACACTTGGGAATCCCGCCACCTCCTCCTAGCCATCTGTGCCAACAGACAATCCCAAGTTACAAATGCCCAGCAGTCCACTCACTTCCCATGCTTCCCACCCTGCTCTGACAGTTCACCTTTATCAGAGGCCAGTGGGACGGTGGGTGCAGGAGTTTAACCACAACAGGTAGTCCATAGTGAAGGCGAACGGCATTCTGTGCCATCTCAGCTTCTTGATGCCGGCTGGTCAGATGGCGGAGAGCACAGATGGCAGGCTCAGTAATGTCCTCCCTGTCACCAGCACGAAGGACAGTGCGCACGAGAGCCTCGATACCACCTACTTGGCACACCATCATCTTGTTCTTGTAATTATTGCAAGTGAGGTTAGAAAGAATTCCGGCTGCACAGGTGACCACATTTATATCATCTGAACCCAGAAGCTGCACGAGAGTCCCAAGGAGACCTTCCATCCCTTCCTGTGGAGAAAAAAACACGCTGAGTTCAGGGCTCACGGAGACCCCAGCACCAAGACAGCAGCGTCTGCAGACAGTACCTGTTTAGTTGCAGCATCTGAGAGATTTCTAAGAGTCCAAAGACAGTTCTGAACAAGTCGCTGACTCGGATCTGTCAGATGAAGTCCTAGTGCCTGCATCCCACCTACAAAGTTAGACAAGGAAATGGCTCTTAGCTAGACGTGCCTGTCAGCCCTTACAGAAAGTGTCCCGACTGTAAACCCTCCTCCCTAAGGACTTTATTTCCTTCTGTTTTCTAGAATGTCACACAGCTTTTCCAATCTAGCTTGCCAGTGACAACTTCTGTCACACAGCTGCTGTTTCCTTCCATCTTTTAGGGAAAGTTTCACCATCTCTGTCACCTGGAGGGAACCTTCCCACCAAGTCCTTTCATTCATTCTACCACTTCCAGAATCACCGTCAGCCCCAGGCTCTGTTCTGAGCTGGAGACACAGCAGTGCAGAGGCCATGGCTGGAAGTCACAAACAGTATGCTACAGAGGAAAGCAGTGCAGCCCTCAACAGTCATCAAGTCATGTGATGACCACCAAGTCTTGAAGCACAAATGTAAACTGAAGAGTAAAGACACTCTGGGACTTGGGAGTCAGACAAGCGGTAGCTCCAGTCAGTTAGTATGCTTAAGGCTGAGTTCCAGGATAGCCTGGGCAACCAGCGACAGCCCATATAAAAAGGCACTTGAAACACAACCCAAGGTCCACATTTCCTGTTTTGGTCTTTATTCTGACAACCCTGCATAGTAACATTTCACACCCACCATCTTCAACTGAACAATAAGAGACAGGCTCTTACCTCCTTGTCCATCCTTTACACTTATTTGTCTCCTCCAATCTGGCTAATTACACTTGCACTTAGCCTACCTTCCTGTCATCATGAAGATGGTCTCCCAAAGATTCCTTCCTCACAGCTCACCTCTAGCTGCAGGCACTGACCTTGGTTGAGGCTGAGGCTCTGCCTTTGTTAAATGGCTGGCCACTTTCCCCAAGACTTCCCACTTCTCTCTTTCCATTTATACAACTATTAACTCAGAAAGTGCATCCTGCCCCAGATGTTCATCAGAATAGCTTAGGAGACTTAAGAGACACAAGCATTCTGACTCAGCAGGTCTGAGTGGTAAAAATCCCATCAGGCTACTCTGAGACACCCCTCTCCCTTCCTGTCATAAACTCAAGCAACTTCTAACTCAGCCTGGCTTTCCCTGTTATTGTAACCCATCCTTCGAGCTGCCTGCTCACACTGCATTTATACCAACACGCTCTCCCCTCTAACTGAGACACAGCCCACACAAACTCCTTTTTCCTACCTGGAGAGCATCTAACCCCGCCCATGTCTCACAGGGAAAAGAACAAGGTTGCTGCTTCTCCTGCAGTGCATGTAGCATTCCTTTCTTAAGGAGGCCTCCTCCTTCCCCACTGAGTTGGTCCAGCCCCTCCTCAGTGACTGTCATTGCTATGTACTTCTGTCAGAACACACATCTCTGTTCTATTCTGAGACAAGGCCTTGCTAAATATCCCAGGCAGTCCTAGAACTCTTGACCCTCCAGCTGAGTGCTGGGACTACAGGCCTATGCCACCAAGCTCAGTGTCTACCTTCGTATATTGTTCTCATCTCCACAAGACTAAGCACATGAGCCAGCTCTCTACCGCTCTACAAGATGCATGGTATACTCAAGATAAACACATCAGATGACTGGTGTGTGTGTGGGGGGGGTGTCTTTAAGGCTTCTATACACGTTTCCAACCACTGTAGACTTTATCAATCTAAAAACGTATGTTTAATCAAGTCTTAGAGTATTTCTAGAAAACCCAGCAGAACTGATATCCCCTTATTCCACAGGAACACAGGCGTACTTGTCTTCCCAGGCCCATGGTCTCATTGTTACAACTACCTCAGTAACCCCGCCACACCCTAAATTCTGAAGTATTCCCAACAAGCAGGAAAGTGGGCGGGCACTGCAACACTGTATGATGAATCCTCAGCACAGTGCTGCCATCATTCACCCTTCCACTCAGGGTTTGAAGCTGTTCAGCAGCCTGGGCAGATGCTCTTAGGCACTTACTGAAAGGAAGCCCGAGAGTGCAAACTACTTTCTTGGGCTGAAATAAGAGGCTCAAGCACAAACCATATATTGTCTTTTCTATTATTACCAGGGACACAATATAAATTATCATATACAAGTTGTCCCATTAAGGGGGAAAAAAGCAGGGAATAGCAAAGATCTTTTTTTTTTTTAATCTTAGAACCTCTGCTCACTGAGAACAACAAGTCACAAAAAAATCCAGTAATCCAGGGATAAGCAAATGCATACTGTAAAGCATGGACTCGGGTGTTCCCTAGGGAACAATCCAAGCATATGTGTACTCACCAGCTTCCACAATGGCTGGCTTATTGCTGGAGCAGACAGACAGCACCTTCAGCACTCTGCTAGTGGTCCACAGAAGCTTCTCATAAGTATAGGTCCTCATTATATTTACTAAGGCTTGGGGTCCACCACTGGCCAGAATGATCAGCTAGAAAGATGTAAAATGTTAGTCATAAAGCTCCAAAGTGATGGAGTGGAGCCCCATCATGATACCAAGTTACTGTATCACGGCATCTCTGGACCCCTCTGATCCACGGCCTCAAACTGGGGTCCTAGTTATGTGACTACTATGCTACAGTGTTCTGCTCAAGTCCAAGCACACCAACCCTTTCAAGAATACATCACCTCGGGCTAGAGAGATGGCTCAGTAGTTAAGAGCACTGGATGCTCTTCCAGAGGACCTGGGTTCAATTCCCAGCACCCACAACTATCTGTAAGTCCAGTTCCAATGGATCTGACACCTGCCTCCCCCCACCCCCATACATGCAGGCAAAACACCAATGCACATAGAATAAAAAGAAATAAATCATTAGAAAAAGAAATACATCAACTCTGGCCACCTCCCCACACTGAACATAAAGGAAAAGACCATGAAAAGCAACCATGTTTGCTGTAGTAGCAGTGAAAGTTCTTTCTGTCAGAACAGCCAGTTGAAAATGGGCACTAAGACCCCATAGCCTCTGACCATGATCTTCCATGTTGTGTACCTTCTGACACTGCATGATGACCACTCCCTCATCCTTCAAGTCCCTTGAACCTCTCCTTAAGCACATCTCATTTCATACCTATACTCAAAAGTCACAGCTCCTGGACTTTGGTATGCCCAACAAAGCCTCACAAGATCTACCCAGCCATCTATATATAGCCTTCCCCCAAAAGGTTACCAAACACTGTGTTTCTTAACCCCCCACCACACCTTCCTCTTCAGGACTTTCGTAGATGTCATCCTCTCATCTGCCTCCACCTAGGGGCACCTCACTTCCTCGCAAAGATCTCCACGAGGCCCTCAAACAGTGTTTCTTCCATGCACCCAGCCCCTCTTCCTCCTCTCACACTGGTAATTATTTCAAGGCTACCTTCTGCCCAAGTGTACAGACTCGGGAGGCCTGCTTGCTGCCCCTTCAGCACACAGCACAGCACTGTACAGAGATTGAATGTTTAAAGAAACGGGTGTGCAGCTGCTCTAGGAAGCACACAAATGGTAAGGCACACAAGTCTGAGAGCCTGTGATGACCAGTGGCCCCGGGAAACAGCTTTCATTACTTTACCTTGCTCTCTTGATTGCCATAAGCTAAGATCTGCAGGCAGTCGGTTGTAATAGCCAAGAATTTCACATTTGTTTTGTTGAGCAGAGCAACCATTTTTTGCAGCCCGCCGGCGAGGCGCACTGCCATTTTAGCTCCTTCCTGATGGAGCAGGAGGTTGTGCAGCGTCGTGATGGCGTAGAACAGTACGGAATCCACTGGTGACCTGAGAACAAAGAAGAGAACCTCTGTCAGCCACAGTGGCACCTTCCACTTCCTACCCTTCTAGTCCCATGACCACACTTTCGTACCCAAGCATCTTCACCAGAGCAGGAATGCCTCCAGATTTAAAGATGGCCAACAAGCCCTCACGGTGGTGAGAAAGGTTGTGTAAAGTGCCAGCAGTACAACGAGCCGTCTCTACATCATTTGTATTCTGCATGGTGCGTACAATAGCAGACACCATCTGAGGAGAGCGCATGATGGCATGTCTGGAAGCTTCCTTTTTGGAAAGCTGATGAACCATAACAGCAGCTTTATTAACTACCACCTAGAGTACAGGGAATGAAGAAGCACCATTAGTTTCCAAATACTGATGTGGGGCAGCCATTGTCATCCCCTTGACAGTTTCCTTCAAAGTAGACTAAAAAGAAAGCTGTGTTGAGTGCTTACCTGGTCCTCATCATTTAGCAGTTTTGTCAGCTCAGGAATTGCACGTGTGGCAAGTTCCGCGTCATCCTGATAGTTAATCAAATTAACAACGGCATGCTTCAGCATCTGTGATGGTTCAGCCAAGCGCTGGACATTAGTGGGATGAGCAGCATCAAACTGTGTAGAAGGGATCTGCATGCCTTCATCTAGTGTCTCAGGGAACATGGCAGCTCGTACCCTCTGAGCCCGAGTCATGGCATACTGCCCATCAATATCTGGGAAAGGTAAATCCATGTGAGACTTTACTGTCCTGAGTGCGAAAAGTGACGCTACACTCCACCTTTCCTCTACTTCTCACTTGTGATCTGTGTCTAAGCCATCACACATCCTTGCTAAGAAATTTAATTATAGCTTTTAAACACACAATGCTTTTTACCAGCTACTTGCTCCTGCGTGAAGGACTGGGAAAAGCCTTGCTCCCATTCATATAGGACTTGGGAGGTGTCCACATCTTCTTCCTCAGGATTGCCCTTGCCACTCAGGGAAGGAGCTGTGGTGGTGGCACCAGAATGGATTCCAGAATCCAAGTAAGACTGCTGCTGCCAGTGACTGACAGCAGCTTTTCTGTCTGGCTCCATGGCCATGTCCAACTCCATCAGATCAGCTGTAAAAACAAAACATGTCAGTGCACTGAAAACACTATCTGAATAAAACATCTGGGACAATGACCCATCATTGAAACACTTTTAGAAAGGCCGCCAAGGAGAGCAGAATGATAGCCAGTATGTGTTCCATGATGGAACAGGGGGCGACCTAATGGCACTCAGGTTCCAGAATCATCCAATCAAACTATATTCCCAAGGGTGGCTTGTTGATTATCTCACCGAGCCAGTAGTAGTAAGTGGAAAGAGCAAAAGGTGGGCTGGCAAAGGAAGAGGGACAGGGACTCTAAGGCAGACCCGTGCAGAAGCCACAAAGCAGCTCCCCAGTGCAGCAGCCTCAGCTTGATTCGCATCACAAACCTTGAGTAGCCATTGTCCACACAGGAGTGTCACAGCAGTTGTACACTAAGCTTCAGATACCCTGGGGGGAAATCAATCAAGTCATTAAAATTTAAGCTTGATTTTAATTCAGATCACTGAGATGCCTGCTACACGTGTTAGGCTATGCCCTACCAGCACAAACCAAAAGCCAGTTCACTATGGGACACACTGAAAACACAGACCCTAAAAACCATAGCTCCACCACCACTGACCTTCTGAGCGAAGGTTATATACCTCAGCAGAAACACACTGCAGACACAGAAGGTGCTGATGGAGAATGAAATGTTCACTCTCCGATGAAAGCCAGCAAAGGGACCACTATTCAAAACCCAACTGCTCTATGAATTCCTGAAAGCTAAAGATACTCAGGCTGGGCATGGAGGCAGTAGAGTCTTAAAAAACACCAATTTTTATGAAACAAATCAGTTGTTATTCCTGATAACATACTGATCAGAATGGTGATTTATGCAATTTAAAAAACAAAGTTAATTTTCAAGTCAAAGTTTGAAGCACAAATAGAAATACACTTATCAGTAAGATTTGTCTAAGTTCAAGCAATGATGTACACACCACGGCAACTGGTATGGAGAGGCCCCTGTGATCAAGAGTATAACATTTCCCACAGGTAAATTTTAGTCTAAATTAGGTCTGCATTTTGGTTTTGCTGTACAATATTCAAGGAAAATACCAAATCACCAAAAATGGAAGCTAAAGGTTCATGGCCTCTAGGTACTCTATGAACAGATTTCCATTTTTTATGTCTGTCCCAAGCAGGTTCATCTTGTACTACAGCTAACATAAGAATACTTACAAATTAACACTGGGTGTATAAAGACACAGGAAGGACCCTTAGGTATGATTGCATTTTCAATTCATGCAAAGGTGATTTTGAATGTTTAAGGAAGTTGGAAACCTCACAATAATGACAATTTTTTTTCTCTAAGTAGATAGAGGGAGCCATGTTGACTTTTTCCTTTGTTTTCTGAGAAACTGTTTTACTGTGAAGCCCAGGCTGGCATTCCTTCTGCATTGGCCTCCTGAGTGTTGGGATCACATCTGGAGTTCATCACTCACTCCTCTGAGGCTAAAGCAAGTAAACTCAAGTTGGACCCTTGCTTAAGGCTCCACAGTACACAAACTGACACTTAAAGGTGTCAACTGAGAGGGACCTCTCCCTCAAGAATCTTGTACCCTGCCAGACAATGGTAACACACACCTTTAATCCTAGCATTCAGGAGGCAGAGGCAGATGGATCTGAGTTTGAGGCCAGCCTGGTCTACACAGTGAGTTCCAGGATAGCCAGGGCTACACAGAGAAACCCTGTCTTGAAAAACCAAAGGGGAATAAAAAAAGAATCTTGTACCTAAGATGAGAGGCACAGTCACTGGTGGGGCATCACAACGTTCCCCCTCTAATCAACAGAGAAGTCCACTCCTCATGGAGGGACAGCTGTGGCCTTGCTGTGCTCACCTTAGGTAGTGCTGGCACCCCAGCCCTCACGAAGGTGCAGCCCCACTGCAGCTTCTCAGAGGGAGACCTGACCCTCGTCTATGACTGAGCTCCTCATCTGGCTAACACCAACAGGCCTGGAGACCAGCAGTGCCACTCCTGCAGGCTGTGCACCTGCCTGTTTCCTCCTTATGGTATACAGCCCAAACACCCTTTTCCTGGGTAAAACCTGTGTAGATAGCTGACCTGCTGATTTGGAGCATGATTTATAATAATTTTATGGGGGAAAAGTTCATGTTCTAAACTCACAATATCTGCACATGTTGACGTCCTGAACACAACATACATTCAGCATATAGTGCCAGCACCTAAAAAACCATGCAGTATTCATGAAAACCACCCTTCCCCCTTACAACAACCCTGTGGGGTAGAGGAGAACAAACGTTAACCAACTAGTAGAGCAAAAACAGGAGGAAATGGAGCTGTCAGGGTAAGTAGCAACATGCAGGCCAAAGCATTTTCTACAAAAATATAGGACTTCTTAGCATTATCCACCCAAAGAAACTGATGAGTCCACCCTGCTCTGAAAGGAGTAAAGTGGAGCAGAGTCTTGTCCCAAAGGAAACTTCTCCTCATCATAGACTTCAGGCCAAGGGCTAGCTCTCTTCCAACACTCCCTGCCAATTATTAAGGGACCAATCTCAAGTTCCCGGTAATCAATGCTTTCTATCTGCCACAGTG
This sequence comes from Peromyscus californicus insignis, assembly GCF_007827085.1. Lineage (NCBI taxonomy): Eukaryota > Metazoa > Chordata > Mammalia > Rodentia > Cricetidae > Peromyscus > Peromyscus californicus. The sequence continues at coordinate 115,518,091 of NW_026294402.1, read as the reverse complement.
GGATACTCTTTAACATCAAAGGAAAAGCCCAAGAAAGCAAACTCAGCAGAAACAGACAGTGTTTTTTAAATGGGGTAAATTGATGCCACAAATATTTTAACCTAGTATCCCCATGAAACTTGAAACAAAAAAAATGCAAGTTAAATATTAACCAAAGTTGCAAAACACTCCTGAAACACTGCATGGAAAGACCTCAAACATAAAAAAAGAAAAGGGTTATAGATCCAGGAACCCAGGCATTTCAGTAAGAATCACAAGAAGTGTCAGGAGAACCTGCCTAAGCACCCATCAAGGTGCTACACACAACGTCTGTGACCTCTGACAAGGTGCACAGGGCTCACAGCCTCTCTTGCATCTCCTCACCCAGTCTAAGGAGTCTGTATATATACATCTATCTTTGGATTTGTTTCTTCTTGCTCTTTCTTTCAATGTGTCTTTTACTTTTCTAATTATCTGTGAGTGCAAAGATATGATTTGATCTATCTATAAATGCCTCTTGTAGAAATAGTATAGATTTACACTAAAATTATTCTCCAAGTTCCCATCAGGATAAAATTAATTATTTACCTTGTAATAAATTATTAGTAACTGTGGATGTCATTGCATAAAGCATATACATTATAAAACCAGTTTTAACACTGACAGTTCATGCCAACAATTCACTTTTCACAAACTGTGTACTAGAACAAATCCAGTTAACTGAAGAAAATGCTGCTCTAATTCTAGAATGTCATAACCTTTGGGGTTCATCTTCAGGTTTTAAAGAATTCTTTAGTAAACTGTGTCCATCTGAAAGCAGAGGTCCCTGCATTTCAGCCACCATTCTAGTTCCCTTTCCGCTTGTCCTCTTCAGCTGTATATTCTGACCTGGAATGAAACGTCCTGAATTACAGACACACAGATGGCTGAGAAACAAAAAAGTAGCCCGGCAAGGAGATCAGACTATCACTAATGACTGTACATCCCTCACCCCAAGCCACAGGCTCATACGTTTTTCTACACAGTGCTGAGTACGTTTATCTTTGGCCAGTTCTATAACATTTTGGTAGTATATAAAATTACTGCTAAGTATGTTTCAAATAAAAATCCCACACGTCAACCCTTATAAAACTATGAACACCTGTACTGCAGTGACTAATCATAGAAGAACTGAATCCTGCCTCCAATTCTTGAATATTTAGTCCTTCCTCGCTTGCTTGTAATACCAGGACACAATAAACATCTTAGCATAGAAGAAATTCTCTAATTCTAATGACAGAACTCTAGACACCATGGGTTTTAAAGGATAAAAGAACATCTATGCCTTTGATTAATACCATTGATTGACTGATTATCAATCAACATGGCTCCAAAAACTGACAGAATGTGAGTTAATACCAAGTTCACAGAAGGCACCATACAAACTGTCCACTTATCAAGGACTTGTTATGATCAACTGTGATCCCAGCCTGCTTTTAGCAGTTATCCCTGCCTACCCATCCCCACCTGTAGTGCTGCTACAGGGTGTAGTGTAGTCTATTTGGTTGGAACCTAAACTCTTGTTCTGTCTTGTCTGTGCTACAAGTCTGAGTTGTCAGGTTTTTTAATGTGGCACTTTATTTTTATGGAACACACATATGCACTATACCTAAGAAATACTTTGAATATGCAAATTTTGGACAACTGTTCACATTCTTCAATTTTACAATTATAACTTTGCATTTACTGTCAGTCTCACCAATGAGTACAATATAGTACTAACCCTTCAGACCATAAAAATGTTAAAATGGTCTTTCACAGACATCACCAAGAACATGTTATTATAAAAAAGTAGGTATGGGCTAGCAAGATGGCTCAGTGGGTAAAGACACTTGCTGCCAAGCCCCATCTCCAGGACTCACACGGTGAAGGAAAACACCAACTTCCCTAAGCGGTCCCCTGAGGCCCACCATATGTGTGCAGGCACACACAGACACACAAGAAAGAAAAAAATGCAGAAAAAAAAAAGCATTCTTTCAAAAACAGACACTAGCACAAGATGAAGCCAGTGAGCATTCTAGCATGGGGGGCAAATGAGGCCCCCAGCCCAGAGCTAAGGAGCAGTTGGTGAGCGCTAGGGTAGGAAAGTCCGTTTTCTTGAAGGACAGGGACTCCAGTAGTAGGTCAACTGTGGATGGCCCCACACCCATGAGCTTAAGGGCGGCATAAACTGGAACCTGTGGGATATTAACAAAAAGAAAGGACATAAAGTGTGGACGGCTCTGGGGTAGTGGTGGTGGGTAGGCCTGGGAGGAATGACAGGAAGAACTGTGGGGCAAATATGATCAAAGTACATTATACACATTGATAAAATTCTCAACTGACATACCTAAGTTAAGCATCCTTTCCCTCCAGCTCATCAGTGCTTACTAGCATAAGCAGTCATCACACGCAGACTAACGAAGCAGGCTTCACCCACCACACGTGCACAGTTATGACTCCATGTCATGCTTCCAGGGCTTGTGCAGAATGTGTGAACGCTGCACACAGCTGCCTCGGCGAGATAGGACAGCACCAACTCTTCAGCAGGTTTTAGGTTTCATTTTAAAAATCAGGTACAGTAAAACTGTGTCAACTACAAAATGCTTATTAATCCGAGTGGTGAGTATATGGGTGTGTTTTGTTACAGTATTCTCTATACCTTACATAGAACTAAATAAATAAAAATTATAGCCCAATGTTATTTTGAAACTTAAAAAATCTCCGTGCTTTTAAACTTTTAGAATTCTTAAAATGAAGCCAACCTAAATGAAAAAAATCCAATTCTCTCAACTTCATGAGTGACTGACTGCATGTTTAAACTTGAGAACACCTGTCTACACTCCAGAGGCACTTTTATGCCCATTAAATAGGTTTTATAATCTAATAAGACTGAACAGAAAATTCAGCTGCAATGAAATAAAAAGTGGACATTACAATTATAAGCAAAAATTATTTTGCTTCAGAACAGAAAAAAATGCAATTGTGAATCCATGCACGACAGCATCAAGAGAAAGAAACAGTGCTGATGAGTACACAGAGGTCTGTTTCCGAATTAGAAAAAGTGCATGCCAGCTCTCTCTAATCTGGTTGATTCAATGTACTCAAAACAAATCCTCGTCTGAGTTCTTTATTAAATAAAATCACTAACTCCTGAGCTGATTTAGGGAAGCCACTTCAGCGCCTGCCCCGCCCTGCTCTATGAGCCTCACTGAGCACCCAGTGGGGCAGCTGGCATGGCCGTCGTTCATGAAACTGGGACGTCCTTAGGCTTTACATGCTTACATCTCTGTAGCACTAACAATTTATTCTCATTTTCCTATGGACAAGACTAGCAAAAGCAAACAATGCCTAGACAGGAATGGAAAGCAGGTCTTCCAACCACTCAAAAAGAGCTGGATACCTCGACAAGATAGATATTAGAAAAACTGGCTTGTCACCTGCACCTTACAGCATGAAAACCATTCCATCAAACACCACTAAAAAGTAAAAATCAAACTAAAGCAGTTATAAAAGTATTTGTTAAAACTGAAGTCCTAATAGAAAGCACAAGGGATATATGCACACCCTCATACATATACGCATTCTAGTTAAAATTCTAGGCAGTGTACCACTACCTACATGGTAATTTTAAAACAGCATACTGAAAACATGATTAAAGGCAAATATCCACAGCACACAAAGAACAGGAAAAGTGGAGTGAGCAGTAACAACAGTGAGCCCCACAGCTAAAGCCTTTTGCCTGTCTCAGAGGACCAGTCAGAAAGGTGGATGACAACCACACCTGAGAGGGCTCATTAAACTCACTAGAAGCATATAGCTCACACTATCATTTAACACCTTGTAAGTTAAAACCTCATTTGTTAATGCTAAAGGACTTATCAGAGGCCTTCCACCTGTGAAGTGAAACATAAAAGCTGTAAACTGCATTAACTAAACTGAATAAATAATAATCTATATGTTAAATGGACTAGATATTCAACCACCCAACAAATTTTAAGTACCTTTTGTTACTGATGTTACATTATCAAAGAGTCTTGGAAGTAAGTCAAAGTCATACAGCCAGTAATGCCTCTATTTCTTTATTAAAGGGATGCTTTCAGACAACAATTTTGACCATATTTCTCCCCTCCCCCAACTTTCCTCCCCACCCAACAAGAGAAGGGAGAACTGAGCAGTGCCATTACAGTGTGGTGTCAGGGAGGCTCTCCAAGGCAGGGCAGAGCACTCCAGAAGAGAACAGGCACTTCTTAAGAGGAGTACACTCGGTATGAAAAAGGTACTAAATGGTGACCAACTTAACACAGGCAGGAAACCGTGAGCAGCCCGGGGATCAATAAAGATGCAGAATAAAATTCAAAGTGAACCAGGAACCTCTGAGCAAGTAGTGTTGAGTTGTGAGGCAGAACTTCCCAAGTGCCTAGGGGCTGAGAGTATGGAAGCCTTTGCAGAGCATGTCTCAGGCCTAAGCCAGCCACTCCCTCCACCTCAGGGTTCACATAGTGGGAGGGGCTGTAAGATAGAAAAGAAAGTAGGTAGACCAGGAAAGTGGTTATTGTGGCCAGTCAAGACTGGATTTCTCATACAACTTACAGTCATTAAAGAGTAAGAGACTATCTCCCAATCTTTTCAACATTATCAAGCATGCAAATGTTTTGCATATAACTTGCAGAACCAATAGACAAATTTAAGACAGTGTCATACATGTGTGCACACAGATACACAGAATAAAATGGTACTTGTCTAAGAATAAATTCTTGTTAGCCAAATACTGAGATACGGCATTAAAAGCCTAAAAACTAATCAAATGGGCCCTATGCAGATGAGGAAACAATTCTACTATCTTGCTTCAAAAGGCAAAACTGCTAAAAATGAAGTACAAACTGTATTCTCTCTTGGGGATGGGGGGGGGGGATCATCTTATTGATATAACCAAGAATGGCCTTGAACTCTGAGCTTCCCAACTAATGAACTACTCCTGTCTGTTCAAATCCTGGTCTGTCTGTAGCCTGAGTCAAGTGCTCAGCCTTGTCAATTCAATCTTATTTTTTGCTTCTCCGGGGTTACCTCTGGTTAAGTCAATGCTGCAGATAAATATAAGGGTCAGAACTTCAGATAAAGAATCCTAAGTAACACTCAGTTTCCTTGACAGTAACTCCAGCTAGTATCTATGGTCCAATGTTTCTCAGTGGTGAATCACTCTATACTCTACTATGAGGCTCTAAACATGCCCAAGAAAGGGGATGCTGTACTTCAAGTTGGCCTCCACACTCAGAGTTAGCGGCAGCACTCCACAAGTAATTTCATGGTTTACTTTCCCTCCCTTAAGAAAAATCTTCCTCACCTGTACTCATTACAAGTCTCTCTTCCCCATCAAACAAATCAGAACTCTGGCTTTCAAAACTTCAAGGTATGAACTCAGGGAGCACTGAAACCTCACCATCAGTTCCTAACCTAAGTCTGCAAAGTGCTCAGCATATATTAAGCTCAAATATTTGATGGACTTACCAAAAAATAAAATGTTGCACTCTCACTACACAAGCCTGCTACTCTGTGAAAGACACTACAGACAACACCACACTAAGGAGGTGGCCCTGCACTCAAAACACTTTACTTCTCACCTTCACACTTTCCATGTCACAAGACACTATCTCTGGTCTCTTCCAGTCAACTGTTCTTCAACTCCTGCCTCACAAAGCAGGAGTTTGCCAACCCTTCACTGCTTCACACTCTCGAGAATCAAGGACAACAGCAAGTGAATTATCTTTTGATTAAGTAGACTAAGCCAAAACATGAAGAAATGAACAAAAGGGTTTTTAATTTTAAGTTGGTTAATAGGTTACTAAAAAGGTCATCATCTCTTAGTTGTTTTCATGTGAACTTTCACAATAGGTTGTATGAACAAGGGAACAAAATGACCTATGAAAGCCACAGTTCTATTTGGGAAAAAAAAATATTTCAGGCCACCAACACCAGTACATAATAAATCAGAATTGAGGTTCAATATATGTAAGATTTTTAAACTCTTTAAAGACCATAAGGACCTGCAAGTGTGTTCCGATGTCCCCACACACGCTAGTGGATCCTTCTCATGCTTGCTAACCCAAGAACTGCCATAGCCTGGAGGAGCTGACACAGCGCACTGGCGTGAAGTGTCACACGGAACACTGACATAACAAGCCTTCAGGAGCAGTAAACACAAACCACTGGAGTCCAAACTTCAATAATAACATCAGGTAGCAATAGACGAGGTTAAAAAGCACACAAAGAACTCAAGAAAGGAACACACAAGGATCCTAGCAGTAGATCCCAGGCAGCAGCTGCTCCCCTGCCCCAGCAGTCTCAAGTCAAGTTGACATTTCACTGTTTGGTAGGCTTCTAGAACAGCAAGCCTTACAGCTCTGAAGTTCCCTGATATTCAGAGTATTACAGAGAGCCAAGATTTTACTGAGAATGCAACTGCATTTTGTTATTTCAATACAAAGAACTTCAAGGAATAGTCCCTCATCTCTGTTCTATTATGAGTCCCAAAACACATCAGTAAATGAATGAGTCATTACCTGGAGCTACACCTGAATACTCCACTAGTGTTTTATTTTCTCAATTTGCCAAGTTGTTATATAAAAGGAACAACAGTTTCAAGACACAAACATCATAAATTTAGCATATAGACTCCCTTCATTTGTTCATTAAACATTTCAGCATCCACCACATGCCAGAATGTTCTGGGGTTGGTCCCACCAAAGAGCTGCCAAAGGCTTTCTGAAGGGTAGCCTTCAAGCTGAAACCAGAAGGACTCAGGAAAACTCAGTAACTTGTGCAAAGGCCTGACACATTCAGGGATCCATCATTCTTTAAGAACCACATTTTGAGCTCAGTGGGTTAATTTGAAAAGAGGGTGGAATGCAACAAAATGAGGCTGAAAATAGCCCAATCATACATAGGAAGTTCTCCAGCCTTCAGTAGGAAATTGCGGATTTGTTTGCTGAATAAATGGTTTCTTGTTTTTCTTCTTTTAGACAGGGTCTCTAGTGTAACCTAGAGCTTGCTTATGTGGTCTGGCCTGCCTCAGCATGGTGACAGGATAGCTTATTCTTGATATGACTAAAAACACTGTAAGAAAAAAGGGACACCAGCCAAGCAGGTACAGCAGCAGACCAGTGACTCCAGGCCAGGGCAGGAGGCAACAAGAGACACTACAGCAGCATGACAGGCAGTGCTTTGGAGTCAAACAAAGCTATCAGGAAGAGAAATGTGTAAGAGGAATGCAAGGTGAGAACCAGAGCTTGAGCAATGAGGTCTGGCATGAAAATGGTGCCCACCTAAAGCTGTGCTACCTGTGGCTATGGACATTTAAGCTTAAATTTAAGATTTTAGTTTTTCAGTCATGCAGCCACACTCTAAGCGCCTACTAGCCACAGGTAGCTAAAGCTGCAGTTGATACGACAGCACACACACTGTTCCCAGCACCACAGACCACATTCTACAGTGTTAGCCTAGAAGCAAGAAAGAACAAAATACACCAAATGCTGAGTGACCAACAAGACCAAAACTAAAGCATGGCCATGGATTGGTCTGAGCAAGAGCTGAGGCAGGACGAACTGAAAGGGGGCTGAACGGTGTGAGCGATGCATTAGCTGAAAGCAAACAGAGGGGAAACAAATCCACAAGTACTTGTCCGTTTCAAACCCACACAAACAGAAGGACCTGTAAGGGGGAAAGGCAGCAGTAAGTACTGCCTTACAGGCCATTATCAAACCAAAGGAGGGAGGATGGTATGGTAATGTTCAAAACAGGGTAAACAATGGGAAGGAATATGAAGCACACAGTGCTTCAGTCTGAAGGAGACTCTAGGTAGACAGCATGATCAACACAGGAGCTTATGCTACTGGTGAACTGAGTTAAACTACCTCTTGCTACAGCGCTGAGTGCACCGAAGGGGAACAAGGGTATAACCAGCAGGGGCAGTTAAAAGGCCTTTGCAATGTGAAAGCCAAGACTAAGGTGGCATGGTTACAGCAAGAAATGATTCAATGCTGGGTATACTTCAGAAAAAAGTGGATGAGACTTACAGAGAATTTAGACACAACTACGAAAGAAGAGTGAAGAGCCGCAGTTACAGCCCAGTAAGTTGGGAATGGGAACAGTTGGGGTCAATTTCCAATACACTGCTTGGGTTGCTTCTTATAAATGCACCATGGTGGGAAACCAAGAATTTATAGTGAGGAGAGAAACTAAGGCATACATTTGCACACAGTATCTATTTAAAGCTGGATAGTGAGTATGAACCAAATAGGGAGGTTCAAGGACTAACCTTTCAGCTCAGCCACTCCAACACAGGTCAGAGGTGAGGGCAAGAGCCAAGGAGCTGCCAGTCAAGGATGTAGAAAGCCTGCCCAGGTGTGGTGACCTACAAGTCAAATGAAAAACCTCCAAGCAACTGCAGTAACTGGGCTAATGCTACAATAACTGAAGGAGGCCATACATGTGCAACAAGGTGGTCACTGGCGGGACATGAAAAAGGAAGGGGACATTTGAAAAATCATTAATGGTATAAACCACAGCATGTCTGTATGTAGACAGTAAGAGCAGGCAGGCCTCCAGGAAGCACTAAAGTGCAGGACAATAGTGAGCCTTGTGTGCTTGTTCTGGCCACATCCAGAACAATTTTCAGAGTTCATCTAAAGAAGAAGGAGAAAGAACAGCCACAGGGAGGGGAGTCCATGGAAGGTTCTTCCAATTATTCATTATTCTTAGCAAGGAAAAAGCAAGAACACTGGTGAGTGAGGATGAAGTAGCTTGGGTCAGCATGGAAGAGTAAAGCATGATAAGGAAGGTAAAGGAACGAAGGCAGTGTTGGTCATCAAGTCACACAGAGGTGGCTGTGGAGCCCAGAGATGAGGCTGTTAAGCTGAGGATTGAGGGGCTGCAGTGCTTGAGATGGGGAGGGCAAAGTTGAGTATGTGACAATGGGAATGTGTGGCTGAACTGAGGTAGAAAACAAGTTTACTAGAAGATATCAAGTACAGAACTGAGAGATTGAAAATGCTCAAACACAACACCATAAAGAAGTTTTTGTCAGAACACAAACCAAAATATATCACAAAGTCTTCCTGGGGTTAGGAGTGGCTGAACTACACAGTAAAGAGTAATGACATAAAGTTGTGTACATTCAAGTTACCCAACGGAATTCATACTGCTAGGGAACAATTCATAGGGCAGACCACACTTGAGTTGGCAGTTCTAAATGGGTCCTGGCATCACCAGGAATTATGACAGGCCTAAAGGAGACGAAGACAGTGAGACAGGTGCTGATAAAGTGCTCCACACAAGGAAGCAATCCAAGACATCTGAAATACAGACTACCAAGAGGGGGAGGAAGTCTAGAGTCTGACACAGAATGATCCCAAGGAATAAGACCCTTGGGTCCAGTGGCACAAAGTATGTAAAAAGAGAGTACGCCTCAAGCACCGGGCAGCCAGGAGGAAACTGCTATAAACACAGTGACAAGCTTACTAGTGACCAAATCCAGTCAGGAATTGCAAAAGGAAGCCGATTACCCAGCCCCAAGCAGAGTGAAGCAAGGTGTAAGGTGGCTGCTACTCTATGGCGCTCACTGTCAAAATGGACCCTTGATGCAACTGAAGAGGTCATGGGTTCCAGCTGCGCTTCTAGTTGGGGAGAAAAAGAGCAGGGGTCGAACAGTCTTTTCATTTCCTAGAGAAGTGTGTGCTGGGGTAGAGGGGCCCTTTAGGCCCTTCAGCACACAGGCAGAGCGTTTTCCAAGTTCCCCTTCAGAAGACCAACTTTCTTCTGCTACGAGATTTCAGCATCCCTACTCTCTCAGCCTCCACAGTGCTAGGAGTACAAAAGTGAACCACCACTCTAGGCAAAATCTGCTTCCACCATTTTCTTAAATATAACTTTTGGCAGTGGATGTCGGGGCTTTATTGTGCAACACCACCACCATTTTAACAGTCATGATTTGCCCTCCAGAGTGTCTGCTGCTCTTCTGGTATTCCTAGACTTTCAATTGCAACTTCCTGGATGAGAACAGTATCAAACAACGTCTGGAGCTCTGCTGTAGGACCCAAGAAATATAACAGCACAGTTAAAAGTAGGTAATAAAGGTCTCTAGCAGATAATTATCAGACATGGAATCACAAAATGGCTGGGCTAACATCCTAAATTAAAGTAATAAGACATTAAACTTATAATCTATTTAAAAAGATAAGTCAGCACACTGTCCTCTAATACTTGTTTCTATTTCTCCATCTAAATGAATTGTACGGCATTTAATATGGTATTTGATGTTATGCAGTCTTTTCACTGGCATAAAAAGAAAGCTTTTTTCACACAGCATTAAAAAAAGTTCAAGAAACCCTGTGATGTGCTGTTTGTTTACAACAGCACATTCAAAATCTGAAAGCAAACTCATCCCTATGCCCTTGTCTATTCTGAAAGTGGGCATGGCTCTTCACCTGCTTATTCTGTATTAAGGAAATATAGGAAACAGTTTGCAGTCACCACCCAGCAACCTAACCAATTCTTACTCCAACCCAAATTTAAGATCTTCAAACTGCACTCCCAAGAAATCCTGCAGTGAATTCTGTTCCTTACATTTTATGCAGCTGGTGCCCATAAGCATATATACACTTACAGGTACACACCACCCACCCCTTCAGCTACTGGAAAGCAAGCCGGATGATACTCACTCCAGCTTTCATGCTCTTCCTCCCCCTTCAGTCCACCAATGAGCAATCAAATCTGCTGACCACAGATAAGGTCTCTATGATAGGAAGATTTAAGTACTTACTCAAGGGTTGGTTATAAATCACAGGTTTTAAAAACTGTTACACATATCTGTTAGAGATCTGCTTTAAAAAAGAAAATCAATCCAGAAATTTGAGTTAAATCTCAAGAAAAATCAGAAGAAAAAAAATGGGAAGTGCTTGTGGCAGCTTCCCACAGAATCCAGATAGGTGTCTTGACCTGAGGGTCACAACCCTTTGGGTCGACTGATGCTTTTAAGACCATCGGAAAACAGATATTTACATTACAATTCACAACCGTAGCAAAATTACTGTTGTGATAAGACATGGAACAGAACAGCAGCCTTCCGAACCAATGCTGATACACTAGAATTAGAAGAACTTCTGGAATACCACATGACACTAGCCAGGTGTGGTGGTACACACAATCCTAGCACTCCAGAACCTGTTCCAGGCCAACCTGAACCACACAGGGACCCTGTCCAGGAAAGCAAGCAACCCTTTCCAGCAGCTCCATGAAGAACATGGGACTATGGGATGGGTTAGATGCCTCAAGTTACGTGTTCTAGGAAAGATGCACAGACCCATGTATTAAAATCACAGCTACAGCACTGTATTCAGATGGCACTTTTGCTATTTGTTTTGAGATGGTCTGAGTCTGTACTGCAGGCTAGTCTTAAGACTCACAAGAATCCTCCTGCCTCAGCCTTTTGTTTGTGTTGGATTTTGGATGAGCCACACCAGGCTCAGATAGATGATGCTCTTGGACATCAGCTCAATTTTTTTCAGTCCAGCCAGAATCTACCATTTAAACAAAGACCACTTTACTAACTGGGAGTGAAAAAAGGGCTAGCAGTAAAAGACTGAACCAATGCAATTAACTTGCCCACCCAAACCAAACCGACCAAGAGTAATGTACTGCTAAAATAAAGCACACTCAGCTGACCTCCAGCTCAACACTGTTTCTAAGTCTGAAATTAGCCTAATACTACACTGAGCTTAGAGATTCAGGCTTCTAGTTAAACTAGAAAAAGATTTAAGTAAGTTGAATGGGGCTGACAGACTATGCACACAGCATCTGTGGGGTTTGCCCAGAATTTAGGTGCCTAACACATTGAGTTTGGAGACTTAAGACTACCATAAAGAGCTGGACCCAAACTACTTCTCTAAGATCCATGACTTCATTAGCCTGGATAGTTGGTCAGGTTTCCAGTACCAGGCGTTTCTCTTTTTGTTGAACTGGTCTTAAGTCCACTAGAGAGCAGAGAGCTGCTGGTTACCCCAAAGTGTGCAGTTCCACTACTGCACCCTTAGGTTTTATCAAGCCATGCCGATCATTGTTGTTGTTCGAAGGCATCACAGCAAGGTAGGACTGCTGGTTGCCTCCCTCCTTTGTAAGTTTGTACTTTATCTTCTGGTTCCATGAAAGCTAGTCCTCAGGTAGAAGGCATCCAGGTCAGTTACAGCTCAGGGGCCTCTGGGCTCTGGTCTAAAGTGCATGGCACCCTTAGCAATAAGAACTTACCTTCCACCTTTTGGGGGCAGCCAAGGGTAATAGCAATAGGTGTATGTTTGGGAGTCTACTGGAGAGATCTGGCCAACAACTCAAAAGAGGCTTCTCATGCCTGGTATTGGGGTTTTGTTAGATAAGTCTTTGGTTTTTGAAAGCACTACAGTCCAGATGAGAAAATTGCATTTAAACTATGTATGAATACTTATACTTATGTGTATTATAGTTGTTTTTTTTTTTTAGGTAGACAGTTAATAGCGCATGAACATGCTAAAGTGGGGGGAGGCGGCAGACCATGAAGCCTTGACTCTAGTCAAGGAACTATAAGCAACCTAGGAGTGCTGAGAGTGGGAGAAAGTCTCCCTAGAGAAGAGAAGAGCACACCAAGTTAGTTAGTTATCCAATACCAAATGGTCAGCACTGAAGACATACAGACTGAGCAGGTTGTAGTTTGTGTGTGGGGGTGTCTAACAACAATCAATGAAAAAATAGGACATGAATTTCAATGAGAGTGAGAGGGATATAGAGGAAGGAAAAGGAAGGGGAAATAATATAATTACTTCAAAAATAAAAAGCAATTAAAAAAAGGTCACACTCAAATGTGACAATGCTCCCTTAAAGCAAGACACACAGCTCTGAAGGCTAACTTGATCACCAATTGGTTCTATTTCATTTCAGCCAGGTTCTGGGAAGCAGAATCCAAAACCAAAATCTAAACTCAAGAATCCTTCATAAACTGACCATTTCGCTTCAAAAACTAATTTGGAATAGGCTTCACTCTTGTAATTAACCAGACTGATTTGAAACAGTATTTTCAGAAAATAAAGCTACAAAGAGAAGTGGCTGAACTGAGTGGAAAGGAAGGTCTGTCTAAAGGGCCAAGTGCTGTGAGCCTGGCAGTGCAGACCACCTTCCTGCCACCAATACTGTTCTCAGTTCACAGGCAGGAACCACACTCACTTTACAGCACACAAATCCTCATTAGCGACTTCTTAGACTAAGTCACCTCTAAATCACAATGCGGCCTTTCCTCTCTTGAGGCACCTGAGCATTTGGTTTCTCACACTGTAAGCAGAAGTGCCCTAAACACTCCCCTAATTTGACTGCCTGTTCGCTTGCAGAGGGGCAGTTAACCTCACGCCAGCCTTTTAACTGGGAGTACCGCACAACTGCCCTCACCACAGAATCATCCAGGATACATTCAACTTGCTGGAGTAAGAGGAAAAGTGACCTGTATTCTGTCCACTGGAGGGCGCTCAACACGACCACAGCAATGCTGTCTCAACTGCAAACTGGGAAATGTGTCTGCGGTGGCTAAGTCTACTCCTCTTTTAAAAGCTTTTCTCCCCAAGGAAGAAAGACTGCATTCTTCCAGAGTTCTACACCAGCAGACATACGAGGTTCCGAGTCAAGTGAAGCTCACCGTAAATGCAAAGGAAACTTTCTTAAGTAAACAAGAAAATAAAGACCTTTCTCTGGAGTGTGAAAAACTTCTGATTCACTTTCAATCGACACAAATCATTTTTCGTTTTGTGAAACCACAAGCTGGTACTCATTTCACCTTGCTAGCTGACCTGTGGGTCACACGCTCTGCAGCTGTTGAACAGCAGCATCCCAAGGGCTGTCTAGTCCGCAAGCTGTGTCCTCTCAGGACAGAGGCTGCCTCCACAGGCCTTACACCCAAGCAGCTGCTTGTCTGTTAGATTGTTTTAAATAGTAAATATGAGTTGACAGAAAGGAGCCACAAAAAAAGCTAACATTTGTAACGTTTTCTACAAACAAGTTGTGAACAGTTTATCAGGCGTTTATCCCACAGGTAGGCTTCTGACCAAGCCCAAAGCACACTGAAAATTTACCACCTACACCTCCAGGTGATGGGCCCAGACCACTACCTCACTTAAACACTGAGATTTAATTTGACTTTGATCTACTTGCGCTGTCCACTTTACTGCTTAGAAGTCTGATGATCCAAACTTCCACCCTCAGGGTGCACAGGCTCTTGTCTCTACCCCGCATTCATTTGTAAAAGGGCTCCACCAGTATTCCTGAGCACACATTTCAAAATACACTCCAAGAAACTTGTCTCCTTGTCTCCCACCTTGGCGGTGGCATTCTGAAACTAGTGCTAAAGCTTCATTCACAACAATTTCTATTCCCATCATCACTACGGAAGTAGATACTCCCCCTTCAAGCTGCAGACATTTAATATCCAATATAGTCTCTAGACCAGTGGTTCTCAACCTGGGGGGTCGAACAACCCTTTCACAGGGATCGCCTAAGACAATCGGAAAAAATCGGATATTTATTTACATTACGATTCATAACAGTAGCAAAATTACAGTTATGAAGTAGCAACGAAAATAATTTTATGGTTGAGAGTCACCATGACATGAGGAACTGTATGAAAGTACCGCAGCGTTAGGAAGGTTCAGAACCACTGCTCTAGACCGTATTTCTTGACACCTGCGCACGATTAAACGCTTCCCTATTTGAGGCTGGTCTTCCTGCGACTGTGAGGTCTAGGACGCTGTCTCAAGCAAGCCAAGCTGTCCAGATATCCTGCTTCCTCAAGGACTCTGCCTGGGAGGGTCTGGCGCTAGCTACTCGTAGAGAAAGAGGTCTGCAAGTTTCCAACTTCCCCCGCCACCACTTGTCCAGACTGGTCTTCAGGACAAAGGTTAGGTCACAGAACGACTACCGCCAGCCCGGTCATCAACACTGCTGCTGCGAAAGGGCGTTCTCAAACCTTGGAGGCACTTCTTTTTAATTCGGAAATTTCTGAATATTTAAAGGTAAAGTGAACTAAATGTAACAGCGGCCTTAATTCAAATAAAGTTTTTTGCCCGACACATCGAAATACAAAAGCCACAAGCTTAAGCAACATTAAATGAGAAACCAACAGAGCAAGCTGTAGTCCCTCTTTGCTGGGACGAGGAGAGTCTGAACAGAGACGTCTGCAAGTCACAAGTAAATAGCGAAATGGCTTCCTAAATCCCAGACAAAACGCTTCACAACTTGGCCATGTGAAAAACATGAGGCAGACTTTATCAAAGGCAAAGCTGCCGTCTCTTGAGCTTGCTGTCTGGTCTAAGCCACCATTATTCACGGCACAAAGCTCTCGTTTCACTAAAACCACTCCTCGGTTTCCTCTCGCCGACCTCCGCATACCAGCAGCCCAGCCACTCTCCATTCAGCGCTCAGGCCGGGGGGAGGGGAGCCCACAGATGTCTGGAGACCCGAGCCCGAGACAAAGCTGCCCCGCAGCCCGGCGGCGCAGCGGAGCGGGGCTGGGGCGCCCAACTTGGGAGCGCCGGTTCCAGGTCCGGTCCCCAAACACCACACTCGGAACGGGGCGCCACGCTCGCACGGCCTGCGGTCCGCGCTCCGGCCACTCCAGCTCGCCCAGAGCGCAAACGCGCTGAGGGAAAACACACTTGAAGCGGACCCCACACTAAGTGGCTCGCCTGGCTGGCTAAGGACGAGCCCCCTCCCCCTAGCCCAGGCTTCGGAATCCTGCGCACCCCCCCCCCAGGAGTGGCCGCCGCTCGCCCACGATCCCAGATTCCCGCCAGGGTCTCGGCCCCGCTGCCACCGACCCCACGCGAGTCCAAGACGCCACCCTGCGAGGACACGCTCCTGACGCATCCCGCCCGCTGCACCCAAGAGTTTGGCGACTCCACGGTTTAAAGTTGTTTGGATTCAAACTCACACAGTCAGGTCGTTGCAAGGGGAAAAAAAAATTATCTATACGTTCCCCACGACGGAAGGAGGCGACGCGCGCCAGTCCGGCGTCCCCTGTGCGCGGGGGCGCCCGCACCCCCGTCTCCGCGGGCCACGGAGGCGGAGCCCCCGCCCACCCCGCCCCCGCTGCAGCCCCAGCCGGGACGCGAACCGCGGTCCCCACCCCCACGGCGGCCAGCCGTCCATCCGGGCTCCCGGCGCGCGCCCGCCCGGCCGGCCCCGGCCCCAGCCCGCGCGCCCCCGCGCCCCCGCGGCCTCCCGCCGCCACCCGGCCCGCGAAGTTTCCCGCTGGCGCGGCGCGAGCCGGCCCGCCGCGGCGCCGCACCTCAGGGCCGCGCGCTGCTCCCCTGCGGCCGTCCGCTCGCTCGCCCTCGGCCTCCTGAGCTGACGGCTCGGCGCCCACCGTGCTCCGTCTCCGCCTCCCCGGGCCGCGGGCTGCGCAGGACACGAGCTGACGCGGCCGCCACCGAGCGAGGGCTTAAGATGGCGCCGCACAAGGAGCGACTTATAAGCGGCGCACGCCGTGTATCCTGCCGCCGCCGCCCCGCGCGGAGCGTTCCGCCGCGCGAGGACGAGGGGCGGGGCGCGGGCGGGGCGCGGAAAGTAGTCCCCGCCGGCCCGAGCCGCTCTGCGCGTGCGCCGCCGGGAGGGGCCGGGCCGGGGCGTGGCGTCCCGACGCCGCGCCAGGGAAAGCCGAAGGGATGAGTGTGGGCCGCCGTTGCGGGCCAGGTGGAGCGCGTCCATGTAGGATGCGAGTTCGAGACCCGAGCCCAGCTCTCCCCCGGTGTTCCGGACGCCACGTCCCCGAACTGCAACTCGACCCCACCACAATCCATTGCCTGCAGGAGTGTCCGACCCCCCTTTCCTGCTGTGCCTCTGAACCCCGACAGGGGATCCCAGGGACCAGCCACCATCCCTCTCCACCCCTGGAGGACATGGAGTCCCCATGAGTGCCTGTTGACAGCATCTGACTAGAACAAGTGGTTCAGCGCCAAGGCACTGTTCACCAGCATGATTCCTAGAAATCCCATCTTACCTGGACCCACTGGACCGTGGGGACTTTTTCCAGGGGCTGCAATTTTATTCTATTGTTTGAGAAACTCGAGTGTGTTGCTGATAGGACCTATGAGCAACCTCAAATTTTTCGAAACTAATTTTGTATCCTTCAAGAGCATGTTTTCTGAATCATTACAATAGGCTGAAGTTGGGTCTTGGAAATGGCCCCATTGTTGCCCTGCCGGACTGGCACTTGTCAAAACTGGAGCAGTTGGGGTGGGTTGGCTGTCTGCAGTCTATTATTGTGTGCTTACGTGTCTTCCCAAACAATGGCAACAGTGAAAGTTGCCCCCTGCCTTCTTTCATCCCAGCACTGTAATTAACGCGAGTAAACAATAGGCCCTTCTGTACAGGTACTGGCAGGAAGCCTGCCCATCCTCTGAGCCAGGACTGATGCTGTAGGGCCAGCTTATTTTTTAAATGACTCATTTTTCTATCTTAAAGATATATCGCCAAAGCCCTGTGAACCACCACCGCTAAGGAACCGCTCTGTGAGGACCATTGTCTAGACCTTTCCCCTCCACATCTCTGCTAGGATTTCCGGAGGATAAAGGCTGCTGCAGGCTTCGGCTGCCTTGGCCTGCCAGAACTCAGACAGACGGACAGGAAGAGGTAACCTCATCAGAGCAGCGGTGCTGGTTGCCACTACCAACCCCCAATTTTAATCGTCAGATGCAGAACTAAGGCATTTGGTCGACTCTATTAAAATCCTGCTTTTAAAATTAGATAATTGTCTTCACCACTGTCAGAGGATTTTCCTCTTTTCTTCTTTTTAGACACTTGCTTTTTCTGTGTTCCATTTTTGCTATTAAAAAAAAAAAGGCACACTATTAAAACCGGTTAAGAAATGTCTGCACCATTGAAAGACCTAAAAGATAAAGACACCCTTATATTTGTATTTCTCTAGCCAGATGCTAAAATGAAGCATATAGTGGGGGTATTTCAGTCCCAATTTAGAGTTTAAAGTCCCAGTTCCCATTGATAATTCACAGAAAGCGTGTTTCAGAGACAAGGTAGACTGCACGGCAATGCAGAGCTGCCTTTCTCTCCGAGTGTGATTCTGTAGAGAAACAACCAGCTGACTAACCTTGAAACCAGTTAGCTGAGTTTGAAAATTTCTCGGGATTTTTGTTCACTTCTCTCATAAAACAAAACTGCTCCATATTTTATACCAAAAAAAGATGAATAACTTCTGTGAAATTAAGACAAATACTGTCATTACACCAAAAAGAAACATGTCATCAAAATACCTAGTGAATAAGGAAACCTGCTCCTCTGTGAGCTAATTTGAAAATAAAATAAGTAGTTAAGAAGTGAAGTGGTTTTATAAAATTAATTGCTAAAACAGTTGACCCTAGATAACACATTTCACAAAAATGCTTGGTTTCTCTCTTACACCCTTTCTCCCAAGAGTCAACCCAATGGGTTTCACATCAAGTAATTCATTTCAAGAAATGGGGGCAGACAAATACCTGTCTCTGGCTGGTTTAACAGAGACTCAGGATAGATTGTCTTGCGACCGGCCACGGGCAGATCAAGCTTTGGCTAAATAGACCATGAGCCTAGAGCATACTCACTAAAACACACACACACACACACACACACACACACACACACACACACACACACACGGTTTGTATTTGCACTTTGGGCAGAAATATTAATAAGCCAGCATTGGTCCTTCTGCATTTTTGGATACTTAGCTCTATCAAATCCATTATTTAAACATTTACTGCACACCTAAAACAATGAGCCTCCCTTTGAGGACAGCCGATGATTGCTTCTTTTGATTAGTGCCTTCATTTAAAGTAAAACTGTAATTGTGAGTCAACTCTACTTGACAATAGGCAGAAATGATGGGAAAACAAACTGAAATCAGGGTGTGGTCCATGTTGGATTCCATCCCAATTCCCCCCGGGAAGGAAGGATCCTTTCCAAGCAGAAATGTAGCACCAAGCAACATTCCATGCATTCAGAAACAGCCAATACTGATTCTCTAAGAAGACCTGTTAAAAAATAATTTCTTTATGATACCGAGGAAACACCAGGCAAAAACCTCACAATCGGCTTTTCCTTCTACATTTGTCAAGTGGACTATTTATGGACCCAGACTTTTGATTTGTAAAACATCGTGTCGGGGTGTGTCATCGTTTTGTTAATTTCCAGATGAACAGGCTAAGCAGTTGTAAATACCTCTTGTCAGTCTATCTGTCGATTATTCTCCCACACAGAAGCCGTCTAGTAACCCACTGGGCAGATTCCGCACAGAGCCACGGTGGAAAGCTCGCAGCGTGCGTACAACTGCAGGGCAGAGGAGGGATCGCGAAGGTGGCAGGAGGTGATGGCCATGGAGGTGGCTGTGGCCTGGTCCTTTAGTTACGCTGGCACCATCCTTCACGCTTGAAGTTGCGTGTTCTCCAGGCCTTCCTTGGTTTACCGTTCTAAAGAAGTGTTTTCACGGCTACCTTAGACAGTGTGATGAGGAAGCAATGGAGACTCGTCGTGACAGGCAAAGGATATGGAGGTATATGTTTCTTAGCATTTCTCAGAACTAACAGATACCGTTACGATACTAAGAAAGCATGCTTTGACACACCTACCCCCCAATGCCCACACGCGTGCAAAAATACACACACACACATGCACTCACACACACAGTCCCTCTATTAAAAATTTCAAAATGGTTGCAGGTATTTCATTCACAAGAAGGTTAAAGGCGTTTCCCATCGAAAGAGGGATTAACTTACCGGAGGATTCTGGGACTGCAGATGTACACTGCGGCAAAATCCTAAATTCGTCGAAAAAAATCATTTCTGGACTCCAGCTGCTAAAAATAATAGAATTATAGCAAATCATGAAGGAGATGAAAACAAGCCATTTTCACATCCCAAAGTGTTTGGGGTGGGGTGGGGGCGAGTCTTTTCTTTTAAAAGATGTCTTAAACAATGCAAATTTTAAAGTGGCTTTTCTTCTCCAGAGCTCGCAGCGCCATGAAATCGATAATTTTTGATCTTTCGGTTAGTAGGCAACATGGTGAGCTATTGCAGGGACTGCAGGCAGCAGACATGTTCTTGTCAGCTAAAAAATTTCATATTGTTTTTGAATCCGTTGAGATCTGCAGAAGGGGCTAGCACACTGGTGTTTGTTCAGCTTGCACCAGGCTATGGGGGGGGTGACGCGAACCCTCAGTTTATCGACATATACATGTCTATTGCTTTATATATATTAAAAACAGGGGGTCTTACTGGATCTTAAACAAAAAATTATGTAAAAGGAGTGGCTGGTGTGATTATAATCCCATCATGCAGGGTCCACGGTTCCCATTTAGTGAAATTTCGCAGAGGGCAACTTCTTAAGAACATCCCTGCTGTGCTGAATGAAAAGCATGAACCAACCAAAGACAGAATTCATCTGTGTTTATATTTTACAAACAATGGGAAACCCACTCTTTGTATTGCTTTTCTTCCCCCACCTTATTATTTCATGAAACTGCAGCATCTCCCCGCCCCCCTGCAAACACTCACCACCCAGCAGCAGTGTGCCGACCCTCTCTGGCTTGTCCTTCCTCTTCCCTTCCGCTTTCACAAATTCTGCACGCGCCATCTTTGTGTGGGGGTGATGCTCTGCTAACTTCACCCAGCCATTCTCTTACAAATCCGTTCAGAAATAGAAAATTACAGTGCGCTTTGGGGGCTTAATTTGCCTGATTTCTTCTCAGGCTTCCCTTCTGACATTGAAAAATGGAAACGAAAAGGGGTGAGCCCCCCCAAAAAGAGAGATTTCTACTCTCTCCATAACCTGTTGTATACAGTGGTGATAAAAATTATTATTAACATAATAGCAACAGCTGCAGCCTAAATAGAAGCTATGAGATAATTAATGTGCTACAACAAATTAATTTGGTGCAGGTGTTTCTGTTGTGAGCTGGGTAACCCAGGCCATATAAAGTCTAAAAACAACGGCCATCCCCACCACTACAACAAAATGCAGAGCAAAAACACCCTGTTTGACAAATGTGGCTATTATTTAAAAAAAAAAGAAAAGAAAAAAATCCTCCCCAACTCCACCCAATGGTTTAGTTACAGTGAATATAGTGTTCTGTGGGGGTGTGTGTGTGTGTGTGTGTGTGTGTGTGTGTATCTATGTGTACGTGTGTGTGTACCACAGTCCAGAGTATGGCATGTTTAAACATATGGAGGTTTTATGCTGTCTCGGTTAGAAAACATATGGACCAGCCATAGTTTATGTTTTTTTTTTAATTAAAGACAAACTGTCATATTTAAGAGCTCCATTAGTTTAACAACAAAAATTATGTGTAGCTGAGAGGAAAATAAGCATTAAGTAGTTCTTTATCTGAAGTAACACTTTTTAAAGACTGTGACACTCACCTGCCATAGAGGAGACATAGTAACAGGGTGACCCTCTCCACTGATGTGAACCTCACCTGCCATCAAGGTGAGTGTTTCAGGGAAAGCTTTTGCTGGCTAGACAAGGAGCATATTGCAGAAGCACTTCATATCCGGGTAGCACCAGCAGGGACCTAGAGAAGGTCATGATGCCACAAGCAAGTGTTTGCTTTCTGTTTTATATCATTCAGCAAAAAAATAAGTTTGGGCATGGAGACACAGAGGGGCGTAATAGTGATTGATTTTTTTTTAACTACTTGGCTAAAAAAATTTACTTAAAGATATAGTCATTTCTTATTTTTCTCCCAGTAATGCTACAGTTCGCATGGCAATCTTAATTCTGTTTGTTAGAAAGCAACACACAAAATCAAGGTCAAATTTTGAAGGTTTTTATTCATTAAGTTTTACACTCCTGGCTGACTTTTACCATGAACTATAAGCCTTCAGTGGAATAAGTTGGTTTCTTATAGAATCCATACATTTTAATACTTTAGTACACTTTTGCAGAAATGTTAGCTCTAAAAGATTTAAAATTATTCAAACACTATTCCACATACACACATAAGGGGCACTGCATTAGTACATTATTTCTTTAAAGTCTGTCTTGGTTCTAATGCTCGATCTGAGCCGCCCTGCCTCCTACACAGGGGTGTTGAGTGTTTACCGTGCCGTCCTCAGACACACACCCCATTCTTTCCTTTGTTTTAATCCAAGCCTTTTTCTTCACAATCTCTGTTCCAGTCTACTCAGAAGTAGACTACTCAAATATTTCGAATTTACAAATCTATAATTTGTATTAGAGAATGGGAGAGAGAAAACAACAACAACAAAAAAAAAAACCCAACAAAGACCATGGTGGTTTTCTCTTTTTAAAGGAGAGGAAAATGGCCAATTCTTTGGAGATAAAAGAAAAGTTGACAGGTATGAAAGTGCCCACAACTGCTGGGATTTCCCTGGGATTTCTAGCCTACGCCAATCCAGGATGAGAATCTGGAACCATGGAAGTGGTCTGATTATGAAATCTATGTGGGGAAACACAAAAGCGCTTTCATTTCTGTTGTGGACAGGAATTGCCCACAGTAAACATTTCTCCGTCCCCTCTGAGTTCCTTGAGAAATGAAGCGGACGCGGTCAGTGCTTGCTACTCACTCTCTCCTTTACAACCGTCCAAATCCAGCTCCAGCACCCCTTCCTCTTCAGCAGTCCTTTTCAGAACTGTAGTCTCGAGGTGACTCTGCACAGGTTTGAAACAATGTTTCTAAAATGATGGCTACTCTAAGTCAATTTGTTTCCGGGTGGGTTGTTACATGGGAAAAGCAAACAGAGCTACTAGGATGGTTCAAGCGTTGGCTTGACTGTGACAGTCACACCACACTGCAGCTTTCTCCTGAGTGTGATTAAAATATCTAAATATTTTTAATTTTACAATGTACTTAGTAATCTTATATATGTAGCCCTTGGATATATATTTATTTAAACTGCTTCAATTTACTGCTGTCAATACTTAGACTAAATATGAATGAAGCTTACCTCATTTAAAATTAAAACTATAAGGCTGGGCGGTGGTGGCGCACGCCTTTAATCCCAGCACTCGGGAGGCAGAGCCAGGCGGATCTCTGTGAGTTCGAGGCCAGCCTGGTCTCCAAAGCGAGTTCCAGGAAAGGCGCAAAGCTACACAGAGAAACCCTGTCTCGAAACCCCCCCCCCCAAAAAAAAAATTAAAACTATAAATACAAGTGTTATATTTTATCGACATATTTCCCAGCTACTTGTGTGCATGTTTTGGATTCTGTTTGCTCCACTCACCCATTGTTCTAGAACTCTGAAGTCATTTACATAATCTGTTAAACCAACTTTTTACTCATCACAACCTGTGTAATTTGTAGCTTGATTTATTGTCATTGATGAACTTTGTGAGTCTTTTAGAAACTCCCACCTTATCCTTTCTACTGGCAGATTCAAAAGCACCTCTATTGATATAGAGTCCCACTCATGCTTTCCAATGTAACCAGAATATACACTATACACCCAATGTAAACAATATACACAGTCTCTTGCATCACCAATTTTTCTTGATATATTTAACTCCTTTGTGTGTATCTGTAAATATCCTGTGTCTTTTTCATCCTTACTACTGTTTTTAAAGAAAGTGAGCAATGAGGATAAAGGATGTTTTTTAACAACAAAAGATTCTAAAATATCTCATTTAAGAATAGTTGCCTTTGGGGGCTGGAGAGGTGGTACAATGGTTAAAAGCATTTGCAGTTCTTTCTGAGGTCTAGAGTTTAGTGCTTAACACCTGTCGCAGGGGGCTGGCAGGGGGCTCACAAGTGCCTGTAACTCAAGCTCCAGGGTATTCAGTGCCCTCTTTTGGCCTCTGTGGGTACAACACTTACGTGCACAAACCAACAGGCATGCACATTTTTAAAAGAAGTCTGTTTGCCTTTGGTAGTTGGAAAGATAACTCAGTTGGTAAAGTGTTTGCCATACAAGCATGAGGACATGGGTTCAATCTCTAGAACCCACATAACATAGGCAGGCGTGGTAAACACACTTCTAACCCCAGTATTGAAGAGAGGGAACTCTCTGGGGAGATCTGTGGGGCTCACAACCAGCCTAGCCTGGTTAGTGAGGTCTAAGTCATGTTCCTAAAGAAGACCTATCTGTCTATCATCTATCTATCCATCCTTCTACCCATCTATCATCTCTCTACCTACCCACCTACCTGCCTACATATCTATCTATCCAAGTATGTGGAGAATTTTCCGAAAGTTTCTATATAGGGCTGGGGATGCAGCTTTGTGACAGAACACATGTTTAACATGTACAAGGCCACGGATTCAGTTACATGCAACAGAAACCACAGACCTCAGTAGAGAAGACTCCGAATGAGGCTGTCAAATGGTCAGTGCATACTAGGTACTCACAGTTAACTCAGGTGTTGTAACAGTTTCCATTTCCATTAGCAATACCTGAGTGTCTAGTTTCTGATAGTTCCATCAAGGGAAGGTATGTGAAAGACACTGCTGTGTCCCATCCACTCCCTAGACAATCACACTCTACTATAACTGGGCGTGACTGCCCAGAGCTTTCTTCTAACATCAAGAAGCAGGCTTGGCTTGTGTGTATGGGTGAGGGGAGATGGGTAGACAGAAGTGCCTGAGAGTTAATTCCCTACAAGTGCCACCAACCAGGGATGGGAAGGGACTTGGTGGGTGAGTGCCATTGTTTTCTTACTTGCAAAATTCTGAAATGCACCCCACACTGTCTCCCTCAGTTCCATATCTGAGCTCTACAAGCTCGTGATGGGCGCTGGCGGGTAACTTAGCCTGTCTTCACTTCTTTTCCTTTGCTCTTTATTCCTCTACTGGTTTCCTTCAATCAGGGAGGACCAATGGGACAATATGTCATCAAACTTTTACAGTTTCATAAGTGATATTTTGCAATTTGAATTTGCACTCCTCTCTTGAATAAAGCTGAGTATTTTTTCACACATCTGAATGTTTTTCACTGTGCTTCCTTAGCTGTATATTTTGCCCCTTGTTCCCTTCAATTTCTACAGAATCTCTACATTAGAAATATTTGGTCTATGTCTGTAATATTTGGTTTATTCTGTAATATTTGGTCTATGTCTGTAATAAATATGATTTTTTTTTCCAGTTTGGGGGGTTTGTTTGTAACTTATTTGGCTTTGTTTTCTTTACTTTTTCTTATTTCCCCTCCCCCCTTTTCTGGACATTTGGGAGATTTTATATTTGTTCATTTATTTATTATTTGTTTAGTTAGTTGGTTCTGACTATTGAACCCAGGGCCTCATACATACTAGGCAACTACATTCCTAGTCCAAGATTTTATTTTTATGCATACAAATTAATGAGCCTTTCTCTTCATCTCTTCTGTATTTTACATTATAATCAGAAGCATGTTACAGGGCTGGCAAGCTGGCTCAGCAGGTGAAGGTGCTTGCTGCCAAATCTGACAACCTGAATTGGATCCCTGGGACCTACGTGGTGGAAGAAGAGAACGGATGCCTCCAGGATGCCCTCTGACCTTTACATACATGCCTTGGCATGTGCACATCCACCTACCAAGCAAAAATTTAAGTAATAAAAAGGATTCAGTGTTTTAGAATACCATGTGTATTTAAAATTTTTTATCTTTATTAGGAATTTAGCTTATGAGAGGTTCTCAAACCCCCATTTACTATAGGAGTCTGGCCTATGATCTCTTCCAGGAAATTATCCTTGGATTAATTGTGTCTGATGTTACAACTGGCCACCTAAACCTACTTCCTGTTTCTTCTTGCAAATGACTGTGAGTCTTTTGGCTTTCCTCCTTACTCAGCCTCTACTTCCCCTGTGGCAGAGACATTTCCGCAGCATGTCTACCTACAGTAGCCTCTAGGAATCATTTGACTTTCTCAGGTTCACATAGCCCCTAGTTCTCTCTGTTTTGTTCTGAGCAGAGCAATGCTGTGTGCTCTTTCCCTGGGTCTTTGGACATTATCGCTCTTAATATAGTGGTGTTCTTTTTTTATTTCAAGCTAAAAACTAATAAAACACATTGAGAGGGCTCCTAATTTAATAGTTCTCAAAAATCTGATTTCTATGGCTCATCACACTATTGTTTACATTTTAGATCTATTTTGTCTTAATAATTGTTCACTCAGAAAAAGAGAAGGGCAGAGAAGAGGAGGGAGGGAGGGAAAGAGGGAGGGAGGAAGGAAGGCGTGGCTTTCACTTACCTCTTAGCTGTTGTAAAATACCCTTGAACTTGATTAAACTTAATTGTTTTCACCAAACTAGATGAACCAACTTTTAAATATTGATTGCTAGCTATCTGTGTGACCAGTCTTAGGTAGGATTTCTGTTGCTGTGAAGACACACCATGACCATGGCAACTCTTAAGGAAAACATTGAATTGGGGTGGCTCCCTTACAGTTCAGACCATTATCATCATGGTGTGGAGCATGGCAGTGTGCAAGCAGACATGGTGTTAGCTACATCTTGATTAGAAGGCAACAGGAAGTGAACTGTCTCACTGGTAGTAGCTTGAGCATAGGAAACCTCAAAGCCCACTCTCACAGTGACACACTTCCTCCATCAAGGCCACATCTCCTAATAGTGCCACTCCCTTTGGGAGCCATTTTCTTTCAAACCACCACACCATCTAAGAACGTTTCTCAGGCACTCTGTACTTTTTTATGCTACCCCAAGCCCACTCTGCTGTTGATCTCATCCAGATCACACCTGAGAAAATCATTCTTTAGCAAAGGACACTTGACGGTCTTTGGCCTTCTCCAAAGAAGCAGAGTCTTCTCTCAGAACAAATGAGCAAAGCCTCCTCATTCTGTGGATCTGGTTAGCTGCCTTACCCTTGAATGTGAGCAAAGCGGGGCAACCCAAGTTCTCACTCTCACGGATGCTTGAAGCTCCATCTGCATTGTCTTGAACAGTACGCAGACACTCTGACACTCCGTGCGTCTATCTCTGCTCACCTTAACTGGGAGCAAATTGTGATGGCTGATTCCACCAACTTGATGGGATCCAGACCTAACCAAGAGACAAGCCTCTGAGCAGGTCTGTGAGGGAGTTTCTAGATTGCGTTAATTGAGGTACAAAGACCCACCCCGAAATGTGGACAACACTATTCCATGGACTGGGGTGCTGACTAAGAAAGAGGAAGTGAGCTGAGCAGCAATCTGCTTCCTGACTGGGTGTCATGTGACTGGCTGCCTCGCGTTCCTGCAGCCATGCCTCCCCATCACAGCGGACTGCGCCTACGAGCCAAAAATCACTCTTCCCTTCCTTAATCCGGTTTTGTCAAGTGTTTTGTCACTGCAACAAGAAAAGTGACTGATACAATAACATTTCTGCCTGTTAGGACCACATAGCTGCAGATTCTGCCTCCCTGGGTAGTTAGCAACCTTCATGGCTTTTTCTTCTATGAAACCAGGAAAGGAAAACCCGGCGGCAAAATGCCCAGCCCCTAATCCCTCTACAAGTTTCTGGTCTCTGGGGAAACTTGTATCGTCACCGCCCACCCGCTCATCAGAATACTTCTCCCCAGTGTCCCAGGCTTCGGGATGGGATCGTAAGTCAGTCATTATAATAAAGGTGGCAGTGACAGATCTCCAGGAAGTGGGCCTGCAAAGTGAGGGAGGGAGGCACATCAGAGGGACCGGGCTTGCCTGGCTGCTAATGAGCACACAGAGGGCTTTTCTTGCTTATGGGTGAAAAAGATGGGAGTCTATTTGAAGATGAGGCATGAGATAACGCCATCACAGAGGCTCCTAATGTGGCTCCTAATGCCATGGTCAGGAAATGCCTTGTTCTTATGCTCCAGGAGACATAGGTGCTCGGATGCTTGTTTACTGAATGCATCCAACTCGGTAAGACCACAGGCTAGCCAAGTCTCTTACACAATGGAGCTATGCACAGGGTGATTACACTTGATTGACTTAATTGCCTTGAGTTTCGTGGATAAGGTTTTCTGGCCTCTCTGCTTCAGTTGAAAGAATAAAGATCTCCCAGAACTATTGTCAATTCATCGCTAAAGGATTTCCAGAATGCAGAGTGCCTCTTGTACTCTCTTCTCCTAAGAGGTAGGGATCTTCTAGAGAGAGAGAGGGAGAGAGGGAACATGCATGTATGTGTATATGTACATGCATGTGTAGATCAGAGGTCAACTTCAGGGGATGTTCCTCAGGAACTGTCCACCTTGTTTATTGAGACAGGGTCTCTCACCGGCCTGGAGCACCAAGTAGGCTAAGCTTTCTGGATATGGAGCCCCAGGAATCTGTCTGTCTCTACCTTTCCCTAGCCAGGATTGCAAGTACAAGCTGCCATGCTGGCCCTCTTTGGCCTGAGTTCAGGGTATTGATCTCACATCCTTACATCGGCAAGAGACGTGCCTCCCCAGCTCAGTCCTTCCGAAGTAGCTCTGATGGAGAAGTAAACTCGGCTCACTCAGGACTCCACCGCCCTGTCAACTCCTGTGTCAAGAATGCCCCATTTTTCCACCTTGACTGTGGGGATGTGGCCCTCAGCAGGAAGACACCTGGCATTATTCCCTGGTATCCTGAGAGGAAATAAAGCCACAGTCTTGCCTCAGGTGCTAACGTGACTGTGGAATTCCCCTAGGCCTGCACCCAAGACTGAATCATCAGCCTTTCCCTTCCCTTTCTGCATCACGTGGTTATTACTGAAGCCTTGCAGTCAGAAAGGCAGAGATACTCCCAGTGTGGTGGATCACAGCAGGCCTTCCAGCAGGCCTTCCAGAAGACTTTCTGGAAGGCTCTTGTAAGAGGAATAAGAAGGAAGGCTCCCATCCTTATCTAGTGTTGTTTAGAAGCCAGACTCTGTGGGGAAATGAGGAAGGCCTGCTGATGAGGGATTTCTGTTTGGCAGGACAGGAAGGTTCCACACTAAAAACAACGTGGTGAATAGACATCCACTGAGCTGCAGGCTCTAAAAGGAGACTCACGGAGTAAATGAACTGCCTCAGTGAAGTTGTGTTTTTTGTTTGTATTTATTTATTTTTATTTATTTTTATTTTTGAGACAGGGTCTCTATATATAGCTATAGCTGGCCTGGGACATTTTATGTAGACCAGACCGGCTTGGAACTCACAGAGATGCTCCTGCCTCTGCCTCCCAAGTGTTAGAGTTAAAGGTGTGTGTCACCACACTTGGCTCTCAATGAAACTGTTATAGGATTTTTCCTCTAATTTATTGTTAACAGTCCTCTTCTCTTGAGTCACTCCATGATGAACCTCATGACAGGCACCTCAAAGGGGCAGCAAGCTTTACCTGTGACTAGGTGCAGGTGTCAAAAAGCACAAACAGAACCTGGGCGAAGTTTGCTTCTGTGGGCTTCCGCTATCCTTACAGATCTTTTTGAGGTACAGTCTCATTTAGCACAGGCTGGCTTTGAACTTGATGTGTAGTGCACAGTCTCACTGATGTGTAGCTAAGGAGGACTTGAACTTCTGATCTAGGAAGAGCTAGAAGCCTCTAGCTCCCAGTGCTGGGACCACAGGCTGCACCACTGTATCTGGTGCAGGGAGTGAAACGCAGGCCTCCAGCATGCTAGGCAAATACTCTACCAACCCAGCTGGTTCTTACAAAGTGCGATTCGTTTGTTCACTGAAGAATAGGAATCTGATTTTTACCTTACGTGCTGTTAATAATCTAGCGGCTTCCTTTTCAAATCTCAATTTACATTTATTTGTATGTGGAGGTCAGAGGACGAGTCGGGGGAATAGGTTCTCCTTTCTACCACGTGGGTTGGCAGGTTCTCAGGCTTGGCGCAAGCACCTCTCCCTGAAAGCCCTCTCACTGGCCCTTGAGTTACTTTTTGGAGCATCAGATGGATGGATGAGAGCTCAGGAATGCTGACCTTACAGGCTTCACCTCTCATCTGCTGGTGTGTACCGACTGAAGGGATCCATAAACATTCCCAGGAGAACTCTGGGGCCCCATTCTTCAACATTTTATTGGGACTGCTGAGGGAAGGTTTGAACTTGGGGCACAAGTGGGACCAGGGCTTAGATTACCAGCACCATTGTATGACCGCTCCCTGACCCTGGTGTCTATCTTGCAGAACCAGCACCTTCATTCCTTATTTAGACTTTGTTTCCCCGTCTGCTGGAATCTATTTTGGACACTTGTCCAGACGTCCAGCAGTGCTTGGGAATGTGTGTGCCACCTACATGGGACTGGTTCTTAATCAGTGATGTGGGGGAGGAGATGACACAATCCTTGGGCTCCCTGGACTCAGGTCCAGACAACTCTGAGGTGTCAGTCACACTCTAGAGGATCCTGTGGGTGGAGACTGAAGCCACTTCCCAGGTGACACACCCCTCCCGGGCTTCCTAGCTTCCCTGTCTTACTTCTTTTGTTTCCTCCCAGGTCTCCTTGGCAGCACTTCTTCCATTAATCACAGGCATGCTGGGCCAGCCTTTATCTCAGAGCCTGCTTTTAGAGAACTTAAGACCACAGTCAACACATATGGCCAATCCATGTGCTCAGTGAGGTCAGCATGCCCAGACATGTAGAGGGTATGACTGGTTGGTGCAGCCTGGCCTGCTGAGGGATTCTGGGCAGGCCTTGCTCTCTGGAGCCCTGGAGTACTGAGCAGGTAGGGAACAGCAAGACTGGGCTTTTCCTGTACATCTTAAAAGGTTTGATGAAACCCAGCTTAGACCCTCAGGCTGAGGCTCTCTAGGCCCAAGGAGAGTGGAGCTACCCTTGCCTCCTCCACTCAGCGTGCTCCATGTATAATGTTGAGACTTGGTCACAAGACAGGTCTGCCTTTAATTCATCTCCAGCCTGTGCTCCCACTGAGTCCCGGCAACCTCCCAGCCTCCCCGTTCCTACCCATAGCCTCCAACTTTATGGCTTAGATAGCTGTGCTCCCCCCACTTCACAGCTTTGTGTGGTGAGAACCAAGGATAAGGTTTTCCACCAGCAGATCATGGCCAGTGTGAACACCTGATACAGACAGCTTAGGGTCACCCTTGGTCATTTTCCAGCTGTGAGAACTTGGGCAAGTTGCTGCCTCTTGGAACCTCTCTCTTCTCCTCTTCCAGGTAAAGAAGCCTCTGTCTCACAGGGTAGCTGCAGCAATGGAATGGAATGATGCATGTAATCGGCAACACCGTGTCTACCACAGGAAATCACCAGTAAATACAGGGACTCCGGGCACTCACCTCCAAGCCCAGTGACCCGAGTTTGATCCCCAGGACTCAGCTGGTAGAAGGAGAAAACCACCTCTCACAAGTTGTCCTCTGACCTCCACACGTGCTCCACGGAATTTGCACCACACCCACAGATGCCACCCACCCATCCACCCACATGCACACCAAATAAATAAGTGCACTTTAAAAAAAATACTAGCGAGTGTGATTTTTTTCTTAAAGATATTTCTCCTCATGTCTGTGTCCAGCTGGATTGAGATGTGCATGATTACCTAGATTTAGCACGAGTGTGCTCTGTGCATAAAGCACACCCTGTCTGCGTGGCTTAAACAAAACTTGCTTTGGGGATTAGGAAGGTGCTTCATAAAGAGGAGCAATAGCTTTCCAAGCAGGAAAAACAGAGAAACAATGAGCAGCCTGGACACAGGACGGGAAAGACTGCAGGCTGGGGAGAAGCAGCGATAGTTCAAACCCTGAGTGACAAAAGCCTGGGGGTTGACATGCAGGCGAGATCCCAGGTGCAGTGGCCACTCAGTCATATGTGGATGTACAGCACCATGGCCATAAAGTGAAGATGAAGGCTGCACCGTCCAGACCTAACACATAGACACAGCAGCTGAAATAATAAAGTCTCCCTTTGCTCTTTTTTCAAACTGAAGTATATGTTACTCATACAGAATAATGTCTCACAATGACATCTTCATACATGTCTAAATGTATTTTCCTGGGTTGGAGAGGTGGCTCATTAGTTAAAAGCACTGGCTGCTCTTCCAGAGGACTTGAGTTCAATTCCCAGCACCTACATGGTGGCTCACAACCATCTGTAACTCCAGTTCCAGGGGATCTGATGATGCCCTCCGCTGGCCTCTGAAGGCACTGCATGTATGTGCTGTACATACATGCAGTGTATGTACATATATGCAGCCCAAACACCTGTACACATAGAATAAATAAATCTAAACCAATTAAAATATATTTTCCTATTGCTCTCTTGTCCTCTGCCCTCTCCTGCAGGTCTTCCTCTTCTCAATGAGCCCCAACCCCACCCATTTTACACACACACACACACACACACACACACACACACACACATATATATAATTTAATTTAGATTCTACATATGGCAGAAAATGTGATATTTGTCTTTCTGATTCCAGCTTGTTTCACTTAACGTGATGATCACCAGTCCCATACAATTTCCTACAAACAACATCATTTTGTTCTCTGTGGCTGAGTAAACCTCTATTGTGTCTATAAATCACATTTTCTCTATCCATTCATCCTTGATAAGCATCTAGATTGAGTATATATCTTGGCAATTGTGAACAGTGTAACAAACACAGGCATGCCAGGATCTCTGTGGTACATTGACTTAGAATCCTTTGGGTATATACCCAGGAGTAGTCTAAATTAGCCCACATGGCAGTTCTCTCTCTCTCCCTTCCTCTCTACTCCCCCACTGCACACTGATTTCCATAGTGGCTCTACCAACTGTGACGTTCCCACCTTCAGGACATACATCTCCTCCCCACCCCCATCCCCACCCCCCTGTGCCCTCCCCAACATTTGCCATTGTTTTCTCAGTAATGGTTTATCTTAACTGCCAACTTGATGGGATGTAGAATCAACCTCGGAGATAATGCTCTGCATGACTGTGAGGGCATGTTGGGAAATTTACCTACAAAGGAAAAATGCACCCTGAATGTGGATAGCGCCATGCCATGAGCCAAATAAAAAAGGAGAAAGCAAGCTGGGCACCAGCATTCCTCTCTCTCTGCTTCTTTACTGTAGATGCGATGTGTCCAGCCTCCTCAAGCTCCTGTTACTATACAAACTTCCACCACGAAGGACTGTGAGCCCAGAAGGCCCTTGCCTTGAGCTGCTCTGTTCACAGTGATGAGGAGAGTAGTGAATATCACTTACTAACACAGAGACCATTCTGACTGGGGAGAGATAGACTCTCAGCGCTTTGATTTACATCTTCCTGGTATATAAACATGCTGAATGTTTTTCACTCATTTATTGGCAGTAAAATAGCTGGATGCAGGTTGGTTATATTTGGAAGGACAATGTAGCAGACTTTGTTGACCAACCCAGCATCGGCTCCTATCTCCCCCTTGAACCTGTGCTGAGCAAGGCCCACCTTTCTTGAGCTATAACATAGTTAGACCAGCAAGATGAAAAAGTTGCCTATTGGAGACCCCATTAAAACCACAGAGGAAACATCATTGTGTTTGTGTCTCTTTCCTTAAACAGGGGTGTGACATCTGGAGCCTCAGCAGCCACATTGTAACCATAAGGGAGAGGACAAGAGAAAGCCAGAGGCATTGGCCCTGAAATCTTAAAATTTGTCATGGGAGAAACCAGTTTCTATTTGCTTAATATACATTAGCCTTCATGATACCATTCTTGCTACTTTTGGCAAAGAATATTCTGAGTGGGTTGATGGAATTTCCCACCCCACCCCACCCCCTTTCCTTCTTGTTTGATTTGAGATTTAGCCCAGTATGAGCAGGAAACTAGCAGAGAGTTGACTGCAACTCTCTTTCTGGCTCTGTAGTGGCTGAGAGGCCTAAAGCAGACACTTAACATGTACACCATTGTGTTACCTTTGACCTTTCTGCTTGACAGAGGCACAGTGGTGACACCTTCCCCATGTTGTGGGAAAAGGGGGCACTATGGTCTACCCAGCTCAGAAAACACAGTTAACATGTGAGAGAAGCCCCCGAGTGTGCTCGAGAGGGAGCCACACTTGTTTCCAGGCTCCCTCACTGTCCTCTGTGGTGCTCCCTCATGGATCTGGGGCTCAAGCCTTTGTCCAGCAGTGCTCCGAATTTCCAAAGGCCAGCTGAGAGTCATACTCTTTGGGGGTGAGTGCCAGAGTACTAATTCTACACAGGATTTATCAGGTGAACACTGACCCCTAGGAATCCCCATGGAGGCTTCAGTGTGCACTGTGTTCCCAGTGGAAGAGTCAAGCTGCAGTGTGCACTGTGTTCCCAGTGGAAGAGACAAGCTGCAGTGTGCATTGTGTTCCCGGTGGAACAGACAAGCTGCAGTGTGCACTGTGCTCCTGGTGGAAGAGTCAAGCTGCAGTGTGCACTGTGTTCCCAGTGGAAGAGTCAAGCTGCAGTGTACACTGTGCTCCTGGTGGAACAGACAAGCTGCAGTGTGACCTGTGCTCCTGGTGGAAGAGTCAAGCTGCAGTGTGCACTGTGCTCCTGGTGGAAGAGTCAAGCTGCAGTGTGCACTGTGTTCCCAGTGGAAGAGTCAAGCTGCAGTGTGCTCTATGTTCCCAGTGGAAGAGTCAAGCTGCAGTGTGCTCTATGTTCCCAGTGGAAGAGTCAAGCTGCAGTGTGCACTGTGTTCCCAGTGGAAGAGTCAAGCTACAGTGTACACTGTGCTCCTGGTGGAACAGACAAGCTGCAGTGTGCACTGTGTTCCCAGTGGAAGAGTCAAGCTGCAGTGTACACTGTGCTCCTGGTGGAACAGACAAGCTGCAGTGTGCACTGTGCTCCTGGTGGAAGAGTCAAGCTGAAGTGTGCACTGTGTTCCCAGTGGAAGAGTCAAGCTGCAGTGTGCTCTATGTTCCCAGTGGAAGAGTCAAGCTGCAGTGTGCACTGTATTCCCAGTGGAAGAGTCAAGCTGCAGTGTGCACTGTGCTCCTGGTGGAACAGACAAGCTGCAGTGTGCACTGTGCTCCTGGTGGAAGAGTCAAGCTGAAGTGTGCACTGTGTTCCCAGTGGAAGAGTCAAGCTGCAGTGTGCTCTATGTTCCCAGTGGAAGAGTCAAGCTGCAGTGTGCACTGTGCTCCTGGTGGAAGAGAAAAGCTGCAGTGTGCACTGTGCTCCTGGTGGAACAGACAAGCTGCAGTGTGCACTGTGCTCCTGGTGGAACAGACAAGCTGCAGTGTGCACTGTGCTCCTGGTGGAACTGACAAGCTCTGCCTGACATTGGCAGGGTTACAGGCTCCTAGGGCACCATCCGTGCACACATCTCTCAGTGGAATGACTCCTTTCCTGGTGTACACAAGTCTACCTTGTTCTTGTTCCTGTTCCTTCTATAGTAATACCACAGTCAGTCATGGGCCAAGCATGGCACCAGGCAAATCTCACTGTGCTTTCAGAGAGGTGCCAAATTTCAGAAATTCTAAAGCATTGTGCTATAATAAACAAAATCAGAAATCACAATTGCTTACTTAAAAAATGCATTTCTGCCGGGCGGTGGTGGCGCATGCCTTTAATCCCAGCACTCGGGAGGCAGAGCCAGGCGGATCTCTGTGAGTTCGAGGCCAGCCTGGGCTACAGCGCGAGATCCAGGAAAGGCGCAAAGCTACACAGAGAAACCCTGTCTCGAAAAACCAAAAAAAAAAAAAAAAAAAAAAAAATGCATTTCTTTCTTATTTTATTTTAATTTTTTGTTTGTTTGTTTTTGTTTTTCAAGACGAGGTTTCTCTGTGCAGCCCTAGCTGTCCTGGAATCCACTCTGTAGACCAGGCTGGCCTCAAACTCACAGAAATCCACCTGCCTCTGCCTCCTAAGTGCTGGAATTTAAAGGTGTGTGCCACCACCACCTGGCCAAAAAATGTATTTTGGGGCCTGGATAGATGTGGCTCAGCAGTTAAAAGTGCTGATTGTAGTCTGCCATGGTGGCCTTTAATCCCAGTACTTGGGAGGCAGAGGCAAGCCAATCTGTGTTCCAGGCTGGCCTGGTCTACACAGCAAGTTTCAGGCTAGTAAAGGCTGCCTGAGTGAAAACCTGTCTCACAAAAATAAAAGTGCTTAATGCTCTCCCAGAAGACCAGAATTCTATTCCCAGCACCTATTTTGGGCAGCTCAGAACCATCTATAACTCTAACTCCTGGGGATTCAATGCCCTCTTCTGGCCTCTGAGGCACTACACTTATGGGCACACACAAATTAAAAAAAAAAAAAAAAAAAAACAAATTTTTAAAAATTAAAAAAAAAAGCAACATATTTCTTGCTAATTGTTATAATCTGGAAGAAAAATCTTCTGCGACTCATGCCTTTAAGTATTTGGTTCCCAGCAGGCGATGCTGTTTTGGGGGGTTATGGAACCTTCAGGAGGCGGGGCCTCCTTGAAGGAAGTGAAGACACTGGGATCCTGGCCCTGTTCCCTGTCTAGTGTCTACTTCCTATTCCACAAAGAGGTGAGGTGAGGAGGTGTACCACTGACACACTTCACCTGCCATGGTGTGCCCTCGCACCGTGCCTTCCCTGCCACAATGGATTGTATCTTAGAGGGTGAGCCTACGGACGCCCTTCCTCCCTTGAGTGGCTTTTGTCAGGCATTCTCTCAGTGTCAAGGAAAGTGACTAACACACTGATGTCTGCGTGATGCCACGTGCATCTGGCCCTTCCCCACCAGCTTACAATGCTTCAGAACATGTGGCTTCTAGGGGGAGGAGAGAATAAAGGAGGGACATTAGCTATTAACTGCATTGGTCCACTGTCCAGAACTTGCTTGGCCTACTGAGTGGTACTATGGAACAATCCTTTTCTACACTATGAATATGTATTACTCTCATTTGCTAATAAAACACTGATTGGCCAGTAGCGAGGCAGGAAGTATAGGTGGAGCAACTAAACTAAGGATGATAGGAAGAGGAAGGATGGAGTTGGGGGGTTGCTGGCCAGACACAGAGGGACCAGGAGATGAGTATACCACGCTAATAAAGGTATCACCACATAGCAGAGCATAAATAAGAAATATGGGTTAACTTAAAATGTAAGAGCTAGTTAGTAAAAAAGCCTGAGCTATTGGCCAAACATTTATAATTAATATAAGCCTCTGTGTGGTAATTTGGGAAGCGGCTGCCAGGTATTTGGGAACAGGCAGTCAGGACAGGAAGTGTCCAGTTACAGAGTGGAGGGTGGAAACAAGAAGAGGACACTCTGCCTGCAAGATGTGCTGGGGCAGTAGTGGCACAGAGCGTGTGGGAGTCACCAGCCATATCTGGTTGGATTTAAGGCCTACTGCATGAGATGGAACCCATCCCTGACACTGCTTGGGTGGACAAGAACCTGAGACTAGATTGGTCAGGGACCTACCAGAAAACCAATAGTACAGTTCTGGGAAGGAACATAGCAATCACATGACTCCTAACAACATTCTGCTATACTCACAGATCCATTCCTTGTGCGGCCATCATCAGAGAAACCTCTTCCTGCAGCAGATGGGAGCAAATACAGGGACCCACAGCCAGGTAATATGAAGACAGTGAGAGACCTTGGAACACTCAGCTCTAAGTGGGATGTCTCCAGGGACTCCCTCCCCTCAAGGCTCAAGGAACCCTGCAGAAGAAGAGGTTGAAAGAGTGTAAGAACCAGAGGGGATGGAGGACACCACGGAAATAAGGCCCTCTAAACACAGCAGGAACAATGCACATAGGAACTCACAGAGACTGTGGCATCATGCACAGAGCCTGCACTAGATGGGGTCCTGGAGGTGAAAGGAGAAGTGGACACACATCCCCATCCTTAACCCGGAAGCTATCTCCAACTGACAGCAATGAAAATTTGTTTTTTTCCAAGGGAGTCTTACTGGGGAAACAAGCCGCTCTTAAGGACTGGCTGCATGCCCAGCTGTCGACGGCCAACACAAAATGAACTCAAGGGCATCTTTAGAAGTTCTTTGTCTCATAATGTTGAGTCAGAGTTGTTTGTTTTTTCTGCAGGTCCTTTGCATATATGTTATGGCTTCTAGTTTTGTGTTTTTATGAGATTCCTGTGTGTGCAAATGTGTGTGTCTCTATGTACTTCTTGCTCTTTTTCTTGGGCACTTTTTCTTCTGTTTGTCTGTTTGTTTTGCCTTTTCAGATTTGTTTTTGCCTTATCTTATTTATTTTATTACTATTCCTTAGATGCCTGTTTATTTTCTAAGGGGAGACAGAAAGGTATGGATCTGGATGGAAGGGAGCTGGGCAGGAACTGGGAGGAATGGGAAGCTGTATCAGAATATATCGTATGAAAGAAATGTATTTTCAATAAAGGAAAAAAAAGGAGTGTATTGAAGAATGTTCACAGTGTCATCCAAATTTACATGGCCATATTTCTTACTGAGTTATAAGCACTTTAGGAACTAGTGTGCTGTGTACAGCAATCACCTGTGTTACCTTTACCCCCTTACTCCCTTGGCTAGCATAGTTCACTGATGCAGGTCCTACCCTCCTCTCTCAGGTCACATGTCTCTAGTTGGAACTTTTCTCTCTTCCACAATGGGCATGACCTACAGCTTGGCCAGTCACAACTGTGTAACTTTTCTCTTTCAAGTCTCACGTAAGCACTTCATAGGAGTAAAGCCCAAGCCACCTTGCCTGCTCCAGGTGGCTGGACAAGATGATTCTAGCTTCCTCCTTACATAAGCATCACAAGCCAGGCTTCCCTGAAGACAGAAAGAACGTCACCGAAAGTGACAGCATGCATTCCTTCTATAGGTTTACATTTTACTGAGGTCTGTGTGTGTCAGTGAGTCAGCTGAGCCACACATGGTCCTGACACTCTAAAGGACTGCTGGATCTCCCAGGGGACCACTCCAATTAAACCTTGAACTGTCTACTCCTTGGTGCCCCTTTGATGCTTCCCTGGACCCACGCTCTGACTTCACTTCCGCCCCCCAGGACTCCCCAGCTGAGACAAACTGAGTACTGTTCTACAAGGCCTGTCTGCCCACCTGGGAACAGGAGGGGAGGCTGCTGAGATCACCTAACTGTAGC
The DNA here is from genome assembly GCF_007827085.1 of Peromyscus californicus insignis. Taxonomy (NCBI): domain Eukaryota; kingdom Metazoa; phylum Chordata; class Mammalia; order Rodentia; family Cricetidae; genus Peromyscus; species Peromyscus californicus. The sequence goes on along the minus strand of NW_026294402.1, from coordinate 115,479,175 downwards.
TGGCAGGTAATAACTCCATCTCTATTCGAAAGCATCCAGTTTATGCTAATATTTTTTATGCCAGTTGCCAGCCCATTCCTAAGGAGTATATGTCAAAATCAGGTGTTAACAAAACAATGAACAAAATCAAATGTACAGTCAGTAATTATCGGTTTCCTTTGATGAATCTGCCCTAGAGTTTGCTATCACCAATCTGATGTAAAATTAAACAGAACAAAAGAGCCCCTTTGGGAGGGGTATGAAATCAGCATTTTAAAACAACTTTTTTTTGTCTACTTTGGGCCTTTACTGTGAATGCATTTACTCTGAGTATGCTGGGACTCAGTCAGAGAATGACCATGCTGAGGGTCTGCTGGATACTACCTGGGTCCCACAGTTTGCTGAAAGGATCCAGGGAGTCTGTTGAGGTGGGGCAATGTCTTAGTCTCAGAGGTAGTTTGGGTCAACACCAGCAGGTCCCAAATCACTCTACAGCACGTGTGTGGCTATGCCAGGAACCTGGCAGAGCCGAGGCCCAGGTAAGAGCAAAGGGTAGCTCTGTGCCTGTGCACTCTGTCCTGGGCCACCAGCAGCGCCCTCTTTTGCTGCTGATTGAGACAGGTTGGCATGAGCTGAGGGCTGTTCGGTGTACTGGGCTTTGTTCTTCGATGGAAGGGTTGATAGGCCCGTCAGGCATTGCAACAACCTTGAGATTTTCCCTTGAAGTTATGTGGCCTATGTTCTAGTTTCCTTTCTGCTGCTGGGATAAAACACAGTCCAGGCCACAGTCCATCACAGAGGGACATCAGGGCAGGGATTCAAATGGGATCTTAAAGCAGAAACTATGGAGGAATGCTGCTTGCTGGTTCAATCACAGGTTCAGTTAGATTTCTTATACAACTCAGAACCACCTGCCCAAGTGATGATGCTGTCCACAGTTGGCTGGGCCCTCCTACATTGATTAACAATCAGATCAGCCCTACAATCTGGGCTGGGAAATCCCTCAATCAAGACTAACTTCTCAGGCAACTCAAGGCTGTGTCAAGTTGACAGTCAAAGATAATCATGACAATCTACTGTGGAAATAAGTATTGACGTTCCTCCAAAAACGAGGAACAAAATGATTATGTGACCTAGCTAGGTTGTTCCTGGATATATATTCCTTTGACTCTGAAGTCAGCATACCACAGAGACACAGCCATGGTCACTGCAGCACTGTTCATAATGGCTAAGATTTGGAATCAGCCCAGGTATCCATCAAGGAATGAATGGATGAAGAAAATACAGAATATATGTACAATAGAGTTTTGCTCATCCACAAAGAATAAAATTACATCACATGGAGAAAAATAGATGGAATTGAAGATCATGTCAAATGAGACAAGTCAGGTTATGAAATTCAAGTCTTTTCTCTCATATGTGGAAGACAGGTTTTAAAAAACTCAGACATGAACACAGTAAGATGGGGACTGTTCGGGAAGAGGAAGGAGCCAATGGGAGGGCACAGAGCGTAATAGAGGGGTGTTGGTGCTAAAAGTCCTTCCGTGGGGGAGACATAAACAACGTCTACTCTGTCTCCTAGGATCCTAATGACCAACAGGGATACAATTCCCCCAAAATTCACTCCTGGGAACTGAGGAGTTTGCTGGGCTTACCCAAAGAGCCTGGGTGGAGGGTCCCTGACAGGAGTGTGGGTGGCCTCAAAGCAGCCACACCGAAAGGTCTGCACCAGCATAAACAATGACTCCCTCATGGCTTCGTCGATGAAGCCCCTTCCCTAGTCTCCCCTAGCCTGTATACTCTAGTCCCTCCCCCAAACCCTGAGTCACATGCAATTTCACACGGCTGGCTAGAACCTCAGGTGAGGTCCGCTGACCTCCCCACTTCCTCCTCCTTGGAGGGAATGTCAGCAGCCTGCAGGCCCAGCTGTGATGATGAGCTTCCAGGAGGCCCAGCTGATCCCACAGAGATGGTGGCAGTGTGGTTCAGAGGCAAGTCCTGTACAGCAGGTGTGACTATGATCTAAGTACATGCTGTGTATGTGTGAGAATGTCAAAAATGTAGGGGGCTACTAAACTATCGTAATGCCACCTCATGAATGTACTCCTGAGAATATTTATTAAACTATCTTTTAAAAACTGGTCTCTGGTCACTTAGACCAGCCATAAATTCCTATACAATGTGTTCATGACCTAAAGGTCATGAAAACTGCCTGCTGGGCATCTGAAATTAGAAGAAAGGCCCTTATGTCTTAGTCTATGTCCTTCCCCAAATATAGATTACTTGCCAACCAAAATCCTCTCCTTCTGTTGCTTCTGGATGTTACCACAGGCCCTTTTATCATATACTGGTTAAAATATGAGCTCTACAAGCTTGGTACTAACCTGGACCTCAGTGAGAATCAATGATTTGATCCATATGATCTGGAACCAGTGGGAAATGTGATGGCTGAAGAAACTCCATTTTAGGCTAAGCATCCATCTTGGTACCTAATAGTCATTTGTCTCTGACTCAGATTCCTGGAAGACAAGTTCCCTGCCACTCTGACTCTTTGACCCCCACCCAGAAATGTACAGCTATGACCATCTGTTGTGATATAACTAATTGCTGATTTGGGCTTCTGTGACCTGCTTAGTAGAACAGAATTCCAGGACTATATTGCAGTCACCTGACTGCCTAATCTTGGTACAGCCAAAGAGCTCTTTGGCTTCTGGAACTTGCTTTTGTAGATATCTGAGGACTTCTTGTGGTTTCCAACCCTTCCCACATCTGCTTCTGTGCTGCATGGCTCTGATTTGGCTCAGAGACTGTGGCCCTGCTCGAGGTTTTAATAAATTTGGCTAATTATAATCTGAACTGAGTCTGGAGGTTTACAAGGAAGCCATTACATTTTAGAATGAATATATACTAAAAAAAATTGTTATATGGTCCCAAACAATCTGATTTGGATATCAGTCAAGATGGACAGTAACTGTTGAGTCTCCCCCTACAAGGACACTTGTAACAAACTTCCAAATAATGACACAGAGACTTCCCTTTAATTAGGGAAGCTTGGCCTTAGCTTAGGCTTGTCCCATTAGCTCTTATAAGTTAAATTAACCCATTTATATTAATCTACGTTTTTGCCTCGTGGCTCTTTACCTCTCTTTCATCTTGCACCTCCTATTTCTTCTGTCTGTCTGGCGACTCCTCTGCGCCTAGAGTCATCTCCTCTTGCTTTCTCTCCCCGGAAATCCCGCCTATACCTCCTGCCTAGCTATCGGCCGTTCAGCTTTTTGTTACACTAATCACAGCAAATACATCTTCACACAGTGTACAAATATCCCACAACAACTTGTTCCTGTCTTCCCAGTCTTCAACCCTGCTGTTTTTATCTCTTGGAGTACTTGCCCCCATTGCTTGCTGCCCTTCAGTCATGAAGGCCGCATGGAATTTTGACAAGAGCCATTAAAACATAAAATAAAGTCCATAAATCTTAAGGGTCGTTCTTTGTTGAAAGCCAGGAATGTGCATCCACCCCATGCCTGGACCATGTTCACCTCCTTCCAGCACAGTCCCCTGTACTGCTCAGGGAGGGGGAACGCACCCTCTGGATCCCACACTGACACTTTGAAAGGGATAGTGACGTCCTCAGAGGCAGGTCTTAGGTAACCTGTGTTGGGCATATTTGTAAACCTTTAAATAAACATCAAAGAGATCAAGAGCAGCTGTGGGGATGAGAAGAACAGCTTGGGGCATTCCTTCCTCAAGAAATCAGCTGCCTCTGGGAAATTCCGGTGGAAACTGTAGGCCTTGTCTTTGGTGAAGCTCAGACACTTGCTCGGTGTCTGCTGGTGTGTTACTGTGTTGTTACTGTGTTGTTGCCGTGACACAATACCCAACAAAAAGCCACTGGGTGGCTCACAGTGTGTGTGTGTGTGTGTGTGTGTGTGTGTGTGTGTGTGTGTGTGTGAGCATGGCTGCCTCAGTACACCCTAGGTGGTCTCACCGCATCCACACTCAGAGAGCAGAAAGTCACCAGGAAGTGGGGTCAGGCTACAAAGCCTCAAGACCCCTCCCCTAGTGACCCACTTTCTCCAGCCAGGCTCCACCCACTAAATATTCTACAACCTTCCCAAACAGTCCCACTCCCTGGGGCCTAAGTTTCAAACCCGTGTGGCTATGGTGGATATTTTACATTGAAAACACAAGACTGGGCCATGGTCTTGCTGCCTCGATTTCCTGGGAGGTAATGAGGTCTCCCTTCACTAGAGGAAACACAGCAGCAGATGAGTCCACTCCCATCTCTGAGATGCCAGGACACCCTCTGAGGTTACTCTTGCCAGAAAAGTCAAGCAGCTTCTCTGTCTCCTCTGTGGTAAATTGTCCACACAAACCCTCAAGTCAGGCAGAACTATCCTAAAGGCAGCAGCTACACGGAGAATCCTATGGAGTCCCTCCCACTCAGACCTGCCGCTTTGGATCCCACCTGAATCTGGGAAACAGGATGGCCAGGTGCACAGGGCACCCTTGTGGTTGTATAACTCCCAGCTCCGACTATTTTAAAAAAATAGGTCTGACCTTCAAGTTACTTAGCCTTTGGGTTTCTGCTTGTTCAAGTGTTAAATGGAGATAATAATGGTCCTGCCCCACAGGACATCTGTGAAGTCTGGTGACACAGAGCACAGTGCTGGGAACACACAGTGGGAGCTGGAGGAACCTCAGCCAATACTCTGTTACTCGGATGTCACTGGGGGAGAAGATGGGAGGCGGGAGTCCTGAAACAAGCTCTTCTGAGGGGTGAAAGGAGCATGGACTAGAGCAGCGGTTCTCAACCTTCCTAATGCTGCGGCCCTTTAATACAGTTCCTCATATTGTGGTGACCCCAACCACAAATTATTTTTATTGCCACTTTATAACTGTAATTTTGCTACTGTTATGAATAGTAATGGAAATGTTTTCAGAGATAGAGGTTAGACAAAGGGGTCACGACCCACAGGTTGAGAACCAAATGGACTAGAGACACCGTTGCTCTTTGGAATCCTGGGCTGTGCTTCTAACTCTGCCAGGCTTCCCTGGGCTGTGCACGACTGTCTTGGCTGGGCTGACCTTTACAATGAACAGAAAAAAGATGAGTATGAGGACCTCAGTCAGATCCCCAGCACCCATGAAAAAAGTGAGGTGCAGGGTGCATGCCTGGAATCCAATGCTAGGGATGCAGAGGCAGGAGGACCCCTGGGGCTCGATGGCTGTCTGGTCCAGCTGAATCAGTGAGCTTCAGGTTCAGTCTCAAGACCCTGTTCTCAAGAAGTAAGGTAGAGAGAGACTGAGGAAGACATTTGACATTGTCCTTCTCTGAACTCCACACACACACACTCCAGGGCCATTCACACACGCGCACGCGCACGCGCACGTACACACACACACACACACACACACACACACACACACACAGAGTCTGTCTGTCTGTCTCTCTCTCTCTGTTGACTCATCAAGTTATCTTCCCTCAGGGCTTGACTGACCAGAGGTAAGTTCAAGAAAGGACTTGACTCCAGTAAGACCTTTTGTCTAGCACTATGGAATTTGGAGTTTTCTAGAAGCAACAGTAAGTGTTCCAAGGGCTTTTAGAAGGCCCATGATCACAAGAGGGACTGGGGCTGTAGTGTAGTTGGTTGGGTGCTTGTCTAGATGCAGGACGCCCTGGGCTCAATTCCTAGCACTACATAGAACAGGCTGGGAGCCCACATCTATAATTCCAGCACTTGGGAGGTAAAAGCTAGAGGATCAGAGTTCACGGTTATCCTTTGCTACATAGCTAGCTTGAGGCCATCCTGGCACACATGTGACCCTGGAGAGAGAGAGAGAGGAGAGAGAGAGAAAGAAAGAAAGAAAGAGAGAGAGAGAGAGAGAGAGAGAGAGAGAGAGAGAGAGAGAGAGAACCAGGTCTAGAGAGAGGGCCAAAAATGTCAGAAGGCGGTGGAGCCAGCCAGTTAGGTCTGCAGTCACCTAGATAAGAGATCTCTCCCAATCAAGGCAGTGTGGGGAGTGGGGGTGGGGGATAGAGACTGGAATGAGGAGAATGGTTATGAACGAGATCTAGGGATGGATCAGCTGGCCTTGGTGTCACTTTAAATCTGGTACAAGTGTGGATGAGCCACACAAGGAGAGAAGACATACCATGGTTGTGGCAGTGAGTGTGAGACCCAGCATGGGTGCATGCTGCCCACTCTGGGTGTGCTCAGCCTGTTCATGTTGCATCAGCTTCCTGAGAGCTATGAGGAGGTTCTGTGCAGGGCCAGAGGCTGGGGAGATCAGCTTCCTGGGAAGACTGTGAGCCTCTTCTACATTTCCCTGGCTGTGCACATGACTACCCTACCCCTGCCCCTCACCTCACACGTACCTGTCTCCAATGGGATGGGAATAGTGGAGATGCCTGTCTCTGAGAGAATTCACTGCCTGCTTTCATTCCCAGGGATGCCTGCCAAGGAGTAACAGGCCTCCAGGTTTGATTTCTGTTCTCAGAGGCTCTCAGAGTCCTGGCTGTCAGCAGGAGGCAGGAGGGCCTCTTGCCCTGGGGCTGGTGGCTAGTGTGAAGGAAGCTCAGTGGCCCCTGCCCTGGGAGGCTCCACTCTGGCAGAGGAGAAGGCAAGGGTGAGGGCTGTGCCTAGAGCAGTGCATGGGTGAGCAATGGGAGGACTTAAACACAGGTACAGGATATTGGCTCTGCATGACCAAGTAAAGCAGATGTGGGTGAGGGACCAAGCCACCCTCAGAATCCATCTATACCACAATGTTGCCAGTGGGGTAGGGCAGGAGACTGGAGAGATGGCTTAGTCGGTGTAGCGCCTGCTGTGTGAGCATGAGTACCTCAGTTTAGATTCTTAGCTGCTGTATGCCGGGTGTGGGGTAGGTTCACGTGGGTCCGTGGAATCAGAGACAGAGGCCTTTCCCAGCTTCAGGACTCTACCGACTGGCCGTCTGTAGCTTAGCAAAGACCCTTTTATTATTCTCCAGGTTACAGTCTTTAGCAGGTTCATCTGCACACCCCCAAACCTCTCATCCAAGCTTCCCAAAGGGACAATACCAAATGCAAATGAACAGCTGAAGAAAACCTGCAGTGTTCTGGGTTCAAATTTGCATGGGCTTTGCACCTTTAGAAACTCTCAGACAAGATTCACATAAAGGGTAACAAAAGAAAACAAAGATTTCCAAAAAACAAAAGGCGGATTAAGGCTAGATGCCAACACTCTGGAGCCAGACCAGGTGTAGCTCCGTGGAAATTCTCCCCACACTTAGCATCCATGCATAAACCCTAGCACTGGGACACAGAAGCAGCAGGTCCTGAAGCTTGCTGGCCAGCTCATCTACCCGGTGACTGCCAGGTTCAGGGAGAGACCCTGTCTCAAAAGCTAAGGTGGAGAGTGATTAAAAAAAGGGTATCTGTTGGCGACCTCCATCCTCCATATGAGCGTGTGTGTACATTACACGCACACGCACACACACACACACACACACACACACACACACACACACGCACGCACACTCAGAAGATTGATGACAAGAGTCCACCACAGTTAGAGAGGTCATGAGAGGTCACTCATGTATATGATGCAGGTCTTATGGATGTGTGTAAAAATGACACCTCTTCATTATGCCATTTTATTTCTGTATTGCTAACCACCTCTGGGATTTATGGATAAGAGGGGCCTTTCCCTGAGGTCTGGAATCTCAGCTTTGTGGAGTGAAGTGGTTCTCTTTGTTCTAGAATCCTCCATCACCAGCAATCCTGAGAAGAACCTCAATGTCAAGGATGTTTTTGATTCAAGCCCAGGGTGTGGCTGAGATGGCTTTTACCTGCCAGGGATGCACAGCACCTCTCTCCTCCTCTGCCTCTGCCCCCACGGTAGGGATGTGATTAGTTACTTGGTCCTATTGAGTTTGGGGACCACACAATTCTTAGGATGAATGACATCCTTGCCATCCAAGTGCCGGGAGCAGTCCTCTTCAGACTGCGATAACCAGAATTGTCTCAGATGTTTCAAATGCCCTTTGTGAGGTGGGATGAATCCACCAGGAGGAAGCAAGGCCTCTGGCTATGTACGGGGCAGCTGGCTCTTTTTGTTGAGCCCAATCCTGCTCTAACAGTGGCCCTGTGAGAAAAGTGAGGAGGACGGTGTCACGGAGGCAAACTGTGTGGAGAGGGAGACAGGACACTGGTCACTGGCCTTTCCATGGTCCAGCCTCCCGGGTCAGCTTGTGGGAGCAGGACTGTCAAGACCCGCTGTCCTGAGGTCCTTCCTTTTGCCTTTCCCTGGCCACCTCCTATCCATCCTTCAGCCGCTGCTCACTCGGCACCCCTCCCTTACCTGTGTCAGGTAGCACATCCACCAGTCACCTGCCTCCAAATGAGGACCCAAAACCTCTATAACTGCAAGGTGGCTAAGAACTGGGAAGGAAACACTCCTCCTGAGAGAACTCTAGACTATCCTTGTTTGGTTGGTTGGTCTGTTGATTTTTGAGACAGTCTCATATTGTAGAATATTATTTTAAGGCATGTTACTTTTGTTTAAGTTGCATTTGTTTAACTCTGTGAAGCTGTGTTACTGTGCCTGTGTAAAACACCTGATGGGCTAATAAAGAGCTGAATGGTCAATAGCAATGTAGGAGAAAGAATGGGCAGGGCTGGCAGGCAGAGAGAGGATAAATAGGAGGAGAAATCTGGGAAGAGAGGGAGAGATTTAGGAGCGAGGGAGGAAGGAGGACTTCCGGGGCCAGCCACCCAGCTACACAACCAGCAATGGAGTAAGAAAGAAAGGTATACAAAAATAGAGACAGATAAAAGCCCAGAGGCAAAAGACAGATGGGTTAATTTAAGAAAGGCTGGCAAGAAACAAGCCAAGCTAAGGCCAGGCATTCATAATTAAGAGTATGCCTCCGTGTGTGATTTATTTGGGAGCTGCGTGGCGGGTTCTCCCAAAACAGCAAAAACAACCAAAAGTCTCATGTATCCCAGGCTGACCTCAAACTCATATGTAGCCAAGAACAGCCTTGACTCCTCCTTCCTCCACCTCCTGAGTACAGGCCTGTGCCACAATGCTTGATTTATGTGGTGTAGGGGATTGAATCCAGGGCCACCTGTATGTTAAGAAAGCACCTTACAGACAGAGCTACATTCCAGTCCTGACTTTTCCCTCCTACGGTTAGTTATACATCTTAGTTTATTTTCTTCTTCCTGTTCCTGTGATAAAATACCTCAACTTAAGGGAGAGAGGGCTTATTTGGTTCACAATTCCCTGAAATGATGGCATCTAACTTGGAAGTCAAGGTAGCAGGTGTTAGGATTCTGTCTGGCTCCAGCATTCGAGTCACAGCACCAATGTAAGAATGATAAGCTGCGGTGCTGGTGGCGGTGTGGAAAGTTCACGAGGCACGTCACGACTACCCAGTATCAGAGCTTTATTAGGAGGAAAAGGGGTGGGGGCAGAAGAACCAGGCCTGGGGGGGACGCACATGCAGAGAGTAGAGAGAAAGATGGTGGTGGGGGTGGGGAGAGAACAGAACAGAGAGAGAGGGTGGGGTCTGAGTCACGGCAGATTGCGTGACCACGCCACGCTTACGTAACCACAAGCGCACAATGATGGCATAAGACACAAGACCCTTTGCTTAACTCCTGAACTGCGCATGTGCCGTCATGCAGGTGGAGTGAGGGCAGAATTCTAACAGCAGGATCTTGAAGCAGCTGGTCACACTACACTCAAGAGCCCAGGGAATCATGCTGCCCTCAGTGGGCGGGCCTTCCCACATCAATAAACATAATTAGGACATACTCACATACTCTGAGAGGCTTTTCCGCAGGTGATTTTAGACTGTCACACTGACAGTTGAAACCAACCATCACACACATAATCATTTATTGGTACTTGACAGCTGTAATCTCAGGCTGTAAATTGTATGCCTGGCTTGTGTATTCATGTGTAATTTATTCGGGGGGGCGGGGGGATAGAGCCAGGAACTTAGTAGGTGCTTGGTAGAGTGGATGAACCAAGTGACCTCTCCCAGTCTCTGCTGTCACGTGAAGTTAATGAGGTTTCAACCTGGGTTCACACAAATGATCACCCACCTGGAAAGTACAGGCCGTGTAGCAAGTTTTGCATGTTGTTCTGACTTTCCCCATTTTGCTCACCTACCTGAAAGTGCCTGTTCTCTTGGCCTTAAAACATTTTTTTCTAAGTTGTTTTGCCCACAATTCTGTGACCACTTGCTTTTAACTGAGTCAGTTCCAAAGCCCTTCGTTCTTCCCCAAGCTACTTCTAGAAGCCCAGAACCAAGCAGAGCTCCAGTTTTCTTCAGAGCCTTAGGGAAGAGTTCTCCTGTGGTCTCAGAAAGACATTTACGTATTCATGAATATTTTCACAGCTTAATCACAGGTCACTTAAACTGACCCAGCCACATGGATGGGCCACTCTCAAAATCGCCTTGAATGGAAGGAAGGGTTAATTAACTCATCCCCGCCAAAACAAAAATTAAAATATCTTTTACACTTGTGTGTGCATGAGTGCACATAGGCCAGAGAAGACAATCATATACCCACTTGGCTTTCAGAGACAGGGTCTCTCTGTAGCTTGAGTTTTCCTACCTGGCCCACAGTCAGGACAAATCTCTCTCACCTGCCAGTCCCACAGACGCTCAAACCCGACCAAGTAAACACAGAGACTTATATTGCTTACAAACTGTATGGCCGTGGCAGGCTTCTTGCTAACTGTTCTTACAGCTTAAATTAATCCATTTCCATTAATCTATACCTTGCCACATGGCTCGTGGCTTACCGGCATCTTCACATGCTGTTTGTCATCATGGCAGCTGGCAGTGTCTCTCTGACTCAGCCTTCCACTTCCCAGCTTTATTCTCCTCCTTGTCCCGCCTACACTTCCTGCCTAGCCAATGGCCAATCAGTGTTTTATTTATTGACTAATTAGCAACACATTTGCCATACAGAACATCCCGCAACATCTCTCTGTGATCTGGATCTCAGCAAGTAAGCTATGCTGCCTGGCCAGTAAGCTCCAGGGACCTTCCAGTCTCCAGCTCCCTGGCACTGGGGTTACAAAAGCCATGCCAGCTTTCCTTATATGCTGGGGGTTGGATTCAGGCCCTCAATTTCCCCCAAGAAGCACTTAACTTCTGAGCTAGCTCCTGAGGGCACCCATACACTTTTAGGAAAAGAAAATGCATGCGCTGTAAGTCAAAGGACTGGCCGGGGACCTTGAAGCTAGACCACAGCTGTGGAGTGCACACAACCGACTCAGCACACCCATTGTACAGGTGAGCAAACAGGCCTAAGGAGCACAGAGTTTGGGGCGGGTGTGTGTGTCCCTAAACCGCATCAGCACCAGGACTGGGGAACTGACCAGCAGCTGCCCCTGGCTTCAAAGGCCTCTCTTGAAAAACATTATCCCTTGTTGTCCACATTAATGGGTAGATGCTGTCCTGGGTAACTATCCTGTCTTTTCATATGATTGGCTGGGAATTAGATAACTAATTCAACAATATTTGCCAAACACAAACTTTGCTGCGTACCAACTAAGGGGTGAGGTGATCAAGAGACTAAGACAGTCAAGAGGAATGAACACGAGGGGACTGGTGAGTCCTTTGTTTTCATTTTGAGGTAGAGTCTCATGTAACGCCTGGCTGGCCTTGACCTCCTGATCCTCCTGTCTCCACCTCCCAAGTGATGAGATTACAGGTGTGCACCTTCATGCCTGGTTCTGTGTAATTCTGGGGGTTGAACCCAGGGCTTTTTGCTTGCTAGGCAAGCACTCTACCATTTCGGTCATAGCCTCAGCCTGGGACTGCCAGATTCTGACACATGTATTAAGAGGACTATCTGGTTTAGGTTTCCAGACCTTAGTTTTCTAGGCTTCATTTCCACCAAAAAGTTTACAAAGACGGAAGAAAAAAAGCCAAGGGGCTCTGCAGAAAAGGTAGTTTAACTGATGTTTGCTGTGGGATGGTCTGAATGTCAAATTGCTCTGATTGGTCAATAAATAAAACACTGATTGGCCAGTGGCCAGGCAGGAAGTATAGGCGGGACTAACAGAGAGGAGAATTGAGAGAATTCTGGGAAGTGGAAGGCTGAGGAGGGAGACACTGCCAGCCACCTCCATGACAAGCAGCATGTGAAGATGCTGGTAAGCCACGAGCCCAAGGTATAGATTTATAAAAATGGATTAATTTAAGATATAAGAACAGTTAGCAAGAAGCCTGCCACGGCCATACAGTTTGTAAGCAATATAAGTCTCTGTGTTTACTTGGTTGGGTCTGACCGACTGTGGGACTGGCGGGTGAGAGAGATTTGTCCTGAGTGTGGGCCAGGCAGGAAAACTCTAGCTACAGATGTTTGTCCGTCCCCTTCTCCTGGCTTTCTTTGTGGGTCTCCTCATCACCCTATCAAGTGTTGACCCTGTGGTGTGAGGTCTCTCCCTGGGAACATTATGTGCAGTGCAGATCTGTTCTTGCTTTTCCAGCCACCTGCACCTACTTTGACTCCACAGGTGGACTTTACCCCCTAGAAAGCAGCAGCGCATGGGAACCTCTGTCACACCTACCTGGAGCCATGTCCTGAAGCAGTTTCTATGAGAGTCCTCTCTACTAAATGGCTTTGCCCTCTGACATGAGTCCTTCCTGGTTCTGCCTTGTGATCAGCAACCAGTTCTTAGTTCATCCTGCATGTACTTTTGGCCTCTGTTAAGCAGCTAAACTAGAGCTGCTTAACAAAACTATCCAACACAATTTTCTGGAATGATGGAAATGGTCTGTAAATAAGCCTGGACAGCAGATTTTTTAACCATTTTATTGTCTGTGTGTGGGGGTGGGTGGAGGTGGGTGGGGGGGCAGTAAGGATGGCCAAACTTTCAGGAGGGAGAAGCCTAAACTATGGAAATTACATCAATTCGTTCTTATTCTCTCATAACTTGATTCTATTAGAGGGGGATTTTAAAAGGCCCGAATGGTTTAAATTACCTTTCAGGAGTATGTATATAAGCAGGAATGCCAAGATCTCAGAAAGAAAGCTGGATTTCTTTAAGACTCAAGTTAGGATCCTGTGGGTCATATGTTATGTTTTGTGTATTGCAGTCCTCCCCAGCTTTGTTCTGGGGACCCATACTCTTCAATTCCAAACATGTGATGTTTGACCTCAGGGGGTCATGTCTGACCCACACATGTGATGTTTGGTCTCAGGGGGTCATAGCTGACCCACACATGGGATGTTTGGCCTCAGGGGGTCATAGCTGACCCACACATGGGATGTTTGGCCTCAGGGGGTCATAGCTGACCCACACATGGGATGTTTGGCCTCAGGGGGTCATAGCTGATCCACACATGTGATGTTTGGTCTCAGGGGGTCATAGCTGATCCACACATGGGATGTTTGGCCTCAGGGGGTCATAGCTGACCCACACATGGGATGTTTGACATCACGGGGTCATAGCTGACCCACACATGGGATGTTTGGTCTCAGGGGGTCATAGCTGACCCACACATGGGATGTTTGACATCAGGGGGTCATGGCTGACCCTCACATGGGATGTTTGACATCAGGGGGTCATGTCTGACCCACACATGTGATGTTTGACCTCAGGGGGTCATGGATGGCCCTCACATGGGATGTTTGGCCTCAGGGGGTCATGGCTGACCCTCACATGGGATGTTTGGCCTCAGGGGGTCATGGCTGACCCTCACATGGGATGTTTGGCCTCGAGGGGTCATGGATGGCCCTCACATGGGATGTTTGGCCTCAGGGGGTCATGGATGGCCCTCACATGGGATGTTTGGCCTCAGGGGGTCATAGCTGACCCACACATGGGATGTTTGGTCTCAGGGGGTCATGGATGGCCCTCACATGGGATGTTTGGCCTCAGGGGGTCATGGCTGACCCACATCCTCCTCTGAGACTTTTCAAAAGGAGCTGGAGAGAGGCTTGTCCATAAGGTTACAAGTCAGGGAGGACCTGAACTTGGAGTACATCAGAGCCTGTGTTCAGCCACCCCAGGAAAACCCACCCCTCAATGAGAGAGTAAGGCCAACAGACAAGCAAGGCAGAGAAGCTGGCCTCTGACTTACTTTTCAGCCCTATAAGGAATAAAAATGAACCCTGAAAAGCTTACAGGGATTAGAGAAAAGAGGTCAATTAAGGGAATCGAATGTAAGTGTCCACTCAGAACATTCAAGTAGTTGAGATACAAACGGGAGATATTTTTCCCAGTCAGGTCTGTGCTCTGTGCTGCTTTCTTCAGCCTTTAATTTGTCTTGGCAGATTCCATTATTTTTCTGGCCACTTCTAATGGTTAAACACAGCCAGGTCCTGTTGCAAGTACCAATCTTGAATCTATTGCTCTTTCTCCCATGCCATTGCTATGTAGACTGCTGGCCCCAAGGAGATGTGTCAAGAGGAGGACATGGCTTTCTTTTTCGCTTCATCTCCCTCCCTCTTCCATCCCCAGCTTGTTTACACTGGGGTGGTGAGGAGAACTAGGAAGCAGGAATCAGCTTACATGACTCTCTTGTGATGGAGTGGCCTTCCTGTTCCCCTCCCCAACATTCAATCTGGTTCTGTCTCTGACACAGTCCTTCCGACATGGCTGTCTTTGTGGACAATTGTGATGTAGCCATTTCCTCTGAGCTGAAATCTTCCCTTCTGGAGGGGAGGCTTTTAAACTAGGAGGGAAACAGACAGAAGCAGGGCAGAGAGGATGGTCTCTGGACTTATTCTTCAGCCCTAAAAGCCCATAAGAATGAATTCTGAAAAGCTAAAAGAGATTAGAGAAAATAGGTCAGTTATGGGAATCAAATGAAAGTCATAAGTCTTGGGAAGTCCCTGAAACTCATCAAGATTCACAAGGCCCCTCCTCAAGATTATAGAAGCAGTAACAATTGCAGGGCAGAAGAGGCGATAACTAGCACAGATGTTGGCACATTCTACAGACAACTCCAGGGATTCAGCTTTCCTGAGCTTTCACCCATGACAGTGTAGGATTTTTCACCAAAAAGCTGCCTTTGAGTCACTCATGCTCTCATAAGTAACCCCAATTTCTTACTGGTTCACTAAGTGGAATTGATTTTTTGGTCTGTCATGGTGCCCTATTTGGTGTGAGTAGGTCTGTTCACACCTCTCCAGGAGAAGTCTCACAATAATAGCGCAGGTGGAGTCCATTGAAAAGGACTCAGTTTCTTCTTGTCTCCATTGCTGAAGACTCCTCAGAGGGGGCTCTGCCTCTTCTCAGTCCCACTGATAGCTCAGGTCCTCAACACTTGCTCTGAGGAGCAACCCCTCTCTAGGGAAGCTTGAGAAGCTCCACAGTTCCTGCCTTACCCCCCTGACCTTCAGATCCTTACCCTCTGACCTTCTGATCCCCCCTGCCTTACCCTCTGATCTTCAGAACTCTTCCTCCCAGCATTCTTCACCAGACTCTGAAAACCTTCTACTCCAAGATGAGGATAGTCACACATGCCTCACCCTTGTTCAGGAGACATTTGCACATCTCCCCTCTCATTCCCTAAGCATAGTCCCTTTTGCCTGTCACTAACATTGGAAAGAGCCATGGAGGGAGATGATGTCTTCTTGTAGTGAGCCCTACTCTTCAAGGCGTTTCCTGAAGTTCACCTTCATTGAAGCGGAGAAGTAGGGTTGATCCTATTGCCAATCCTTGGTGGGTTTAGCTCTTCCAGGGTCTGTATGCCCACCACATAACCACATGGATTGCTCCACTGATCCCCACTTGATTCATTGCCTGGTGCTCTATCATCCAGGACTGGTTGGCCACTGATTTTAGTGTGATCACTTTGGCAATCTCTGGTGCAAGGGTTGGAAAATAATGCTGCTTTTTAAGGCTTTGACTGTCTTTTTTTTTTTTTTTAACAGAATCATGTTGTCCTTGCCCTCTTCCCACCCCAGATTATTAGTGTGTCTTCCTACACTGGCTTTCCATATTCTCTTTAACATTATTGATACATTACGTTGGGTGGGGGAGAAGGGAAAAGGAGGGAGAGAGAGAACTGTTAAAAATCAAGAAAGTGGGGACAGATTTTCTTCTTTATTTCATTAAAAAAATCTTTATTTTTATTTTATGTGTATGAGTGTTTGCCTGCATGTATGTGTAACACACATGCGCAGTGCCCTTGGAGACCAGAAGGGGGCATAAGATCTGGAACTGGAGTTAAGGACAGTTAGGAGCTGCCATGTGAGTTCTGGGAAGCAAATTCAGGTCCTCTGCCAGAGCAGCCAGTGTTCTTAACCACTGAGCCACCTCTCCACTTCCTGTTTCATTTTATTTTACTTTTGTATTCTTAGCAATCAATCAAGAGAGTAACGCTCGCCACAGAGCAGCCAGTGGTAAACACAGTTGAAGAGAGTAGATGACAAGACTATGGCACTTGGAAGGCTCAGGCCTGAGTGTTTGGGAAGGATAGTCAAAGAGAATAAGGAAAGTGTGGCTTCTGGTATCACTGGATCTGGGAGAAGAGCTGATAGAGAGCCGGGGAGGATGCTGTGCATTCTACCTCTTAGGGAGGGAGGGTGGAAAGAGCTGTTGGCTCAGAGGATGATGAACTGTGGTGGTTCCTATGGGGCATACACCCTCGGACTCAGCTGCCTGTCCAACATTCATACATGGCATACTCTCCTGCAGAGTGGTGGGCAGTACAGCACTCAGCCTGTGCTGGGGGATTACAGGAAGAACTCTGCATTTCTTCTCCCTTGAATGGGGCACCTCGGAGGTGAGTCCTGAGGTCTCCATGGGAATTGAGTCTCTTTGGTCCCCAGCAACTTTCTTCTTTCCCCATCTCATTTCCTGCTTATCAAATTTCCTGAGAATTTTTTCCAGATAATGTCCTCATGAATATTTGAGTGCTACTCTAGGGAGAACCCTCTAAGATAGTCACAGTCTTGGAAGTAGCAAGAACATGGACCAAGACAGCAGGACAGACAGACATTCAGAGATGCTGTCCCTCCCTTTGGCCATCAAGCTAGGAAGACACTGGACCCCATGAAACTGGTGTCCTCCTGCCCTCTCCAGGAGTCTCATGCTGGAAGAAGAAAAAAGCCAGGACCCTGCCAACCAGAAGCAGGGTCAGGGTGAAGCTTGTCTCCCACAAAGAGATCTCACCCAGTTCTGAAAGAACACCTTGCAGGAAAGTGGAGCCGGGATAACAGCAATGGACCGGATCCCACCTCACCCAGGATGCTCACCCATGCATAACTCTTACCTTCTATTTAAACCTAAACTTCTGTCAGGATTCTGAGGATGGACTTGGGAGTTTGCTGGATCTCTTTGTTTCCATTCCCAGTGTGGTCTCAGTATTAATTTCCCTTCTCCGCCGTTCACTATTGCTTGTCTAGTTTCCTGTTGAGTGGGTGATTGGGCCTGGCTGGTTAGATCTGTCAGGGCCCATGCTCTGATCCTAATAACTCCGGTGACAAAGGGGCTGGACTGTGCCTGGAAGCTTGGGAGAGATGGAGGGGGCAGGAGCAAGAGTTAAAACTGGCCAGGCTGCAGCTGAAATGTAAGGTTCATCTACATGTGAGAATCAGTAATAGAAAGATTGAGATCACTAGCAAGGGGTGTGGGTATTATAAGGGGTATCAACTTGGAGCCAACTGTGCTGGTCAGTTTTTATTGTCAACTTGATATAACCTAGAGTCACCTAGGAAGAAGGAATCTCATCTGAGGAATTGGCCAGATCAGGTTGGCCTGGGGCCATGACCATGAGGGATTGTCTTGATTAATGACTGATGTGGGGGAGCCCAATCCATGTAGGCAGCACCCTCCTAGACAAGGTCTGGGATGGATAAGAAAGCTAGCTAAACAAGTTAGTGAGTGAGCCAGTTGTGAGACCCAAAGTTACATTTTAAGTTTTAGTTACTATGCCTAAGAGATCCATGAAACAAAAATGCCTCTGATCTATGAGTCCCTTGCCCAAGGACAGATAGTTCCTGAAATGCTGGAGGCTGTTGTTTATGGGAGACAACAATCACATGTCTGCACTCCCCTAAACAAGTTTGTTTGACCCATCTGCACCAGATGTGTTTGATCACATGTGGGTGGGGGGTATGTAGGCAGGAAATATGTCAGGATGTATGTTTGCTTCTGATTGGATGTAGGCTGCAGGTATGTCAGGATGTATGCTTGTCCCTGATTGGACCAGGTGGGAAACATTTAATCCCTTGCAAACTATGTCTTGGGGCCATTTTTCTGGGGAATTAGAGATGGTCCTTGTCAGAGCTCATCCACCTGCCAGTATTTAATTAAAGCTCACTTTAAATTTGGCTTTAAAATGGGGTAGTGGTCTTCTTGTCGACCAGTGGGATCAACACAGGGAACAGCATCCCTCTGTAGTTCCCGTCCTGACTTCCCTCAGTGATGGACGGTGACCTGGAAGTATGAGCCACGTAAACCCTTTCCTTCCCATTTGTTCAGAGTCACTTCACAGCCCAGTCATCCTCTGCAGCTAGTGTGTAGAGACTTCGTCAGCCCTTCAGCTTTTCAACAGTTCCTTTATCATTCTTTTATTCCACAATTTTCCTTCTCCCTCAGTTACCAGAAGAGAAAGAACACTCCTTTTATGGGAGCCAAATTGCATGGAATTGACTTTGGAAAATGCCACCAGAGACCAATTCCAAGGGACAAAAATGTTCCCTAGCCATCACATCATGATCTACTGGCTGTGGATGGACACGACAGTGGGTGGTCCAGGCAAAGAGAAGGAAGAAGTATTCAGGAAATAGACTTGGGACTATTGTCCCTTTATGCTGTGCACAACCAAGATCATTGTCATTTCAGTGAAGTCTCCTTGACTGAATGGTCAATTGTTTTTGAGATAATTAACTGCTACCCAATCAATACTAGGATGGCCTCTGAATGGAGGTGACGAGAGTGAGTGTTTTGAGAAACAAAGCCATCCTCATGGGGCTGTAAATCTTCCCCAGAGAAGGATGCTGAGACCTGGGCGTGCAGGTCGGAAAGGTTCCAGTGTGCCTTCCTTAGATAAGTGACTGTTGGACCTGTGGTGTCACCCGGTAGGCTGAGAGGAAAATTGAGCTGCCAAGCCGCATGAAGCTGGAACTGGAGATCTGGGGGAAGATGAATGTTACTTAAGTGACAAGAAGAGCGTGAAATCAAACCATTAGAAAACCATTTTCAGACCAGTCAACTCCTTGTACCTTCTTTGCACTGCGAGGAAGCCCCTCCCCCAAGGGGTGGGGTGGCCCCTTTGATCTTGCTCAGGTTAGCTATTGGCTTTCTGACCACTTTGTGCAGACAGAGAGCTGATCAGACAGGAGCTCCTGGGATTGGGAAATGCTGTCTCTAGGAGAAGACAGGCACAGGGAAGCTTCACTTCCCTCTACGTTCCCTAAAAAGTTATTTCATCCAATCAAAGCTCTCCATCACTCTCTACCCCACCCCACCCCTCCACTCCCACAGAGCAGGGCAGAATGAACTTGGGTTAGTTATGGTCCACACACAGGGTGCCTTTAAATCTGGTCCTGGCCATGATGGTGGTGACAGGCATTACCCAGGTTGTCATACATTTCTTCTGTCATGAGGGCTCAGCTCTCTGCTTTTTAGTAAAAATTTTAGCTTTAGTCGGGCGGTGGTGGCGCACGCCTTTAATCCCAGCACTCGGGAGGCAGAGGCAGGCGGATCTCTGTGAGTTCGAGGCCAGCCTGGTCTACAAAGCGAGTTCCAGGAAAGGCGCGAAGCTATACAGAGAAACCCTGTCTCGAAAAAACCAAAAAAAAAAAAAAAAAAAAAAAAAATTAGCTTTAATCATAGGAGTGATAGAGAGATACATTCTTGCTATGAAAACATGAAACCAGAACACCATATAATGTTGAAGGGCATTCCTCACTTCTGTCCTTGGCAGGGGAATAGCAAGGCAGACATGACTCTAGTCCTCTGTCTTATTAGCATGCAGGGTATGTTTTATTTAAACACTGCATATTTAACTTAGTCAAAGGTGTCGAGTTTAACACTTTACTCTAGAACCTGTTTGTCCATTCAACAGACTTTTCTGGTTGATAGGACGAGACTCACAACTGCTCCTGATCACACACAGGAGCATAGATGAGAGAAGTTGGACTCCAGCTCCAACGGTTTATCTCACACAAGGGGCTGGCATTCTCTGATTGCATCACACAGCAGGGGCCATCTTTTTTCTAATTAATATAAAGATACACAATGTGCTGTGGTGGCCCTGGATGGAGTTTCTTGCTCTATTCAGTTGCTTCCTTCCATTCCATAGTGTGGGTATATGTCATTTCACATATGCATCTCTGCATTTGGATACATAAATCATCTTAGTGTATCCAGATTATACAAGATCATACAGTAAACAGCCTCATACTTGGGTCTGTGTACATACATGCAAATGCTTTTCTAGGGAAGTAGTGGGGTCATTGAGCCACAGAAAGGCATATTTTCAAATCCCTTAGACAATTGTAAATTGCCCTTGGGAAGACCACTCCTACAGGCAACCCCGCTGACTCCATACAAGAGTGTTCTTGTACATCGCCCTTGTCGATACACAATGCTTCCAGGCTTCCATTTTTTTCTTAGTTGCTTTCTGTTTCCATCTATTTGGGTTGCTATGAGAAAATAACTTAAACTAGGTGGCTTATAAACCACAGAAATTTATTTCTCCTACTTGGAGAGGCTGGGAATTCTGAGATCAAAATGGCAGCAGATCCTGCATCTAGGATCAGCCTGGATAGTTCTATCAAACAGTGTCCTTGCATGGTGCAAGGGACCAGCTGGACTTATTAGGCCTTCAAATTTTTTAATTAATTAATCAATTGTGTGTATATATGTTCATGAATGTAATATACACGTGTTCACACATGTGGAGGCCAGAGGTTAACATTGGTACTTTCCTCAATCTCCAGCTCATTTTTTTAAGGCAGAGTTTCTCAGTGAATCTGGACCACAGATTAGGCTAAACTGTCTGGCCAGTGAACCCTAGGGGTCCTCCTGTTTCTGCCTCCTCAGTGCTGGGAGTATGTATCCTGTTGAGGATTCAGACTCAACTAGCCCAGATTTCTGAAGCCTGTAGGGGGGCAGGGAAGGAAGGAAGGAGGGAGGGAGGGGGGAAGAGGGAGGGAGGGAGGGAGGAGAGAGAGAGAGAGAGAGAGAGAGAGAGAGAGAGAGAGAGAGAGAGAGAGAGAGAGAGAGAACATGCTTGTGGAGGCCAGAGGTTTCTCCCTGAGTCTTTTTTATAATGCCATGTTGCTAAAATTCCTTTCCAGGGAAGTGCAAACAACATTTACCCCTCCTCTCAAGGCATCCATGACAAACCAATGCAGGATTCCACCAAAATCCACTCGGGCAACCAATGAGTTATGGGCTTCCTTACAGAGCGTAGGTGGGGGTGACTTACAGGGATGTGGGTGCTCCTCTCCGTAAAGACCACCCATGGAAAGCCTTTACTCAGTAGGGCAGTAGGGATGGTGGCTTCCCCACAGCTGCGGAGACGGGGCCTCTCTCTCCAGTCTTCTCTGGCCCACATACTGTTGCCTTCCCCGAGGCCACAGGCAGTTAAGGCAGTGTTGCACATCAGGTGGCAGGGAGCAGCTGGATACTCAGGTGAGGGTCCTGTGACCCTCCCCACTCCTCCCTGAGAGGATGTAAACAGTCAACAAGCCCAGCTCGGATAATAATCCTTCAGCAAGGAGGTGCAGCTGAACTGGAGAGCAGTCATGCCCAAGGCACTAACCCCATCAACAGGGCTTTACTCTCTTCCCTGTACTCTATCTGCTGATGCCATCCCATCACCTTGGAGACAACCACTCAGTGCGTGAGTGCTGGTGAGACACAAGTTTTCAGATCACAGCAGTTTTTTCTTCTCACCATAGTCTGGTGGATTTTATTGCTCTTAACATACTGTTTAATTTTGCTTCTGGCTTTTTCATTAGCTTGTCTCGGGTCACCCAAGCTTCCTACTCTGAGAAGTTTCTGTTCTCCTTCTGGCCCGAGTTCTAGGTGGCAAGAGAGCGATGGGACAAGACAGCTTCCACTTGGCTGTATGACCGAGGGTCAGATACTAGAGCAGTGCTCAGTTTCCCAATGTGCATGGCGAAGGAACTGGGTTACAGAAACTCCAGACTCCTGGTTCTAAAGCCACTCCTTCCCTCCCCATCGCTCCCCAGTGTTCTGGTCTAGTTGAATTGTCTTACTGTGAATGCCTGGACACATGAGTCATGGGAAGAGGCCATGGGTGGGGACGGACTTTCATTGCTCTCATAAATCCTGTCACCAGTCATTTGTGTTTTCAAGGGCAGGACAGGTGACGGAGGAAGGGCGTTTTGTTCTACGCAAGCTCCCAAACAGCTAGCAAACATTCCTGTGATAAGTCACGGCCACTTCCATCTTGACTTCACGCTTCCCCCACTCGCACAGGAACTGTCCAAGAACACCTGTTGTCCTACTGTGTAGCCATTTTCAGAAAGGGCTAGGCAGGACAGGTAGAGGAAAAGTGTCTCCATGACCTGCCAACTCTGATGATTTAGCTCCTTGTGATCTGTGGAGCTGGAAGGGTTCCAGAAAAATCTATGCCATCCAAGACAGCTGACTACAAGTGGCCAATGAGCACTTGCTATTGAAAGTGGCTTGAGGCTCCGAGGGAATACAATCAATTGAGTTCTGGGAGGTGGGAGGCTCTGGGCAGCAGATTCCCAGAATTCAGCTCTCACCACCCTCTTTTGAAGCCCCAGTCCTTACTCTGTTGAGAAATGCCCTCACTTGTAGTAGCCTCTCAATGGTTCTGGGGACTGATGCCTCTTTAAGGTCAGGGAAGGATTCAGCCTCAAGGAGGTGTGGCCAGAGCCTCATTGGTGGGAGGAGCCATCTGGAGAGGCCACCTTCTCCAGTGCCTCAGACACTGAATCGCTCTGTGGACTTGCGCAACTTGACAGATACCACAAATTGTATAACTCCCAATCTGGGGATTTTTCAAAGGTGGAGATGACCACCTACCGGGGCAGGTGTGCAGCATTTAATATGCCCAGTAACTAGCTGTGGGTGGATTCACCACCCGGAGTCCGAGTGGCTGAGTAGAGGCCAGGACTTGCAGGTTCTGGAGGTCCCAGCTCAGCCTCTCCAGGAAAAATGAGGACATAAGTAAAACAAATGGGGGAATGTGACTCTGCTGTTGCCTCGCTCTGGGATCCCGGCAAGTGCTGCTGAACCTGCTTGGTGCCTTGGTTTCCCCCAGTCACTCAGCGGGACCTTAAGGTTCTGGAACCTGAAACACAGTCTAGGTTAGTTAGGCACATCCTGAGTCTGGGCATAGGCTACGGATGCGCATCTCTCCACAGGGGGTTAGTCCAGGTTGGTCGGTTGGGCTCCCACACCCCTCCCTCATTCCATACAGCAGGAACTCCGTAATTGGCATCCTGTGGCTTCAGCACAGGTGGCGAGTTTTTGCCTTTGCCCTTTTGACCTCACCCAACAAGCACCACAGAGGTGGCCAAAGCAAGCAGGGACCTGAGCAGCGGGCTAGGAAATCCAGAACAAAGGAGGGCTTTTATTTTTTATGTCTTTATAAAAATCAGCTGTTTCCTTTTGCCGGAAGATAGATTGCAACAGTAATAACTTTTTTAAAAATCCTGAAATGGAAGAAATGTAAAAGAAATTCTCTAAGACTTTGATGAATTCGAATCATCAATTTTATTTCTTTTATTCAAGTAACATGATGATTTTGTGCCAAATCTGTTCAGCTGTGATTGTTGAGTGGTAAGATGTACAGCCTGACCTCTAAGAGTCCACAGTTTAGATAAGAGTAGAAATAAAAGTTGCTTGTCGGCCATTGAGAAGGCCAGGCAAACATCATGACAGACACCTAATCACTCAGTTAAGAGCTAGGCCTCAGTTCACAAAGGGCAATCAGTCACCAACCCTGACACTGTACGAGTCACGTAAGCCTGGGCCAACTCCCCTTCCCCCCTACAGGTGATAACCAAATAAGAACAAAGCCTAGGCCTTGTCCAGACTTGCCCAAGAATAGAAAGCTGTAGCCTTAGCCCGCCCCTGCTGGCCCTAACCAATGAGAAATGTACTAATATGATTGCCACTTGCATAAGCCAATCCTAAGTAGAATGGTCACATTGCTTTTAAAATTTCTTTGGTTGTGCTTAAAAGGAGCCTACAAGCTTCTCTCGGGGGGTCACCATTTTGCCTTTTTGCAGATGTCTGGCCCCAGTATACTGGTACGTTTATTCTCGACACAGTAAGTGCTCCTGTTGATTGCATGATATCTGGTGGTCTTTTGTGGACCCTAACAGTCACCTCACTCCTTGGGAGGCTGAGGCATGGAGAGTGCAGGATGGATGGGTCTTCAAGGTCAGCCTGGGCTGTGCAGCGAGACCCCATTGTTGGTTACGCTGTGGTGCTGCTCCTCGTGGCTGGCCGCCGCAGGGGAGAGTGCTGATCGGAAGAATCACAGCCGTGGTTACCTTTTTAGAGCTTTATTGGGAGGGGGTGGGGGGGAGAGGGAGAGAGTGGAAAGAGAAGAAGTGGGAGAGAGAGGACAGACAGGAGCGGAAAGGAAAGAGAGGGACGCACAGAGGGCCCGCCCGCTTTTTAGGCTGGGACACCGTCGAAGGCTGATGATGTAATTAAGGACTGAATCCTTACACCCATCCCACAAACAAACAAACAAACAAACAGACAGACAGACAGACAGACAAACAAAAAAGGAGGACTGGGTGTGTAGTTCGGTTGGTAGAATGCTTGCCAAGTATGCCTGAAGCCCTGGGCTCATTCCCAGCACCACATAAACTGGGCATGGTGGTGCACACCTGTAATCTTAACACTCAGGAGACAAAGGCATAAGGACCAGGAGTTCAGGGACATCCTTGGCTACCTGTCAAGTTGGAGGCCAGCCTGAGCTATATGAGACTCTGTTGTTTTAACTTTGGCATAGTGGCGGCACCTTAATCTATTTCAGCCGGCAACTGTGACTCCACAGTTATCACCAGCCTGCTTCTCTGGCAGCAGCCCGGCTGCTCAGGCCACGACCCGGCAGGAATTCTGTTCCCACAGGCACGGGCTCTGTCACTAAGAGAGGCTGAGGAACAACTAGTTAACCTTCTCTCCTTGCTGCTGTCTCCCAAGAGAGCAGCATCCTTCCAATCCGCCAAAACAAAAAAAGCCGTGCCACTCAGACTCGGGGTCCACGATGTGATTGAATATCCACCAACAAGACCCTGTTTCAAAAAAGAACAAACAAAACCAACATCCCCCACCCCCAAGCTACAGGGCCTGTGTCTAGAGCTCATCTGAGTTTATCTTCTTCACTGCTGTGTCCTTGTTGAAATGGTAGAACCTGGAAGGATGGAGGACTTCACCAGGGGAGAGGCAGAGGAAAGAGGGGACTGAGCAGTGGGCTTTGTCAGCATCAAGACCTAACATCAACAAAATCCAAAAGCTAACCTTGATCCAACTCGGGAAAAAGATAAAATGGTCACCACTGTCCTACCATGCAGAATCCCACGACTGAAACTTTGGATGATGTCTTAAAACTTCTGCCGTTGCTGTGATAAAAATACCCCAACAAAAGCAATGGACAGAAGGAAGTTATTCCGGCTTGCTGCCTGAGGGTCCAGTCCATCATCCAGGGGAGGAAGGCATGGTGGCTGGTCACACTGAAGCCGTAGTCAGGGAGCAGAGACAGATGAATGCTGGTTCTCAGCTTTTTCTCCTTTTTCTGTCTGGCAGTTAGGGTGAGTCTTCTCACCTCAGTTAACCAGACAGGTAGGGAGGGCCTTCCCACCTCAGCTAACCAGACAGGTAGGGAGGGCCTTCCCACCTCAGCTAACCAGGCAGGTAGGGTGGGCCTTCCCACCTCAGTTAACCAGGCAGGTAGGGTGGGCCTTCCCACCTCAGTTAACCAGATACAGACAGTTCCTCCCAGACACGCCCGGAGGCTGACCTAATCTAGATAATCTGTCACCAGTGTGCCTGGAGTCTTGCCTGCTAGGTGATTCTAGATCCTGCCAAGTTAGCAGTCGATATTAACCATTACAAGTATTGTTGTTTCACTATCCTCTGTACATTATTTTCCATATGTAGACATAAATCAGACTGGATTAACACGCAGCACACACTCACTCCACTCCTCTGTCCCTTTAGCATCTGTGCGTGTATGTGCACACCGCCCTCCACACACACGTACAAACACACACACACAAAATGAATTCCTTTTCCTTTGTCATTTTATGCTGAGTGTCGGCTTGGACCATCAGAGTTCCTAAGGGAATTTTTACTGAATGTGTCCTTCACACCTCTCTGTGATTGTGTCCTGATGCTTCATCCTGACTGTCAACTTGACTGGACTGAGTAACACCTGAGACTTCAATAAAGCACGCTTTGGGGTATGTTCCTGAGGGCATTTCCAGAGCTTGTTGGCATGTGGGCAGTAGCTCATGAGAAAGGCCCTCCCTGAATGTGGACAGTCCTACCCAACAGCTTGGGGGCCAGATGGGGTGAAAAAATGTGCTGTGGTTGGAATATGGAATGTTCCCCATATGTCCATGGTTTTGAAACCTTAGTCCCCCCGCAGTTTTGGAAAGCTGTGGAACAGTTAGGAGGTAGAGACCTGCTGGAGGAAGTGGTCCATGTGATTTGAGTGAGAATGTCCCCCTCGTCTCTGGCATTTTAACACTTGGTCCACAGCTGGTGACAAGGTTTAGGAAGGTTTGGGTGGTGCGGGCTTGCTGGAGGAAGTCCCCCTGGGGGGCGGGTGTGAGTCTGAGAGGAAGGTGCGCACCCTCAGCATCCTGTTCCTGCCACGTGACGGACACTTGAGGTCTGCTCCGCCACCATGGATTCTCCCTCTGAACTGTACACTGAGACAAACACTTCTTCCTCAAGTTGCCTTTAGTCATAGAGTTTTATCACAGCATCAGCAAAGCAGCTTACAGGCCGCTGGGGGTGTGGCTTCCTATCCTCCGTTTCCTGATAACACAATTTGAAGGGCTGTCTCTCTCCACCACCCTACCTCCTTCACAGTGCACAGTGACAACCTCTTCATAAACCCTTTCTCTCCTCAGTTTCCTTCTGTACTTCATCAGAGTGAGGAGAAAATAAGGTGAAGGAGAGGGCACCGTCAGCCTCCACAGCGCCATTTGTCTCAAGCAGGTGTGTCTCTGCTGCCGTCTGGCGTGGGCATCGAACTCCGGCTTCTTCATCCTTCCAGCGCTGGCCCATGGCAGCAGCAGCAGCGTTCCAGGATATTTCCAGGCTCTGGTCTCTCATTGGTTCCATCCTGTCCTGAGGCTTCCAGATGCTCAGACAAAGCAGTTGCTAGGTTCCCTGGTTCTTCAGTGTAGAGACGCCATTGTGGACTCTCCAGGCTCTGATCGTGTACATCCCTCTATTGGTGAAATTATTAAGGCCACTCCACGTAGTTAAAAGGAGATTTATTTAATGGCGTAACTTACAAATTAAGGGATAGGTAGGTCGCGGGGTCTGGGGAAGGTGTATCGCAGTCCAGCGGTGTTCTCTGGAGCTCTGCTTGGTCCACCTCCTCCGTCCAGGGTCCCGGAACAGAGAGAGTGCTCACCCATCCAGATCTCGGGTCTCCAGGCACCTCCCTTGGCCCCGCCTTGTAGGCGTGACAGTTGCCGAAGTCTCAATGGGGGTTGGAACTTCCAGATCAAAGCTGGAATGGCTACCCACTACATCCCTCTGTAGTTACACATGAGCTACTAGTTTTGTTATCTGTACAACCCTAACACTGCCCTCAGCTCCAAGTTCCAGAATCCTCCTTATACTATATTCCTGTTTATATTCCTTTTCCAAATCAGGCATATATGCTTTTTTGGTTAAGTAGTAAGTCAGGTCCTATAGCTGTTGAGGTGGTGAGCCTGGGTGGAACAAACCCTGCCTCTGCTCTGTGGAATGTGAGTCGAGGGCAGGGATGTCGGTGACCCACAGCCGGTGCCCCACGGTGTGTTCCTAGTTCTCTTGCCATGAGTCTTCACTCTTCAACACTGTCTCATGTTCACTTTAAACAATTATTTTATTTTTTACTATATGTATGTGTGTGTCTGTGTGTAGGTATGTGCACATGAGTTCAGGTGCCCTTGGGGACCAAAAGAGGGCATCAGATCCCTTAGAGCTGGAGTTACAGGTGACTATAAGCTATTCATGGTGGGTGCTGGGAACTGAGCTCAGGCTCTCCATAAAAGCAGTGCATACTCTTGACTGCCGAGCCATCTCCCCAACTCAATTCACTTTTTAACCAGAAGAAATGATAGATTCGCTTTGGTCTGGCAATTAGAACTTGATGGTTGGTAATAACACCATCTTTGCTTATTATTGAATTCAGTATTTTCTATAACAAACTGTCCAGGCTCAAAATCAAAGGCTTTTTATCCTTCATCTGATACGTTGCTTTTAATAACCCTCTCCAGCAGTGATAAAACAAAAATAATGATAGCTTACATTAGCAGAGTGCGACAGTACTCTTTCATGTGTTTTACATACAAGACCCTGCCTAACTCTGATAACCCCGCTTCAAGGATGAGAAAGTCAGGCATCTAACTGAAGCTGAATATTCAAACTTGCTCATACAGCTTAAGAACCACTGGAATTTTCCATGCACAGAAATACCTGTTCATCCCATTGGCCTTCTTCCCAGAACTCTCTCTCTCTCTCCTCCCCTCCCCTCCCCTCCCCTCCCCTCCCCTTCCCTCCCTTCCCCTCCCCTCCCCTCCCCTTTCTTCTTCTTCCCTCCCCTCCCCTCTTCTCTCCTCCCCTCCCCTCCCATCTCCTCTCCTGTCCTCTCCCTTCCTCTCCCTTTCTCTCTCTGGTATATGGATACATGTGAGTGTGGGTATTCACCTATGCAGAAACAGAGGACAGAAAAGGATACTGTCTGTCCTGCTCTATCCCTCTGCCTTATTCCTTTGAGTCAGGGGCTCTCAGCGACCCTGGAGCTAAGCTGGCAACCAGCTCCAGTGAGTCTCCTGTCTCTGGGGTTACAGATGGATGCAGCAGTCATGCCTGGTTTTTATGTGAGAATTGGGATTCACATTCAGGCCCTCATGCTTGACACTAAATGTTCTTATCCAATAAGCCATCTCTCCACTCACCCTCATCTCACACAACCTTAAGAAACCTGGGGTATCCAGGGACTGAGCCTGATCTCAAATGTCCTTCCACACCAAACCCCTTTGACTGGCTGCTGCTGCCCACCAGTGAATGCAGCTGATTTTACAACCAGGGACACACTTGGCCAGAGCCCAGATGTCCTTCCTCCAGGCTGGAGCAACACTCTGTGAGGAGCCTTTCTGTTTGTGTTCCCACCTGCTGTGTTCCTGATTCCTTGGCTTAGTTACCACAAGGATCCAGAGACGGGCTGAACGGGCTGAACGTGCGTGAGGCTCTGAAAATGTTAGCCAGCTCTTGGTCTCAGCTTCAAAGACTTCATCCATGAGGCAGGTATAGCCATCCACCTCCAGATATAGGGCAAATGGAACAGTCTATGAGTGCAGGCACTGTTGTTAAGTTCCTGGTGTGTGTGTGTGTGTGTGTGTGTGTGTGTGTGTGTGTGTGTGCGCGTGTGTGCGCATGTTTATATGTGTGTACATGCACATGTATAGAGTATGCAGGCACAAGCCATGTGTGTGCAAGTGGGGGCCAGAGGATAACTTCAGGCATCTTTGTCAGCTTCCAGCCACCTTGTTTTCTGAGACAGGGTCTCTCATTGGCCTGGAATTTGCCAATTTGACTAAACTGGCTGGCGGTGGAGTCTCCACCCTCCACATACTGGGATTACAAGCATGTGTCACCACGCTGTAGGTTCTGGGGTCATCATGGCAGTAAGCAAGCACTGGTCACCTCCCCACCCCTGATGACATATCTTGATTCTTGATGCTTCCCTGGGTATTTCCATAAGTCAGTCAATCTGTCTGGATTCCCTACGTCTTTTGATCGAGATGATACCAGGCGGTGTTGCTGGGGTTAGATTGCTGAGGCATTCTCTCTAAATGGTTTCATTTTGATTCCATGGTCATTTTAACTCACGCAATGACAGCAGTAGCAAAAACAACCCTGCATGAAAATGATTCTGCAGTGGGTCAGCTCCATTGGTGTGGCTAGTGTACAAGACATCCCCTCCAGGGCCCTGCCCTGCCTAGAGACAGAAGGACCACCGTCACCAGGGATGGCTCTGCCCCCAGGACACCACCCTCCTTCCCTCAGGTCAACACTCAGGCGTTAGAAGAGAATGGTGCTCCACCTGCTGGAATGGAGAGCTGGAGCCCACGAGACAAGGGTGAGGAAGAGCTGACACAGGGAGCGTGGGCCAACAGCCTCTCAGGGGTGTGAGGAGATGGTTGGTGGCCAAAGGGTCAGAGGTCAATGGCCCCCAGAGGCCCAGGGAGGAGACAGTCAACTGGTGAGACAGCTCAGAAGTGTGGCCCTTCCACCACCAATGGGAAAAGGTCAAAAGAACAGGCAGAGAACCCACTGCTGGGGAGAGCGAACACTGGTGCAGCCTGTATCTGAATTCCCTGCAGAACAACTCCTGTGGGAGCTTAGAGTGCTCTGACATTAGATGGTGAACACCATGCACACGCTGCACACATGTGACCTTCCTCATAGGGGGAGGACACCGTGCACACACTGTACACATGTAACCTTCCTTATGAAGGAGGACACCATGCACACACTGTACATATGTGACCTTCCTTATGGGGAGGACACCATGCACACGCTGTACACATGTGACCTTCCTTATGGGGAGGACACCGTGCACACGCTGTACACATGTAATCTTCCTTATGGAGGAAGACACCATGCACACGCTGTACACATGTAACCTTCCTTATGAAGGAGGACACCATGCACACACTGTACACATGTGACCTTCCTTATGGGGAGGACACCATGCACACACTGTGCATATGTGACCTTCCTTATGGAGGAGGACACCGTGCACACGCTGTACTCATGTAAACTTCCTCATAGGAGGAGGACACCATGCACACGCTGTACACATGTAACCTTCCTTATAGGGGAAGGCACTATGTGTCTGCAGTGAAATGTACAAATGCTCCTACTAAGTGCGATAAGAAGATTGATAGCCTCATGGTCACTACATTAGCGTTACTGCCACATGGCTGTAGGTACTAAGATTAGGAAAGCATCTCCAGTTGTCCAGTGCAGAAGGGAATCACAGGCCTGGCAACCTTTGTGGAGGACACTTTGGTGATGTAGACTCAGTATGTGCATACCCTTCTGCCCCACAGTTTTGCTTATAGGAATTACTTTGAAAATAACGATGGTGACAGCCACAGTCCAGCAGCCTGGAAGCCCATCACAGCAAAGCAAACAGAAACAATTCAGGTCTCTAGCGGAGGCAGTTGGTTACAGAAATATGGTACACCCATAGAAGGGAATGAGAGACGGTCTTTAATAACACAATGTTTGGGGCTGATGAGACGGCTCAGCAGGTAAAAGCACTTTCCCTCCAGACTCACAACCTGAGTTGGATCCCTGGAGTCCATGTGGGGGAAGGAGAGAACTGACTCCCACAGTTGTTGGGGAATATTATTTTAAGGTGTGTTAGTTGTTTTTGTTATTTTGGGAGCTCACTACCCAGCTCCCAAATAAATCACACATGGAGGCTTATTCTTAATTATAAATGCCCTGCCTTAGCTTGGCTTGTTTCTTGCCAGCTTTTCTTAACTTTAAATTAGCCCATCTGTCTTCTGCCTCTGGGCTTTTCCCATTCTCTTACTTCTGTAAACCTTACTCTTACTCTGTAGCTTGCTGTGTAGCTGGGTGGCTGGCCCCCCAAAAAGAGCAAAAACAACTAACAACACACAGTTGTCCTCTGACATGCACACAGTCCACATGTGCACTGCAGCACATATGTGTACACACATACACGTGTGCACACCCACACACAGTAAAATAAATTTGTATATATATGTTGTATGTATGTATATAATGCCTGGAAAATTAAATTGGAAAGATATACATGGTTATTGAGAGAGTCATTGGAACCACAAATCACTTGATAGAGGTCTTATTTGCCTAAAGGAGCCCTGGAAAGTACGTAGTGCACCCCTAGGGCTAGCCCCACACGTCTGTGTGGTTTTAACTTATGTATTACTTATGTAGATTTTTCTCATTGTAACTTTAAAAGGCAAAACTTAGTTACTTCCAGGAATTATGATGTACATCGCTAGAACTAAGGTTTCTGCCCTCTCCCCCTCCCCCTCTCTCCCTCTCTCCTCTCCCCCTCCTCCCCCCTCTTTTTCCTCTGCTTCCTTCTCCCTCCTCACCTGCCTTGGAGGTGACACCCACCAGTTCTCGAATGTTTCTTTGTAGCCGTATGGACTTTCAGAGCCACCCTTTCCATACTGCCAGTCATTTTGTGTCTGGTTATTTGTGTTCTCAAACAGTGCTGCAGTGAAGACCCCAGTACCTGTGATTTGCAGACCAGGGCACCCAGTGGTTCAGAAGCGTTCTTAAATCTGACTTTTCTGTCATGAGCGCACGACGGTTTAGATGGTGAAATGCTATGGGCACTCTGAAGGACTCAACTGGCCTGAGCCTCTCGGTCGCTCTGCTTCTTTCTCGGGATGAACAAGCTATTCATGCTCACTACCTCATAAATAAATTCCACATATTTTTGGACCACACATATTTTGTTCATGGTCATTCTCCTCAGGAGCATCTGCTTGCCTGCAGCACCCAGGACCAATATGTCCTCCTGAGTAGACGGCTGAGCTGCCAAAGCCGAGGAGGCAGTGGCTTGTCCTCAGAAGGCTCTGAGAGCCTCTTTTACAGGCTCTCTGGGGACCTGAGGGCTTGTCCTTGGCAATTAGGCATTGGTGACCTCCCGTGAAGGCCCTGGTCACTGTTCTCAGGCACTGATGGCCCTAGCAGCAGCGATGGGAACAGAATGTCTTCTGTGTGGCTTGGACCTGGTAGGTGTTCTGTAGGGATGCAGGGATGCTGGTTTCAGATCCGGGGAGCTCCTGGGATGGAGAGGAGGGATCACAGATCTCCTTGGCTTAGGACCAGTCTCTGGCCTCTAAATCCTTTAGCTTTCCCCTTCTCATGCTTGCAAAATAGGTGCTGCATTTCTTCAATTTCCAGATATATATTTCTCTTTTACATCATTACATCCCAGAGCTGGGCAGAAGGTGCTGGATGTGAGCATTCCTCCCCTTGGCTCTTTGGAAGCCTATTATTAAATAGCTGGTGCCTTGTACAGCTTGGGGGAGGGTTATCCTAGATTAAGGAACATGACATGCTCATCTTTCATTCCCCTTCAGGCCAAGCCCCAACCCACATTCAGCCCCAGATGGCCCACCAGATCAGGCATGGAAAACTCCATCCTGTGTGGATAGTAAGACAGACAGGTCATTGAATATTTTCTGGAATTCTGACTTACTCAAGTGTGAGGCAGAAGCCAAGTTCATCTTTTCTTCCCATGGGTGCTCTAGGCCCACCCCTTCCAATAAAGCTGCTGACCCTGTCTGTCTAATTAGTGGGGGCATAATTAACAGGAGAGGAGCTCTTCTTACAGCAAGAGCCGGGCGGCCCTGCCTGACAGGCTCCTGCAAGTCAGCCAGACACTTGGCTTTTCCCTGCTGGGTTGTCGCCTTTCTTGATGCAGGGCCAGATCCTTGACAAAAGCAGCTTAGGGAAGACAAGACTTACTTGGGCTAACAGTATGAGAGCATCCGGCCCCTTGTGTCACAGGAGGCATGGCAGCGGGCACCATGAGGTAGGGGGTCACCTCGCATTCACAGACAGGAAGCAGAGAGAGATGGACATGGTGCTCAGCTGACTTTCTCTTTTTATCTGGTTCAGGACCCCAGTTCACAGGATAGTGCTGCTCATCTCCAGTGTGGGTCTTCCCACCTCAACCAAATCTCTCTCTTAGACATGCCCACAGGTTTGTCTCCTAGGGGGTCATAGATCCTCTCAAGTTGACAATCAAGAATAGCCACCATTGGGACCGGAGAGGTGGCTCAGCAGTTAAGAGTACTGGCTGCTCTTGCAGGGGACCCAGGTTCAGTTCCTAGCACCAGCATGCTGGTTCACAATCATCTGTCACTCCAATTCCAGTGGGTCAAAGCCCTCTCTTAGTGTCTGAGGGCACCAGAAATGCACATAGTGACATGCATGCATGCACACAAACACTTATATACACAAAATAAAAATAAGTCTTAAGATTGACCACCTCAGTCATGTATGCTTATTAGTTCTGTGGATGGGCTGGTGCTATGCAGAACGGTAAAGGTAGAGAAACTTTTGAGAAACTGCTCCAGGAACCAGAGAGAGTGGGTTTCAAGACTGTAGGGGACAGTGAATGAATTTTCAGCTCCACTAAGAGAACCTTGGGGAAGTAAAATTTAATTGGGTAGTGAGGCTGTGAAAGACACAAATAAGCAAATACTTAGTGAGCACCGACTGTGTGTCAAGCACCCAAGTGTTGTCTTGTTGAGTTTCTGAGACACTTGATCAGATCTTCACCACATACAGGTGTCAACAGTGTCCAGGGTGGTGATTTCATAGCTATAAACCATACAACCAAGGGTCACGGTTGTCTTAGTCTTGAGGATTAAAGGAAAAGAAACTGCTGTTGTTTGTTTTTTTACTCTTTTGGGGGGCCTGCCACCCAGCTCCCAAATAAACCACACACAGAGGCTTATTCTTAATTATGAATGCCTGACCTTAGCTTGGCTTGGCTTCTAGCCAGCTTTCCTTAACGTAAATTATCCCATCTACCTTTCACCTCTAGGCTTTTCCTATTCTCTTACTTCTGTAAATCTTACTCTTACTCCATGGCTTGCTGTGTAGCTGGGTGGCTGGTCCCTGATGCCCTCCTTCTTCTCTGGCTCCTTCTTTCTCTCTTCCAGATTTCTCCTTCTATATATCCTCTCTGCCTGCCAGCCCCGCCTATCCTTCCTCCTGCCTCACTATTGGCCATTCAGCTCTTTATTAGACCATCAGGTGTTTTAGACAGGCACAGTAACACAGCTTCACAGAGTTAAACAAATGCAACATAAACAAAAGTAACACACCTTAAATATTCTACAACAATAAACCATGATGGCAACCAGAGATTCCTCAACATCCCTCCTTTATTCTTTTTTCCACTGACCGGAACAGCCCACCATGGTGTCCTGCCTGGTTTTATGTCAACCTTACATAAGCTAGAGTCATCAGAGAGGAGGGAGCATCAGCTGAGAAAATGCCTCTATAAGATCTGGCTGTAGGGCACTTTTTAAATTAGTGATTGATGGGGAGGGCCCAGCCCATTGTGGGTGGGGCCATCCCTGGGCTGCTGGTCCTGGGTTCTATAATAAAGCAGAATGAGAAAGCCATGGGGAACAAGGCAGTAAGCAGCTCCCCTTCATGGCTTCTGCAGCAGCTCCTGCCTGGGGGATCCTGCACTGTTTGAATTCCTGCCCTGACTTCCTTCAGTGATGGACTATGATGTGGAAATATAAGCCAAATAAACCCTTTCCTTCGCATTTGGCTTTTGGTCATTATGTTTCATCATAGCAATAGAACCCTAAGATACGCGGCTAGGGCAAACGATCCAGAGTCCTGGTGCAGATCATTCCCGCCACAGTCTGGCTTGTTTCTCTGTCTGCAGCCTCCTCGTCTGTGGAGGGAGGAATCCTTTGCTCTCAACTTCCTCCTGCATAATGGGGAGAAATGTCCTCAGTGTCCTCTGAAGCCTCTCTGGGTCTCAGGGCCATGGTCTTAGGTACCATCACAAACACATTCCATCTGTCTTTTGAGCTTCTGTCTCCCTCAAGGCACAGAGAGGTGTCCTTGTCCCCAACCACACCTGCTGTTCTCCTCCTTTGCTTATGGGGTGTTTAGGTGAGAGCTGTGTCTTAACCTTGACGGTGCATTTCCCCATCTCCCTCCTTCCTCACCCAAGCACTTGTTGAACCTAGCCGTAGCTACTGCTCTTTCACCCACTTCTGCCTGTCCCTGGGTCTCTGTGACTCTCCTTTCTGATGAGATGGCATCCCACCTCTTTCCTGATGCCCTTATTTTCATGGTCTACTTTGCAGCACTGAATTCCCACCTTGTAGCCCAATGATCTTTCTAGAATACAGAACTGACTACATGGCTTCCTCCTCGGCCTCTATGCTCCTTAACAAGACCCAGGATGCTGCCATCCGGCTGTTAAGACAGTCCCAACTTTGTCTCACACATTTCCTCTTTCTAGTCAGTTGAGAACTGCCTCCAGTGTGTGTGTGTGTGTGTGTGTGTGTGTGTGTGTGTGTGTGTGTGTGTGCAGGTACTCGCTTTATATATTCCCTGAATTCAGCTGTGAAAAAAATTGCAATTTAATTTTCCCATAACTGAACTCCTACTATCACAAATGTTCTTGGTTTTGGTCCATAATTAAAAAACATTTTGCCAGTTCATGGTAAATTGGTTACTGCTATTTTAAAAAATTACTGTGATGGAAATAAATATAAAATTCACCATTTTTAACCATTTTAAGCATGTCACCATCATCCATTCTAGAATGTTTCGTCTTCCCAAACTGAAACCCTACACAGTAAACAAAACAGTACCCAAACCCCAGCCTGTGGCCACCACTCTGTGCTCTGTCCCTTTGAACTTGACAGGTCAATGATGTTTTAATAATTAGCCTTTTGGTCACTATTTTTAATCTGTTCCCTCCCCCCAGTGCTCCACACCTCCCTCTGGGGAGGTGTGAGTCTGTAGGGACCAAGGTTGCTTTGGCTTCATGTGTTCCCTGAAGTTCCTGTGATGAGACCTTAAATTCCCACACGGAAGAAGAGGGTTTTTGCCATTTGAATGTAAAATGGCCCTGTATGTTGAACTGTTGGGCCCTATGTGGTCATGCAATTTTGGAAAGTTCTGGAAGCCTTGATGATTATATCTAGTCTCCGATCTCTTCCTCCTCCTCTGCTTCCTGTCCATCATGAGATGAATGGCCAC